>NC_068359.1:16979391-17659391 GCF_020536995.1 Dreissena polymorpha | reverse complement strand
ATTCTTCAATAAATAATGTTCCTTAATAATGTTTTTTGCTCGTTTATTCTTAAATATTAAATTGGTAATTAAGTAGATATTGTTAGGTACTTGGATATTGGTATATGTAAACTAATCAGAAAACATCGGTTTTCACTCATAAATGCTTATCTGATATTCGCACAAAAATTCAGCTGACAAGAAGATTCCCCTAAAGACTTTTCGAATACCATGACTGATGCGCAGTTCAGTGCCTTAACTATGTTCGTCGGAACGCGCCATTTAATGTGTTGGATAATCCTGCCATGAAGAAACTGCCATTTTTCTTTCCGTTGAAGTACTTCACACCCGAAAATCTAGACGGAACACAACTGAACAAACGCCTGCCATCGACTTAAATTACACAAAAAATACAAATAACGTCTGGGCGACTGGAATTCGATTATCGGGAATTATGTTGTTAAAATGTTATATACCGAATTAAACCTGTTTTTATTTCAACACAAATGCTATTTTAGTTTGAGCATTCTAGTTCATTCACTTCGTTAAAATCAGGACAACTTTTGTGCTATGGTTTGTTTTTTTACGGTCATTTATGTTTTCTTGCTAATAATTAAATAGTTCATGCTTTACTATTTTAATTTAACGTGCAACATCTTCAAAGACTATTCAAACAAATGTTTGTGATTATCATTCAGGTAAACTCAGCATCTCTATATCTGTATATTTCAAACCCAAAGATACTGATGAGCAACAAATAGCATAATACCCGATCAGACTGTGATTTACATGCAGGCTGTTCTGGCATTATGCTGGATGCATACCGCATCTTGCCTTTGCTTCTGAGTGGGAAAGGGAAATTGTCAAGGGAAAGCTTGGCCTGACACACTTGTCTAAGATGTATTCCTGTCAAAATCATTTCTAATCATAAATCTTTCCTATAGTTTCATCCAGTACCATAATTTAATTATATAAATTGTGCCCGCCCATATTAAAACAAGAGCTGTCTCCATAGGATGACATATGCCCCCAATAAAAGATAGAAGTTATTGAAATGCACTTAGTGACCCCGTGACCTAGTTTTTGACCCGGCATGACCCATATTCGAACTTGACCTAGATATTGTCTAGATACAACTTCTGACCAAGTTTGGTAAGGATCGGATGAAAACTATTTGAATTAGAGAGCGGACACGAAAAGTGTGGCAGATTGACAGACTGCATGACGGACAGTGCGAAAACTGTATACCCCCTTTTCTTCGAAAGGGGGCATTGAAATTATAACATAATTTTTACTTACTTAGAAAATGCTATCACACTAGTTGCAATAATCCAACTCCCAGCTATTGACCCTACAGGTCACTAGGATGAGCTGTACGTATGTACCCATAAAAGCTCAGAGCATTCAAGAAGAACTAGCTATCACACATTAAATGTTGTCTTTAGGTTAAAAACAATTTCTCCAAAATGGGACCAACACTTTCCCCAAAAAGATGCCAAACTTTCAAAATATACTAAATAGTTGGGTATATTGGACCACAGTCTACACAGTAACTGTTTAAAGAGTTTTATTATCTAAAATGACAACATAATTCGAAATTGCGAAATGGACTTTTTAGACAGCAGAAGCCCTGCATCAAGAAACCGACTTAAATGTATTGACATAATGATTATTACACATGTACAAAAATAAAATGGAAAATGAAGATAAACAACACAACACTGAACAATAAAAACTAAACAATAACAAATCACAACCTTCTCACAAAGTATTCTTAAGAAAAATATTTCAACCCGGAAATAGTAAAAAAAAACAATACAATTTCTAAATAGAAAATTCAAGAAGTATATTATGGTAATGCAAATTGCTATTAAAACAAATGTTTTCAGTAACTGACAGTTAAGTATGACAGTGACTGAAGTGTGTCAATCAATATTTACACACACAAAAATAATATTAATTTAAATACTGGTTAAAATCGATGAAGTACCTTAAAACAAAATAATACATGTCAGATATCAAATACATGATGCAACTGACTCACTTTTAAAAGCACACAGCAAATATTAGAAAAATAGAAATTTTCAATGACAAATATTTAAAGTAATTATATGACAACTCAGAATTTAAATACAAATGTCTACAAACTGGCCACAAACATACATAAATCAAAGAACAGGCACTTTTAAATGTAAATATGAACAAAAACGATCTGTTAATGCCCCGATTAAAACGATCTGAATTAAGATGCAGAACACATTTATGTTAATCGGAAAAACACTATTGACATAGAATTACTCACATTGGAGGAAGTTTTCAGGTGTGAATGCGCAATAACATATCATGAATGTAAAAATACGATGTCATGTTTTCTGCTCATATTTTATTTGAGCTAGCTTTTTCTCTCTAGGTTTTAATTTTCAACTTTTCCTTTTGAATTTCAATTATTTTATCCACATTCCGACCAGCAGCATGGGATTTATACCAGTCTTTAATACATCAGGTTAAACACTTTTGGGATAGTCTCGTTTTAAATAGTTTATTATGTCTATAAGAAAAATTATTTATTGATTTAAAAAATAGTACAATTTTTGTGTTATTCTATAAAAGGAAACAAACAGACACATCAGGGTTGGTGGAGAGCCTTTCTCAAATGTGTCTGATACGAAGGAAATATCTGATATGAAAATTATGATTCCTTTCATTAAATTATATGTCTCACATGCATTGACATTATTTTCATTTTATATAGAATGTACATGTAAATTCAATTTAAAGGCGCCTTTTCACATATTTTGGCATGTTTTAAAGTTTGTCATTAAATGTTTAATATTGATAAATGTAAACATTGGATCTAAATAGCTCCAGTAAAAATCAAAAATAAAATTAAACAAGAGCTGTCAGAGGACAGCGCGCTAGACTATTCGAGTGCTTGACAGTATAACGTAAGTCATCATGGAGAGGGGGGGTATAATGTAGGTGTGTGATCATTTAATAGATGATCTTTCAAAAATAAGAAAACAAAAAAAAAATTTGGGGGTGGTGGGGGGGTGGGGGGAGAGGGGGGTATAATGTGGGTGGGTGATCATTTAATAGATGATCTTTCAAAAATAAGAAGAAAAAAATATAATTGGGGGGGGGGTCTGGGAGGAAAGGCGTGGGGGGTGGTTTGGGTGGAGTGCATTCTAAGTATAAAAGGGGCCATAATTAGTACAAAAAGCTTGATAGAGTTGTGTGCTCTTGTTTATAGGTTGGGGTCATGTTGGTTAACAAGTATTCAAAATATGAAAGCAATTTGTGTAAGGACATTGAAAATATTTGGGGTAGTATGCAACCTTTCACAATTGCTGCATATTCTAAGTGGAAAAGGGGCCATAATTATTACAAAATGCTTTATAGAGTTGTCTGCTCTTGTTTATAGGTTGGGGTCATGTTGGTAAACAAGTATTCAAAATATGAAAGCAATATGTCAAAGGACATTGAAAATATTTGGGGTAGTATGCAAACTTTAACAATTCCTGCACATTCTAAGTGGAAAAGGAGCCATAATTATTACAAAATGCTTCATAGAGTTGTCTGCTCTTGTTTATAGGTTGGGGTCATGTTGGTAAACAAGTATGCAAAATATAAAAGCAATATGTCACAGGACATTGAAAATATTTGGGGTAGTACGCAAACTTTAACATTTGCACGCAAACGCCAACGGGAACGCAAACGCCTGGGTGAGTAGGATAGCTCCACTATATATATTATCATGTATAAAAGTCAAGCTAGGAAAGGAAAAAAAGTAGCCCGGTGCAGGGCTCGAACCAGTGACCCCCAGGGTCCTTGAGAAAAACCAATAAGACCGCTCGGCCATCCTGCCAAGTATCTATACGAGACGTATTTTATACGGGCAAAAGCCCGCGAAGCGGGCGTTGACCGTTCATACATATGGTAATTTAGACATAAAATTACATAAGAATACAATTATACCACATAGGGATGCGTCTCAAAACAAAAATTGCCACGCGACATATATTCTCGCGATGCTATTTATGACATTGAACAAATCAATAACACCTTTGACAAATGCTAAATCACATGTAAATACATACCCCAGGAAAAATTATATCAATGACATCATAATTGTGTAGCGTATCGCACTAAATATTCTCGAATTATTTGTTTTTCTTTGCAACCGTTCCAAAATTAAGTCATTTACTCAATTATCTCCCCTGAATACTCATCTTCAGTGGGTATAAGCCGAAGACTGGTTCACTACATATAGTGACAGTCTTTACCAAACACAATTTACGTGACCATAACCAGTCTTAAATATATTGCCGAATCTCAGATTTCTGTTGAATTTATTTGAAATGATCTTTTCGATATCTTATTGTTATTAGTATCCTGACAAATCACAAACGCTTGTTAAAAAATTATTTGTTTTAAACATTATAGTTGGCATCTCTATTCTTCCAGTATTCTCGCGGTTTTTCAATAACGACACCCTACTGTTTATTTGTCAGAATTCGTGAAGCATTTTCCATTCGCTCTCAGAAAGAAGTTTTACGTGTGATCATGAGTAATATTCTGTTAAGTTGTCCTTGTTATCCATCAGAAACACATTTATTCACAAAATTTAAAGATATTCCGGTCTAACTTTTTAGTCTTTTAGCTTTAATCTATAACATATTTACACCTCGTCTGCTCGCACTTTACCGATATCCCGAAATCTTACATATCACTATAATAAGTTTAGGCCTAAAACCACAAAATCCGATACCGTTGGATTTTCGTACCACAATCTTACGTAAAAAATCTTCCAGATTCGAAATCAACAAAAAAACAAGACATTTATAAATTGTCTGCATTATTGATCAAATTTTAAGATATTTGTTGGTTTTTCGTTTTTAGAAGCTGTTCTGCCAAGGCAAGAGCTGGGCATCACACAATCCATTCTATCCAGCAAAACTGACAGTTTTGGTTTACATAAATCAACAAAGGAGGGATTCCTGAACTATCAAAATTTCCAAGCTATACACACAGTAATTATCTGTGGTGATCTTTATTGGTTCTGTTGGTTTACTTGGATGGAACATGTGCGAACTTTAATAGAACTTTGAAAAGTTTGTCTATCTATAAACAAATATCAGCCATGGTATAATAAGATCAGATGTGCAAACAATGTCAAAGGGTTGTTAAATTAACAATTTGAAGGCAATTATGCTGAAAAAATATGAAAGTTCCCATGCAAATTTAGTCTGTATATCGACAAGTGTCTGCCAATAAATGTCAAACTTACTAGTAATACAAAACTTACCACAAGTATGTAAAAGCACTAAGTACCTGTTGTGATCATTTTTAGTAAGATAGTGTAATTCTAAACAGTAGCAAATAGCTTGTTTAGTCAATGCATAATGCAATTAATATGATTTCCTTTCTATTATGTAATTAATAAATTGGTTGCTTCTTGTTAATCCATGATAAATGTTTTATGGCTAGTACAAAATTGAATGTTTAAATAAAAAAAATATGGATGATTTAACATGATGCATTATAATATTTGCATTCAAATTGTAACTATAGAGCTAAGTGCATGCAGTTTAGACTGTGATTTAAGAATTGCTTCAAAATGGCTAGTATTTTAGTTGCGACAAAATTTAAACTATTCAACAATAGTTTTCGAAAGAAAATTTATATAGAAACCTGCAAGATACCTGAATTTATTAAATATTTTAATTGCGAAACAAGTATGTTGTTATGCTGTTACACAAAATTATACATTGATAATAAATAAGAAGACAATTAGCGGTGCTAACGTTTCCCAACAGTAGAAATCATTCTTCTGATAAAGTCAGTGATATACAGACGAAAGCTCCAGGTATGGCTTTCAATACGTAGTGTGTGTTATTTGACAGTCTCAAACTTATTGGATAAAAAAAATCCTGTCAAATTTGTCAATCAAAATTGAGTTGACACATCACATGATTTTGATTATGTTAAATCAGGGTACTGTATGCTAAATGCAACTGCTTTAGCAAGCTGTCAAGTTGAATTGAGACATTTGATGAAACAAACTGTTTCCTGGGTAGGACAAGTACTTAGTGTCTATATGACGTACCATGACGTCATAAGTCTACAAGACCTACTAGGTAGAACGAGAAATGTACTTCGACGTACAATTTTCACCAACCATTGAGTGTTAGCCAATAAGAAGACACCTTACATCTGTTGCTGTAGAGGTATTTGACATTGAACATTATTATTATTATTATTTATACCAAATTATGCGACTATCAACCGCTTACTCATATATATTGTGCGTATTTATTAAACATTATTATTATTATTATAATTAATACCAAATTATGCGACTATCGTCCGCTAACTCATATATATTGTGCGTATTTATTGACCTGGTTGCGGAATTAACCGCTGACTTATGCAAGTTATGGTTATCCCAAAATACGACCAATGGGGAGGTTATTATACATTATTTATCCCGATAATGTTTAGTAACTGTTTGGTTACCGTTGGGAATTTCCTACACAGTAATGCGCTTGATGGTCGTGATACTCCGCCCCGCATGATCAATAAATACTCACAATATGCAAAAATAATTTTAATTTTAAAAAGGTAACAATTGAATCTTCTTCAAATTTGTATATAATCTATTTCAATGCATTAAATACTTGAAACTTCTATGTTGTTTTTTTTTGCCATTCTGATATTTTTATTCATTTTGTCCTCAATTAAAAAAGAGATTTTAAACATTTGTTCTGAATAAATATGAAGGAAAAGCGGCTCAAGAGACAAGTGTTTTGATTGGCTGTTCAGAAAATGTGTACGTCGAAGTACAAACATGAATGTCAAAGTACAAATTGTAGTTTGACGTACAAATATGTACTTCGAAGTGTATTTTATATTTGTATGTCGACGTACAATTATTGTACTTCGATGTACATTTCTCTTTTTACCTTGTAGGTCTTCTTGACTTTCAACCCAAATGGTACGCCATAGTATGTCTTTAGGTTTATCAAAAGAATGCGGGATCAATACAGAGACCTCCCAGTGAGTAAGCCATTTACCAGACATCCCATCCACTATACCACAGCCACCGAACCAGCTTTAAATTCCTGTGGCTGGAAAACAAAAATAATTAAGATTGATTTTTTTGATGCATTACTTAAGTATTGCAACAATTATAATATTTATATATATAATATAATATAATGAACACAATCATGTCAATATATTTATTAAAAATACATGGTTATCAAAATAACTTAAAAAGCTTTTGCCTGTAAATTAGGTAGCACCTATAATCATATTACTTTATATAAGCAATATAAGTGATCTAAGTGTTCCTTCCTTAGATCACATGTTTTTGTTTTTATCCCGTTTTTAACTCGACTAATATTCTCACCACATGCACAGTTGTATATGTATATATTTAAGTCTTAAAGGCTTAAGGTGTTTGGTTTTGCACCTTTTTTATCACTGTTGATAGGATTTTCTTGAGTGGATTGAGTAACTCGGGAAACCTATCATTCTATTTCTTTTTAAACCCCCACGCATGGCCATAATGTATCAGTATAGAACATAGCCATTATTATAAAAGAAGAAGAAGAAAAGAAGAAGCAATTTTCGTAGTTTCACAAAATTAAACAACAACAGAACTCTCCAAATTATTCAATCGTTTCGCGTTGCAATGCTTTAAAATTTCAGGTTTTTAAATCGTCAAAAGATGCATATAATGGCTATATTCGACCATGGTAAATGTTCAGTATTACTGATTCCTCACAAATATCATAACTTAAACGAAAATTTGCGAATCTGAAACAACTTTTTTCAATTTTGTCAATTTACCAAAATGTTAAAAGATCCCTTTAACTCTTCAGTGGCTGAATATCCTACCGTAACCCGAATTCGACGACACCTAAATTCGACCATGTTCTATTTGTATTGATTAAATGGATGATTATTGTCTTGGAATCATTTCAAAGTAATACAGCCGAGTTTTAAATTATTATTTTGTGTCATTAAACATTTTATTATTTCTTTCGTTATTTGCTAAATATTGCTTCATGTAACCGTTACATCGTCGAACTGGCAGCCCGTCGAACTTGGGTCACACTGGGATAATGGAAAAGACGCTTCTACTGAATTCCCCTCTTCTCCCCGTTTCCCATAAATTAAACAATCTCAATCATTGGCATCATTATCATGATATCATGTTCATCAATGCTAACAATATATCGTATTTAATCGTAATGATGCAAAAGGGCAAATACAAATAAAACAAACTACCTGAACGTTTTCAATGTATGCCTGCCTGTCTGTCAACAACATCCGTGTCATTCCCAGCATACAGAAAGACCACCCGGCAACAATGACAATCCAAAAGTGACTGTTCCATAATTCCTGAAGAATTGTGAGTAAATTGCATAGTAAATACACCCAGAATGACGTCGATCCAAGCAGAAAACCGCATAAACTGACCCTTGCAGGTGACGTCTCCATGGACAGCGCCATCTTGTTTCCTACATGACCGAACTTTCATGTCGCTATTGTCTAAAAACACAACATTACTTGCCGGCTTTTACTAATCAATTGACAGTGTTAGTGTGGCCATTTTGCGTCGTTTAGAGTTTACTTGCGTCTACATGCTTGCTTTTCATTACGGGCTGAAATAATGTAAATTAAGTTTGAAATTAGAGTTAAAACATTTTACGAATCTGACATATTTGTCAGCCGGAATAGCTCAGTTGGGAGAGCGTTAGTGTATGCGCAAGTAACTGGTTATAGAAATGTATCGCTCTGAGTTTTCTTGAAGAAAATCATAGTTATGTTGAATAATATGTGATATAATATATACATTTGTGTGTGCGAATATATGGAGTATGTGATTGTGAAAATCTCAATTGGAAATATACTGAGTTTTGAGAGAGAAATGCTTTTTTGTATTTTTTCTTTGTGTAAATATTGACTCAGGATTACATATATAAAGTGCAAGGGATTAGCAATCAGTTAGCAATCAATGAAAAGTGGAATGTCCACAATGGATAGTAACGGTGATCCCAATGATCAATTACTGGATTTACTAACGCTTGGACAAAGGGAATCAGGGGAAACACTGAAATCCACAACCCCTGATGGTAGTTCAGATGACCAACCTGGAATAGTGAACGATAATGATGACGTCATGGCTCGCACGGAGTCTCTTGACCTACTTACTCCAGCGCAGCTACCTGTGACGGAATTAAATGCAGTCAATATTCCCATAGAAACATCACGTGATTGGGTTGATGATCCATACCTGTCATGTGACCGGTCATGTGACGGAAACAGTGACCAAAATGACGGCGAAGAGCGTTTGATGGTTGACACAGACTTCCGGTCAGTTATCGAGTATATGAAATTGGTGAAGATATACCGGGAGCACCCAAAAGACAAGTGTGTTCAAATGATTCTAAGAGAATATGCATCGGATGAAACGAGGTTAGACCAATTGCGCTGTGAGTATTTCGAACATTTAAATCAAGTAAATGACGATTTCCCTTTTAATTATGACATTGAACTCAAACGTCGTGTGTTTACTAGATCGGGAGAGCCGGTGGCCACGCGCCTTGCGAAAGACATTTTTAACATTATAGCCGTAACAGAGGGTGGGGACTTTAGTCTATTACGGGAGATGTTAAGCACCGGAAAAACACGGCAACGGCAACAAAGCGTTGTCAAGGATATTGTGACTCCTGAATGTCAGTGTGCGACGGAACTTTCAATATTGAAGGACACTATCGCTTCTATACAAGCCAGTGTACTGTTACTGAAGCAATCTGTTCATGCTAGTGAGATGATGAGAACTCAAGAAATAAATCTGATAAAGTCGACACATCTAGGTATAAAAAGTGATATTGTGGAATGTACAAGGACGGTACATAACGTTACTTCATCTGCAGTACAAGGTATGGGTAACATCTCACGCCAAGCCATGTCGAGGGTCACAGAATTGGAAGACATAATTAGATTTGTTGAAGTATATCTTGAGACCAAGACTAATACCACGCCCCAAAGACTTGGTTACTGCGGCCCATATCCACTGAGATATGATGCTCCATACATGGCAAAACGGATATCAAATGTAGATGTGTCACCCACTATGAATAGTAAGGCAGCTATGACTTCATATTTATTATCGCCTTCGAGTGTATGTGGTGGTACCCCCTTACAGACATGTGCTGCAACTCCTCTGGAGAGGCGACCTGACGTCGACAGACGCTCCACCCCTCTGTCAACCGGTGCCGAGCCCCCACTACAGATGCATGCGGATGCAAACGGACATCTTCCCCCTCCACAGAGACGTACTTCGCCTCCATTAGAGAGGTGCCCGGATAACCGCGGACACTTCGCTCCGCCGCAGACCCGTGCCGCGCCATCGCTGGAGAAGCGACCGGATATCGACGGGCGCTTCCCCCCTCTGCTTACCAGCGCCGCGCCCCCGGTAGAGCGGCGTCCGGATGGACACGGAGGCAGGTGCTTGTGAAACTGACACTAGTGGCAAACGGTGACACCGGCATCGTGCTGTCTGATGAATTTTGGCCCGAATACGTCACTTGTTTCCCATGGAAACCCCGTGAGTCGCGTATACAGCACAACAGTGATCGGGTAGGGGAACCGGCTGGTCGATCTGACGACAAGAGGCCAACAAAGCGTGGTGCAAGGACAACTGGATACCCAAACCAACAGTAACGAGTTCCGCCACGATTCAAGAAAGTAATGCAACAACAGACCGATAAAGAACGCGACGACTGGACACGTCGTGAACTATACTTCCATAATCGATATGAAGGACTTGCTAGTGAAATTGATTAATCATTCTATCATGACTCTTATAGGGTTGAACATAGTGACTTGGAACATAACTTGGATTATGTCGAGTGCCGCATACCTATCAAATGTACTAAGTGATGGCAACATCGACATTTGCGGTACTGGCTACTGCCGTGCAATGTTCATTTTATGGACACGATTTTAACTGAATATAACCATTTCACTATCTGTAGTAATACCGAATATACAAAGTCTTCACGCGCAACAGGTAAAGGGGGCGTGGCTACCATTTGGAAAAACAAGTTCAACAACTTGATTACACCACTTACCATTGACAGTGATTACGTTGCAGGAATACAAATGCAAATTGCTCCGAGGAAATACATTTACATATTTCAAGTTTATTTACCATGTGTTAATCATTCTTATCAGATATATTGTGAATGTTTAAACAACCTTTATGACCTTTATAATACCTATTGTGAGCAAGGTGAAACAATATTTCTAGGAGATTTCAATGCAGACATTATATCTCCTAAACATAGCTTTAAAAACAGGTTATTAAGTCGATTTGCTTACGACTGTAATTTGTATGCCGTTAATACTCATGAATCATGTATTGGTCCATCTAATTCATATGTTTCCTATGATGATAGATATTCCTCATTGATTGACTTTGTTTTTGTACTAACTGAATTATTGTCTTTTGTGACACATTGTGAAATTGCTGATGATGTTGTCTAAATGTTTGGTAGACATAGACCAATTTTATGTTGCTTTAATTTTGAGATTCATGTTGATGACAATATCAGTGATTTGAAAAGATGCATTAACTGGAAAGCTGCTAACATTGATCATGTTTTGCAATATTGTGACACTCTGTGTGAAACATTATCTAAAGTTGATACAAATAGTGCTAGAGATGCAAATGAATTGTATTCGGTGTTGTGTAGCAGTATGCATGATTGTGCCAATACATGTTTCCCCACGAAACGTAAAAGGCGTCATTTGAAATCGTTCTGGACAAATGAGCTCACGGAACTACATGCACATATGAGCTCGTCACGTGCCGCGTGGTGCAGCGCTGGTAAGCCACGGGGCGCGCAGCACATGGAATATCGTGATTATAAAGCGGTTAAAGCACATTTCCGGAGGCCCATGCGGCGGTGCGGTGAACAATTTATGACAGAACTTGACCATAAACTCGAATATGACTCTGTACATGACAGTGTGAGTTTCTGGCGGACAGTAAACTTAAGAAAACGGGGATCCGGTGCCGACATAGGAGGTGGCATCAACTTCGATGGGAAGATGTATAGAAGCCGGGAGGAAATAACGGAGAAGTGGGCGAATTACTTTAAAGACCTGTACACCCCTTCAAGCTCCCCGGACTTCGATTCACACTGGGAGTATGTTGTTAGACAGGGAGTGGAGCAGGCATTGACTAACCTGTCACCGTCTCAAGATGTTTTTGTTTCACCTGCAATGGTTGAGTCTAGTATAAATCAGCTATCTAAAGGAAAGGCCTGTGGTCCCGATGAAATCTACCATGAGCACATGATGTATGGTAAGAACATTATCGCTGAACCCCTATCACGCTTATATACAGTTATGCTGCGCAGCGGTAATGTACCTGACAAAATGAAGGAAGGTGAGATTATTACACTATTTAAAGGCAGGCGAAAGCGGCGAGACCAGCCTAATAATTACCGAGCAATTACACTATCGTCAACGCTGCTAAAGCTTTATGAATCGATTTTATTAAGCCGGTGCAAGGACGGTATACTCGCTTCTATCAGAAAGTTACAAGGTGGATTTCAGGACGGGCTTGGGTGCATAATGACTAGCTTTAGTCTCCGCGAATGTCTATACTATGCAAAAAAGCTTGGATCAAGTGTATATCTATGTTTCCTGGACGCTCGTCAGGCCTTTGACAGGGTATGGCACGATGGACTATTTCATAAACTCTTATCAATTTCCGGTGTTTATGATCCTGATCCAGTCATTGATACTAACACCCTTCTCGCACTTCGTGAAATGTATCGAAATTCAATAAGCCGCGTTCGCCATCGAGGATTGATCTCGGAACCACTACCGACGGGCAAGGAACCCGTCAGGGAGGCAAAAGTTCGCCGCTGCTGTACCTTATCTACATAAATGGCCTGATAGAGAAACTTGAAGAGAGCGGTGATGGCCTTTGCATTTATGACATAACTATGGCTTCGCCTACTGTGGCCGATGATATGGTGCTAGTATCATACTCTAAAAATGGACTGGAGAGGATGCTTAAGATGTGCTATGAATATGCAAACAGGAGGAGGTTTCTTTATAACGCATCGAAGTGCTCAGTACTAGTCTATAATAAGAAGACAGAATAGACTTTAACCTTCTATCTAGGACATGATCGTCTGCCCGCTAGCGACAAGTATACCCATCTTGGTATTGAATGCAACTCTCTTCTGACCACTAATAATGCGATTCATGATGCATGCGTGCGACTGCGAGGAACATACATGAGCTTGTGCTCAAAAGGGTTAGCGCCTGAACGACTGAGTCCACCAACTCTCTTAACGATATTCAACTCATCCGTTATCCCAAAGGCCTTATATGGCTGTGAGCTATGGAACAACAACTCACAAAGTGATCTTGTTCAACTTTCTATTGCACATAACTTTTGCCTGAAACACATGCAAGGGTATGACAGAAGCATCTCAACAGATTATTGCCTGTCAACCCTTAATACCGTCCCGATAGTGAATGAACTTGAAATCAGAAAACTAACATTTTTCGGCCGAATATGCAGATTGAATCCAAAATACCTAGCGAAAGATATCTTCAATAATAGACTTATACGTCACATTGAACTAGAAGGCCAATGCATCGGATATATCCCTGATGCATACAGGATACTACAAAAGTACGACTTAATGAACGTCTTATGATCAGACGTCCAGGATGGAAATTTCCCCACAAAGCGACAATGGAAAAAAATAGTTGAGCGAAAAGTCGTAATGAACATTACGAACGAAATACAGAGTCGCATCAAAGGCAACGATCAATGGGGAGTAACTGTGCATGTAATAGACTCCAATAATTACTCCCCTCTATGGAGAGTAGCAAAAGACAACCCAAGAATAATTAACGTGTGTAAAACTATAATGAATAGCATTGGTATGTTTGTGTCCAGACAGTATGTACGAGAATGCAGACATTGTTGCCTGAAAACCGTTAATCTCGTAATTCATAAGTTGTGTTATTGCCACCTGTTAGAGTATAAGCGAAAACATTTATGGACAACTCTAATTGAATGCATCGGTATAACGGAATTCTCGCGCTTCATCCACTTAAGTGGCTTAGAACTAAATGCATCGTTGCTGAAAATGATATCTGAAACTGTTGACTCATATTTTGTTCATTTTAAATTGTGCAAGACTGCTGTTAGCATCATGAACTAGTGTTAGACGCTCTGAGCCAGGTTTTGTGTGTTTTTTGTTTTTTTATCACATATGTTGACATTTCTATCCATCTATCTATATTAGTGTATTACAGTCTATATTAGTGTATCTTAACACTATATAGCAGCCTTCCGTGGAAGGCAAAACCTATAACACATGTTAAGTATATTCGCCTATTATGTCTTTATTTTCGTTTTCCCTTTAAGAAATATCCTCGGCGAATAAGTTACACTGAAAAAAAATTATTTTCATTATTATTTCAATGTGATTATTTTCATTAGGAATTAACAATAAGTTATCATCTACATAGTTAGTTATACTTATCTTTGTAAATAATTTAATTGAATGTATTGATTTGTTTCATTTATGATCTCATGTGTGTGTATATACTTGATTGTACTTCCTTGCTTGTATTAAATGTTATGCTCTTCGTGAATGGAGGAAAACAATAAAATAAAAGTCTATCTATCTATCTCTCTACCCCGGTTCAATCCCGGGTTCCGGCACGAACGGAACACTGTTCGGCGGCTGACAGTTTTTGTGAAAGCATAGAAAATGCCCGAAAATCAAAATCCTACAAGGGGCAATCCCTTTCATATTTAAATTACGCGAAATGCGCTAT
This sequence comes from Dreissena polymorpha, assembly GCF_020536995.1. Lineage (NCBI taxonomy): Eukaryota > Metazoa > Mollusca > Bivalvia > Myida > Dreissenidae > Dreissena > Dreissena polymorpha. The sequence goes on along the minus strand of NC_068359.1, from coordinate 17,644,517 downwards.
GCAAACGTTGTATGTAATGTGTGTCTAATCAATGTATTCAGCATAGGCACGCATGGCCAAAAGGTTTTGTGTCATATTTGTATAAACATAGTTACACTTATCTTAGTGTTTTCTTGATATTTTATTCATCATTAGAACGGAAAATATTAGTGCTGTTAAAATTATACGTGTACACTCATTATGTGCTACCGTCAGTACCATTAGTCGTAACCGGCGATTGAGCGGGGCATCGGGAATTTCGTCGATACACCGACGAAATCTGATATATAGCCCTGAATAGTTACATCATTCAAAACAACACAGGGCAATAACTCTAAATTAAGAAAGTTATGGCACGTGTGCACAACACTTTTCCTCATCGATATATATACACCCATTAGGTTCCATGTTGAAATCGTATATATCAAAGGAGATAGAATAAACATTTACATAATGTAAAATCAAAACAAAAAGCTATAGCTTTTATTTACATGTAAGAAGGTGTATGGTTATAGGTCTTGTGCATGGAATTGCTCCTCATTAATGGCTATACACACATGGAGTTTCGTGTTGATATCTCACATAGTGTCTGAGATATAGCCATGAAAAGTTTGCGAAAGACGGATGAGCTGAAGGACAGCCGGACGGACTGACTGACGAACAGACGGACAACTCCAATTCTTAATCCCTCTCCCTTTGGTGGAGGATAAAAAATAATCCTGGACCGAAATTGACAGTGCTAGTGTGCTCATTTTGAGTCGTTTAGAGTTTACTTGCGCCTACATGCTTGCTTTTCATTACAGGCTGAAATAATGTAAATTAAGTTTTAAGTTAAACAAGAACCATAACCATACACCTTCTTACATGTAAATAAGAGCTATTGCCTTTTTTTGGATTTAACATTATGTAAATTTTCATTCAATCTCCTTTGATATATACGATTTCAACATGGAACCTAATGGGTGTATATATATCAATGAGGAAAAGTGTTGTGCACACGTGCCATAACTTTCTCAATTTAAAGTTATTGCCCTGTGTTGTTTTGAATGATGTAACAATTGAGGGCTATATATCAGATTTCGTCGATGTATCGACGAAATTCCCGATGTCCCGCTCAATCGCCGTTTACAACTAATAGGGGTATTCCACTAAGACCCGATTCCCCACGATTTGTCCCGATTTCCAATATTTTGAGGACGGGGACATTCGTAGCTCAATCGGCGAAGGTCCTAACTCATTCGTAGCTAGTCGTGGGCCGGTCGTAAGTGATTCCTGCAACTCGTGAGCTCCCGATCAGGTTTTAAACGTGTTTAAAATATGGCCAGGACATTCATGACTGAATTTAATCGCAGTTGACTCGGAACAACGTCGTAGTGAGTTCTTGGGCGTCGTAATGGAATCGTAGGTAATTCGTGACTCAATCGGGAAATCGGTGATCACGTAATCTGTCTACGAATCAGCTACGACTTTGTCAAGACTCTCACGAGTTCACCCCGAGTGAGTTGCGAGCCAGCTTAGATTCTCGCGATTTAGATCAAGACTCTCACGAGTTCACCCCGAGTGAGTTGCCAGCCCGCTAAGATTCTCGCTATTTAGATCAATATCAATAGACATTGGCGCCTAATTCATGGGTGAGTTCGGTGAGGTCCTAGCTTAGTCGTGACGGATCTGCATCGTTCGTAGTACAGTCGCAGTATCTTCTTACAAATCGTAGTGAAGTCGCGACCCTATTCGTAAGACGTCAACCAAACCCCACGATTCGTCGTAACTCAATCGTAACAATGTCGTAACTGAATGGTAGACTGTCACGAGTCTTCCCGATTCAATACATGTGATAATCGTAGCGAATCTTGGGCTTGTTTTCGTAGTGGAATAAGACCATTAGGGAACTGACGGTAGCACATAATGATTGTACACGTATAATTTTAACAGCACTAATATTTTCCGTTCTCATGATGAATAAAATATCAAAAAAACACTAAGCCTAGTGTAAATATGTTTATACAAATATGACACAAAACCTTTGGCCATGTGTGCCTATGCTGAACACATTGATTAGACTTACACACACATTACATACAACGTTTGCATAGCGCATTTCGCGCACTTAAAATATGGAAGGGATTGCCCCTTGTAGGAATTTCATTTTCGGACATTTTCTAAGGTTTCACAAAAACTGTCAGCCGCCGAACAGTGTTCCGTTCGTGCCGGAACCCGGGATTGAACCGGGGACCTTTAGATTTCAGCATGTATATACCTTCAGTCTAACGCTCTCCCATGGCATTGCTCCTTATTAATGGTTACACATGGAATTCGTATTGATATCTCACATTGTGTCTGAGATATAGCCCTGAAAAGTTTGCGATAGACGGATGAGCTGAAGGACAGCCGGACGGACTGACTGACGAACAGACGGACAACGCCAATTCTAAATCCCTACCTCTTTGGCGGGGGATAAAAAATAATCCTGGACCGAAATTGACAGTGCTAGTGTGCTCATTTTGCGTCGTTTAGAGTTTACTTGCGTCTACATGCTTGCTTTTCATTACGGGCTGAAATAATGTAAATTTAGTTTGAAATTAGAGTTTACATTATAACGAATCTGACATATTTGTCAGCCGGAATAGCGCAGATGGGAGAGCGTTAGACTGAAGGTATATACATGCTGAAATCTAAAGGCCCCCGGTTCAATCCCGGGTTCGGGCACGAATGGAACACTGTTCGGCGGCTGACAGTTTTTGTGAAACCTTAGAAAATGCCCGAAAATCAAAATCCTACAAGGGGCAATCCCGTCCATATTTAAATTACGCGAAATGCGCTATGCAAACGCTGTATGTAATGTGTGTGTAAGTCAATGTGTTCAGCAAAGGCACACATGGCCAAAGGTTTTGTGTCATATTTGTATAAACATAGTTACACTAGTCTTAATGTTTTCATGATATTTTATTCATCATGAGAACGGAAAATAATAGTGCTGTTAAAATTATGCGTGTACAATCATTGCTACCGTCAGTACCCTTAGTCGAAACCGGCGATTGAGCGGGACATCGAGTATTTCGTCGATACACCGACGAAATCTGATGTATAGCCCTGAATTGTTACATCATTTAAAACAACACAGGGCAATAACTCGTAATTAAGAAAGTTATGGCACGTGTGCAGGACACTTTTCCTCATCGATATATATACACCCATTAGGTCCCATGTTGAAATCGTATATATCAATGGAGATAGAATGAAAATTTACATTATTTAAAATCCAAACAAAAGGCAATAACTCTTATTTACATGTAAGAAGATGTATGGTTATGGTTCTTGTGCATGGCATTGCTCCTCATTAATGGCTATACACACATGGAGTTTCGTGTTGATATCACACATAGTGTCTGAGATATAGCCCTGAAAAGTTTGCGATAAACGGATGAGCTGAAGGACAGCCGGACGGACTGACTGACGAACAGACGGACAACGCCAATTCTAAATCCCTCCCTAAGTCGTGTAAGTATTCTTGTATTTTATTTATCATGAAAACGGACAATAATAATGCTGTTAATATTAAACATGTACAATCATTATTTGCTACCATCAGTCCCCTTAGTCGTAACCGGAGATTGAGCGGGACATCAGGAATTTCTTCGATACACCGACATAGGGAGCTTTCCAGTGGGGAGAGTTGGGATTAGCTTAGTTGGGAGAGCGTTAGACTGAACGTTTATACATTCTGAAATCTAAAGGCCCCCTGTTCAAAGGATCCCTGCAGATCTTCAACTTTCCTGCCTTCCATTAATAATTTTATTAAGTTATATAAAATGATGGAAAATAACACCCTGTTATGTTGATTTTGACTTATAGTCACATATATCTAGGATGGTGCATCTGATATTTTCGAAAAAATTAATCAAATTACATGCGTACCCTATTGCTATGTACCTTTAAAATCGTATCCAAGCCATCATTCGTGTAAAAAACGCCCAACATATGTAGGCTTTTATTTTAAAAACCTGCAATAAAATACCTAACTAGTGTGTATATTTATCAGTATTTTCTTAATATTATGACCCATAAGATATGTATAATGTTGCAGATACAAAGATGCACACTCGTTTCATCAGTATTTGACTTATATTATGATCCTGAATACAGGTATATAAATATTAGATTCTGTAGCAGATACAAAGATGCAAATTTGTTGCAAGCAAAACCTTTCCTTTTAAAAGTAAAACAGGTTTAACAGTTTTTATAAATTGCCAGGTCAGATATATGAGGTATTATTTTTGACATATTTATGTCGTGCGAAGCTAATTATGGTGTCCTAAAACTAATTATAAATCACATAGAGTAAAACAAGAGATAATTTCTGCATATTTAATGTTTGTGTGAGCTATTGGAAAATTTATTTCTGTTAAACTTTGTATCAATTTAAAAATGAAAATTACTTTTTTGGTTCAAATACAGTGATTTGTTAACTCTTACCTCACCCACAATCCTTTAACGACTGTAAGCTATTGCAAAAAATGCGGCTAATTACAGATATTTAACATTATTAAAAATTCTTATATGCACGCAATGGTAAGATGTTGTATTTGTTTTCGTTGAAAAATGATATGTAATCTTTCCATCGTAAACGGTGACCTTCCAAGTTATATTTCATTTGAATTATATTCAATATTTTAGTAACATTATTTTTCAAACATTTTTTGAAAAACAATTTTAGCATAACGATTTGATTTAAAGTAAGTGAGAATGCATTGTGATGTGAAGTTTATATGTTTTGTTTTAATTAATTTTGTTTTTAGAAGTTGTGCTTTGACAGATAGATATACGAGTCGTATTAGTGACGTGTAGCCTTTTGCGATTATTTAGGCTTTTGAGCACGGTTTGAGAGGTAATCTGATATCTTTCGTTGTATTCCTTCGTTCCGCGGAAAATTTGTGTTTACCTTTTTTATACCCTAGAGTCCACATTTATTATCTGAGTTTAATGAAACTTTGTCAGAAGATTTGTGTCAATGATATCTTGGACGAGTTCGAATATGGTTCCGGTTTATTAAAAAACATGGCCGCCAGGGGCGAGGCATTTTTCCATATATGGCAAATGATAGTAAAAACTTGTTAAAACTCTAAAAGTCATATTTATTGTCCAATCTCTATTACACTGGGTCAGAAAATTTGTTTTAATGATATCTTGAATCCTTTAGAGGTCCGTTGAAAAACAAGGCCGCCAGGGGTCGGGAATTTATCGGGGACTTTATCCTAATATGGCTATTGTCAAACCTTGTTAGCTCTGAAAGTTACATTAAGTATATTATTTTATAAAGAAGAACTTGACTTTATTCACGCTCGTTTTTACCATCTGCTATAAATTTATGGAATTCCTTACACATTGATATCCGCAACATTGCCACCATTTCAAAATTTAATTATTCGCTGAAACAATTAATATTTAATTTATGCCACGACAATCTCTTGTACTTTTATACCGAAGATAGAAACTCATCAATTGTACATGGCCGTTTAAGAAATAATTGCAGCAACTTAAACTCAGACCTATCTAATAATCATTTAGCAAACACTCCTTTATGTTCATGCGGAAATAAGGTTGAAAATGTTGAGCATTACTTTTTTGTTGTCCTACTTACCGTTTGCAACGATTAGCTCTTTTTACAGCGAAACGATCATTTCATCCCCTTAACTGTGAACTGCTCTTTTTTGGTAAGCCCTGATTAAATAATAAAAACAACACATTCATTTTTAAAGAAGTTCAAAGATATATTAATGCGACACAACGCTTTATAACTTGGCTAACAAAATTCTTATGCTGGACAGGACTTATTACTTTCGTTATTTTTATCATTTTAACTATTATTTACCATCATTATTATTTTCATTATTATTGTTATCATTATAATTATTATTTTCATTATTATTATTATTATTATTTTATTATTATTATTATTAACTTTTATTTTATTATTGTTTTATTAGTATTTATATAATAATAATAATTATTATAATAGTAGTGATAATAATAATAATAATAATAATAATAATAATAATAATAATAATAACAATAATAATAATAATAACTACTATGATTGTTACTATCATTATAATAATATATACTAGAATAATCATTTACCATTTCAAAATGTACTAATTTGAAACCAATTAACTTTTTCCAACGTCATGTTAAGTATTCTGGATTTAGATAAATTATCCGAATGTTTAAGAAACTAAAAGCAAGCGATCACGCCCTAGATTGTGTTGGCTCGTGCGAAGGGCGTTTTACCTTAGTACCAACAGGGTAACAGGCTGTCCACCTACCAGGGTAATATATAGAGAATATATGGTTGGTGACTTTTGATATCATGTGATATAAGACTCGTCCGATATGGCGTGCGAAAAGGCTCGGCAAGCCTCGCCTTTTCCTACGCCATATCAGACTCGTCATGTCAGCGTCTCCAACGTAAATGCGCTGTCGTGGCATAATAAAATGGATAATCAGTGGCAATCAAGTACCGTCTCCTCTAATCGATTACGCGTGAAACTAGTCAGCCGCGAATGTTAGGAACGTAAACAAGTTTCTTATGTATTTGGGTTATATACGTTTATTTTACCTCGGGCGGTAGATACAGGATGTCATTTAACCCATTTATACCTAGCGTCTAGAAAAAAGGCCTTGGCAAACAGCGTAGACCCAGATGAGACGCCGCATGATGCACCAGCAGCACCAGCAGGAGCAGCAGCACCAGCACCACCAGCAGGATTCGATTTACAGCATGCACCTTTCACCATTCAACTTTTCTGCAGCCGTGCTCAATGAACGTGTCTGAACGAAGGCTTATGCATATCAACTGTATTAGTTAGCCGGTTAATTAGATTATTCTGCAGCTATTCTCATGAAATGTGTTTAAATGGAGGCTAATGCGTATTTGTATCTTTATGAGTAAACTGGTTTACGTGAATATCCTGCTGTCATGATCTAGATATGTGTCTCAACGGACATTCACGATTGACCTCGGGGGTAAAACATCCTTTTCAACGAGTATATTTGCAAATGATTGTCTATATTGATATATTAGAATATTGGTTTAAACATAGTTATTCAACAATGTGTTTTACAATGTTTAAGACTATGCAGATTAATAAAATCGAGTTCATTATTGTTTTCACTATACAAAGTAAAAAGTGAAATTCAGAACAATGAAAAATACATGAAATTCGTTGTCAATGACACAAGTGTTTTCTACATTTAGGCAATGTGTACAATATCTAAGATCATGTTCTATACCAAGATGTCGTCCGGTTTCAATAATAAAACTTGTGGTTGGAACATCTTAACTTTGCAAGTTATTTTATATAGTAGATGGTATTTTAAGCGATTGACCTCGGGGGTTAAGCATCATGTACAACGATTATATTTGCAAATGATTGTCTATATTGATTTATTAGAATATTGGTTTAAACATATTTATTCAACAATATGTTTTACAATGTATTAGAATATTGCAGATCTCATTCGCACTCATCGAACCATGACATCGCAAACTTTGAATAATTAAATCATTTGAGATTTTTTGCTAATAAAACGTGTTCGTTTTGTAAATAAATACCCTTATCAATGTTTGACATTTAAATTGTTGGATTAAAATAGAACACGAGTCCCATGCATGAATTCGGTTGTATAAATATTATTTCTAAATTGAATTGAATATTGTAATGAATTAGTGACTAACCTAACCACATCCTTAACGACTTTACGACTGCATGTATGTAGAGACCTGAAGGTAATGGCAAATGAAATCAGAGTGGTTAAACTATTTTTAAACCGCTAACACAGGACAAACTGGTTTGGAAAAGACTCTTTCGCGTGAAAGTGTTTCTAAACTGTGCACCATTGGCTGAAATCAACATCTCAACGTCCACTGTGCACCATTGGCTGAAATCAACGTCCAATAAAATCACACAAATAATTTTTGGACACCCTAAATGTGAATGGTGCATGGTGGTACCTGTATGTTCGATGTTTTTATTACACCGGATTTAACTTGTTTTTCTCCTAACGCAGTAAGCGCTAAACGAGCAAATGATAAACACATCCTGTTACGAAACCTATATATTTGCACGTATTCATAATAAGAAATCAAGTTGATACATGTGCCGTAAAAGTTATTACTAGGTGAGTTAAATTTTACAGTTAAAGTAAATATTCGTTGGATAAATTTATGTCTAAAAATTATTGTTAATAAATATTTATTGTATTTTAAACGAAAATGCTAACACATTTACACTGCTGATGTGTTCTGTTCTTTTTCACAGAATTCGGGATTTGTTATCATCATAACCGGAACAATGTCGTCTGTCAGGATATTGGTTGTCCTAATGGTTGTGTGCGTCCTCGCAGGGAGTTTAGTGCAGCAGGCAGAAGGTATGCCATTTCAATGACATGTATCTTTATGTTGAGTTTTCTTCTTTATATCGATGTTATTATTACAACTTGTTATTTTGGACAAATAAAAATTAATTTGATCTATTGCAGTCGAAATATTTTACGGAAAGAGGCAATTTAACGATATAACTATAGACCGAATTCGATTTTTTTCTCTGTTCCTTCATTTATTTACCAATTAAAATATGTCGCAATATTACGAATATATGCGCAACTGTGACTTTTCACACTCTATCGAAATGATATTCATACTTAACGCAAGCCGAAATAAAATACAAATTATTATGTAGGTTTTATTTATTCACAGTTATAAATGCAACAAAAACATGCAAATTATGTTTCGCATTAGCTGAGTAGTATTTTTCTATAAATATTATTGCATAATTATCAAGAACAAATACTTAGACATCAGCATACGGTAGGATCTTAAATTGACCAACTGTCTTTGGTCCGAGAGCCGTTATAAGGCATGGGCCGACTGTACAAGTCTGGTCCATCTTGGACGTATGTTATCGTTTATCATACATATTATCCTATTTTTTTCGTCCGCTAAAATTAACTTCTAAACCAGCTTTCGCAACTTGTATTTTCATTCCAATAATAAGCAATTTATGAAGGATCTCTAGTTAGGTGATTTCTTTGACAAAACACAACCAATTGGAGATGGACTCTCGGGATTTTCGGGAAAACGATCTGATTGAAGTAGTCGATCTAACAGTTCAATATAACACTAATAAATCAGACAAAATTAAAAACACATTTATGATTGTATATTATCGGTACATCTTGAAAACTTCATTAAGAATAAAATAAACCGCTCTGAACAGTAATTTGATGTCGTTTATCGTTTTTAGTTGTTCGCTTGCGAAGAACTAAGTTTAATGGTATGCGTTGCAAGTCAGCCTGCTCTTAACTACGCTAAGAACAATAACCACCGCATCTACCTGTTTATACTTCACCACTGATACACTGCAGACAGTGAGTGTGTGTATGCAATCAATAGTGTTTAACAGCTTGTGCGACGACATTGGCTAGTTTGTCATTGAAATCTGTACATATTGGCTGCTTTTAGGGAAAACGGGGCTTAATGCATGTCAAATAAGTGGTGTCCCAGATTAGCCTGTGCACACTGATAAGCCTGTGCAATGCACACAAGCTAATCAAGGACGACACTTTCTGATTTTATTGTGTTTTTCATTTAAAGAGAGTCTCTGGTACTGGGATGACAATTAATTCATATGCATTAAGCCCTGTTTATTCCAAAATGAAGCTTTAAATATCTTTTCTATTAATGATTTGAAATAAGATAAAAGTGATAATAACTTCTAAGTAACTTGCTGACAAGGCAAATAAACAAAATCACTTTTAAATCAAATAAACAACCAATGAGTTCTAAATTTTTACCTTGTGGCATTTTTTGGTAAACATTTAAAAGGGACCTTTTCACAGTTTGTCATTAAATGCTTAATTATATTGATAAATGTAAACATTGGATCTTAAAAGTTCCATTAAAAATAAACAAGAATAAAACAAGATATTGCCAAGCAATATTGTCCCAAACCGGTGAAACTCCACCATTGTCAGATTTAAAAAAATGTTGCCATAGCAACCAGAATTCTTGACGTAGGAACAAAATGAAATGACGTGCAAAGCTCCATATTGCCATCTATCCATGTTTCAAGTTTCATGAAAAAATATGAAGAACTTTTAAAGTTATCGCAGGATCCAGAAAAGTGTGACAGACAGACAGACAGACAGACAGACAGACTGACAGACTGATCAGATCTTATATCATAACTTATAGGTTTAGTGGTTGCCTGTTAGCCTGGGGCAAGTAGATTTAAGCCCAGGAAACTCAGTTTCAAAAGTTGGTTACAGCTTGGCTAAAAAACAGGACAACTATCATTTTCAAAACTTGAACAACTCAATCCAATAAAACATAGAATACAAATAGGCGACTGCGGATCAATTAGGCCTAGGAAATGATTTAATTCCGGCTCACAACAAGACATGATGCATTAAAAGTCTGTCAAGTCGGAAAATTGTTGCTCAATAATTTAAAGAAAATAAACAGTCATTTCTGTAAAAGAAGAACACACATTAAATTCAGAAAAGTATTATTTAAAAGGATAAAATACTTTAGATACAGTCTTGTCCAAGATGCTAACCGTCATACGATGTTATTTGTCACACACGTCTCCATCCAGCAAAAATGAATGTAAAAGTTGAAAACAAAAGTCGAATGTGTGGGCATCGTAGTTGTTGTATTCGCAAATGATTTTTTAACGTTCGAAAATTGAATAAATTCTGCTTGAAGAAGTACGACAGAATTCGTAGAAAATAGAAATGTTTCGTCCTTATATTAAACTAAAAAATAAAGATGGGCAATATCGGAATGTGTCGCGACTGTTTCGCTATGCTGTCTGGACGCATATTAGGAATGTTATATAGTCAACATTTGTGGCTAAGCAAATCCGACACATATGTGCAACAAATTTCATTGAGTTTAATACAAATGTATGGTCCCGACGCTATCAGGAGATTCGCCTCCATCGGTTGAAATTCGGGTCCAAGTAGGAAAATAGCAATCAATGGGTCAAAGCACTGTATGCATGTATGTATTTATTTTGACCTTGCGGTCAAGGATAACCCATAGAGGTGCAAGCACTTTTTTCCAATGGGGTTCTTTGGTTTTGTTGAAGAGTCAGCAATCAGAAGAGACAGTATTGGGATACAAGGAATCCGGGTGCGATACCCTAGATCTTTGCGAATAGATACCTTGGTTCTTTTACGTGCTCAGTGTATAGCACCGATACACGCGAGAATTACCTGGGTTTCATACCAGTACATCTCTAGTTGGGTGGGAAACACTTGCAGCATTTCTGAAATTTCCAGTGCCCCGGCCGGGATTTGAACCGGGGACCTCTGTAATGGTAGACCAGAGTGTTAACACTCGACCACCGCACCACCGCTGGCCGATTGATGTGATAAAAATAAATATATTTTGCAATTTAAAATATATATTCATTTCCATTGCATTTCCACTACAAAAATGGCATCGTCATTTATGTTTACTTAACACCTTTTTCTTACCAGTTCATTTTGTGCTGTTATTATTTTATTTCATTTTTATTTTTTTCTCGGAAATTCGGAAATGAGAATGTCTTAGAATGTTGACATATTCTTTGTAAATGTATGTGTTTAGACGATGTACTATGTACAAGTCTTGAATAAAGTAATCATCAGAAATATGTTTATAGTATCATTTATGATGTTATCACTTGCATGTACCAATATGAATTTCAAACACCATATCTCAGAGGGACTGCCGCGATCTGTATATATTTTTATTCAGGCACTTTCGACGATAAGAACAATCAGGAATGTAAAACCGAAGCGTCAGAGTTTGTCATGAGAAACTGCAACCTGTAAATTTGTTTTTGGACAAAAGCATCTCATATGTGTTGTATGTTTCTGTTTTATTTTAGCGAGCGACGGGTGCGCCTGTGCGTTAAACTGTAAGTGGAACGAATGCCTGGTCGAACGATGTGGCAGGTGGGGTTGGCGTAGAAAGTGTTGTCCTAATAACAGCCCGGAATGCCACGTGAGATTTTTATTTATTGGCTGCAAATTGATTTAATTGAAATTATGCAGTATTATTAAAATACAAATTTAATATTTATATTTAGATTTTAAACAATTTAGCTCTCTGGCATGGGATTTTGTGCAATATGGTATTTAAGTACTTGCATAAATTCCGTGGTCTCCGTTTTCAGTAATGATGTCTCGCGAGATCACACCGTATATTCTATGTATATTGTCATTTATTTTTTATTGAACCACAAATATTGATTTAAGTTTTTGATCCGGCGAAAAACTGGTAATTGTCATTATTTATGTTTTTGAATTTTAGAAATCTCTTATAGTACTTTGAGAAAAACGCATTGGTTTGTTAAAGTGTTTTTTATCCTTTGAAATAATACTTTTCTGAAGTTAATTTGTGTTCTTCTTTTTCAGAAATGAATCTTTGATTCCGAGGCGGATACAACATACGAACACAATCGCTGACTATATTTATCTTATAAAGACAAGACAATTTATTTCGAAACTAAAGGCCACCGGCCGAAAATACAATATACAAAAAAGTAACATTATACATGCATGAGTTGTGAAAAGTTTTATACGTATGCTGTTTGTATCAAAAAATTAATGAATAATGTAATTTTATTCAATTTACGCCTATGTTTCGTTTTTATTAGATTTATAAAATCGAGTTCATTATTGTTTCCACTATACAAAGGAAAAAGGTGAAATTCAGAACAATGAAAAAATACATGTAAATGGTTTTCAATGACACAAGTGTTTACTACATTTAGACAATGTATACAATAAGTAAGATCATGTTCTATACCAAGATATTGTCTGGTTTCAATAACAAAACTTGTGGTTGGCACATCTTAACTTTGCAAGTTATTTTATATAGTAGGTGGTATTTTAAGCGACGTATTTTTCTGGTTTAAGCAATGATTTATACATTTTATATGTTTCACATCTAGACGAGTTGACTAAATTCCCTGACCATGTAAACGTGTTACAACAAATAGGGCGATCTTCAAAAAGTTGTAAAAATACATCGACATTAAAAACATCCTGGCGTTTCAACATATTATAACAGTTTTTGGAGTATCTATATAATGGCATGTGAATAAGTTTACACCAGTATTTAACAAGTAAAGTCAAGTCAATTATATATGCAAATACATGTGTACGTAGCCAAAACGAAAACATAAATGTACATGTAATGACGGTGTAGAAAAAAAGACATAAATACTATTATTAATGAGATGAAACGTATGGTATATCATGGTTATGAATTGATAACTTACACGGGGGTGGGGGGGGGGGAAACAAAAACAACTTTGACGTCTGATGTTTTCACATATATGTAGCCTACCGTCAGCGATTATGGGAAAATATTAGCTTGTATTAATCGTTTCAAATCAATTATAGCTTAAAGTCGTTATACACACGAGCTTTGAATTCATCAAAGGTGATGTTGTAATTTATGTTCCCCTCCTTACAATCGCCTATTCGAAACAAAATCATAGACGATTTCAGGGGAAATAATTACTAAAATGAGCATACATGTACATACGCATACTATGCACAAGTGAGAAACACTGAAAGACATGTACGTACAAACGTTTTTAGCTATAAACATTTTTTCTTGAAAATACAAAAAATGTGTATACACATATATGTAACATTTCCATCTCGTTGCTATTAAAGAATCTAATTTAACACACTTGAAATTATAGTCTACACATAATTGTTATCTACCAACCTTCCCTAGGGACATACAATTGTAGGCTTACCTATGTGGAACAAGAAAATATTTGCAAAATTGAGCCTGAATTTATTGTATATTTTCAGAAAAGGTATGGCAGCAAATTTCCGCCCGCATGTTAAGATTGGCTTAAGCACTGACTCAAAACTTTTAAAATACTCTTGAATCTCAGTTTTTCCAAAATAGCCTTGGTAAGGTGTAACTATTTTAAAAAGGGATCGTCCATGAATCCCAATTTTAAATGGTATTTTACAGGTTTTGTTTCCTTAAAAACCTTTTTTTGTAATAATTTATATGTAACTCCTAAAACAAAACACGAAATCGACATGCTAATTTATTGAAGATACATATCATGTTACACCAGCATAACAAAATTCCTTACATTTCAACTAAAAAGTGAATCGCGTCTATTTCGAATCATTTCTCAATTACAGACCACAACTTAAACTGTTATGCCAGCGTAACAAAATTCCAGACATTTCAATTCATAACCAAACCGCTCGCATTTTGAACATGACTTATTTACAGACCAAACCTTAAAATGTTATGCCAGTGTGACAAAATTAAAAACATTTCAACACAAATGCAAATCGCTCGCATTTCGAATCATTACAGACCCATGCTCAAATGATACGCCGGCATAACAAAATAAAAAATATTTAAACAGAAAAAGCATTGCTTTCACGTTTCAAATCCGTCCTCATTTACAGACACAAACTCAAAATGTTATGCCAGCATAACTAAATTCCAAACATTTCAACTCATCAGCGATGAGCACGAATTTTGAATAGTTTCTTATTTACATTCCCCAACTCAAATATTACGCCGGCATAACAAAATATATAATATTTCAACAGAAAGTGCACAGCTCTCAAGTTTGCAATCATTCCTTTTTTACAGACCCAAACTCAAGAAGATATGCAGGCGTAACACTTCAACTAATAAGAAAATCCCTTGCATTTCAAATAATTTCTTATTTACAGACTCAAACTCAAATGTTACGCCTGCATAATATTTCCACAGAAAGTGAATTGCTATAAAATTTCCAGTCATTCCTTATAAAAAGACCCAAACTAAAAATGTTATGCCAGCGTTACAAAATTCCAAAGATTTCGACTCATAAGCGAATCCTTTGTATTTCCAATAGTTTCATACTTACAGACCCAAACTCAAATGCTATGCAAGCGTAACAATATTCATAATATTTCAGCGGAAAGTGAATGGCTCACACATTTCAAATCATTCCCTATTTACAGACACACTCTCAAAATGTTATGCCGGCGTAAAAAAAATACGTTATATAATTTGCGTTATTGGGTAACCGGTAATAAACAATGGTTTCTTCCAACAGCATTTGAAATGATATCGCATGAAGAAAGCAATACGTTTATTGTTGATATTTTTACGTATCATTTTAGGTTAGTGATTGCAAAGATGTGAAGTTGTATTTATTTCAAAGGAGAGAAAGACGATTTCAATACAATAATATTTCACATTGATTTATTGTTTTTATTTCAATATAATATAGACAAACAAACATAGCATACACATCTCTAAATTTTCGGGCGCCTGTATTTTTTAAAACTTTTATATTACTTTTTATTAATTTACTTTGTAATATTAGACGAGAATGTGTTCAATTTGTTCGCCCCATACACGCTAAGCCTCGCCAATAAAGCTCGAAACTCGCCTTATACGAGAAAAAGGTCGGCCAATACGAGATTCAGCCAATCAGAAACCAGGAAAAACTCGGCCTTACATGAGAATCTATTTCAACAATTGTGAACGCCATTTTAAAGTTGTATTCTTTGTTTTGGTGCAAAAGTTTAAATCTTTAAAAATATAATATTGCAGTTTACTTAAAGCACTCAGCCCCTTATATTTTCAGCTCCCTTTTTCGACAATAACAATTGTGCAGTGTAACCACAACAGTAAGGTTCAATATTTGAGGATATGTATCAGTAATATCGCCTTCATATTACAATATTAATGACATAATAATTATTCTTTTGCAATTAAATGCATGGAACATATGTTTGCTCTTGCAACAATATTCAATTTTTGTTTTATATTAACAAGATATCTCTTAATAGGTATTTTGGTGTACATAACATTTTCAAAGCATTTTGCAAGGGAATGTAAACTGGAAAAAGTTGAATAGAACAGAAATTTTGCTATTTTTCAAAACTTCATACTTCATTTAATAGCAAAAACCTGTTATTCGAAAGTGAAATTTAAGCTTTTTTTGCTGAAATTAGAATAATATGAGTCGCGTTCTGAGAAAACTGGGCATAATGCATGTGCGTAAAGTGTCGTCCCAGATTAGCCTGTGCAGTCCGCACAGGCTAAACAGAGACGATACTTCCCGCTTTTATGGTACTTTTTAGTTTAAAGGAAGTCCCTCCTTATCGAAAAATCAAGTTAAGGTGGAACGTGTCGTCCCTGATTAGCCTGTGCTGACTGCACAGGCTAATCTGGGATGACACTTTACGCACATGCATTATGCCCAGTTTTCTCAGAACACGACTCATGTTATAAAGTTAATTAATAAAATTGTCATTTATTAGTTGAATTTATATTGGCTTTGTTATTGAGCTGAAGACAGCCGTATTGGCCCGAGGCCGCAGGCCAATACGGCTGTCTTCAGCTCAATAACAAAGCCATTATGAATCCAACTAATTAATAACATTATAATATATGCTCATGGCATACAAGATTCAGGACGTTACACGGAAAATAAATGCGCGTGGGTGTGACAGCGAAATGTTTGTGCGATCTTCTTTAGTCTTGTAAAGGCTGCGAGAAGCTACATAAAAATCGAATCACTTATGTTTGAAATAAAGGAAGTTTGACAAGACTAAATGTATCACATAATTTTAACGGTTGATTGAAAACACGTTTTTGCAGCTCTCCCGCGATCATTTTCAAGTTCTGCCAAATACGAAGTTTTAGAAAAGTGGCAAAACATACTTTCAATGTGCGTAAACAAGTGGCAAAAAATGAGTTTTCATTAAATGTTCGCTAAAAAGGGGCATAAGTGACTCAATCGGACACAAGGGCCCGTGTGGGTGCATCTAAAACATGAATACTCAGTAACATATTTCGATCTAGTCAGTCAACCCATAGCTCCTCCTATGTGTGGACTCTACCACGCAGAAATGAATGTATTATCCAATCAGAACACACTATTTTAACCACCATAAAAAGTGGACCTATGTTGCCCACTAGCTGCAATTGAAAGTGTCATATTCATAAATGCAGGTGTTGTTTAGCTGCTAATCGGAAACATTCCACAAATAAATGCCATGACATTTGACCAAAAAAAACGGGACACTTAGAAAAATCAATCATGCTACCTTTACCGTTGTAAGTAATGAGTATACTACTAACAAAAACTAATATTTTCTGGCCGATATTGCAAAAATGTGTTTAAGAAATCGGATCCATGAATACAAATGTTTTCATTTTCCAGAAGTAAACACTGATGACTCAATAAAGTTAAATATTGACATGCCTCTATTAGACATCGAATCGGGACAGGGGCCCCGATTTCACATTAAGCATCGAACACTGTTTTTATTCAATCAATCGTCAATTAACTCTAAATTTATATTGATGCAATATGTACAAAATATTTAATGAAAATTAGTCATAAACTAAAGTAAATGTATGTGAAACATTAATGTTTATTGGTTAGCACTCAATTTGTTTGATATACAAAATCTGTGTTTTGACAGGTTCTTTAGCCTCAGGTGCAATAATACACAGAAACCGCGTAATAGTATCTTGGGACTTGATAAGGCCATGAAATACAAAAGGAGTTGGCTTTAAATTCACTATGATGAATCTACCTGTATCGATAGCAATAAGCGACCCCTGTCATATCACTTATACTACTACTACTACTACTACTACTATTACTACTACTACTACTACTACTACTACTACTACTACTACTACTACTACTACTACTACTACTACTACTACTACTACTACTACTACTACTACTACTACTACTACTACTACTACTACTTCTACTATTTCTACTACTACTACTACTACTACTACTACTACTACTACTACTACTACTACTACTACTACTACTACTACTACTACTACTACTACTACTACTGCTACTTCTACTACTACTACTACTACTACTTCTACTAGTACTACTACTACTACTACTACTACTACTACTACTACTACTACTACTACTACTACTACTACTACTACTGCTACTACTACTACTACTACTACTACTACTACTACTACTACTACTACTACTACTTCTACTACTACTACTGCTACTGCTACTACTACAACTACAACTACAACTACTACTACCACTACCGCTACTACTACATGTACGTGTTTTACAATTTCGGCTGTTTCTATGTAACTTTCGGTGATATTATCCAGTTTAGCAAGAGTTCAAGCTTTACCATTTACGCAGAAATCCACCACATGTTGGAATTCAGCTTGATCACGTACAATGACCATGACACAAATTCGTCAGGTTGCTTTCGAACACTCATGGTTGATCTCCAAGCTATGGCTATAATAAATAAAAAAATTAATCTTATTTAAACAACGTCAGTTTTGGTGTTATAGTTCGGTTGGGCACATTCGAATCATTCAATGTTTATGTGTATGCGTTCAACGCTGAGGAGGAATGAAAACGATAAATTTCAAAATCTGTATTAGTCTGTGCTTCATTAATGGATTATTAGATAATGATGGAACTAGTGGTTGTATTGGTAAATTCATGTTCGTAGTGAACAAAACAATACATGAGTATTATTTTGACTCTCTTTTTTTCCAGGCTTAATGACACCATCAACCGTAATGCCACTATAGTTATTTATATTGAATGAAAAATATTGTAATATATTTTCTAAATTTGAATGCATATATATATATTTATATGTATGTGTTAATATCACGTGATTTTACGTGTCCAATTACTAGTCTATAGTTTAGTTTGCTGATGATAGCATAACGCAAAGTGTTCGTGTTACCAGTCAACAGCTTCCCGATTCATGTACCGTTGACTGCGATATTTAACGAATATATTATCTAATTTAATTTACAACAGTCTCACTGCATCTGAGTATATATATATATATATATATATATATATATATATATATATATATATATATATATATATATATATATATATATATATATATATATATATATATATATATATATATATAACTATATATATATATATATATATATATATCGAGTGCACGTGCAGCTTATTCAGAATTGACTTTAGATAAATACATTCTTCAATAAATAATGTTCCTTAATAATGTTTTTTGCTCGTTTGTTCTTAAATATTGAATTGGTTATTAAATAAATATTGCTAGGTACTTGGATATTGGTATATGTAAACTAAGCAGAAAACATCGGTTTTCACTCATAAATGCTTATCTGATATTCGCACGAAAATTCAGCTGACAAGAAGATTCTCCTAAAGACTTTTCGAATACCATGAATGATGCGCAGTTCAGTGCCTTAACTATGTTCGTCGGAACGCGCCATTTAATGTGTTGGATAATCCTGCCATGAAGAAACTGCCATTTTTCTTTCCGTTGAAGTACTTCACACCCGAAAATCTAGACGGAACACAAATGAACAAACGCCTGCCATCGACTTAAATTACACAAAAAATACAAATAACGTCTGGGCGACTGGAATTCGATTATCGGCAATTATGTTGTTAAAATGTTATACACCGAATTACACCTGTTTTTATTTCAACACAAATGCTATTTTAGTTTGAGCATTCTAGTTCATTCACTTCGTTGAAATCAGGACAACTTTTGTGCTATGGTTATTTTTTACGGTCATTTATGTTTTCTTGCTAATTATTAAATAGTTCATGCTTTACTATTTTAATTTAACGTGCAACATCTTCAAAGACTACTCAAACAAATGTTTGTGATCATCATTCAGGTAAACTCAGCATCTCTATATCTATATATTTCAAACCCAAAGATACTGATGAGCAACAAATAGCATAATACCCGATCAGACTGTGATTTACATGCAGGCTGTTCTGGCATTATGCTGGATGCATATCGCATCTTGCCTTTGCTTCTGAGTGGGAAAGGGAAATTGTCAAGGGAAAGCTTGGCTTGACACATTTGTCTAAGATGTATTCCAGTCCAAATCATTTCTAATCATAAATCTTTCCTATAGTTTCATCCAGTACCATAATTTAATTATATAAATTGTGCCCGCCCATATTGAAACAAGAGCTGTCTCCATAGGATGACATATGCCCCCAATAAAAGCGTTGATAGAATTTATTGAAATGCACTAAGTGACCCTGTGACCTAGTTTTTGACCCGGCATGACCCATATTCGAACTTGACCTAGATATTGTCTAGATACAACTTCTGACCAAGTTTGGTAAAGATCGGATGAAAACTATTTGAATTAGAGAGCGGACACGAAAAGTGTGGCAGACTGACAGACTGACGGACAGAGCGAAAACCACAGTCAATACAATTAACTGTTTAAAGAGTTTTATTATCAAAAATGACAGTATAATTCGAAATTGCGAAATGGACATTTTAGACAGCAGAAGCCCTGCATCAAGAAACCGACTTAAATGTATTGACATAATTATTAATGATTATTACACATGTACAAAAAATGGAAAATGAAGATAAACAACACAACACTGAACAATAAAAACTAAACAATAACAAATCACAACCTTCTCACAAAGTATTCTAAAGAAAAATTATTTCAACCCGGAAATAGTAAAAAAACAATACAATTTCTCAATAGAAAATTCCAGAAGTATATATGGTAATGCAAATTGCTATTAAAACAAATGTTTTCAGAAACTGACAGTTAAGTATGACAGTGACTGAAGTGTGTCAATCAATATTTACACACAAAAAATAATATTAATTTTAATACTGGTTTAAAACGATGAAGTACCTTAAAACAACATAATACATGTCAGATATCAAATGCATGATGCAACTGACTCTCTTATAAAAGCACAAAGCAAATATTAGAATTTAGAAACTTTCAATGACAAATATTTAAAGTAATTATATGACAACTCAGAATTTAAATACAAATGTCTACAAACTGGCAACAAACATATATAAATCAATGAACAGGCACTGTTAAATGTAAATATGAACAAAAACGACCTGTTAATGCCCCGATTAAAACGATCTGAATTAAAATGCAGAACACATTTATGTTAATCGGAAAAACACTATTGACATAGAATTACTCACATTGGAGAGTTTTCAGGTGTGAATGCGCAATAACATATCATGAATGTAAAAATACGATGTCATGTTTTCTGCTCATATTCCATTCGAGCTAGCATTTTCTTGTAAGGTTTTAATTTTCAACTTTTCCTTTTGAATTTCAATTATTTTATCCACATTCCGACCAGCAGCATGGGATTTATACCAGTCTTTAATACATCAGGTTAAACACTTTTTGGATAGTCTTGTTTTAAACAGTTGTTTATGTCTAAAAGAAGAATAATTTATTGATTTAAAAAATAGTACAATTTTTGTGTTCTTCTATAAAAGGAAACAAACAGACACATCAGGGTTGGTGGAAAGCCTTTCTCAAATGTGTTTGATAGAAGGAAATATCTGATATGTAAATTATGTTTCCTTTCATTAAATTATATGTCTCACATGCATTGACATTATTTTCATTTTATATAGAATGTACATGTTAATTCAATTTAAAGGGGCCTTTTCACAGATTTTGGCATGTTTTAAAGTTTGTCATTAAATGCTTTATATTGATAAATGTAAACATTGGATCTAAATAGCTCCAGTAAAAATCAAGAATAAAATTAAACTAGAGCTGTCAGAGGACTATTCGAGTGCTTGACAGTATAACGTCAGCCATAATGGAGAGGGAGGGGGGGGGGGTAATAATGTAGGTGTGTGATTATTTAATAGATGATCTTTCAAAAATAAGAAAACA
The DNA here is from genome assembly GCF_020536995.1 of Dreissena polymorpha. Taxonomy (NCBI): domain Eukaryota; kingdom Metazoa; phylum Mollusca; class Bivalvia; order Myida; family Dreissenidae; genus Dreissena; species Dreissena polymorpha. Next base: position 17,622,748 of record NC_068359.1, on the reverse strand, counting down.
AAAAAAAATTGGGGGGGGGGGGGCGTGGGGGATGGTTTGGGTGGAGTGCATTGTGGTATGTCAGGTAAGTGTTGTTTTGTGAAACTTTAACAGATTTATCAATAATATGCATATTCTAAGTATAAAAGGGGCCATAATTTTATCAAAATGCTTGATACAGTTGTCTGCTCTTCTTTATAGGATGGGGTCATGTTGGTAAACAAGAATGCAAAATATGAAAGCAATATGTCAAGGGACACATGAAATATTTGGGGTAGTACGCAAACTTTAACATAGATTTATCAATAATATGTATATTCTCAGTATAAACGGGGCAATAATTCTGTCAAATTGCTTGATACAGTTGTCTGCTCTTGTATCTAGGTTGGGGTCATGATGGTAAACAAGTATGCAAACTATGAAAGCAATATGTCAAGGGACACAGGAAATATTTGGGGTAGTACGCAAACTTTAACATAGATTTATCAATAATATGCATATTCTAAGTATAAAAGGGGCCATAATTAGTACAAAAAGCTTGACAGAGTTGTGTGCTCTTGTTTATAGGTTGGGGTCATGTTGGTTAACAAGTATGCAAAATATGAAAGCAATTTGTGTAAGGACATTGAAAATATTTAGGGTAGTACGCAAACTTTAACAATTCCTGCATATTCTAAGTTGAAAAGGGGCCATAATTATTACAAAATGCTTCATAGAGTTGTCTGCTCTTATTTATAGGTTGGGGTCATGTTGGTAAACAAGTATGCAAAATATGAAAGCAATATGTCAAAGGACAATGAAAATATTTGGGGTAGTAAGCAAACTTTGACATTTGCACGCAAACGCCAACGGGAACGCAAACGCCTGGATGAGTAGGATAGCTCCACTACATATATTTCATATATAAAAGTCAAGCTAAAAAGGGAAAAAAAGTAGCCCGCTGCAGGGCTCGAACCAGTGACCCCCAGGGTCCTTGAGTGAAAACCAATTAGACCGCTCCGCCATCCTGCCAAGTATCTATACGAGACGTATTTTATACGGGCAAGAGCCCGCGAAGGGGGCGTTGACCGTTCATACATATGGTAATTTAGACATAAAATTACATAAGAATACCATTATACCACATAGGGATGCGTCTAAAAAAAAATTGCCACGCGACATATATTTTCGCGATGCTATTTATGACATTGAACAAATCAAAAACACTTTGGACAAATGCTAAATCACATGTAAATACATACCCCAGGAAAAATGATATCAGAGACATCATAATTGTGTAGCGAATCGCACTAAATATTATCGAATTATTTGTTTTTCTTTGCAACCATTCCAGAATTTAGTCATTTACTCAATTATCTCCCCTGAATACTCATCTTCAGTGGGTATAAGCCGAAGACGAATTATGGAGGTTTCGGCGAAACACCAGTTCGGCGAATTGATTATAAATAGTAGGTGTTAAACCGGTTCGGCGAAATGATTTATAGTTGATCACGCCTTTACATAACTACTTAATAGGTGTGAATAGATCGATGTACGGCATTGCTATCACATCCAAATTGTATATTTTAATTAGCGATATTGTTTCACACTTATTATAAAGAACGCTTGGCTCAAGTGAGGCTGTCAAATTTCAACACCTGAAAACAGCTCACAGTTTGGTATCTAGTGATGAATGTCATATTATGCTGACTTCTATAAATGGTCGACATGGTCACTTATGTTCGTTCTAGCAATCATGGCGAATGAATATCCTTGTATAAAATGCATGAAAAATGTGACTCGGCGTATGCACGCCGTAAGTTGTGACGGTTGTGGTCGGTGGCAACATCGTTAATGCGACACCGGTATTACATCTGAGCAGTACCGCTTGATGTCAAGTGGACAACTGACCATGGAGTGGTCTTGTGTGGATTGTAATTTGGACAGTGAGGTTCGTCAATTGGCGACATGTTAACAGCCAGTCTAAATGAACATACTCATCCCGCAGATCCAGGGGCATATAAAAAATCTAATATCAGAACAACTGATGCCATCCACGACGACGATTGTTAAAAGCTATGCTCTCATGTATATTGAATTGTCTGTGTTGTATCATTTGCAAATTGATTGCCTTAGTACATGTGTATGTGTAAATGCATATAAATATTGTGTATTCCAAGTGTTTCATGTGTTGTCATGTCGTTGCATATATAATGGTGAATTGCATAAGTAAATAAGGTAATTATGACTATTTTTTATGTATAATCACTTGCAAGTAAATTTGTGAATATGAACATGTTGAACAATCGTTAAAAGGTATTTCAAAAACATATTACACTGCACACTGTTTTTCCTTTGTTTTATTCACACGATTAAATACTCATGCATACTGTTTAATTGCTCCTCGTGCGCTGATTTGAGCAATCAACTACAATAGTAATTGACCTGCTGATGGGCAACACAATAGTGTTTGCTAACACTTCGCCGACAATTTGAATGTGATAGTAATGCTGTACATCGATCTATTCACACCTATTAAGTAGTTATGTAAAGGCGTGATCAACCATAAATCATTTCGCCGAACCGGTTTAACACCTACTATTTATAATCAATTCGCCGAACTGGTGTTTCGCCGAAACCTCCAGTAACCGCCGAAGACTGGTTCACTACATATAGTGACAGTCTTTACTAAACACAATTTACGTGACCATAACCCGTCTTAAATATATTGCCGAATCTCAGATTTCTGTCCAATTTATTTGATTTGATCTTTTCGATATTTTATTGTTATTAGTATCCTGACAAATCACAAACGCTTGTTAAAAAATTATTTGTTTTAAACATTATAGTTTGCATCTCTATTCTTCCAGTATTCTCGCGGTTTTTCAATAACGACACCCTACTGTTTATTTGTCAGAATTCGTGAAGCATTTTCCATTCGCTCTCAGAAAGAAGTTTTACGTGTGATCATGAGTAATATTCTGTTAAGTTGTCGTTGTTATCCATCAGAAACACATTTATTCACAAAATTTAAAGATATTCCGATCTAACTTTTTAGTCTTTTAGCTTTTATCTGTAACATATTTACACCTTGTCTGCTCGCACTTTACCGATATCCGGAAAGGTTACATATCACTATAATAAGTTTAGGCCTAAAACCACAAAATCCGATACCGTTGGATTTTCGTACCACACTTATACGTAAAAAATCTTCCAGATTTGAAATCAACAAAAAAACAAGACATTTATAAACTGTCTGCATTATTGATCAAATTTTAAGATATTTGTTGGTTTTTCGTTTTTAGAAGCTGTTCTGCCAAGGCAAGAGCTGGGCATCACACAATCCATTCTATCCAGCATAACTGACAGTTTTGGTTAACAGAAATCAACAAAGGAGGGATTCCTGAACTATCAAAATTTCCAAGCTATACACACAGTAATTATCTGTGGTGATCTTTATTGGTTCTGTTGGTTTACTTGGATGGAACATGTGTGAACTTTTATAGAACTTTAAAAAGTCTATATCTGTCTATTTATAAACCAAAATCAGCTATGGTATAATAAGATCAGATGTGCAAACAATGTCAAAGGGTTGTCATATTAACAATTTGAAGGCAATTATGCTGAAAAAATATGAAAGTTCCCATGCAAATTTAGTCTGTATATCGACAAGTGTCTGCCAATAAATGTCAAACTTACTAGTAATACAAAACTTACCATAAGTATTTAAAAGCACTAAGTACCTGTTGTGATCATTTTTAGTAAGATAGTGTAATTCTAAACAGTAGCAAATAGCTTGTTTAGTAAATGCATAATGCAATTAATATGATTTCCTTTCTATTATGTAATTAATAAATTGGTTGCTTCTTGTTAATCCATGATAAATGTTTTATGGCTAGTACAAAACCAGCATTGTTAATTTTGTAAAAGGTAATAAAATAATACCACTTTGTAATTTCATATACGTAAATATTCTTGTACTGTAGGTTGATGACAGTGTTTTAGTATTACTTGTTTTGTAACTATTTATGTGCAAATAAATGATGTGAAGTGTTTTGTATCTCCACACAATACCACATACCTTTTTATATATGTACTGTGTTATTTGAATGTTTAAATAAAAAAATATGGATGATATAACATGATGCATTCTAATATTTGCATTCAAATTGTAACTATAGAGCTAAGTGCATGCAGTTTAGACTGTGATTTAAGAATTGCTACAAAATGGCTAGTATTTTAGTGGCGACAAAATTTAAACTATTCAACAATAGTTTTCGAAAGAAAATTTATATAGAAACCTGCAAGATACCTGTATTTATTAAATATTTTAATTGCAAAACAAGTATGTTGTTATGCTGTTACACATAATTATACATTGATAATAAATAAGAAGACAATTAGCGGTGTTAACGTTTCCCAACAGTAGAAACCATTCTTCTGATGAAGTCAGTGATATACAGACGAAAGCTCCAGGTAAGGCCTTCAATACGTAGTGTGTGTTATTTGACGGTCTAAAACTTATGGGATAAAAAAAATCCTGTCAAATTTGTCAATCAAAATTGATTTGACACATCACATGATTTTGATTATGTTAAATCAGTGTACTGTATGCTAAATGCAACTGCTTTATAGCAAGCTGTCAAGTTGAATTGAGACATTTGATGAAACAAACTGTTTCCTGGGTAGGACCAGTACTTAGTGTCTATATGACGTACCATGACGTCATAAGTCTACAAGACCTACTAGGTAGAACGAGAAATGTACTTCGACGTACAATTTTCACCCACCATGAGTGTTAGCCAATCAGAAGACACCTTACATCTGTTGCTTTAAGAGGTATTTGACATTGAACATTATTATTATTATTATTTATACCAAATTATGCGACTATCGACCGCTAACTCATAGATATTGTGCGTATTTATTAAACATTATTATTATTATAATTTATACCAAATTATGCAACTATCGTCCGCTAACTTATATATATTGTGCGTATTTATTGACCTGATTGCGGAATTAATCTCTGACTTATGCAAGTTATGGTTATCACAAAATACGACCAATGGGGAGGTAATTATACATTATTTATCCCGATAATGTTTGGTAACTGTTTGGTTACCGTTGGGAATTTCCTACACAGTAATGCGCTGGACGGTCGTGATACTTCGCCCCGCATGATCAATAAATACTCACAATATGCTGAATAATTTTAATTTTAAAAAGGTAACAATTGAATCTTCTTCAAATTTGTATATAATCTATTTCAATGCATTAAATACTTGAAACTTCTATGTTGTTTTTTTTGCCATTCTGATATTTTTATTCATTTTGTCCTCAATTAAAAAAGAGATTTTAAACATTTGTTCTGAATAAATCTGAAGGAAAAGCGCTCAAGAGACAAGTCTTTTGATTGGCTGTTCAGAAAATGTGTAAGTCGAAGTACAAACATGAATGTCAAAGTACAAATAGTACTTTGACATACAATTATGTACTTCGAAGTGTATTTTATATTTGTATGTCGACGTACAATGATTGTACTTCGATGTACATTTCTCTTTTTACCTTGTAGGTCTTCTTGACTTTCAACCCAAATGGTACGCCATAGTATGTCTTAAGGTTTATCTAAAGAATGCGGGATCAATACAGAGACCTCCTAGTGACTAAGCCAGTTACCAGACATCCCATCCACTATACCACAGCCACCGAACCTGCTTTAAATTCCTGTGGCTGGAAAACAAAAAAAATTAAGATTGATTTTTTTGATGCATTACTTAATTATTGCAACAATTATAATATTTTGAACACAATCATGTCAATATATTTATAAAAAATACATGGTTATCAAAAAAACTTAAAAAGCTTTTGCCTGTAAATTAGGTAGCACCTATAATCATATTACTTTATATAAGCAATATAAGTGATATAAGTGATCTAAGTGTTCCTTCCTTAGATCACATGTTTCTTTTATCCTGTTTTTAACTCGACTAATATTCTCACCACATGCACAGTTGTATATGTATATATTTAAGTCTTAAGGGCTTAAGGTGTTAGGTTTTGCACCTTTTTTTGTCACTGTTGATAGGATTTTCCTGAGTGGATTGAGTAACTCGGGAAACCTATCAATCTATTTCTTTTTAACCCCCCACGCATGGCCATAATGTATCAGTATTGAACATAGCCATTATTATAAAAGAAGAAGAAGAAAAGAAGAAGAAGCAATTTTCGTAGTTTCACAAAATTAAACAACAACAGATTTCTCCAAATTATTCAATCGTTTCGCGTTGCAATGCTTTATAATTTCAGGTTTTTAAATCGTCAATAGATGCATAAAATGGCTATATTCGACCATGGTAAATGTTCAGTATTACTGTTTCCTCACAAATATCATAACTAAAACGAAAATTTGCGAATCTGAAACAACTTTTTTCAATTTTGTCAATTTACCAAAATGTAAAAAGATCCCTTTAACTCTTCAGTGGCTGAATACAGTCCGATATAGCGGATAGCTAAGCACTCCGAGTCTAATTTCAATTAATACATCATGCATTCGGTAATTATACCATTAAATCTCGAAAGACACATGTCTTTCCTATTGAAACATGCCAGCGGTTTTAAATTTCCGAAAAATATTATTTGTTTACAGCGCGAATTTCATGGTACACTGATTCAGCCATTACCGGATCGCTTAGGTCTTTATCGGATTACATGTGTATCGTATTATTTCTTGAAATTTGACACAGCATTTATAACAAATAATTGAAATATATGTACATTTCCAGAAAGGAAATTCATTTTTGCGTTTAATAAGACCAAATTCATGGAAATCGCTGCACAATTGATGAAGTAATTGCTGTTCAAAGCGATGCATTCTATATTCGGGTCATTTTGAGTTAAATCTATATATAGATTTGATAGCGGAAAATACGTTTTCAGAGAAATCAATTTTTGGTTATAATTTGATAGTTTTTCATTAAAAATGATGTTTTTACTTATTAATATTATAGCCACACGCTTACCACATGGACAACTTCAATTGAGTTTATATTTATTTTGAGACAATCCCCACATTCCTGAATATGGGTCATCACATGTCCGTTATTCACAAAATCCTGAGTTGCAGCTTTCATGCTTATTTTATATGGTACGCATCAATTTGGTTTCTGAGCATTCTTTCTTTTGTAAAGGACACATAATACTAAAATATTACATCAATGAACATTATGTTTACCAAATAAAATCTGCAAAATTCAAGAAACCATTCGTCTGCACTTTTCCTGTTGTCACAAAAACGGTGCGTACATAACGTGACTTTGTTTTGCTTTCGAAAATAGAAACAGTTGTAAACATTGACACACATAAACAAAAACATGAATCGACTTAACAATGATAGGCTTTATGTATTCAATTAATAGAAAACTATAAATCTTAATATAAATGAATGTATTTTGCAAAAAAAGTTCAACCTATCCGCTACTCACTAAAATCCGCTATACACCAATCGACTGTATATCCTACCGTAACCCGAATTCGACGACAGCTAAATTCGACGATGTTCTATTTGTATTGATTAAATGGATGATTATTGTCTTGGAATCATTTCAAAGTAATACAACCGAGTTTAAAATTATTATTTTGTGCCATTAAACTTTTCATTATTTCTTTCGTTATTTTCTAAATATTGCTTCATGTAACCGTTACATCCTCGAACTTGGGTCACACTGGGATAATGGAAAAGACGCTTCTACTGAATTCCCCTCTTCTCCCCGTTTCCCATAAATTAAACAATCACAATCATTGGCATCATTATCATGATATCATGTTCATCAATGCTAACCATATATCGTATTTAATCGTAATGATGCAAAAGGGCAAATACAAATAACAAAAACTACCTGAACGTGTTCAATGTATGCCTGCCTGTCTGTCAACAACATCCGTGTCATTCCCAGCATGCAGAAAGACCACCCGGCAACAATGACAATCCAAAAGTGACTGTTCCATAATTCCTGAAGAATTGTGAGTAAATTGCATAGTAAATACACCCAGAATGACGTCGATCCAAGCAGAAAACCGCATAAACTAACCCTTGCAGGTGACGTCTCCATGGACAGCGCCATCTTGTTTCCTACATAACCGAACTTTCATGTCGCTATTGTCTAAAAACACAACATTACTTGCCGGCTTTTATTAATCAATTGACAGTGTAAGTGTGCCCATTTTGCGTCGTTTAGAGTTTACTTGCGTCTACATGCTTGCTTTTCATTACGGGCTGAAATAATGTAAATTAAGTTTGAAATTAGAGTTAAAACATTATAACGAATCTGACATATTTGTCAGCCGGAATAGCTCAGTTGGGAGAGCGTTAGACTGAAGGTATATACATGCTGAAATCTAAAGGCCCCCGGTTCAATCCCGGGTTCCGGCACGAACGGAACACTGTTCGGCGGCTGACAGTTTTTGTGAAACCTTAGATAATGCCCGAAAATCAACATCCTACAAGAGGCAATCCCTTTCATATTTAAATTACGCGAAATGCGCTTTGCAAACGTTGTATGTAATGCAGGCCCGTACCCAGGCCATGGGCCCAGGGGCCCGGCCCCCCCAGCTGGCTGTCGAACTATGATTTTTTTTAAATAATCGGCCCACTGCAATTTTTTCTCTCGTGCAAGGGCCCACAGTACACTTTCCCTCAAAACAAAAGAGCAGCTATGTTTTATTGTCCCTGATAAACAAGGGGATTAACGCTCGCCAATCGAGATAAGCCTCTAGGCAATGTTTTTTTATCGCCTTGTACACACATCCCCGATCAGTCCTCCATTGTGATCATGAATGCTTCATCTATCGATGGTTGATGTAACATGTATTTTGATAAGTGCAGCGAATGGAAGCAACTGCTACAGGAGGTCGTAGACTATGGTCTGATAATTGCCGACTCAAGCTTTTTTCCTTCTTTGAGAAAGCCCTATACGTATTTTTCCCTTCTAAAAGTTTAATTTGTTTTTTTTAAACCTTTTATTGGGAATTTTTAAGTCCCAATATATACTTTATGCATTGAGAATAGGGCCCTGACTTTGAACCGGAACAAAAACACTGACAAAGGTATTAAAACTGAGTATTTATAATTTTTGAAAGGAAATCACTGAAAAAGACTACGATGAGATAGTTAACATGTTTGTTTAAAAGAAAAACAGATTCATAAATTTGCCGAGCAACAGATAAGAATTTGGCAGAATTCAGTATTTAAAATAATTGAGTACCGAGAATTGAGTAATATCAACCTATTAATGGCTCATTGGTAAAAAAATGAAAATTGAAACAACAAATCGATCACATTATATAAGTTAACCTGATCCAGTGTAGAAAAATATTGTATAATTAAATTATCTCTTTCCTTGAATTTGTTTGAAACAGTAAAATATGTTAAATTGATTATTTAAGACTTTCATTATTTCCCCCCAAAATTAGGCAATTCGCGCAATTTTTTTCCTCAAAAATGGCAAGGTCTTTCCCAAAAAATCAGATTAAAAAAACCTGTGACGTTATTGATTTGTGAAAAAAAAATGGTGGAAGCAATACGAGAGTTGATGTGGATAATCGTCAGTTTAAACCTGTAAATTTCGGAAATCTAAAGCATTTAATATTGTTGTGAATTCACACCAATGTTTAAGGCTTAAGACTTCCGAAATGTGCTGATTTACTTGTTATATTCCATTAATTCATATCACAAAATACGTTTTTTATAAGCATTACAATTCACCTTGCAAAGTGCCAAATAAAAAAAAAGTATATATATAGGGAGGGGGGACCCCTCCCAAACCCTCCCCGGTTGGGCCCCCCCAGTAAAAAAATCCTGGGTACGGCCCTGATGTAATGTGTGTCTAATCAATGTGTTCAGCATAGGCACACATGGCCTAAAGGTTTTGTGTCATATTTGTATAAACATAGTTACACTTATCTTATTGTTTTCTTGATATTTTATTAGAAAGTTATGGCACGTGTGCACAACACTTTTTTCCTCATCGATGTATATACACCCATTAGGTTCCATGTTGAAATCGTATATATCAAAGGAGATAGAATACAAATTTACATAATGTAAAATCCAAACAAAAGGCAATAGCTCTTATTTACATGTAAGAAGGTGTATGGTTATGGTTCTTGTGCATGGCATTGCTCTTCATTAATGGCTATACACACATGGAGTTTCGTGTTGATATCACACATAGTGTCTGAGATATAGCCCTGAAAAGTTTGAGATAAACGGATGAGCTGAAGGACAGCCGGACGGACTGACTGACGAACAGACGGACAACGCCAATTCTAAATCCCCCCCCCCTTTGGCGGGGGATAAAAAATAATCCTGGACCGAAATTGACAGTGCTAGTGTGCTCATTTTGCGTCGTTAAGAGTTTAGTTGCGTCTACATGCTTGCTTTTCATTACGGGCTGAAATAATGTAAATTAAGTTTGAAATTAGAGTTAAAACATTATAACGAATCTGACATATTTGTCAGCCGGAATAGCTCAGTTGGGAGAGCGTTAGACTGAAGGTATATACATGCTGAAATCTAAAGGCCCCCGGTTCAATCCCGGGTTCCGGCACGAACGGAACACTGTTCGGCGGCTGACAGTTTTTTGTGAAACCTTAGAAAATGCCCGAAAATCAACATCCTACAAGGGGCAATCACTTTCATATTTAAATTACGCGAAATGCGCTATGCAAACGTTGTATGTAATGTGTGTCTAATCAATGTGTTCAGCATAGGCACACATGGCCTAAAGGTTTTGTGTCATATTTGTATAAACATAGTTACACTAATCTTATTGTTTTCTTGATATTTTATTAGAAAGTTATGGCACGTGTGCACAACACTTTTATTCCTCATCGATGTATATACACCCATTAGGTTCCATGTTGAAATCGTATATATCAAAGGAGATAGAATACAAATTTACACAATGTAAAATCCAAACAAAAGGCAATAGCTCTTATTTACATGTAAGAAGGTGTATGGTTATGGTTCTTGTGCATGGCATTACTCCTCATTAATGGCTATACACACATGGAGTTTCGTGTTGATATCACACATAGTGTCTGAGATATAGCCCTGAAAAGTTTGCGATAAACGGATGAGCTGAAGGACAGCCGGACGGACTGACTGACGAACAGACGGACAACGCCAATTCTAAATTCCTCCCCCTTTGGCGGGGGATAAAAAACAATCCTGGACCGAAATTGACAGTGCTAGTGTGCTCATTTTGCGTCGTTAAGAGTTTACTTGCGTCTACATGCTTGCTTTTCATTACGGGCTGAAATAATGTAAATTAAGTTTGAAATTAGAGTTAAAACATTATAACGAATCTGACATATTTGTCAGCCGGAATAGCTCAGTTGGGAGAGCGTTAGACTGAAGGTATATACATGCTGAAATCTAAAGGCCCCCGGTTCAATCCCAGGTTCCGGCACGAACGGAACACTGTTCGGCGGCTGATAGTTTTTGTGAAACCTTAGACAATGCCCGAAAATCAACATCCTACAAGGGGCAATCCCTTTCATATTTAAATTACGCGAAATGCGCTATACAAACGTTGTATGTAATGTGTGTCTAATCAATGTGTTCAGCATAGACACACATGGCCTAAACGTTTTGTGTCATATTTGTATAAACATAGTTACACTAATCTTATTGTTTTCTTGATATTTTATTAGAAAGTTATGGCACGTGTGCACAACACTTTTATTCCTCATCGATGTATATACACCCATTAGGTTCCATGTTGAAATCGTATATATCAAAGGAGATAGAATACAAATTTACATAATGTAAAATCCAAACAAAAGGCAATAGCTCTTATTTACATGAGAGAAGGTGTATGGTTATGGTTCTTGTGCATGGCATTGCTCCTCATTAATGGCTATACACATATGGAGTTTCGTGTTGATATCATACATAGTGTCTGAGATATAGCCCTGAAAAGTTTGCGATAAACGGATGAGCTGAAGGACAGCCGGACGGACTGACTGACGAACAGACGGACAACGCCAATTCTAAATCCCTCCCCCTTTGGCGGGGGATAAAAAATAATTCTGGACCGAAATTGACAGTGCTAGTGTGCTCATTTTGCGTCGTTAAGAGTTTACTTGCGTCTACATGCTTGCTTTTCATTACGGGCTGAAATAATGTAAATTAAGTTTGAAATTGGAGTTAAAACATTATAACGAATCTGACATATTTGTCAGCCGGAATAGCTCAGTTGGGAGAGCGTTAGACTGAAGGTATATACATGCTGAAATCTAAAGGCCCCCGGTTCAATCCCGGGTTCCGGCACGAACGGAACACTGTTCGGCGGCTGACAGTTTTTGTGAAACCTTAGAAAAATCCCCGAAAATCAACATCCTACAAGGGGAAATCCCTTTCATATTTAAATTACGCGAAATGCGCTATGCAAACGTTGTATGTAATGTGTGTCTAATCAATGTGTTCAGCATAGGCACACATGGCATAAAGGTTTTGTGTCATATTTGTATAAACATAGTTACACTAATCTTATTGTTTTCTTGATATTTAATTAGAAAGTTATGGCACGTGTGCACAACACTTTTTTTCCTCATCGATGTATATACACCCATTAGGTTCCATGTTGAAATCGTATATATCAAAGGAGATAGAATACAAATTTACATAATGCAAAATCCAAACAAAAGGCAATAGCTCTTATTTACATGTAAGAAGGTGTATGGTTATGGTTCTTGTGCATGGCATTGCTCCTCATTAATGGCTATACACACATGGAGTTTCGTGTTGATATCACACATAGTGTCTGAGATATAGCCCTGAAAAGTTTGCGATAAACGGATGAGCTAAAGGACAGCCGGACGGACTGACTGACGAACAGACGGACAACGCCAATTCTAAATTCCTCCCCTTTGGCGGGGGATAAAAAACAATCCTGGACCGAAATTGACAGTGCTAGTGTGCTCATTTTGCGTCGTTAAGAGTTTACTTGCGTCTACATGCTTGCTTTTCATTACGGGCTGAAATAATGTAAATTAAGTTTGAAATTAGAGTTAAAACATTATAACGAATCTGACATATTTATCAGCCGGAATAGCTCAGTTGGGAGAGCGTTAGACTGAAGGTATATACATGCTGAAATCTAAAGGCCCCCGGTTCAATCCCGGGTTCCGGCACGAACGGAACACTGTTCGTCGGCTGACAGTTTTTGTGAAACCTTAGAAAAGGCCCGAAAATCAACATCCTACAAGGGGCAATCCCTTTCATATTTAAATTACGCGAAATGCGCTATACAAACGTTGTATGTAATGTGTGTCTAATCAATGTGTTCAGCATAGACACACATGGCCTAAACGTTTTGTGTCATATTTGTATAAACATAGTTACACTAATCTTATTGTTTTCTTGATATTTTATTAGAAAGTTATGGCACGTGTGCACAACACTTTTTTTCCTCATCGATGTATATACACCCATTAGGTTCCATGTTGAAATCGTATATATCAAAGGAGATAGAATACAAATTTACATAATGTAAAATCCAAACAAAAGGCAATAGCTCTTATTTTTATGTAAGAAGGTGTATGGTTATGGTTCTTGTGCATGGCATTGCTCCTCACTAATGGCTATACACACATGGAGTTTCGTGTTGATATCACACATAGTGTCTGAGATATAGCCCTGAAAAGTTTGCGATAAACGGATGATCTGAAGGACAGCCGGACGGACTGACTGACGAACAGACGGACAACGCCAATTCTAAATCCCTCCCCCTTTGGCGGGGGATAAAAAATAATCCTGGACCGAAATTGACAGTGCTAGTGTGCTCATTTTGCGTCGTTAAGAGTTTACTTGCGTCTACATGCTTGCTTTTCATTACGGGCTGAAATAATGTAAATTAAGTTTGAAATTAGAGTTAAAACATTATAACGAATCTGACATATTTGTCAGCCGGAATAGCTCAGTTGGGAGAGCGTTAGACTGAAGGTATATACATGCTGAAATCTAAAGGCCCCCGGTTCAATCCCGGGTTCCGGCACGAACGGAACACTGTTCGGCGGCTGAGGGTTTTGTGAAACCTTAGAAAATGCCCGAAAATCAACATCCTACAAGGGGCAATCCCTTTCATATTTAAATTACGCGAAATGCGCTATGCAAACGTTGTATGTAATGTGTGTCTAATCAATGTGTTCAGCATAGGCACACATGGCCTAAAGGTTTTGTGACATATTTGTATAAACATAGTTACACTAATCTTATTGTTTTCTTGATATTTAATTAGAAAGTTATGGCACGTGTGCACAACACTTTTTTTCCTCATCGATGTATATACACCCATTAGGTTCCATGTTGAAATCGTATATATCAAAGGAGATAGAATACAAATTTACATAATGTAAAATCCAAACAAAAGGCAATAGCTCTTATTTACATGTAAGAAGGTGTATGGTTATGGTTCTTGTGCATGGCATTGCTCTTCATTAATGGCTATACACAGATGGAGTTTCGTGTTGATATCACACATAGTGTCTGAGATATAGCCCTGAAAATTTTGCGATAAACGGATGAGCTGAAGGACAGCCGGACGGACTGACTGACGAACAGACTGACAACGCCAATTCTAAGTTCCCTCCCCCTTTGGCGGGGGATAAAAACTAATCCTTGACCGAAATTGACAGTGCTAGTGTGCTCATTTTGCGTCGTTAAGAGTTTACTTGCGTCTACATGCTTGCTTTTCATTACGGGCTGAAATAATGTAAATTAAGCTTGAAATTAGAGTTAAACATTATAACGAATCTTACATATTTGTCAGCCGGAATAGCTCAGTTGGGAGAGCGTTAGACTGAAGGTATATACATGCTGAAATATAAAGGCCCCCGGTTTAATCCCGGGTTCCGGCACGAACGGAACACTGTTCGGCGGCTGACAGTTTTTTGTGAAACCTTAGAAAATGCCCGAAAATCAACATCCTACAAGGGGCAATCCCTTACATATTTAAATTACGCGAAATGCGCTATGCAAACGTTGTATGTAATGTGTGTCTAATCAATGTGTTCAGCATAGGCACACATGGCCTAAAGGTTTTGTGTCATATTTGTATAAACATAGTTACACTAATCTTATTGTTTTCTTGATATTTTATTAGAAAGTTATGGCACGTGTGCACAACACTTTTTTTCCTCATCGATGTATATACACCCATTAGGTTCCATGTTGAAATCGTATATATCAAAGGAGATAGAATACAAATTTACATAATGTAAAATCCAAACAAAAGGCAATAGCTCTTATTTACATGTAAGAAGGTGTTTGGTTATGGTTCTTGTGCATGGCATTACTCCTCATTAATGGCTATACACACATGGAGTTTCGTGTTGATATCACACATAGTGTCTGAGATATAGCCCTGAAAAGTTTGCGATAAACGGATGAGCTGAAGGACAGCCGGACGGACTGACTGACGAACAGACGGACAACGCCAATTCTAAATTTCTCCCCCTTTGGCGGGGGATAAAAAACAATCCTGGACCGAAATTGACAGTGCTAGTGTGCTCATTTTGCGTCGTTAAGAGTTTACTTGCGTCTACATGCTTGCTTTTCATTACGGGCTGAAATAATGTAAATTAAGTTTGAAATTAGAGTTAAAACATTATAACGAATCTGACATATTTGTCAGCCGGAATAGCTCAGTTGGGAGAGCGTTAGACTGAAGGTATATACATGCTGAAATCTAAAGGCCCCCGGTTCAATCCCGGGTTCCGGCACGAACGGAACACTGTTCGGCGGCTGACAGTTTTTGTGAAACCTTAGAAAAATCCCCGAAAATCAACATCCTACAAGGGGAAATCCCTTTCATATTTAAATTACGCGAAATGCGCTATGCAAACGTTGTATGTAATGTGTGTCTAATCAATGTGTTCAGCATAGGCACACATGGCCTAAAGGTTTTGTGTCATATTTGTATAAACTTAGTTACACTAATCTTATTGTTTTCTTGATATTTTATTAGACAGTTATGACACGTGTGCACAACACTTTTTTTCCTCATCGATGTATATACACCCATTAGGTTCCATGTTGAAATCGTATATATCAAAGGAGATAGAATACAAATTTACATAATGTAAAATCCAAACAAAAGGCAATAGCTCTTATTTACATGTAAGAAGGTGTATGGTTATGGTTCTTGTGCATGGCATTGCTCCTCATTAATGGCTATACACACATGGAGTTTCGTGTTGATATCACACATAGTGTCTGAGATATAGCCCTGAAAAGTTTGCGATAAAAGGATGAGCTGAAGGACAGCCGGACGGACTGACTGACGAACAGACGGACAACGCCAATTCTAAATTCCTCCCCTTTGGCGGGGGATAAAAAACAATCCTGGACCGAAATTGACAGTGCTAGTGTGCTCATTTTGCGTCGTTAAGAGTTTACTTGCGTCTACATGCTTGCTTTTCATTACGGGCTGAAATAATGTAAATTAAGTTTGAAATTAGAGTTAAAACATTATAACGAATCTGACATATTTGTCAGCCGGAATAGCTCAGTTGGGAGAGCGTTAGACTGAAGGTATATACATGCTGAAATCTAAAGGCCCCCGGTTCAATCCCGGGTTCCGGCACGAACGGAACACTGTTCGTCGGCTGACAGTTTTTGTGAAACCTTAGAAAATGCCCGAAAATCAACATCCTACAAGAGGCAATCCCTTTCATATTTAAATTACGCGAAATGCGCTATGCAAACGTTGTATGTAATGTGTGTCTAATCAATGTGTTCAGCATAGGCACACATGGCCTAAAGGTTTTGTGTCATATTTGTATGAACATAATTACACTAATCTTATTGTTTTCTTGATATTTTATTAGAAAGTTATGGCACGTGTGCACAACACTTTTTTTCCTCATCGATGTATATACACCCATTAGGTTCCATGTTGAAATCGTATATATCAAAGGAGATAGAATACAAATTTACATAATGTAAAATCCAAACAAAAGGCAATTGCTCTTATTTACATGTACGAAGGTGTATGGTTATGGTTCATGTGCATGGCATTGCTCTTCATTAATGGCTATACACACATGGAGTTTCGTGTTGATATCACACATAGTGTCTGAGATATAGCCCTGAAAAGTTTGCGATAAACGGATGAGCTGAAGGACAGCCGTACGGACTGACTGACGAACAGACGGACAACGCCAATTCTAAATCCCCCCCCCCTTGGCGGGGGATAAAAAATAATCCTGGACCGAAATTGACATTGCTAGTGTGCTCATTTTGCGTCGTTAAGAGTTTACTTGCGTCTACATGCTTGCTATTCATTACGGGCTGAAATAATGTAAATTAAGTTTGAAATTAGAGTTAAAACATTATAACGAATCTGACATATTTGTCAGCCGGAATAGCTCAGTTGGGAGAGCGTTAGACTGAAGGTATATACATGCTGAAATCTAGACGCCCCCGGTGCAATCCCGGGTTCCGGCACGAACGGAACACTGTTCGGCGGCTGACAGTTTTTTGTGAAACCTTAGAAAATGCCCGAAAATCAACATCCTACAAGGGGCAATCCCTTTCATATTTAAATTACGCGAAATGCGCTATGCAAACGTTGTATGAAATGTGTGTCTAATCAATGTGTTCAGCATAGACACACATGGCCTAAAGGTTTTGTGTTATATTTGTATAAACATAGTTACACTAATCTTATTGTTTTCTTGATATTTTATTAGAAAGTTATGGCACGTGTGCACAACACTTTTATTCCTCATCGATGTATATACACCCATTAGGTTCCATTTTGAAATCGTATATATCAAAGGGGATAGAATACAAATTTACATAATGTAAAATCCAAACAAAAGGCAATAGCTCTTATTTACATGAGAGAAGGTGTATGGTTATGGTTCTTGTGCATGGCATTACTCCTCATTAATGGCTATACACACATGGAGTTTCGTGTTGATTTCACACATAGTGTCTGAGATATAGCCCTGAAAAGTTTGCGATAAACGGATGAGCTGAAGGACAGCCGGACGGACTGACTGACGAACAGACGGACAACGCCAATTCTAAATCCCTCCCCCTTTGGCGGGGGATAAAAAATAATCCTGGACCGAAATTGACAGTGCTAGTGTGCTCATTATGCGTCGTTTAGAGTTTACTTGCGTCTACATGCTTGCTTTTCATTACGGGCTGATATAATGTAAATTAAGTTTGAAATTAGAGTTAAAACATTATAACGAATCTGACATATTTGTTAGCCGGAATAGCTCAGTTGGGAGAGCGTTAGACTGTTCGGCGGCTGACAGTTTTTGTGAAACCTTAGAAAAATCCCCGAAAATCAACATCCTACAAGAGACAATCCCTTTCATATTTTAATTACGCGAAATGCGCTATGCAAACGTTGTATGTAATGTGTGTCTAATCAATGTGTTCAGCATAGGCACACATGGCCTAAAGGTTTTGTGTCATATTTGTATAAACATAGTTACACTAATCTTATTGTTTTCTTGATATTTAATTAGAAAGTTATGGCACGTGTGCACAACACTTTTTTTCCTCATCGATGTATATACACCCATTAGGTTCCATGTTGAAATCGTATATATCAAATGAGATAGAATACATACTAATATTTACATAATGAAAATCCAAACAAAAGGCAATTGCTCTTATTTACATGTAAGAAGGTGTATGGTTATGGTTCTTGTGCATGGCATTGCTCTTCATTAATGGCTATACACACATGGAGTTTCGTGTTGATATCACACATAGTGTCTGAGATATAGCCCTGAAAAGTTTGCGATAAACGGATGAGCTGAAGGACAGCCGGACGGACTGACTGACGAACAGACGGACAACGCCAATTCTAAATCCCTCCCCCTTTGGCGGGGGATAAAAAATAATCCTGGACCGAAATTGACAGTGCTAGTGTGCTCATTTTGCGTCGTTAAGAGTTTACTTGCGTCTACATGTTTGCTTTTCATTACGGGCTGAAATAATGTAAATTAAGTTTGAAATTAGAGTTAAAACATTATAACGAATCTGACATATTTGTCAGCCGGAATAGCTCAGTTGGGAGAGCGTTAGACTGAAGGTATATACATGCTGAAATCTAAAGGCCCCCGGTTCAATCCTAGGTTCCGGCACGAAAGGAACACTGTTCGGCGGCTGATAGTTTTTGTGAAACCTTAGAAAATGCCCGAAAATCAACATCCTACAAGGGGCAATCCCTTTCATATTTAAATTACGCGAAATGCGCGATGCAAACGTTGTATGTAATGTGTGTCTAATCAATGTGTTCAGCATAGACACACATGGCCTAAACGTTTTGTGTCATATTTGTATAAACATAGTTACACTAATCTTATTGTTTTCTTGATATTTTATTAGAAAGTTATGGCACGTGTGCACAACACTTTTTTTCCTCATCGATGTATATACACCCATTAGGTTCCATGTTGAAATCGTATATATCAAAGGAGATAGAATACAAATTTACATAAAGTAAAATCCAAACAAATGGCAATAGCTCTTATTTACATGTAAGAAGGTGTATGGTTATAGTTCTTGTGCATGGCATTGCTCCTCATTAATGGCTATACACACATGGAGTTTCGTGTTGATATCACACATAGTGTCTGAGATATAGCCCTGAAAAGTTTGCGATAAACGGATGAGCTGAAGGACAGCCGGACGGACTGACTGACGAACAGACGGACAACGCCAATTCTAAATCCCTCCCCCTTTGGCGGGGGATAAAAAATAATCCTGGACCGAAATTGACAGTGATAGTGTGCTCATTTTGCGTCGTTAAGAGTTTACTTGCGTCTACATGCTTGCTTTTCATTACGGGCTGAAATAATGTAAATTAAGTTTGAAATTAGAGTTAAAACATTATAACGAATCTGACATATTTGTCAGCCGGAATAGCTCAGTTGGGAGAGCGTTAGACTGAAGGTATATACATGCTGAAATCTAAAGGCCCCCGGTTCAATCCCGGGTTCCGGCACGAACGGAACACTGTTCGGCGGCTGACAGTTTTTGTGAAACCTTAGAAAATGCCAGAAAATCAACATCCTACAAGGGGCAATCCCTTTCATATTTAAATTACGCGAAATGCGCTATGCAAACGTTGTATGTAATGTGTGTCTAATCAATGTGTTCAGCATAGGCACACATGGCCTAAAGGTTTTGTGTCATATTTGTATAAACATAGTTACACTCATCTTATTGTTTTCTTGATATTTAATTAGAAAGTTATGGCACGTGTGCACAACACTTTTTTTCCTCATCGATGTATATACACCCATTAGGTTCCATGTTGAAATCGTATATATCAAAGGAGATAGAATACAAATTTACATAATGTAAAATCCAAACAAAAGGCAATAGCTCTTATTTACATGTAAGAAGGTGTATGGTTATGGTTCTTGTGCATGGCATTGCTCCTCATTAATGGCTATACACACATGGAGTTTCGTGTTGATATCACACATAGTGTCTGAGATATAGCCCTGAAAATTGTGCGATAAACGGATGAGCTGAAGGACAGCCGGACGGACTGACTGACGAACAGACTGACAACGCCAATTCTAAGTTCCCCCCCCCTTTGGCTGGGGATAAAAAATAATCCTGAACCGAAATTGACAGTGCTAGTGTGCTCATTTTGCGTCGTTAAGAGTTTACTTGCGTCTACATGCTTGCTTTTCATTATCCATTTTCATAACGAATCTGACATATTTGTCGGCCGGAATAGCTCAGTTGGGAGAGCGTTAGACTGAAGGTATATACATGCTGAAATATAAAGGCCCCCGGTTCAATCCCGGGTTCCGGCACGAACGGAAAACTGTTCGGCGGCTGACAGTTTTTTGTGAAACCTTAGAAAATGCACGAAAATCAACATCCTACAAGGGGCAATCCCTTTCATATTTAAATTACGCTAAATGCGCTATGCAAACGTTGTATGTAATGTGTGTCTAATCAATGTGTTCAGCATAGGCACACATGGCCTAAAGGTTTGGTGTCATATTTGTATAAACATAGTTACACTAATCTTATTGTTTTCTTGATATTTAATTAGAAAGTTATGGCACGTGTGCACAACACTTTTTTTCCTCATCGATGTATATACACACATTAGGTTCCATGTTGAAATCGTATATATCAAAGGAGATAGAATACAAATTTACATAATGTAAAATCCAAACAAAAGGCAATAGCTCTTATTTACATGTAAGAAGGTGTATGGTTATGGTTCTTGTGCATGGCATTGCTCCTCATTAATGGCTATACACACATGGAGTTTCGTATTGATATCACACATAGTGTCTGAGATATAGCCCTGAAGAGTTTGCGATAAACGGATGAGCTGAATGACAGCCGGACGGACTGACTGACGAACAGACGGACAACGCCAATTCTAAATTCCTCTCCCTTTGGCGGGGGATAAAAACAATCCTGGACCGAAATTGACAGTGCTAGTGTGCTCATTTTGCGTCGTTAAGAGTTTACTTGCGTTTACATGCTTGCTTTTCCTTACGGGCTGAAATAATGTAAATTAAGTTTGAAATTAGAGTTAAAACATTATAACGAATCTGACATATTTGTCAGCCGGAATAGCTCAGTTGGGAGAGCGTTAGACTGAAGGTATATACATGCTGAAATCTAAAGGCCCCCGGTTCAATCCCGGGTTCCGGCACGAACGGAACACTGTTCGGCGGCTGACGGTTTTTGTGAAACCTTAGAAAATGCCCGAAAATCAACATCCTACAAGGGGCAATCCCTTTCATATTTAAATTACGCGAAATGCGCTATGCAAACGTTTTATGTAATGTGTGTCTAATCAATGTGTTCAGCATAGGCAAACATGGCCTAAAGGTTTTGTGTCATATTTGTATAAACATAGTTACACTAATCTTATTGTTTTCTTGATATTTTATTAGAAAGTTATGGCACGTGTGCACAACACTTTTATTCCTCATCGATGTATATACACCCATTAGGTTCCATTTTGAAATCGTATATATCAAAGGGGATAGAATACAAATTTACATAATGTAAAATCCAAACAAAAGGCAATAGCTCTTATTTACATGAGAGAAGGTGTATGGTTATGGTTCTTGTGCATGGCATTACTCCTCATTAATGGCTATACACACATGGAGTTTCGTGTTGATTTCACACATAGTGTCTGAGATATAGCCCTGAAAAGTTTGCGATAAACGGATGAGCTGAAGGACAGCCGGACGGACTGACTGACGAACAGACGGACAACGCCAATTCTAAATCCCTCCCCCTTTGGCGGGGGATAAAAAATAATCCTGGACCGAAATTGACAGTGCTAGTGTGCTCATTATGCGTCGTTTAGAGTTTACTTGCGTCTACATGCTTGCTTTTCATTACGGGCTGATATAATGTAAATTAAGTTTGAAATTAGAGTTAAAACATTATAACGAATCCGACATATTTGTTAGCCGGAATAGCTCAGTTGGGAGAGCGTTAGA
Organism: Dreissena polymorpha; assembly: GCF_020536995.1. NCBI lineage: Eukaryota > Metazoa > Mollusca > Bivalvia > Myida > Dreissenidae > Dreissena > Dreissena polymorpha. The sequence continues at coordinate 17,600,257 of NC_068359.1, read as the reverse complement.
CTGTTCGGCGGCTGACAGTTTTTGTGAAACCTTAGAAAAATCCCCGAAAATCAACATCCTACAAGAGACAATCCCTTTCATATTTTAATTACGCGAAATGCGCTATGCAAACGTTGTATGTAATGTGTGTCTAATCAATGTGTTCAGCATAGGCACACATGGCCTAAAGGTTTTGTGTCATATTTGTATAAACATAGTTACACTAATCTTATTGTTTTCTTGATATTTTATTAGAAAGTTATGGCACGTGTGCACAACACTTTTTTTCCTCATCGATGTATATACACCCATTAGGTTCCATGTTGAAATCGTATATATCAAAGGAGATAGAATACAAATTTACATAATGTAAAATCCAAACAAAAGGCAATAGCTCTTATTTACATGTAAGAAGGTGTATGGTTATGGTTCTTGTGCATGGCATTGCTCCTCATTAATGGCTATACACACATGGAGTTTCGTGTTGATATCACACATAGTGTCTGAGATATAGCCCTGAAAAGTTTGCGATAAACGGATGAGCTGAATGACAGCCGGACGGACTGACTGACAAACAGACGAACAACGCCAATTCTAAATTCCTCCCCCTTTGGCGGGGGATAAAAAACAATCCTGGACCGAAATTGACAGTGCTAGTGTGCTCATTTTGCGTCGTTAAGAGTTTACTTGCGTCTACATGCTTGCTTTTCATTACGGGCTGAAATAATGTAAATTAAGTTTGAAATTAGAGTTAAAACATTATAACGAATCTTACATATTTGTCAGCCGGAATAGCTCTCAACCTAACTTATAATACTGTATTTCAACATCCAATCATATTGCAAGAATCATAGTGTCAAACTATGTTTCAAACTATGATTTGACCAATGAGAACTCTCCTTTTATCCAGCTGATTCCATTCGCATTACTATTCCGCCATCTTGAAATCAGCTTGCTGATCATAATCACGAAATTGTCATCTTTGTAAAACATTATTTACACATTTGCTAATTATAATTATTTAGTTAATTATATTGTGAATTCAAAACAGTCTATATAGGTAAGTGAGTTTGAGCTGCATTTCTGCATTAGATTTGCGATATTTACTCAACTTGGACTCGTCATTTTTCTGTCAATGATTTTCAATAAATGCGTTTTCAATACATTAATCCATGTGGTATGTTAAGAATATGAAAGCATTATGTCAAAGATTTCCTTAGTTTACTTAATTTTGTATAGATTGTTTAGCATTATAGTGGTTGTTGTCCTGTTTTAAAACCACTTCCGCCTAAACGTAAACAATAGCAAAGCCATTCAATTATTGCCGATGAAAAAAAAACATGTTTAATGCATGCACATTTATACTCGCATAGGTAATCATGTCCAATAGTTACATTTATATATATATTGATTGTATTTCGTCATTGATCCGTTATGATGCCAGACTGTAATTGTTTTTTATATTGTCTTTCACTGTTCCTTTTCATGGTGAAGATGCATATTGGTGGGCTCTCTGACACAATGCTGCCTCTCTGATAAGTTTTAATAAATTTATTTCATGATAAATGTATTAATTTAATCATTGGGATGCTTAAAGCAGGGTTTTACATTCATGTCAAATTTTAGGGGTCCCTAGGACTCTAGTTAATAATTTTCAGGGGTCCTGTCAATACAAATGGGGGTCCCAATATAACTTGAGTTACAAGCAGTAAAAATATGCTGGCTGTGTCAAAGTCAATAAGTTAAAAGTATAGTAATAGATTATTAGCGTAAACAATAGCCGAGATTTAACACACACCTATAAAAGTAAAGATAGTATTTATTTTTATAGTTTCATCTTGCTTGCCAGATAATAAGCTATCGTAATCTCAGTAAGCTTTTCTTTCATTGCGACATAAATAGCTCACATTTAAGGAATGTAATCTCAATTCGTGACTTTGCACCTATAAACAGCAGGTGCTCGATAACTCAATTGGTCGATAAATCAACAAGCGAGACAACTCGTACATCCTTCTAGAAAATTGCGTACTGCAGATGTCTTTCAGAGCGTCTTGATATTACAAGAACGAATACGTCAAAATGAGTGTGCGTCCCATGGGACGCAAATTAATAAATATGACGGGTCCACTCCTGACTGGCATTTTATGCGTATTTGACGCAGAATATCGCGTCCCGTAAAACCCTGTTAAAGTACACCATTCCCATTGTTGCGAGGAACGGCTATATGGCCTTAAAGGGGCCTTTTCACAGATTTTGGCATTTTTTAACTTATTCATTAAATGCTTTATATTGATAAATGTAAACATTGGATCGTAAAAGCTCCAGTAAAAAATCAAGAATAAAATTAAAAAAAGGAAAAGAACATTGCCCGGAGCAGGTTTCGAACCAGTGACCCCTGGAGTCCTGCCAGAGTCCTGAAGTAAAAACGCTTTAGCCTACTGAGCTATTCCGCCGAGTACACATACTTGAGGTATTTTATACCTTATATAAGCAATCTTTGTAGTTTCACAAAATTTAACGACAAAAACAGAACTCTCCAAATTATTCAATCGTTTCGCGTTGCAACGCTTTATAATTTTTAGGTTTTAAAATCGTCAAAAGATGCATATAATGGCTATATTAGACCATGGTAAATGTTCAGTATTACTGTTTCCTCACAAATATCATAACTAAAACGAAAATTTGCGAATCTGAAACAACTTTTTTCAATTTTGTCAATTTACCAAAGCGTGAAAAGATCCCTTTAAATGTAATATATTAATAAAGAGTGTTCCCATGCCAGTGTCAATCGACAACAAGTAGGCTTTTCCCATACCAGAAAAGTGAGCTGATCAAGAGGCTTAACGTGCCACAACAGAAGCGAAAGTAGGCATTTTTTTATTTAAATTGATGACAATTACTATAAAGCATACATTGAACGTAAGGATTTGATCATAAAGATGATATCAATGACACTAGATATTTGACATATTATGGGAAATCTATGTTAAAAAGTCATTAAAGTGAAATGTCTGCCCGTTTGTTCCACCATCCTCATGATCATTTCATCTTCGATAGAGTTTGTGATAAGTGTTTGGACCTGCGGAATACTGTCAACCTCTACATGTAGCAGGATATATGCTTCAACTCATGGACCATCTCTTTTTATGTACAAATGTGTTTATGGGTTTTAATTTTAGATGTTCTTTGTTTACCTGTTTTGTGAATTTCCATCATCTATATTATTGTTTAAGAACAGAGAGTAAGAGAGGCAGCATTTGACACAGAGACGACCGATATTCATCTACACCGTGCTATTATTTATGTATGTATATTTAAAGAACTTTAGACGTGATGCTCTTTGAGGAATTATATGACAATTGAACCCCTTGATGATCCGCACCCAGAAGCTGAACCCCTAATGCTCAGATAGCCGTGCTAGCCAGCCAGATCACAATTTTAGCAGACGATGAGTATTGATTATGAGAATCAACGGTGTCGATTAGTGCAGAAATCAATCTGTAAAAATAGAATGTTTACCTTTTACGATTTATGGAGGTTTCAGTACATATCATGTTCGGTAAATTGTATATAGTTAATAAAACGCTCATTTAATGTACTTTTGACCTTGTAACATAGAGCTTTACAAAATCACGCTGTCATCACCAACATGTAATGTCAATAACACACCGGAAAAGCCCACTTTTAATGTTGTTAGAACTTAGGGTCCTACCCTTTCTTCAAAATAGTTGTATTGCTATGTATATTTTGTAGTTTTTTTTTATTATTTTGGAAATAAAATATGTTTCTCAAGTCCCAAATTTAGATTGTGTAAATGTGAGCTATTTATGTCGATATGAAAGAGAAGCTTATTGAGGTTATGATACCTTATTATCTGGCAAGCAAGATAAAACTATAAAAATATATACAATCTTTTATAGGTGTGTGATAGATTACGGCTATTGTTTACGTAAACAATCGTTTACTATACTTTTGAGTTTTGACTAATTAACTTTGATACAGCCAGCATATTAAGCATACTGTGGTAAATAGTTAAGTGGTGTGTAACCCAGAACTATGAGGTGTAGTACATTTGATGACGAAAGCAAAACATTTAAGCAGTCGTTTTAGTTGTCTCTACTAGAGACTCTAGAAGTTCTCAGCATTAGGATCTCGTATCTTCAAGTTTCTGGTTAAAAACGGTGGGTCCAGCCTTCCAGCTTGGTATTAGTAGAAATGTAAGAACTTTAATACATTTGCCGCTTGCAACTCAAATGGCATGAATTTAAATAGTCTCTTCGTCTGCAAAAATATGAAAACAAGGTGACCTACGAGCAGATTATCAAACGAGTTCAAAATATGTTGAATCAGTCAAACAAGTGCAAGTTTCTACCAATAAGTTATATTGGGACTTCCATTTTTATTGACAGGACCCCTGAAAATTATTACCTGAACAGTCCTAGGGACCCTTAGATTTGACATGATTGTAAAACCCTGATTATTTATTTTAGATGACAGGATGGCCATGGAAAAGTAAGCCTCACAGACATGTCAAGGAGAAGGATCGCCAGTGGGATAAAGACTACCAAACCTACGAGGAATTGAAGGTTTCAGCTTGCCACCAGTGCATAGAGCAAGGAGGAAATGTCGAGGATGCCAAGCTATGGATGGGCTTTTTACACTTACAGTGGGGTACATTCAGGTAATTTTTTCAACGCATTTGATTCACAGGTAAACAGTCAGAAATTGAATGGGTATAAATCACATCGCGATAGTTCTTCTGTTTTGTTTCATAACTGTTCGGTGCTCTCTTAGAATATTATACATTCCTTAATCTTTGAAATATTTATTTGTCTCAATTATCTGCTCATTTTATACGGCGGATGTTAACACGAATGCAGTTGTTGACAAGTCTGGCCAGTTAAAATGCGAGTTTAGATTTCATTATTTGGAATTTTTTACGACGAAACTAAATGAAAAAACAAAAAGCGAGCTTGTAAGTTTTTGTTTTTTCGTTCAGCATAGTGAACTTATCGTGTAAGTACCTGTTATCGAACAGCTATCAAACGTTTTGTTTTGGTTCTGTATGCACATGCACAAAAGTGCGCATGACATCACATTGATAAACAAATGGTCGCACATTAAGTCCATGACCTACTTGCCTACTTAGCTTGAAACAAATGCGCCAAAAACAGGTAAAAGGAATGCATTTATTGTTATTTACACTGTTTTGTGTGTTTTTTGCTGTAACTTTTTGAATGCATTTATCAAAACATGCATTTACACACCAAAAAGCATATTTCTGTTTGCAATTTTGATTGCAGCAGACGCAGATTTTTTCGCCGAGTCCGGGTCATGTATTAGTCATGTGACTTTGTTTATACTGGAGTAGTGTTTGCACTGTTTATGAAGTGTCGGGTAATAGGTCATGTTTACATCGGCCGCCATTTTGTTTTGTCTGCTAGAGGTGACAATAATTAGCGAATCATTGTTATGAATTCTTGAAGGTAGTTTGCTGGAAAACTTTACAGATAAACCATTCAATGATTGAACTGTTAGTCATTTGTTAAAACAAAATGTTTTTTTATCATTTTAAGTGTTTCAATTTTAAGGCAATTTAAAGTAATTTCTTAGGTGTTCGATAACTGGTTTGTCCACCATACTATCATTCTTTTATTATAAGGTTTAATTTGTTTATATTAAATCTGTATTTATCGAAAGCGTTCAATTTACAGTTCACATGTCTGCATTAAACAATGCCGCATTATAGATGTCTTCCGGGGGACAGTCAACTTGGTAACTAGGTGGCTCTAATTGACTGGTTAGAGCCTTAGTAGGAAAACACACACTTAAGTCAGGAAAATGACCCTCCTTATTACACATACACAAATGAATTAACTGTCTAATATTATACTATACCACAAAACACTATGATGTATACATTTGTCCTTCTCGATATATGTCTGAATGTCAGTTTGATGTGCAAATACCTGTCTGTTATCATGAAAACAATAATATTAGCCGTTGACCTTTTTTTGCTTAATCTTTCAGTTCAGAGTGGAATGCGCATCAAGGAGACAAGCTATTCAGAAGATGCCATATGTGGTAAGATGATTGTGTTTTGTTTGTTCCACTGTATATTAACATTTTATATGATAAATCTAGGTTTCTGTAATCCCATGTATCTGTTGGTAACATGATTTTAAACAGGGGCTTCTGATATCGAACCGAGGCTTTTACAACATTAAATTAAGCTAAACACTATAAGATTATTTTTGTGTCCCCCACCACTATAGTGGGGGGCATATTGTTTTTGCCCTGTCTGTCTGTTGGCCTGTCGGTTTGCTCCAACTTTAACATTTTGCCATAACTTTTGCAATATTGAAGATAGCAACTTGATATTTGGCAGGAATGCGTATCTCATGGAGCTGCACATTTTGAGTGGTGAAAGGTCATGGTCATCATTTAAGGTCAAATGTCAAATATATAGCTTCAAAGCGGCGCAAAAGGGGACATAGCGTTTCAAACAAACACATTTCATGTTTGCATTTAGGATATCCTGTACTTTAAAATTTAAACTCATCAATACTTTGGTGAGAAGGTGGAAATTGCTTGTTTTATTATTGTTTATCACATGCTTTTCAATTGAAGTTATATGAAAAACACAAAAATGCTACACTCGTCAAAATGGACACTTCAATGCTCGGAAATTGCAAGGAAAATTAAATTTGTCGGGTTCAATTCAAGACATTGGCCATTTTTGGTAAGCAGAAGTTTTTCAAGGCAAATTGAATGTAAATTTGTAAAAAAGGTTATTTAAAAAATAAACCTGTGCATACAATATAACCTTCAGAATATTAGAGGCGGAGGGATATTGTTTTGGCGTTGTCCGTCCGTCCGGCACTTTTGTGTCCGGAGCCATATCTTGGAAGTGCTTCGGCGGATTTCATTGAAACTACGTATGAGTATATATATGCATAAGAGGATGATGCACGCCAAATGGCATTGTACACCATCTGTTAAAAACAGACTTATGGCCCTTTGTATCTTGAAAAAATGCTTTTTACTATAGGCATTTTTGTGTCCGGAGCCATATCTTGGAAGCGCTTTGGCGGATTTCTTTGAAACTTGGTATGAAATAAATTGTGAAGGCTTAAGAACCTTCCTTTGTCTTAGTTTTGTGTTATTGTCCTCCGTCCGTCCATCTATCATTATGTTCATCCGTCCAATTTGCACCCATCCTCAAACGAAGCATATGTTGCGGGGGATACCTTGTTATTTTTTATAGAGAATCAAAATATTAGGTAAAAAATTATTTCAATTTAAAAAAAATTCTCTTATCTAACTAAATGCAAGCTTTAACATACATATTCTGACAGATTATCTTACAATTTTTATGACCCCGAAGGAGAGCATATAGTGATCGCACTGTCAGTCTGTCCGTCACACTTTTCATTTAAGTTTCGAAAATAAAATGCTTATGACTTCTTTGTCGCTTCAAATGTAAGATTCACATTTGGTATGCATGTGTATCTGGACAAGGCATTTCCATACACACACAATTTTTGACCCCTTTGGAATTCAACTTAGGGAACGCGTTCAGGTTTTGAAATATGTGTTTAGGTTTCAAAAAATGCTCATAACTCATTATCGGGGGCATATGTCATCCTATGGAGGCAAATATTGTTGTCAATGTTTCAACAGGCTTTGCAAACAAATACTGTTAGAGCTATCCAGGTTTGCTATTTGCTAAAAAGAAATACGCCCCGAGCGACCAAATAGTTTAACTTGTATTGCATATTTTCATTTTGTCATTTATGTCGCTGAGCTTATGCTTTCAAATAGGACCAATCACAAAATTAATGGGCATTGATTTAGTACAGTAAAGGATTAAATAAGTATAATCTGAATCATGTGTAAAGCTTTATGTATTTTTATTGTTTCTTAGGTGAAATTGAAATGGGCAATGCATCTGCTGAGGAACTGTTGGTTTGTTTGTAAAACTTTGAAGACATCATTAAAGGTAAATATGCTTTTTAATCAAATTATCATGAGTATATTGTTGTTGGCGTGTCTGTCTGTTATTTTATGTGTATGTCTGTTATTGTATCTGCTTGTCCCAAAAATTTAACCTTGCTCATAATTTTGGCAATATAGAAGATAGCAACAAAATTAATCCAAGAAACACCTGAGTGAAGTTTCATTGAAATAGATTTAGTGCTAAGAGTGGTTGCTGTGACCTTCATTACCTTGTAAATTATCCAAAGAACTTAATCCAAGGAACATCTGTGTGAAGTGTTATTCAAATAGATCTAGTGCTTAGTGCGTTGGCTGTGACCTTCATGACCGTTTAAAACCATCTCAGTACAAGGCAGAAGTAATCCAAGGATATAGAAACCGAGCGAAATGGATGGAAAGGACTCGAACAAACATTTAGAATGGCAGGGAGCCATATATTTCTTGGTTTAAGGTGCACCTTAAAACCTATTGGTGGCATCTTTTACTGGAGAAATGTGTCTTACCTGTAAAACAGTCATAAAAGGACGAGCATAATTATGCTTCATAATCATAATAAATATCAACAGTTTCTGAAAATCATGAAGGAAAAAAGGATTAACATTTTGGAAGTAAAGGATGTTTGGAAATTTCCGAAAGCAATGTATTTCTTGGATATTTATGGACAGAAAGGAACGAGGGAAAGCCACATATTTTTTGGTTATAGGGTACTGATTTATTTCAATTGTTGGTAGCTTTAACTGGAGAAATGTGGTTTATCTCTTACATCAACATGAAAGAATGGAAAAGCTGTCTATCAAACAAAGGAGATAGCTCTAGTAAGGGGTGTGGAGTATTTCAAATAACTTTCTGAATTTTAATCAAAACAACATGTATTTTCTCCTCAGAATTGTATAAATGTGCTATTCTAATGAGTACCAACAACCTTGAGTTTAGTGAACGATTATCAAATCATTGATTTGTAAGTAATGCATTACAAGGAAGGATGAGAAGGATTGATCAATTACATAGGAAAGACTTCAAAGGAAGGATTATTTTTATGGAAAACAAAGGATGACCTTTGGAAGGACCACTAACATTCATCTGGATGGAAGCACATGAAAGGAACACTTTAGATGGCTGGATTGAAAACAAATTGAAATATTTTGTAAGTCTTTGGTGCCATGGATGTCTTGCGTTTTTAATTTTGCGTCATCAACAGCAGTCAGACAGAAAGTAAGAAGGAAAGGGAGGATTTTTTTTATACATCATTAAATCATGTCACTAGATCTAGAACTTCAAGGAAATTTGTATTTTTCAACTCTTAGGTTGTTTTTTTTAGTTTCTTGAATTCAAAGAGACTGCGAAAAAAATTAAAATGAAAAGTCAAAATATATTCAGTATAAATTGCTTTGAGTAGAAATCATAGTGGGATAATGAGAAATTACTCAGTTTGAGGAATGATTCCTTTTCCCACATTAACTGTTAAAATCTTGTTATTGTTTGGTAAAGGGTTGAGGAAAGATTAATACATGTAAATAGTATGAAAAACTATCATTCTTAATTATTACATGTTTTTTTCTTTTCTTAAAATGATTGCAAATTCTACAAAATTGGTTATAAAGTAAGATCTTAGCAGATGTAAATGTTCATAATTTTTATAGATCCTATGTTGTTAGAATTCATATTGATTTTGTATCGAAAACATTATAATGAGTAACCACTATGTAGAGTTTTGATAAGATTTAATGATAAAGTTTACATAGGATATACACTTTTAGCCTCTTGTTCATGTTTTTGCTCCCTCCCTCCCTCTCTCTCTCTTTCACATTTTAGACTCTTGTTCATGTTCTTGCTCCCTCCCTCCCTCCCTCTCTCTCTCTCTCTCTTTCTCCCTCCCTCCCTCCCACTCTCCCCCTCTCTCTCTTTTCCAATCACAGTTGCCCCATACAGTCTTGTGGGCTATGGCCTTAGCTCTCAACCTAACTTATAATACTGTATTTCAACATCCAATCATATTGCAAGAATCATAGTGTCAAACTATGTTTCAAACTATGATTTGACCAATGAGAACTCTCCTTTTATCCAGCTGATTCCATTCGCATTACTATTCCGCCATCTTGAAATCAGCTTGCTGATCATAATCACGAAATTGTCATCTTTGTAAAACATTATTTACACATTTGCTAATTATAATTATTTAGTTAATTATATTGTGAATTCAAAACAGTCTATATAGGTAAGTGAGTTTGAGCTGCATTTCTGCATTAGATTTGCGATATTTACTCAACTTGGACTCGTCATTTTTCTGTCAATGATTTTCAATAAATGCGTTTTCAATACATTAATCCATGTGGTATGTTAAGAATATGAAAGCATTATGTCAAAGATTTCCTTAGTTTACTTAATTTTGTATAGATTGTTTAGCATTATAGTGGTTGTTGTCCTGTTTTAAAACCACTTCCGCCTAAACGTAAACAATAGCAAAGCCATTCAATTATTGCCGATGAAAAAAAAACATGTTTAATGCATGCACATTTATACTCGCATAGGTAATCATGTCCAATAGTTACATTTATATATATATTGATTGTATTTCGTCATTGATCCGTTATGATGCCAGACTGTAATTGTTTTTTATATTGTCTTTCACTGTTCCTTTTCATGGTGAAGATGCATATTGGTGGGCTCTCTGACACAATGCTGCCTCTCTGATAAGTTTTAATAAATTTATTTCATGATAAATGTATTAATTTAATCATTGGGATGCTTAAAGCAGGGTTTTACATTCATGTCAAATTTTAGGGGTCCCTAGGACTCTAGTTAATAATTTTCAGGGGTCCTGTCAATACAAATGGGGGTCCCAATATAACTTGAGTTACAAGCAGTAAAAATATGCTGGCTGTGTCAAAGTCAATAAGTTAAAAGTATAGTAATAGATTATTAGCGTAAACAATAGCCGAGATTTAACACACACCTATAAAAGTAAAGATAGTATTTATTTTTATAGTTTCATCTTGCTTGCCAGATAATAAGCTATCGTAATCTCAGTAAGCTTTTCTTTCATTGCGACATAAATAGCTCACATTTAAGGAATGTAATCTCAATTCGTGACTTTGCACCTATAAACAGCAGGTGCTCGATAACTCAATTGGTCGATAAATCAACAAGCGAGACAACTCGTACATCCTTCTAGAAAATTGCGTACTGCAGATGTCTTTCAGAGCGTCTTGATATTACAAGAACGAATACGTCAAAATGAGTGTGCGTCCCATGGGACGCAAATTAATAAATATGACGGGTCCACTCCTGACTGGCATTTTATGCGTATTTGACGCAGAATATCGCGTCCCGTAAAACCCTGTTAAAGTACACCATTCCCATTGTTGCGAGGAACGGCTATATGGCCTTAAAGGGGCCTTTTCACAGATTTTGGCATTTTTTAACTTATTCATTAAATGCTTTATATTGATAAATGTAAACATTGGATCGTAAAAGCTCCAGTAAAAAATCAAGAATAAAATTAAAAAAAGGAAAAGAACATTGCCCGGAGCAGGTTTCGAACCAGTGACCCCTGGAGTCCTGCCAGAGTCCTGAAGTAAAAACGCTTTAGCCTACTGAGCTATTCCGCCGAGTACACATACTTGAGGTATTTTATACCTTATATAAGCAATCTTTGTAGTTTCACAAAATTTAACGACAAAAACAGAACTCTCCAAATTATTCAATCGTTTCGCGTTGCAACGCTTTATAATTTTTAGGTTTTAAAATCGTCAAAAGATGCATATAATGGCTATATTAGACCATGGTAAATGTTCAGTATTACTGTTTCCTCACAAATATCATAACTAAAACGAAAATTTGCGAATCTGAAACAACTTTTTTCAATTTTGTCAATTTACCAAAGCGTGAAAAGATCCCTTTAAATGTAATATATTAATAAAGAGTGTTCCCATGCCAGTGTCAATCGACAACAAGTAGGCTTTTCCCATACCAGAAAAGTGAGCTGATCAAGAGGCTTAACGTGCCACAACAGAAGCGAAAGTAGGCATTTTTTTATTTAAATTGATGACAATTACTATAAAGCATACATTGAACGTAAGGATTTGATCATAAAGATGATATCAATGACACTAGATATTTGACATATTATGGGAAATCTATGTTAAAAAGTCATTAAAGTGAAATGTCTGCCCGTTTGTTCCACCATCCTCATGATCATTTCATCTTCGACAGAGTTTGTGATAAGTGTTTGGACCTGCGGAATACTGTCAACCTCTACATGTAGCAGGATATATGCTTCAACTCATGGACCATCTCTTTTTATGTACAAATGTGTTTATGGGTTTTAATTTTAGATGTTCTTTGTTTACCTGTTTTGTGAATTTCCATCATCTATATTATTGTTTAAGAACAGAGAGTAAGAGAGGCAGCATTTGACACAGAGACGACGACCGATATTCATCTACACCGTGCTATTATTTATGTATGTATATTTAAAGAACTTTAGACGTGATGCTCTTTGAGGAATTATATGACAATTGAACCCCTTGATGATCCGCACCCAGAAGCTGAACCCCTAATGCTCAGATAGCCGTGCTAGCCAGCCAGATCACAATTTTAGCAGACGATGAGTATTGATTAAGAGAATCAACGGTGTCGTTTTGTGCAGAAATCAATCTGTAAAAATAGAATGTTTACCTTTTACGATTTATGGAGGTTTCAGTACATATCATGTTCGGTAAATTGTATATAGTTAATAAAACGCTCATTTAATGTACTTTTGACCTTGTAACATAGAGCTTTACAAAATCACGCTGTCATCACCAACATGTAATGTCAATAACACACCGGAAAAGCCCACTTTTAATGTTGTTAGAACTTAGGGTCCTACCCTTTCTTCAAAATAGTTGTATTGCTATGTATATTTTGTAGTTTTTTTTTATTATTTTGGAAATAAAATATGTTTCTCAAGTCCCAAATTTAGATTGTGTAAATGTGAGCTATTTATGTCGATATGAAAGAGAAGCTTATTGAGGTTATGATACCTTATTATCTGGCAAGCAAGATAAAACTATAAAAATATATACAATCTTTTATAGGTGTGTGATAGATTACGGCTATTGTTTACGTAAACAATCGTTTACTATACTTTTGAGTTTTGACTAATTAACTTTGATACAGCCAGCATATTAAGCATACTGTGGTAAATAGTTAAGTGGTGTGTAACCCAGAACTATGAGGTGTAGTACATTTGATGACGAAAGCAAAACATTTAAGCAGTCGTTTTAGTTGTCTCTACTAGAGACTCTAGAAGTTCTCAGCATTAGGATCTCGTATCTTCAAGTTTCTGGTTAAAAACGGTGGGTCCAGCCTTCCAGCTTGGTATTAGTAGAAATGTAAGAACTTTAATACATTTGCCGCTTGCAACTCAAATGGCATGAATTTAAATAGTCTCTTCGTCTGCAAAAATATGAAAACAAGGTGACCTACGAGCAGATTATCAAACGAGTTCAAAATATGTTGAATCAGTCAAACAAGTGCAAGTTTCTACCAATAAGTTATATTGGGACTTCCATTTTTATTGACAGGACCCCTGAAAATTATTTACTGAAAAGTCCTAGGGACCCTTAAATTTGACATGATTGTAAAACCCTGATTATTTATTTTAGATGACAGGATGGCCATGGAAAAGTAAGCCTCACAGACATGTCAAGGAGAAGGATCGCCAGTGGGATAAAGACAACCAAACCTACGAGGAATTGAAGGTTTCAGCTTGCCACCAGTGCATAGAGCAAGGAGGAAATGTCGAGGATGCCAAGCTATGGATGGGCTTTTTACACTTACAGTGGGGTACATTCAGGTAATTTTTTCAACGCATTTGATTCACAGGTAAACAGTCAGAAATTGAATGGGTATAAATCACATCGCGATAGTTCTTCTGTTTTGTTTCATAACTGTTCGGTGCTCTCTTAGAATATTATACATTCCTTAATCTTTGAAATATTTATTTGTCTCAATTATCTGCTCATTTTATACGGCGGATGTTAACACGAATGCAGTTGTTGACAAGTCTGGCCAGTTAAAATGCGAGTTTAGATTTCATTATTTGGAATTTTTTACGACGAAACTAAATGAAAAAACAAAAAGCGAGCTTGTAAGTTTTTGTTTTTTCGTTCAGCATAGTGAACTTATCGTGTAAGTACCTGTTATCGAACAGCTATCAAACGTTTTGTTTTGGTTCTGTATGCACATGCACAAAAGTGCGCATGACATCACATTGATAAACAAATGGTCGCACATTAAGTCCATGACCTACTTGCCTACTTAGCTTGAAACAAATGCGCCAAAAACAGGTAAAAGGAATGCATTTATTGTTATTTACACTGTTTTGTGTGTTTTTTGCTGTAACTTTTTGAATGCATTTATCAAAACATGCATTTACACACCAAAAAGCATATTTCTGTTTGCAATTTTGATTGCAGCAGACGCAGATTTTTTCGCCGAGTCCGGGTCATGTATTAGTCATGTGACTTTGTTTATACTGGAGTAGTGTTTGCACTGTTTATGAAGTGTCGGGTAATAGGTCATGTTTACATCGGCCGCCATTTTGTTTTGTCTGCTAGAGGTGACAATAATTAGCGAATCATTGTTATGAATTCTTGAAGGTAGTTTGCTGGAAAACTTTACAGATAAACCATTCAATGATTGAACTGTTAGTCATTTGTTAAAACAAAATGTTTTTTTATCATTTTAAGTGTTTCAATTTTAAGGCAATTTAAAGTAATTTCTTAGGTGTTCGATAACTGGTTTGTCCACCATACTATCATTCTTTTATTATAAGGTTTAATTTGTTTATATTAAATCTGTATTTATCGAAAGCGTTCAATTTACAGTTCACATGTCTGCATTAAACAATGCCGCATTATAGATGTCTTCCGGGGGACAGTCAACTTGGTAACTAGGTGGCTCTAATTGACTGGTTAGAGCCTTAGTAGGAAAACACACACTTAAGTCAGGAAAATGACCCTCCTTATTACACATACACAAATGAATTAACTGTCTAATATTATACTATACCACAAAACACTATGATGTATACATTTGTCCTTCTCGATATATGTCTGAATGTCAGTTTGATGTGCAAATACCTGTCTGTTATCATGAAAACAATAATATTAGCCGTTGACCTTTTTTTGCTTAATCTTTCAGTTCAGAGTGGAATGCGAATCAAGGAGACAAGCTATTCAGAAGATGCCATATGTGGTAAGATGATTGTGTTTTGTTTGTTCCACTGTATATTAACATTTTATATGATAAATCTAGGTTTCTGTAATCCCATGTATCTGTTGGTAACATGATTTTAAACAGGGGCTTCTGATATCGAACCGAGGCTTTTACAACATTAAATTAAGCTAAACACTATAAGATTATTTTTGTGTCCCCCACCACTATAGTGGGGGGCATATTGTTTTTGCCCTGTCTGTCTGTTGGCCTGTCGGTTTGCTCCAACTTTAACATTTTGCCATAACTTTTGCAATATTGAAGATAGCAACTTGATATTTGGCAGGAATGCGTATCTCATGGAGCTGCACATTTTGAGTGGTGAAAGGTCATGGTCATCATTTAAGGTCAAATGTCAAATATATAGCTTCAAAGCGGCGCAAAAGGGGACATAGCGTTTCAAACAAACACATTTCATGTTTGCATTTAGGATATCCTGTACTTTAAAATTTAAACTCATCAATACTTTGGTGAGAAGGTGGAAATTGCTTGTTTTATTATTGTTTATCACATGCTTTTCAATTGAAGTTATATGAAAAACACAAAAATGCTACACTCGTCAAAATGGACACTTCAATGCTCGGAAATTGCAAGGAAAATTAAATTTGTCGGGTTCAATTCAAGACATTGGCCATTTTTGGTAAGCAGAAGTTTTTCAAGGCAAATTGAATGTAAATTTGTAAAAAAGGTTATTTAAAAAATAAACCTGTGCATACAATATAACCTTCAGAATATTAGAGGCGGAGGGATATTGTTTTGGCGTTGTCCGTCCGTCCGGCACTTTTGTGTCCGGAGCCATATCTTGGAAGTGCTTCGGCGGATTTCATTGAAACTACGTATGAGTATATATATGCATAAGAGGATGATGCACGCCAAATGGCATTGTACACCATCTGTTAAAAACAGACTTATGGCCCTTTGTATCTTGAAAAAATGCTTTTTACTATAGGCATTTTTGTGTCCGGAGCCATATCTTGGAAGCGCTTTGGCGGATTTCTTTGAAACTTGGTATGAAATAAATTGTGAAGGCTTAAGAACCTTCCTTTGTCTTAGTTTTGTGTTATTGTCCTCCGTCCGTCCATCTATCATTATGTTCATCCGTCCAATTTGCACCCATCCTCAAACGAAGCATATGTTGCGGGGGATACCTTGTTATTTTTTATAGAGAATCAAAATATTAGGTAAAAAATTATTTCAATTTAAAAAAAATTCTCTTATCTAACTAAATGCAAGCTTTAACATACATATTCTGACAGATTATCTTACAATTTTTATGACCCCGAAGGAGAGCATATAGTGATCGCACTGTCAGTCTGTCCGTCACACTTTTCATTTAAGTTTCGAAAATAAAATGCTTATGACTTCTTTGTCGCTTCAAATGTAAGATTCACATTTGGTATGCATGTGTATCTGGACAAGGCATTTCCATACACACACAATGTTTGACCCCTTTGGAATTCAACTTAGGGAACGCGTTCAGGTTTTGAAATATGTGTTTAGGTTTCAAAAAATGCTCATAACTCATTATCGGGGGCATATGTCATCCTATGGAGGCAAATATTGTTGTCAATGTTTCAACAGGCTTTGCAAACAAATACTGTTAGAGCTATCCAGGTTTGCTATTTGCTAAAAAGAAATACGCCCCGAGCGACCAAATAGTTTAACTTGTATTGCATATTTTCATTTTGTCATTTATGTCGCTGAGCTTATGCTTTCAAATAGGACCAATCACAAAATTAATGGGCATTGATTTAGTACAGTAAAGGATTAAATAAGTATAATCTGAATCATGTGTAAAGCTTTATGTATTTTTATTGTTTCTTAGGTGAAATTGAAATGGGCAATGCATCTGCTGAGGAACTGTTGGTTTGTTTGTAAAACTTTGAAGACATCATTAAAGGTAAATATGCTTTTTAATCAAATTATCATGAGTATATTGTTGTTGGCGTGTCTGTCTGTTATTTTATGTGTATGTCTGTTATTGTATCTGCTTGTCCCAAAAATTTAACCTTGCTCATAATTTTGGCAATATAGAAGATAGCAACAAAATTAATCCAAGAAACACCTGAGTGAAGTTTCATTGAAATAGATTTAGTGCTAAGAGTGGTTGCTGTGACCTTCATTACCTTGTAAATTATCCAAAGAACTTAATCCAAGGAACATCTGTGTGAAGTGTTATTCAAATAGATCTAGTGCTTAGTGCGTTGGCTGTGACCTTCATGACCGTTTAAAACCATCTCAGTACAAGGCAGAAGTAATCCAAGGATATAGAAACCGAGCGAAATGGATGGAAAGGACTCGAACAAACATTTAGAATGGCAGGGAGCCATATATTTCTTGGTTTAAGGTGCACCTTAAAACCTATTGGTGGCATCTTTTACTGGAGAAATGTGTCTTACCTGTAAAACAGTCATAAAAGGACGAGCATAATTATGCTTCATAATCATAATAAATATCAACAGTTTCTGAAAATCATGAAGGAAAAAAGGATTAACATTTTGGAAGTAAAGGATGTTTGGAAATTTCCGAAAGCAATGTATTTCTTGGATATTTATGGACAGAAAGGAACGAGGGAAAGCCACATATTTTTTGGTTATAGGGTACTGATTTATTTCAATTGTTGGTAGCTTTAACTGGAGAAATGTGGTTTATCTCTTACATCAACATGAAAGAATAGAAAAGCTGTCTATCAAACAAAGGAGATAGCTCTAGTAAGGGGTGTGGAGTATTTCAAATAACTTTCTGAATTTTAATCAAAACAACATGTATTTTCTCCTCAGAATTGTATAAATGTGCTATTCTAATGAGTACCAACAACCTTGAGTTTAGTGAACGATTATCAAATCATTGATTTGTAAGTAATGCATTACAAGGAAGGATGAGAAGGATTGATCAATTACATAGGAAAGACTTCAAAGGAAGGATTATTTTTATGGAAAACAAAGGATGACCTTTGGAAGGACCACTAACATTCATCTGGATGGAAGCACATGAAAGGAACACTTTAGATGGCTGGATTGAAAACAAATTGAAATATTTTGTAAGTCTTTGGTGCCATGGATGTCTTGCGTTTTTAATTTTGCGTCATCAACAGCAGTCAGACAGAAAGTAAGAAGGAAAGGGAGGATTTTTTTTATACATCATTAAATCATGTCACTAGATCTAGAACTTCAAGGAAATTTGTATTTTTCAACTCTTAGGTTGTTTTTTTTAGTTTCTTGAATTCAAAGAGACTGCGAAAAAAATTAAAATGAAAAGTCAAAATATATTCAGTATAAATTGCTTTGAGTAGAAATCATAGTGGGATAATGAGAAATTACTCAGTTTGAGGAATGATTCCTTTTCCCACATTAACTGTTAAAATCTTGTTATTGTTTGGTAAAGGGTTGAGGAAAGATTAATACATGTAAATAGTATGAAAAACTATCATTCTTAATTATTACATGTTTTTTTCTTTTTTTAAAATGATTGCAAATTCTACAAAATTGGTTATAAACTAAGATCTTAGCAGATGTAAATGTTCATAATTTTTATAGATCCTATGTTGTTAGAATTCATATTGATTTTGTATCGAAAACATTATAATGAGTAACCACTATGTAGAGTTTTGATAAGATTTAATGATAAAGTTTACATAGGATATACCATTTTAGCCTCTTGTTCATGTTTTTGCTCCCTCCCTCCCTCTCTCTCTCTTTCACATTTTAGACTCTTGTTCATGTTCTTGCTCCCTCCCTCCCTCCCTCTCTCTCTCTCTCTCTTTCTCCCTCCCTCCCTCCCCCTCTCCCCCTCTCTCTCTTTTCCAATCACAGTTGCCCCATACAGTCTTGTGGGCTATGGCCTTAGCTCAGTTGGGAGAGCGTTAGACTGAAGGTATATACATGCTGAAATCTAAAGGCCCCCGGTTCAATCCCGGGTTCCGGCACGAACGGAACACTGTTCGGCGGCTGACAGTTTTTGTGAAACCTTAGAAAATGCCCGAAAATCAACATCCTACAAGGGGCAATCCCTTTCATATTTAAATTACGCTAAATGCGCTATGCAAACGTTGTATGTAATGTGTGTCTAATCAATGTGTTCAGCATAGGCACACATGGCCTAAAGGTTTTGTGTCATAATTGTATAAACATAGTTACACTAATCTTATTGTTTTCTTGATATTTAATTAGAAAGTTATGGCACGTGTGCACATCACTCTTTTCCTCATCGATGTATATACACCAATTAGGTTCCATGTTGAAATCGTATATATCAAAGGAGATAGAATACAAATTTACATAATGTAAAATCCAAACAAAAGGCAATAGCTCTTATTTACATGTAAGAAGGTGTATGGTTATGGTTCTTGTGCATGGCATTGATCCTCATGAATGGCTATACACACATGGAGTTTCGTGTTGATATCACACATAGTGTCTGAGATATTGCCCTGAAAATTTTGCGATAAAAGGATGAGCTGAAGGACAGCCGGACGGACTGACTGACGAACAGACGGACAACGCCAATTCTAAGTCCCCCCCCTCTTTGGCGGGGGATAAAAACTAATCCTGGACCGAAATTGACAGTGCTAGTGTGCTCATTTTGCGTCGTTAAGAGTTTACTTGCGTCTACATGCTTGCTTTTCATTACGGGCTGAAATAATGTAAATTAAGTTTGAAATTAGAGTTAAACATTATAACGAATCTGACATATTTGTCAGCCGGAATAGCTCAGTTGGGACAGCGTTAGACTGAAGGTATATACATGCTGAAATATAAAGGCCCCAGGTTTAATCCCGGGTTCCGGCACGAACGGAACACTGTTCGGCGGCTGACAGTTTTTTGTGAAACCTTAGAAAATGCCCGAAAATCAACATCCTACAAGGGGCAATCCCTTACATATTTAAATTACGCGAAATGCGCTATGCAAACGTTGTATGTAATGTGTGTCTAATCAATGTGTTCAGCATAGGCACACATGGCCTAAAGGTTTTGTGCCATATTTGTATAAACATAGTTACACTAATCTTATTGTTTTCTTGATATTTTATTAGAAAGTTATGGCACGTGTGCACAACACTTTTTTCCTCATCGATGTATATACACCCATTAGGTTCCATGTTGAAATCGTATATATCAAAGGAGATAGAATACAAATTTACATAATGTAAAATCCAAACAAAAGGCAATAGCTCTTATTTACATGTAAGAAGGTGTATGGTTATGGTTCTTGTGCATGGCATTGCTCCTCATTAATGGCTATACACACATGGAGTTTCGTATTGATATCACACATAGTGTCTGAGATATAGCCCTGAAAAGTTTGCGATAAACGGATGAGCTGAATGACAGCTGGACGGACTGACTGACGAACAGACGGACAACGCCAATTCTAAATTCCTCTCCCTTTGGCGGGGGATAAAAAACAATCCTGGACCGAAATTGACAGTGCTAGTGAGCTCATTTTGCGTCGTTAAGAGTTTACTTGCGTTTACATGCTTGCTTTTCCTTACGGGCTGAAATAATGTAAATTAAGTTTGAAATTAGAGTTAAAACATTATAACGAATCTGACATATTTGTCAGCCGGAATAGCTCAGTTGGGAGAGCGTTAGACTGAAGGTATATACATGCTGAAATCTAAAGGCCCCCGGTTCAATCCCGGGTTCCGGCACGAACGGAACACTGTTCGGCGGCTGACAGTTTTTGTGAAACCTTAGAAAATGCCCGAAAATCAACATCCTACAAGGGGCAATCCATTTCATATTTAAATTACGCGAAATGCGCTATGCAAACGTTGTATGTAATGTGTGTCTAATCAATGTGTTCAGCATAGGCACACATGGCCTAAAGGTTTTGTGTCATATTTGTATAAACATAGTTACACTAATCTTATTGTTTTCTTGATATTTTATTAGAAAGTTATGGCACGTGTGCACAACACTTTTTTTCCTCATCGATGTATATACACCCATTAGGTTCCATGTTGAAATCGTATATATCAAAGGAGATAGAATACAAATGTCCCTAATGTAAAATCCAAACAAAAGGCAATAGCTCTTATTTACATGTAAGAAGGTGTATGGTTATGGTTCTTGTGCATGGCATTGCTCTCATTAATGGCTATACACACATGGAGTTTCGTGTTGATATCACACATAGTGTCTGAGATATAGCCCTGAACATTTTGCGATAAACGGATGAGCTGAAGGTCAGCCGGACGGACTGGCTGACGAACAGACGGACAACGCCAATTCTAAATCCCTTCACTCTTTGGCGGGGGATAAAAAATAATCCTGGACCGAAATTGACAGTGCTAGTGTGCTCATTAGCGTCGTTAAGAGTTTACTTGCGTCTACATGCTTGCTTTTCCTTACGGGCTGAAATAATGTAAATTAAGTTTGAAATTAGAGTTAAAACATTATAACGAATCTTACATATTTGTCAGCCGGAATAGCTCAGTTGGGAGAGCGTTAGACTGAAGGTATATACATGCTGAAATCTAAAGGCCCCCGGTTCAATCCCGGGTTCCGGCACGAACGGAACACTGTTCGGCGGCTGACAGTTTTTGTGAAACCTTAGAAAATGCCCCGAAAATAAACATCCTACAAGGGGCAATCCCTTTCATATTTAAATTACGCTAAATGCGCTATGCAAACGTTGTATGTAATGTGTGTCTAATCAATGTGTTCAGCATAGGCACACATGGCCTAAAGGTTTTGTGTCATATTTGTATAAACATAGTACACTAATCTTATTGTTTTCTTGATATTTAATTAGAAAGTTAATGGCACGTGTGCACAACACTTTTTTTCCTCATCGATGTATATACACCCATTAGGTTCCATGTTGAAATCGTATATATCAAAGGAGATAGAATACAAATTTACATAATGTAAAATCCAAACAAAAGGCAATAGCTCTTATTTACATGTAAGAAGGTGTATGGTTATGGTTCTTGTGCATGGCATTTGCTCCTCATTAATGGCTATACACACATGGAGTTTCGTGTTGATATCACACATAGTGTCTGAGATATAGCCCTGAACATTTTGCGATAAACGGATGAGCTGAAGGTACAGCCGGACGGACTGACTGACGAACAGACGGACAACGCCAATTCTAAGCCCCCTTCACTCTTTGGCGGGGGATAAAAAATAATCCTGGACCGAAATTGACAGTGCTAGTGTGCTCATTTTGCGTCGTTAAGAGTTTACTTGCGTTTACATGCTTGCTTTTCCTTACGGGCTGAAATAATAGTAAATTAAGTTTGAAATTAGAGTTAAAACATTATAACGAATCTTACATATTTGTCAGCCGGAATAGCTCAGTTGGGAGAGCGTTAGACTGAAGATATATACATGCTGAAATCTAAAGGCCCCCGGTTCAATCCCGGGTTCCGGCACGAACGGAACACTGTTCGGCGGCTGACAGTTTTTTTGAAACCTTAGAAAATGCCCGAAAATCAACATCCTACAAGGGGCAATCCCTTTCATATTTAAATTACGCGAAATGCGCTATGCAAACGTTGTATGTAATGTGTGTCTAATCAATGTGTTCAGCATAGGCACACATGGCCTAAAGGTTTTGTGTCATATTTGTATAAACATAGTTACACTAATCTTATTGTTTTCTTGATATTTTATTAGAAAGTTATGGCACGTGTGCACAACACTTTTTTCCTTATCGATGTATTACACCCATTAGGTTCCATGTTGAAATCGTATATATCAAAGGAGATAGAATGAAAATTTACATAATGTAAAATCCAAACAAAAGGCAATAGCTCTTATTTACATGTAAGAAGGTGTATGGTTATGGTTCTTGTGCATGGCATTGCTCCTCATTAATGGCTATACACACATGGAGTTTCGTATTGATATCACACATAGTGTCTGAGATATAGCCCTGAAAAGTTTGCGATAAACGGATGAGCTGGAGGACAGCCG
Organism: Dreissena polymorpha; assembly: GCF_020536995.1. Lineage (NCBI taxonomy): Eukaryota > Metazoa > Mollusca > Bivalvia > Myida > Dreissenidae > Dreissena > Dreissena polymorpha. Next base: position 17,577,095 of record NC_068359.1, on the reverse strand, counting down.
GACGGACTGACTGACGAACAGACGGACAACGCCAATTCTAAATCCCTCCCCCTTTGGCGGGGGATAAAAAATAATCCTGGACCGACATTGACAGTGCTAGTGTGCTCATTTTGCGTCGTTTAGAGTTTACTTGCGTCTACATGCTTGCTTTTCATTACAGGCTGAAATAATGTAAATTAAGTTTGAAATTAGAGTTAAAACATTATCACGAATCTGACATATTTGTCAGCCGGAATAGCTGCAATCTAAAGGCCCCCGGTTCAATCCCGGGTTCCGGCACGAACGAAACACTGTTCGGCGGCTGACAGTGCACATTCATGTACTACCGTCAGTCCCCTTAGTCGTTACCAGCGATTGAGCGGGACATCGGGATATCTCACATAGTGACTGAGATATAGCCATGAAAAGTTTGCGATAGACGGATGAGCTGAAGGACAGCCGGACGGACTGACTGACGAACAGACGGACAACGCCAATTCTAAATCCCTCCCTCAGTCGTGTAAGTATTCTTGTATTTTATTTATCATGAAAACGGACAATAATAATGCTGTTAATAGTATACATGTACAATCATTATTTGCTACCATCAGTCCCCTTAGTCGTAACCGGAGATTGAGCGGGACAGCAGGAATTTCTTATGTACACCGACATAGGGAGCTTTCCAGTTGGGAGAGTTGGGAATAGCTCAGTTGGGAGAGCGTTAGACTGAACGTATATACATTCTGAAATCTAAAGGCCCCCTGTTCAAAGGATCCCTGCAGATCTTCAACTTCCCTGCCTTCCATAAATAATTTCATTAAGTTATATAACATGATGGAAAATAACACACTGTTATGTTGATTTTGACTTATAATCACATATATCTATGATGGTGCATCTGATATTTTCGAAAAAAATAATCAAATTATTTACATGCGTACCCTATTGCTATGTACCTTTAAAATCGTATCTAAGCCATCATTCATGTAAAATACGCCCGACATATGTAGGCTTTTATTTTAAAAACCTGCAATAAAATACCTAACTAGTGTGTATATTTATCAGTATTTCCTTAATATTATGACCCGCAAGATATGTATTATGTTGCAGATACAAAGATGCACACTCGTTTCATCAGTATTTGCCTTATATTATGATCCTGAATACAGGTATATAAATATTAGATTCTGTAGCAGATACAAAGATGCAAATTTGTTGCAAGCAAAACCTTTCCTTTTTAAAGTAAAACAGGTTTAACAGTTTTTATAAATTGCCAGGTCAGATATATGAGGTATTATTTTTGACATATTTATGTAGTGCGAAGCTAATTATGGTGTCCTAAAACTAATTATAAATCACATAGAGTAAAACAAGATATAATTTCTGCATATTTAATGTTTGTGTGAGCTATTGGAAAATTTATTTCTGTTAAACTTTGTATCAATTTAAAAATGAAAATTACTTTTTTGGTTCAAATACAGTGATTTGTTAACTCTTACCTCACCCACAATCCTTTAACGACTGTAAGCTATTGCAAAAAATACGGCTTATTACAGATATCCAACATTATTAAAAATTCTTATATTCACGCAATGATAAGATGTTGTATTTGTTTTCGTTGAAAAATGATATGTAATCTTTCCAACGTAAACAGTGACCTTCCAAGTTATATTTCAATTGAACTATATTCAATATTTTAGTAACATTATTTTTCAAACATTTTTTAAAAACAATTTTAGCATAACGATTTGATTTAAAGTAAGTGAGAATGCATTGTGATGTGAAGTTTATATGTTTTGTTTTAATTAATTTTGTTTTTAGAAGTTGGGCTTTGACAGATATACGAGTCGTATTAATGACGTGTAGCCTTTTGCGATTATTTAGGCTTTTGAGCACGGTTTGAGAGGGAATCTGATATCTTTTGTTGTATTCCTTCGTTCCGCGGAAAATTTGTGTTTACCTTTTAAACACCCTAGAGGCCACATTTATTATCTGAGTTTAATGAAACTTTGTCAGAAGATTTGTGTCAATGATATCTTGGACGAGTTCGAATATGGTTCCGGTTTATTGAAAAACATGGCCGCCAGGGGCGGGGCATTTTTCCATATATGGCTAATGATAGTAAAAACTTGTTAAAACTCTAAAAGTCATATTTATTGTCCAATCTCTATAACACTGGGTCAGAAAATTTGTTTTAATGATATATTGAATCCTTTAGAAAATAGTTCGGTCCGTTGAAAAACATGGCCGCCAGGGGTCGGGAATTTATCGGGGAATTTATCCTAATATGGCTATAGTCAAACTTTGTTAGCACTCTGAAAGTTACATTAAGTATATTATTTTATAAAGAAGAACTTTACTTTATTCACGCTCGTTTTTACCATCTGCTATCTAATAATCATTAAGCAAACACTCCTTTATGTTTATGCGGAAATGTGGTTGAAAATGTTGAGCATTACTTTTTTGTTGTCCTACTTACCGTTTGCAACGATTAGCTCTTTTTACTGCGAAACGAACAGTTCATCCCCTTAACTGTGAACTGCTCCTTTTTGGTAAGCCCTGATTAAATAATAAAAACAGCACATTCATTTTTAAAGAAGTTCAAAGATATATTAATGCGACACAACGCTTTTTAACTTGGCTAACAAAATTCTTATGCTGGACAGGACTTATTACTTTCGTTGTTTTATCATTTTAACTATTATTTACCATCATTATTATTTACATTATTATTATTATCATTAGTATTATTATTTTCATTATGATGATTATTATTATTATTTAATTATTATTATTATTATTAACTTTTATATTATTATTATTTTATTAGTATTTATATAATAATAATAATAATTATAATAGTAGTGATAATAATAATAATAATAATAATAGTAATAATAATAATAATAATAATAATAATAATAATAATAATAATAATAATAATAATAATATAATAAATAACTACTATGATTGTTACTATCATTCTAATAATATATACTAGAATAATCATTTCCCTAATGAAATCATTATATTTATTGCTTTTTGTGTTCTCTACTGTGAACGTTGTTAATGACATAATTTATATTGTGTATATCTCTCACCATTATAATAAGTTAAACTTTCCCAATAGAAAGATCCCCAATAATGTTGTAGAACTTTAGGTCTAACTCTTTTTCCATTATGTATGTATGGACCAAATGTATAAATTTGTATAAATATCATGCTTTTGGAAATAAAAGCAAAAGAATGCAGGTAAGGGTTTATTTTGCATGTTCTGTGATTTCTTTGAGAAAGCACTCTGTAGAAGCGATAATTTAGAAATACATTAAAAGTAACTAAAATTCAGCAAAATTAGCAGAACAGTTAACCTAGTCATTATTGTATTTTAACTGCTGCCACATATGTTAATTTTTGTCTTTGAGTAATTTTTGCTTATGTCCCTTTGCATGCAAACAGTACCCTTTTTTATTTTTAATGTGAAATATGATATGAATTTGAAAACATTTACAATCTTTCTCTGATATAAACATATTGTCCCATGAGTTATTAAGAACTGCACCGCTTCAATCGGCTTTTAAGACCTACTCCTTTGAATACTAATATCCTATTACTCTGAATCGGTGAATTTAAATGCAACAAATACATATAAAACATATGAACACAAAACACAAGTGTAACATGTAATATGTGCCTCCCCCCCCCCCACGCACACAAAGAAACAAAAAAAAACACAACAACAAAACATCAATAAACAAACCGTTCCATAACAAACACATGATAACAATGCAACAATATCAGTTTTTTAGGCAAAGTATCACTGTGAAAAGAAGCAATCTATATTTAAAAAAACAGCAACAACATCAAAAACATTTTTTGAACAAATGCCTTTCAGGCTACATGCTTATTTGGGGCTCTGGATGTATTTCAGTAAACACCGATGTGACAGGAGGTGCCTGTGTGACATGGGTAACAGCCCATATAACTTTAAGGGAAACAACCCACATCTTTTGCCACTCTCTTTAGATAATGAAGGTAACACTTGGATGATCTCCCGTGTATAAGGATAAACTTAAAAAGTTGTTTACTTGCATGTATTAATTCAGCCTATGTAAACATTATTTTACGTATTGCTATCGTTTTATATGATGAAACATTTATGAAGATATTGTATGTAAGTTATCAATTAATAAAACGTTGAACATGAGTTCACCAATTACTACAGGTATACGATAGACAACAACAAAAATGCTATATATTCGCTAGACTTTGAAATAAAGTTTGCAATTTACTTTTCTCACCAATTATAACAGGTATATTATAAACAACAAAAAAATGCTTTATAATTGCTAAAATCGAATATAAGAAAACAACTAAATATTACAAGAAATATCTTTTTAAAAGGTAGTCGGCGTAAATGCTGACTTTTAAATAAAGTTTGCAGTTTACGTTTCTAAATAATTAAATTGAAAACAAAAGTTTAACTATTGTGTTTGTTAACTTGTTAGTCACATATTCGCCGCATGAAATGTGTGTTATCAACTTATCATCGTCAAACCACACATTAGTGTAAGTAGATACAAATTATACTTCGGGAGTGCACATCATATGTGTCCTCACATGCCTTATTATTCGTGTATTTCTTCACCATCGAAGTATGTTAAGATTTGATTTACACGCAGTTTTCTTTCGACACATTAAAAACACAATTTCATAGCCGCGTCATGTGAAAAGGGGTCTTATGCGTTTCGGCCAGCGTATCTTAAGTCCAGCCAGTGCATTTGCGCAGTCTGCTGGCGATGTTGTTCGCTATAAAATTACCCAATGTGTTATGGTATCGTTATGTATCTCCATACCAGACTGAGAGATGCGCAGGCTGAGTGGGCTATACGTATGATGTGCGCATATGGAATAAGACCCATTTTCGCATGACGGGGTCATTAAAAATCTCATCGCGAATTGTAAATGGCACATTTTAGCACAATGCTTTTCGATACAAAACTGTATTCAAAATAGCAAACTTGTAAATAAGAGCAGCCTATCCAGGCATTTAGGAACGATTTCTAGACGTGCTGACCTAGTACGGCAACCATTTGTGGTTGGATAATTAAACGATTTTCCTCTTATCGTGACACTATACTATTTGTTTGTTTTCTAATCTTGAAAGCAAAACTGTGTTTATCGATAGCTAATTATATATTCCTTGGACGATTTAGTGAACGAGTACTGACCCTGAAATTCAGCGAGATGGATTTTTACGCGTAATTGTAACTGGGCAACAATTTGTGTCACACGCACACACACACGCTTGCACGCGAGCACGCACGCACACACGCACGCGCGTACACACACCATACACAAAAATGGATTAAAACGGTTACTTATATGCAATTATATTTTAAGAATATTCATAATTTGTGTTTTGCCTTTGAACATTCTCTCTAAGTTTCTCGTTTTACACATTCTTAAAAAAATAACAAGATATATTTAAGAAAGCTGTCATAATAATTATCTTGAATAGAATTGTAGCATCGAAATATACACTGTTTTCATTTCTCAAATCAATAACAAAACAACAAACAATTAATATCCTATAAACATTTAAATATAGCAATACATGCACGATAAGTTATCATAATCTAAATTTTTATCATGAAATATTGCAGCCTCACAAAACATGCTTTCGATTGCTAAGATGACGCAAGGATTTTACGTTTAATGTACGTGTTTACGATGCCCCTCACGAATATCCTGAGAGGCTTCTGAAATATCTGCAGACAGAAGAAGATATTTATTGGGGATAAATAATTTGTATCATGACGGTTAATTCATTCTTTGTTTGAATTCGAAATAAGAATGTTCCTATAATCAAGTGGATAATTTGCTTTTTAGCAATTATATATATGTGTGTGTGTGTGTAATTTATTGTGAATCAAGTATTTATTAATGAAAACTCTCTCTCTCTCTCTCTCTCTCTCTCTCTCTCTCTCTCCTCTCTCTCTCTCTCTGTCTCTGTCTCTGTCTCTGTCTCTGTCTCTGTCTCTCTCTCTCTCTCCTCTCTCCTCTCTCTCTCTCTCCTCTCTCTCTCTCTCTCTCTCTCCTCTCTCTCTCTCTCTCTCTCTCTCTCTCTCTCTCTCTCTCTCTCTCTCTCTCTCTCTCTCTCTTCTCCTCTCTCTCTCTCCTCTCTCTCTCTCTCTCTCTCTCTCTCACTCTCTTTAATGTTATAATGCATCATGCAGTTAACATTTTTGTAAGCAATCTAAATTTGCAACACTGTTTACCTAAAACATAAACACCGAGAAGGGTTCAGTGGTTTCGTGGTAGTTACGGTTCATAATTTTATCAATTTCAAATGATGAATACTCATGAAAATAAAATGATTTCATATGAAGATATATTTTCGGGACGAGCAGGGACCTAAATGTAATTGATACGAGTCAATAGCGTTACTTCGCCGTTGGGTATTTTTTTAATTTTATTTTCAAATTTGAGACATCAAGTTCGAAAATTGATCCTGCAACACACTTTTCATGAGTAACGGTAAAAATACTCTATTCGAATTTGCAGTTATTTTGAGTCAATTCAGAAGGAATATTTATCATATTTGTATAAACCATATTTATTATTTGCAAACATTAACCCATTTATGCCTAGCGTCTTGAAAAAAAAGCATTGGCAAACAGCGTAGACCCAGATGAGACGCCGCATGATGCGAAGTCTCATAAGGGGCTGCGCTGTTTGCTTAAAGGAATTTCTGTAAGAAATATTCTAAATAAAGAAATAAATATACTAGACATCCCTAATTTTGGAAATAAATTGATCCAATTTAGAAGGATGGGAGAGTCCACTAGGCATAAATGGGTTTACAAAAAAGTACATACCCTAGTTCAACTGAGAACGCTCCATTTAATAGCACGTGAAAAATATGATGTAATGAATATGCTGATTATTTTTCATGTGTTTGTAAATTTAATTTGTGAAGATACGTCTGCTAATTGAAACATTGGCCAGACATTGGGTCATCCCAACGGGCAGCTCGCAGGTGGTTGGCGTTCATTAAGTCGGTACCGGGCTACCGATACTAGGTAATCCCGACAGACAGCCGATGGGTTGTTTGACGTGTACTAGTTCGCTATCGGAGGATAACTCTTTATTTCTAATCAATGGGCCAATGACTGAGCTGCTTATGGGCTGAATGCGCTAAATAGTTTGTATATGTCAACCTTTCGTATAAAATATCTATACAAGCTGTATTTGCTACATAGGCTAATGAATAGACTACACGTGCTATTAGGCTGTTCAAGTCACCCATCCTCATTACTTTGCATTAGCATTTAAGGTGATAGCAGCATTGCCTCACTCCGGTTCTTAATGATGGTTGATATAAACTTTTTCAACAAAATTAAATTATGAGCATATTTAAAGAGTTACAGGTTTTACAGTTGGAATCATATGTAATAGTATTAGAAATTGTATCTTGATCTTCATAAAGCAGGATTGTTTGGTCATAACAAATCACGTTTGCAAGAAGACCTCGAATATTACTATTAAAAAAGCAAGCAATCACGCCCTAGATTGTGTTGGCTCGTGCGAAGGGCGTTTTAGCTTAGTACCAACAGGGTAACAGGCTGTCCACCTACCAGGGTAATGTAATGGATAATCAGTGGCAATCAAGTACCGACTCCTCAAATCGATTACGCGTGAAACCAGTCAGCCGCGAATGTTAGGAACGTAAACAAGTTTCTTATGTTTTTGGGTTATATACGTTTATTTTACCTCGGGCGGTAGATACAGGATGTCATTTAACACATTTATGCCCAGCGTCTAGAAAAAAGGCCTTGGCAAACATCGTAGACCCACATGAGACGCAGCATGATGCGGCGTCTCATCTGGGTCAGCGCTGTTTGCTTAAAGGAATTTCTGTAAGAAATATTCTAAATATAGAAATAAATCTACTAGACATCCCTAATTTTGGAAATAAATTGATCCAATTTAGAAGGATGGGAGAGTTCACTAGGCATAAATGGGTTAAAATATGAGATGTCACATGAACGCACATAAAAGCAGTTGTGAAAACGCCGCGGGACATGTTATAAAACTCTCACTTACATACACACGCGCATAAGGAATGTCGCAATACATCCCCCGGGTATGAATTGAAGTAGGATGTAACATGCTGTATGGGCCCCAAGGTAACCCTTTAATAATATCCTAAATATCCTATTCAGAAATGTCCAGAAAACATACAAATGGGTGCACATTACAATGTGTCCATAGCTTACACTTGATAGTTCGTGTCTCTAAAACCTGTTTAGGCCATGGTATATGTCTGTTATATTACAGTACATACAATGACTAAATATGTACGATGAAAAGCGCTTAAAGCTTTTGTTAACGAAGCAAAATAATTTGATATCTTAATCATATACACTTATATTCGGACATTCTCTGATCATTCAGTCGAGCTTATTCGTTTACTTTTACCTCATAGCAATAGTTAATTGGTACGTTTAAACACGGTAGGTTACTATCACATAATAAGAATGGACTAGTAAATTAGCATGTGTTGAACAACTTGACCACTCTGTCAGCAGCAGCACCAGCAGCACCAGCAGGGCCAGCAGCACCAGCACCAGTAGCAGCACCAGCACCACCAGCAGGAGCACCAGCACAAGCAGCAGCACCAGCAGCAGCACCAGCACCAGCAGGAGCACCAGCACCACCAGCAGGAGCAGCAGCACCAGCACCAGCAGCAGCACCAGCAGGAGCACCAGCACCAGCACCACCAGGAGCATCAGCGCCAGCACCAACAGGAGCACCAGCAGCAGCACCAGAGGTAGCAGCACCAGCAGCAGCAGGAGCACCATCAGCAGCACCAGCAGCAGCACCACCACCGCTAGCACCAGCAGCAGCACCACCAGGAGCACCAGCAGGAGCAGCAGCAGCACAACCACCAGGAGCAGCACCAGCAGCAGCAGCACCAGCACCACCAGCATCAGCACCAGCAGCAGCAGTACCAGCAGCAGCAGCACCAGGAGCAGCACCAGCAGCAGCACCAGCAGCAGCACCAGCGCCACCACCACCAGGAGCAGCAGCACCAGCAGGAGCAGCAGCAGCACCACCACCAGGAGCAGCAGCAGCACCACCAGCAGCACCACCAGGAGCAGCAGCAGCAGCAGAAGCAGCAGAAGCAGCAGCACCACCACCACCACCACCACTTATGCGTATTTGAATCTTTATCAGTACACGGATTTACGTGAATATTCTGCTGCCATGCTTGAGTTGTGTCTCAACGGACATTCACGATTGACCTCAGGGGTTAAGCATCCTTTACAACAAGTATATTTGCAAATGATTGTCTATATTCATTTATTAGAATATTGCAGATCTCATTCGGACTCCTCGAACCCTGACATCGCAAGCTTTGAATCATTTAATCATTTGAGATTTTTTGCTAATAAAACGTTTTTGTAAATAAATACCCTTATCAATGTTTGTCATTTAAATTGTCGGACAAAAATAGAATTCGAATCTCATGCATGAATTCAGTCGTATAAATATCATTGTAAATTATTATCTTCTTAATTTCCATTAAGTTTAATGCCCAGGATTTACATTTTACATGTACATATTTTACTTGTATACATTACGTTTACCCTTAAATTTAATGTAGTGTAATTTTAATACATGTATTTAGATTTGCTCATTCGTTGGCGTTTAGTTATTTAACCAAGATTTTAAGTGGTTTTGCAAATTTATCTTTATATCTTGAGGAAATATAGACTTGTTTTGCGTTTTCACTAAATTAAAACTTCAAAGCAAGTCGCAATATTTAGCTTACCAGGATCAGAATTTTTTTAATTTTATAAAAACTTATAAAATCGTCACCATGCGCTATTTATAGAAATATTGACTAATTAATGATCAAAATACGAGTTTTTTTAGAACGTTCTATGCAAGTACAAGACATTCAATAAATAAACACTAAACGTTAGGCTTACTTTGTTTTGAATTTATAAGAAATACATACATTTACCGCAATATAGTGTGTACTTGTTAAAGTAATACACGCTTATTACTGCTGACGGGCAATACTTTACTTTTTGTTCAATCAACGTTATGATCGGTTTGAGCCCCTTCGCCAGATTCCTAATTGATATTCGTGTATTTTTCATCGATTCCAAACAAAATTCTCATTTCGTTATATGAAAGCCATTACATTCAGATTATAACGCAACGTGATGAAATTTTATAACTGTGAATTTAGTTATAGATTGGCGGCTGTAGATATTATTATTCTTATAATTTAACCCGATTTATCTTAAAAATTATGAAAATTTACATAATAAAATTGCACCAGTTATTGGTCTATGATGTACATTTGCTGTACGCTTTTTATTTTAAAAGTGGCCTAAAAGACATTTTACAACATTAACAACAACAACAGCAATAACACGAGATGTAAACCAGCTGAACGTTCTAACGTATATTGCATGCAGCATTTCTTTTACTTATGTAAGCATTATGAGTATGAAGTACATGACTTTCTCTGATAGGCGTGGAAATCATTTTAGCACATATCACAAAATTAAAGTGAAACATGAGCTTTGCTCGAGCAATATACGTAATATCATGTTTTGCTCGAGAAAACTGAGTTCTTTGATTCGAAAAATCCATGGTTATTGTTTCAATATTAGAATTTCAAATTATTCTCTGTCTGACGCTTCTTAAACATCCGGCTAACAACGACAAATCTTTGAGTGGATGTTAGGATTTTATTTTAATGAGCTTCGGACTCTACTTGACTGGTAACGGAAAATTGAGTTAATTGAGAAAAAACGAAATAATTTACTTCAATAAACTAGGATGTAAACTATTTAATTTGTTTTTGATGATAGTCATCACATTAAATGTACATGCTGTTGATGTTTGGTAATGACGCTTTTACATCAATATGTGCTTAATAGTTGTTTTCGTCTGAACGACTCATCTGAAACGTATTGGGGAATGGTCGCATCACTCGTTTAATCTGGTGAAATATTTTTTCTATCAATGGTTTAAACCTTCAAGCATGTAAATGAGCAGTGTATTTTAAGTTTATGATATTGCATACCATACGCAATTAACAGTAAAAGCTTGGGTAAGCCATGCGTCACCTTAAATGTAATGACTTAACATTGACAGACTCTATCTGGTAGTTGTGAGCGACACACATTCTAAAATAGGCCTATAATTGTAGCAATCAATTGTGAAATCCTTCATCGCAACGCAAGATTAAGTTCATGTTCAAGAGTAAGTTTGGAAACCTCCACCAACCGACCTATAGGAAGAACGAGCGAATGAAACAATCATAGTTACATATATACACCGACACCTTTCTGTTATTTGGAGCTAAAGACACGTACCGTCCAACATGTTCTTAAATGACTATGTACCGATTGATAAAAAAAAAAGATTTCATTGATATGATGTTTCACTTGATTTCCTACAACTATGCAATCATGCACAGATTTTGACTTTATATGTTTGTGTGATAGAGACCTTGAGCATTAAGCTTGAAATCAATACGGACGTTACGCTGACATTGTATACAAGTGCATTATCAGCAAATTGTCTGCAAGCATATAAGAAGATTGTGTTACCTAGCTCGTTGTCCAGTCTAAGGTATGATAGAAAAAGAGTTTTTAAACTTCATACTTAAAAACTATTTTTACTCAAAAATTAATATTAAAAAGCCAGAAATTGTAGCGATTTAAATTTGATGTTGGGATTTCATTACAGGGTATAAGTTTGTGCTTTGATACAGGATATGGCGTAGGGTAAAACTGTCTATGAATTTTAATAACATCCGTTTGTACAGTTGTTTTTAAGCTTTAATATATCAAGCGTGTTAACAGTGAGTCAATTAGAATTGTGGTGACTTATGTTGCGGATGGGTTTTTTTCATAAATGTAAACTGAAACCCATCCATATCTGTACGAGCTGTTTAGCCAGATTTTAAAATTTATTTATCAAAATTATATATTGATAATAATTTATCTAAAGCTTAAATGCACAATACTTTGAGTAAAATGCAATAAAAGCATTGGGTTACCGCATTATCATGAATCGCCCATACATATTTTAAATATGCATACGCGCGCGTTCTTTACATACATGTTTGAGTTGTTTGCCATACAATTTGACTGGTGTATATATTATCTATAGTATCGTTAATAAATTTAATTATGATAAGTACATTCGATAAGTTTATATAATATTTGTTATTAAATGAACCAAACAAGATGACTATCATGTTAATGGTCTAAGCACATTCAGTATCTAGTAAAGTGCACATGTCTTTTTAAATGATGTACCCTAGTGTGCATGAAACGTTAGCATTCGCCGAACGATGTTTGTTGTATCGCTTTAGCATATGCCATAGCTTTGTAAGGACGATTTCCTGACACACTGACCACGCACTGGCCTTGATACCCTGCGATATGGAATGTATCGCATGTTAAGAGACTGTACGATTAAGTAGTTAGAGAGGCTGTGAAAGCATGTGAGTCTGGTTGATGGATACCATACTGGACTGGTAGGGTTTCTAGCTGTGAGTCTGGTTGATGGATACCATACTGGACTGGTAGGGTTTCTAGCTGTGAGTCTGGTTGATGGATACCATACTGGACTGGTAGGGTTTCCTGTGAAAGCATGTGAGTCTGGTTGATGGATACCATACTGGACTGGTAGGGTTTCCTGTGAAAGCATGTGAGTCTGGTTGATGGATACCATACTGGACTGGTAGGGTTTCTAGGTGAGTCTGGTTGATGGATACCATACTGGACTGGTAGGGTTTCTAGGTGAGTCTGGTTGATGGATACCATACTGGACTGGTAGGGTTTCTATGTGAGTCTGGTTGATGGATACCATACTGGACTGGTAGGGTTTCTATGTGAGTCTGGTTGATGGATACCATACTGGACTGGTAGGGTTTCTAGGTGAGTCTGGTTGATGGATACCATACTGGACTGGTAGGGTTTCTATGTGAGTCTGGTTGATGGATACCATACTGGACTGGTAGGGTTTCTAGCTGCGGGTACTCAACATTCAAAATCTTTCAGTAACAACTGACTAGCTGTAAATTACAGCTATTATTTAAAATTCAGTTCTATTTTCGTTAGTCTAGTAAATCACGCCCGAGATTGTGTTAGTTCGTGCGAAGGGCGTTTTACCTTAGTACCAACAGGGTAACAGGCTGTCCACCTACCATGTAATTTAATCGATAATCAGTGGCAATCAAGTACCGTCTCCTCTAATCGATTACGCGTGAACCCAGTCAGCCGCGAATATTAGGGACGTAACCGAGTTTCTTATGTTTGGGCGTATATAAGTTTTTTTTACCTCGGGCGGTAGATACAGGATGTCATTTAACCCAATTATGCCTAGCGTCTAGAAAAAAGGCCTTGGCAAACAGCGTAGACCCACATGAGACGTCGCATGATGCGGCGTCTCATCTGGGTCTGCGCTATATGCTTAAAGGAATTTCTGAAAGAAATATTCTAAATATAGAAATAAATCTTCTAGACATCCCTAATTTTGGACATAAATTGATCCAATTTAGAAGGATGGGAGAGTCAACTAGGCATAAATGGGTTAAAATATGAGATGTCACAGGAACGCACATAAAAACAGTTGTGAAAACGCCGCGGGACATGTTATAAAACTCTCACTTACATACACACGCGCATAAGGAATGTCGCAAGACATCCCCGGAGTATGAATTGAAGTCGGACGTAACATGCCGTATGGGCCCTGAGGAAACCCTTTAATACTATCCTTAATATCCTATTCAGAAGTTTCCAAAAAAATATACAAATGGATGATCATTACACTGTGTCCTAAGCTTACACTTCATAGTTCGTTTCTCTAAAACCTGTTTAAGCCATGGTATATGTCTGTTATATAACAGTACATAAAATGACTAAATATGTACGATGCAAAGCGCTTTAAGCTTTTGTTAACGAAGCAAAATAATTTGATATCTTAAACATATACACTTATATTCGGACATTCTATGATCATTCAGTCGAGCTTATTCGTTTACTATCACCTCAAAGCAATAGTTAATTGGTACGTATAAACAGGGTAGGTAACTATCACATCATAACACTGGACTAGTAAATTAACATGTATTAAACCTCTCTGTCAGCAGCAGCAGCAACAGCACCACCACCATCACCACCACCACCACCACCACCACCACCACCACCACCACCACCACCACCACCACCACCACCACCACACACCACCACCACCACCACCACCAACCACCACCACCACCACCACCACCACCACCACGCACCACCACCAGCACCACCACCACCACCACCACCCACCAACCACCACCACCACCACACCACCACCAACCACCACCACCACCACCACCACCACCACCACCACCACCACCACCACCACCACCACCACCACCACCACCACCACCACCACCACCACCACCACCACCACCACCACCACAACCACCACAACCACCACCACCACCACCACCACCACCACCACCACCACCACCACCACCACCACCACCACCACCACCACCACCTCCACCACCAAAATAGAGTGTTGTTCCATTTTAAATCGACATTTGTCTTCAAATAAAGGAGGGTTTAATGCGTATTAGAATCTTAAAATGTTTACCAGTTAGAGGGTTAACATGACTTTTGGGCAGCTGTGCTCAAAGAACGTGTCTGAATGAAGGCTTATGCACATCAACTTTATAAGTTAGCCGGTTAATTTGATTATTCTGCAGCTATTCTCAAGAAATTTGTTTAAACGGAGGCTTATGCGTATTTAATTCTTTATCAGGAAACGGGTTTACGTGAATATTCTGCTGCCATGCTCTAGAAATGTGCCTCAACGGACATTCACGATTGACCTCGGGTGTTAAGCATCCTTTACAACGAGTATAGTTGCAAATGATTGTCTATATTGATTTATTAGAATATTGCAGATCTCATTCGGAGTCCTCGAACCATGACATCGCAAACATTGAATCATTAAATCATTTGAGATTCTTTGCTAACAAAACGTATCCGTTCTATAAATAAATACCCTTATTAATGTTTGACATTTAAATTGTCGGACAAAAATAGAATTCGAGTCCCATGCATGAATTCGTTCGTATAAATATTTTTTTCTAAATTGAATTGAATATAGCAATGAATTAGTGACTAACCTAACCACATCCTGAACGACTTTACGACTGCATGTATGTGCATACCTAAAGGTAATGACTGATGAAATCAGAGTGGATTATTCAACCGCTAAAACGGGAAAAACTGGTTTGGAAAAGACACTTTCGCGTGAAAGTGTTTCTAAACTGTGAACCATTGGCTGAAATCAACGTCCAATAACATCACATAAATATTTTTGGATACCCTAAATTTGTAATGTGCATGGTGGTACCCGTATGTTTGATGTTTGTATTACACCGGATTTAATGTGTTTTCTCCTAACTCATTAAGCGCTAAACGATCGAATGATAAACAAATCCTGTTAGGAAACCTATATATTTGCACGTATTCATAACAAGAAATCAAGTTGATACCTGTGCCGTTAAAGTACTTACTAGGTGAGTTAAATTTTACAGTTAAAGTAAATATTCGTTGGATAAATTTATGTCTAAAAACCATTGTTAATAAATATATATTGTATTTTAAAACGAAAATGATAATATATTTACACTGCTGATGTGTTGTGTTCTTTTTTTTACAGAATTCGGGATTTGTTATCATCATAACCGGAACAATGTCGTCTGTCAGGATATTGGTTGTCCTCATGGTTGTGTGCGTCCTCGCAGGGAGTTTAGTGCAGCAGGCAGAAGGTATGCCATTTCAATGACATGTGTCTTAATGTTTAGTTTTCTTCTTTATATCGAAGTTATTATTACAACTTGTTATTTTGGACAAATTAAAATTAATTTGATGTATTGCAGTCGAACTATTTTACTGAAAGAGGCAATTTAACGATATAACTATAGACCGAATTCGATTTTTAGCATAGGTGCGTTAACGCACCTATGCTTATGGTATATACCACATTTCGAAAATCCACATCGATCGGTTGCCCTTCATGAAGCCTTACCTGATCAAAAATCAGACGAAACATCTATTTAATTTAGTATATGGTCATTCTTACAAAAAAATTTTGGAAACGTTTTTCTAACGTTTTCTTCCAAGAATATTGCTGACACCGTTTTTAGTGAATTTTTCTAAGACCGTTTTATGTTAAAAAATCTTATAACCTAAAACAAATTTCGTTCGTAAAACAATTCTATCTGCACTATAAATCTCAATCTCCTACGCAGTGGCCTCCCTTATACTAGAAGTTACTGACCGGGCGAAGCAAGGGAAGTAACTTCTGTGAGGAGTTTCTATAAAAATCTGCATTCAGAAATCTGTATTCAGAACTCAATCTGTTGTGCACGTCTGCATCTAACGCTTACCACAAGTTTTACGACAAATTCTTGACGCAGACGAATAGGGTAGCGTCTATTTTCATTTGTGAAAAGAATAGTTCGATACAGATCTGTCCGTGCTTAAATTTTGAAAGGCTTGGGTAATTATTTTTCATAAGCGTTTCAAACACTGATGTAAATGGAAAGATTATCTATTTAAATAGTCGGTAATTGTTTGAAATTATTGACTTGAGAAATTCGCGGATGGCGATATCGAACTACATTATACCACGTGACGCCATTCTTCCCTGTATCTTGCACCTATGCTTTTAACGCCATCGTCGCTCTCGTTTTTTCTCGGTTCCTTTATTAATTTACCAATTAAAATATGTCGCAATATTACGAATATATGCGCAACTGTGACTTTTCACACTCTATCGAAATGATATTCATACCTAACGCAAGCCGAAATAAAATACAAATTATTATGTAGGTTTTATTTATTTACAGTTATAAATGCAACAAAAACATGCAAATTATGTTTCGCATTAGCTGAGTAGTATTTTTCTATAAATATTATTGCATAATTATCAAGAACAAATACTTAGACATTAGCATACAGTAGGGCTTTGTCGGACATCTTAAATTGACCAACTGTCTTTTGGTCCGAGAGCCGTTATGAGGCATGGGCCAATTTGGAAGTCTGGTCCATCTCGGACGTTTGTTATCGTTTATCATACATATTATCCTATTTTTTTCGTCCGCTAAAATTAACTGCCAAACCAGCTTTCGGAACTTGTATTTTCATTCTAATAATAAGCAATTTATGAAGGATCTCTAGTTAGGTGATTTCTTTGACAAAACACAACCAATTGGAGATGGACTCTCGGGATTTTCGGGAAAACGATCTGATTGAAGTAGTCGATCTAACAGTTCAATATTTCACTAATAAATCAGAATCGACAAAATTAAAAACATATTTATGATTGTATATTATCGGTACATCTTGAAAACTTCAATAAGAATAACATAAACCGCTCTGAACAGTAATTTGATGTCGTTTATCGTTTTTAGTTGTTCGCTTGCGAAGAACTAAGTTTAATGGTATGCGTTGCAAGTCAGTCTGCTCTTAACTACGCTAAGAACAATTACCACCGCATCTGCCTGTTTATACTTCACCACTGATACACTGCAGACAGTGAGTGTGTGTATGCAATCAATAGTGTTTAACAGCTTGTGCGACGACATTGGCTAGTTTGTCATTGAAATCAGTAAATATTGGCTGCTTTCAGGGAAAACGGGACTTAATGCATGTCAAATAAGTGGTGTCCCAAATTAGCCCGTGCACACTGATTAGCCTGTGCAATGTGCACAAGCTAATCAAGGACGACACTTTCTGATTTTATGGTGTTTTTCATTTAAAGAGAGTCTCTGGTACTGGGATGACAATTAATTCATATGCATTAAGCCCTGTTTATTCCAAAATGAAGCTTAAATTATCTTTTCTATTAATGATTTGAAATAAGATAAAAGTGATAATAACTTCTAAGTAACCTTGCTGACAAGGCAAATAAACAAAATCACTTTTAAATCAAATAAACAACCAATGAGTTCTACATTTTTACCTTGTGGTATTTTTTGGTAAACATCTAAAAGGGACCTTTTCACAGTTTGTCATTAAATGCTTAATTATATTGATAAATGTAAACATTGGATCTTAAAAGTTCCATTAAAAATAAAAAAGAATAAAACAAGAGATTGCCAAGCAATATTGTCCCAAACCGGTGAAACTCCACCATGGTCAGATTAAACAAAAATTGTTGCCATAGCAACCAGAATTCTTGACGTAGGAACACAATGAAATGACGTGCATAATCTCCATATTGCCATCTATCCATGTTTCACGTGTCATGAAAAAATATGACGAACTTTTAGAGTTATCGCAGGATCCAGAAAAGTGTGACAGACAAAACGTGAAAATGTCCCTTTAATGTCTTCAGACTTGCAAATTGAATGAGTTCAATACAATGTCAGATCTTACATCATAACTTATAGGTTTGTGGTTGCCTGTTAGCCTGGGGCCAGTAGATTTAAGCCCAGGAAACTCAGTTTCAAAAGTTGGTTACAGCTTGGCTAAAAAGCAGGACAACTAGCTTTTTCAAAACTTGAACAACTCAATCAAATAAAACATAGAATACAAATAGGCGACTGCGGATCAATTAGGCCTAGGAAATGATTTAATTCCGGCTCACAACAAGACATGATGCATTAAAAGTCTGTCAAGTCGGCAAAATTGTTGCTCAATAATTTAAAGAAAACAAACAGTCATTTCTGTAAAAGAAGAACACACATTTAATTCAGAAAAGTATTATTTAAAAGGATAAAATACTTTAGATACTGTCGTGTCCAAGATGCTAACCGTCATACGATGCCTTGTTATTTGTTACACACGTCTCCGTCCATCAAAAATAAAGGTAAAAGTTGAAAACAAAAGTCGAATGTGTGGGCATCGTAGTTGTTGTATTCGCAAATGATTTTAACTTTCGAAAATTGAATAAATTCTGCTTGAAGAAGTACGACAGAATTCGTAGAAAATAGAAATGTTTCGTCCTTATGTTAAACTAAAAAATAAAGATGGGCAATATCGGAATGTGTCGCGACTGTTTCGCTATGCTGTCTGGACGCATATTAGTAATGCTATACAGACAATCTTGTGGATGCGACCACTTGTATTAAGCGACCTTTGTCTTAAGCGACCATTTTGAAATCCCACGGAGCTATTTCGCTATATACTAATATTGTATTAAGCGACTCTTGTCTTAAGCGACCAGCGACCGCTGATTTGTGTGTATTATGATGTCCGAATCTTGAATTAAGCGACCCCTAGGAGGTAAAAGTGGTTAAATCTATTGATCTTTCAGGGACAAATCCGTGTTTATTGTTTATCTAAGCCTATAAGATGTACTGTTACACCTCTGCTTTGTTTTCACAACCATTATGATTATGCTTTGTCTCGTTGACCGGTTCTGACCGTTATTGTTGTAGACTGCGTATCAATTTATTGAGTTGAATAATAGAGGAACGTATTGCGCACAGTCTACAGCTTAAATAGTTTACTATGTGGATCGTTAAGAGGCAACGCCGATTTTTCTCGAGTATAGATAACAGGTGCAGAAACACTGTACGCGACAAACATTTCCTGAGAAGTGCGGAAATTAAACTATTAATCGGCAACATCTGTCGAAATCCGTACATTACCAATTTGTAAAAAAGCTAATTAGTAGATATTTGTTAGCCAATCACATTGTTATTTACTTAATAAATTTTACAATCAGGTCTGTTTGTTTGTTTTCAATTGATGTGTTTTAATTTTTACAGCTCATTATGTATCATAATCGAGTCAGATTTCCTTAAGAGTACATGTATATGCAGAAATTAAAATGTCAAAACGAAAAGTGTTAACGTTGAACGAGAAAATTCGGGTTTTGGAATACTTGCATGTACCAATATGAATTTCTAATTCCATATCTCAGAGGGACTGCCGCGATCTGTATATATTTTTATTCAGACACTTTCGACGATAAGAACAATCAGGGATGTAAAACCGAAGCATCAGAGTTAGTAATGAGAAACTGCAACCTGTAAATTTGTTTTACGACAAAAGCATCTCATATGTGTTGTATGTTTCTGTTTTATTTCAGCGACCGACGGGTGCGCCTGTGCGTTGAACTGTAAGTGGAACGAATGCCTGGTCGAACGTTGTGGCAGGTGGGGTTTGCGTAGATTGTGTTGTCCTAATAACAGCCCGGAATGCCACGTGAGATTTTTATTTATTGGCTGCCAATTGATTTAATTGTAATTATGCAGTATTATTAAAATACAAATTTAATATTTATATTTAGATTTCAAACAATTTAGCTCTCTGGCATGGGATTTTGCGCAATATGGTATTTAAGTACTTGCATAAATTCCGTGGTCTCCGTTTTCAGTAATGATGTCTCGCGAGATCACACCGTATATTCTATGTATACTGTCATTTATTTTTTATTGAACCACAAATATTGATTTAAGTTTTTGATCCGGCGAAAAATTGTTTATTGTCATTATTTGTGTTATAGTACTTTGAGAAAAACGCATTGGTTTGTTAAACTGTTCCTTATCCTTTGAAATAATACTTTTCTGAAGTTAATGTGTGTTCTTCTTTTTCAGAAATGAATCTTTGATTCCGAGGCGGATACAACATACGAACACAATCGCTGACTATATTTATCTACAAAAAAGTAACATTATACATGCATGAGTTGTGAAATGTTTTATACGTATGCTGTTCGTATTAAGAAATAAATGAATAATGTAATTTTATTCAATATACGCCTATGTTTCGTTTTTATTAGATTAATAAAATCGAGTTCATTATTGTTTCCACTATACAAAGAAAAAAGGTGAAATTCAGAACAATGAAAAAATACATGAAAATCATGAAAATCGTTTTCAATGACACAAGTGTTTACTACATTTAGACAATGTATACAATAAGTAAGATCATGTTCTATACCAAGATGTCGTCCGGTTTCAATATTTAAACTTGTGGTTGGCACATCTTGACTTTGCAAGTTATTTTATATAGTAGGTGGTATTTTACGCGACGTATTTTTCTGGTTTAAGCAATGATTTATACATTTTATATGTTTCACATCTAGACGAGTTGACTAAATTCCCTGACCATGTAAACGTGTTACAACAAATTAGGCGATCTTCAAAAAGTTGTAAAAATACATCGACATTAAAAACATCCTGGCGTTTCAACATATTATAACAGTTTTTGGAGTATCTATGTTATGGCATGTGAATAAGTTTACACCAGTATTTAACAAGTAAAGTCAAGTCAATTTTATTGGCAAATACATGTGTACGTAGCCAAAACGAAAACATAAATGTACATGTAATGACGGTGTAGCAACAAAAGACATAAATACTATAATTAATGAGATGAAAAGTATGGTATATCATGGTTATGAATTGATAACTAACACGAGAATACAGTAAACAATAACTTAATACTATATTTTTCTTTTCCAACTTTAAACGATGTGTGTATAAAAAAACAACAACATTCAATTAGCGAACCAAAGCTAACGTGTTTGCCTTGAAAATACATATAGAGATAAATATAGCAAACGAAAAAAAGAATGGGGGGGGGGGAGAAACAAAAACATCTTTGACGTCTGTTGTTTTCACATATATGTAGCCTACCGTAGGCGATTATGGGAAAATATTAGCTTGTATAAATCGTTTCAAATCAATTATAGCTTAAAGTCGTTATACACACGAGCTTTGAATTCATCAAAAGTGATGTTGTAATTAATGTTCCCCACCTTACAATCGCCTATTCGAAATAAAATCATAGACGATATCAGGGAAAAAAATTACTAAAATGAGCATACATGTACATACACATACTATGCACAAGTGAGAAACACTGAAAGACATGTACGTACAAACGTTTTTAGCTATAAACATTTTTTTCTTGAAAATACAAAAAATGTATATACACATATAATAATATGTAACATTTCCATCTCGTTCTTATTAAAGAATCTAATTTAACACACTTGAAATTATAGTCTAGACATAATTGTTATCTTCCATTCTTCCCTAGAGCCATACAATTGTAGGCTTACCTATGTGGAACAAGAAAATCTTGTATATTTTCAGATAAGGTATGGCAGCAAATTTCCGCCCGCATGTTAGGATTGGCTTAAGCACTGAGTCAAAACTTTTTAAATACTCTTGAATCTCAATGTTTCTTTAAAAATCTTTTTTGTAATAATTTATATGTAACTCCTAAAACAAAACACGAAATCGACATGCTAATTTATTGAAGATACAAATCATGTTACACCAGCTTAACAAAATTCTTTACATTTCAACTCAAATTAAAGTGAATCGCGTCTATTTCGAATCATTTCTCAATTACAGACCACAACTGAATTTGTTATGCCAGCGTAACAAAATTCCAGACATTTTAATTCAAAACCAAACCGCTCGCATTTTTGAACATGACTTATTTACAGACCAAACCTTAAAATGTTATGCCAGTGTGACAAAATTAAAAACATTTCAACACAGATGCAAATCGCTCGCATTTCGAATCATTACAGACCCATGCTTAAATGATACGCCGGCATAACAAAATAAAAATATATTCTACAGAAAAAGCATTGCTTTCACGTTTCCAATCCGTCCTCATCTACAGACACAAACTCAAAATGTTATGCCAGCTTAACTAAATTCCAAACATTTCAACTCATCAGCACTGAGCTCCCATTTCAAATAATTTCTTATTTACATTCCCCAACTCAAATGTAACGCCGGCATAACAAAATATATAATATTTCAACAGAAAGTGCACTGCTCTCAAGTTTGCAATCATTCCTTATTTACAGACCCAAACTCAAGAAGATATGCAGGCGTATCAAAAATCATAACACTTCAACTAATAAGAAAATCCCTTGCATTTCAAATAATTTCTTATTTACAGACTCAAACTCAAATAAGAAAATATTTCCACAGAAAGTGAATTGCTATCAAATTTCAAGTCATTCCTTATAAAAAGACCCAAACTAAAAATGTTAAGCCAGCGTTACAAAATTCCAAAGATTTCGACTCATAAGCGAATCCGTTGTATTTCCAATAGTTTCATATTTACAGGCCCAAACTCAAATGCTATGCAAGCGTAACAATATTCATAACATTTCAACGGAAAGTGAATGGCTCACACATTTCAAAGCATTCCCTATTTACAGACAAAATCCCAAAATGTTATGCTGGCGTAAAAAAATTACGTTATATAATTTTCGTTATTGGGTAACCGGTAATAAACAATGGTTTCTTCCAAGAGCATTTGAAATGATATCGTATGAAGAAAGCAAAAAGTTTATTGTTGATGTTTTTATGTATAATTTTAGGTAAGTGATTGCAAAGATGTAAAGTTGTATTTATTTCAAAGGAGAGAAAGACGATTTCAATGCAATAATATTTCACATTGATTTATTGTTTTTATTTCAATATAATAATAGACAAACACACATAGCATACACGTCTCTAAATTTTCGGGCGCCTGTATTTTTTAAAAACTTTTTATATTACTTTTTATTAATTTACTTTATAATGTTAGGCGAGAATGTGTTCAATTTGTTCGCCCCATACACGCTAAGCCTTGCCAATAAAGCTCGAAACTCGCCTATACGAGATTCAGCCAATCGGAAACCAGGAAAAACTCGGTCTTATATGAGAATCTATTTCGACAATTGTGAACGCCATTTTGAAGTTGTATGCTTTGTTTTGGTGCAAAAGTTTAAATCTTTAAAAATATAATATTGCAGTTTACTTAAAGCACTCAGCTCCTTACATTTTCAGCTCCCTTTTTCGACAATACCAATTGTGCAGTGTAACAACAACAGTATGGTTCAATATTTGAGGATATATATCAGTAATATCGCCTTCATATTACAATATTAATAACATAATAATTATTCTTTTGCAATTAAATGCATGGAACATATGTTTGCTCTTGCAACAATATTCAATTTTCGTTTTATATTAACAAGATATCTCTTAATAGGTAGTTTGGTGTACATAACATTTTCAAAGCATTTTGCAATGGAATGTAAACTGGAAAGAGTTGAATAGAACAGAAATTTTGCTATTTTTCAAAACTTCATACTTCATTTAATAGCAAAAACCTGTAATTCGAAAGTGAAATTTAAGTTTATTTTGCTGAAATTAGAATAATATGAGTCGCGTTCTGAGAAAACTGGGCATAATGCATGTGCGTAAAGTGTCGTCCCAGATTAGCCTGTGCAGTCCGCACAGGCTAAACAGGGACGACACTTCCCGCTTGTATGGTACTTTTAGTTTAAAGAAAGTCCCTCCTTATCGAAAATCAAGTTAAGGTGGAACGTGTCGTCCTGATTAGCCTGTGCGGACTGCACAGGCTAATCTGGGATGACACTTTACGCGAATGCATTATGCCCAGTTTTCTCAGAACACAACTCATATTATAAAGTTAGTTAATAAAATTGTCATTTATTAATTGAATTCATATTGGATTTGTTATTGAGCTGAAGACAGCCGTATTGGCCTGAGGTCGCAGGCCAATACGGCTGTCTTCAGCTCAATAACAAAAGCCAATATGAATCCAACTAATTAATAACATTATAATATATGCTCAGGGCATACAAGATTCAGGACGTTACATGGAAAAAAATGCGCGTGGGTGTGACAGCGAAATGTTTGTGCGATTTTCGTTAGTCTTGTAAAGGCTGCGAGAAGCTACATAAAAATCGAATCACTTATGTTTGAAATAAAGGAAGTTTGACAAGACTAAATGTATCACATAATTTTAACGGTTGATTAAAAACACGTTTTTGCAGCTCTCCCGCGATCATTTTCAAGTTCTGCCAAATACGAAGTTTTAGAAAAGTGGCAAAACATACTTTCAATGTGCGTAAACAAGTGGCAAAAAAACAAGTTTTCATTAAATGTTCGCAAAAAGGGGCATAAGTGACTCAATCGGACACAAGGGCCTGTGTGGGTGCATCTTAAACATAAATACTCAGCAAAATATTTTCGATCTAGTCAGTCAACCCATAGCTCCTCCTATGTGTGGACTCTACCACGCAGAAATGAATGTATTATCCAATCAGAACACACTATTTTAACCACCATAAAAAGCGGGCCTATGTTGCCCACTAGCTGCAATGGAAAGTGTCATAATCATAATTGCAGGTGTTGTTTAGGTGCTAATCGGAAACATTCCACCAATAAATGCCATGACATTTGACCAAAAAACGGGACACTTAGAAATATCAATCATGCTACCTTTACCGTTGTAAGTAATGAGTATACTACTTACACAAACTAATATTTTCTGGCCGATATTGCACAAATGTGTTTAACAAATCCATGAATACAAATGTTTTCATTTTCCAGAAGTAAACACTGATGACGCAATAAAGTTAAATATGGACATGTCTCTATTAGACATCGAATCGGGACAGGGGCCCCGATTTAAAATATAGCATCGAACACTGTTTTTATTCAATCAATCGTCAATTAACTATAAATTTATATTGATGCAATATATACAAAATATTTTATGAAAATCAGTCAAAAACTAAAGTAAATATATGTGAAACATTAATGTTTATTGGTTAGCACTCAATTTGTTTGATATACAAAATCTGTGTTTTGACAGTTTTTTTAGCCTCAGGTGCTATAATACAGAGAAACCGCGTAATAGTATCTTGGGACTTGATAAGGCCATGAAATACAAAAGAAGTTGGCTTTAAATTCACTATTATGCATCTACCGGTATCGATAGCAATAAGCGACCCCTGTCATATCACTTATATCTACTACTACTACCACTACCACAACTACTACTTCCTCTACTACTACTACGTCTAATACTACTACTAATACTTCCACAACGACTACAACTACTACTACTACTACTACTACTACTACTACTACTACTACTACAACTACTACTACTACTACTACTACTACTACTACTACTACTACTACTACTACTACTACTACTACTACTACTACTACTACTACTTCTACTACTACTACTATTTCTGCTACTACTACTACTACTACTACTACTACTACTACTACTACTACTACTACTACTACTACTACTACTACTACTACTACGACTACTACTACTACTACTACTACTACTACTACTACTACTACTACTACTACTACTACTTCTTCTACTACTACTACTACTACTACTACTACTACTACTACTTGTACTACTACTACTACTACTACTACTACTACTACTACTACTACTACTACTACTACTACTACTACTACTACTACTACTACTACGGCTACTACTACTACTACTACTACTACTACTACTACGACTACTACTACTTACTACTACTACTACTACTACTACTACTACTACTACTACTACTACTACTACTACTACTACTACAACTACAACTACAACTACCACTACCGCTACTACTACATGTACGTGTATTGCTATTTCGGCTGTTTCTATGTAACTTTCGGTAATGTTATCCAGTTTAGCAAGAGCGCAAGGTATACCATTTACGCAGAAATCCACCACATGTTGGAATTCAGCTTGATTACGTACAATGACCATGACACAAATTCGTCAGGTTGCTTTCGAACACTCATTGTTGATCTCAAAGCTATGTCTATAATAAATAAAACAATCAATCGTATTTAAACAACATCAGTTTTGGTGTTATAGTTAGGTTGGGCACATTCGAATCATCCAATGTTTATGTGTATGCGTTCAACGCTGAGGAGGAATGAAAACGATAAATTTCAAAATCTGTATTAGTCTGTGCTTCATTAAATAGTTCATGCTTTACTATTTTAATTTAGCGTGCAACATCTTCAAAGACTATTCAAACAAATGTTTGTGATCATTATTCAGGTAAACTCAGCATCTCTATATCTGAATTACATACTACTACAAATATTTGATTAGAATTCAATGTATGTCTTTGTGATAATAATTTACCGCAAATGACCATGTGCAAGAACTCTTAATTGCAATTTATAAAAATAATGTCCCATTTTCATGTTTTGTACATATGCAATTGTCATTATTTTATTGACAAGCCATAATGAAAATTGCATGCAAGCGTGCATGTAGATCCAGGTTTTGTGGCAAATTGAGGTAAGGTCACATGTGCTAAACCTAGCCATTATAACACAATAAGAGTGTCTTTTGCTGTACTTGAGTAATTATGGGTACTTTTTGATAAATGTTTGTGTTGATTTAGAGTGGAATTGCATTTGGGGCCAGTTGTTTCAAATTCACTGTTACTAAAAAGAAAACATTTATTTCAATACGTTTTTGTTTATATGTAGGTATTTTGTTTGAGACACCATACATGTTGACCTCACCAGATATTGGAATTGCTAAAAATGGACTGCAGACTTTGTTTGGGGCCAGGTCGAGGTGAAGGTCACTTGTAAAGGAACATATTTCGCTCATAATCTGGAGTTTGGATAAAGGTTACGTTTACTAAATGTATCGATTGTTTTAATTTGCATTTGCATATAATTAACTGTTTTACTATTGTCAATGTTTGACACAAAATACGCAAAGCGCTTACCCTTGGGACTGCTCTTGTAAATCAATGCACCGCATAATTTAATGTCGTTTACAGAGTGTTTTGAACCTTTTGCACCAAAACGGGCATCTGGTTGCGTTAATTTATTTAGAATTTAGGCTTCAATAATGGTTGAAAGACCATTCCACTTTAATGAATGACACAATTTACTTGTAACAGTGTCTTCAAAAAGAGAAATAATGTTACCAGTAATAGTTTTTGGGGAAAGATAAACCAATAACCTTTATTCCATACCAAAATGGATAATACATAGCCCACAATTCCAAAACATAAGATTGGAGACAATAAAGTTTCCCACAGAATCGGCCGGTAAGTCGACGGGTAATAAAAAAAGAGATCCATTATTCATTATTGAATTAACATTATTCTAGAAACTTCTTTTTTGTTTTTGAAATACTTAAATGTGTTTTAAAAGAAACACTTTACTGTTTTATACTTATAGTCACGTTTTTAAACGCACGAATCACTACAGTCCGTTCATGTCAGAGCCGCGTGGCGTTTCAATGAAATTCCAACGTAGCGTTCCACGTGTATTTGTATTCTTTAAAATATTGTTTTACATCTACACTGCTAAATTTAAAGAAGTTTCAACAGAAAACACTTTTTAAATTCAACTTAAAGAGCCAACATCAGAAAGTCCCTCCTCTGTGTTTTTGCAAATATTATGATTCATTGTTAAACCATATTGCGATCATGCTTACCTGAGTACGCAGTACGCAGTATGTTAATTTCTGGCCATGCATTAACCTATCAAATAATGTACAAAAAATAACGGGAAATTAATCTTGTTCTTCGTTCCATATGTCGACTCTCTGCGACTTCAGCGAAGATTGGACAAAGTTCATGATCCGATCGTCATAACCTCTCCGTGCACACTTGATGAAGAATTATTCGACTTGTCATTTTCATGGAGCTTTGTACTGTTTTTACTCACGACCAGCTCGGAGATGGATTTAATTTAAAGAGGCTTGTATAACAATGCCAAATATTTTATACAGACAAGTATTCGATACATTTAAAAGGGGTCTTTTTAGAAACTTAAAATACTGCGCCGTTAATACACTTTATTAATCTGAAAAAGAAAGACGTTATAAATGCGGACTCCGAAAGACATGTGATACACACCCATGTCTTTCTGAAACAAAACACGCATATAATACAATCTGAATACGGTTGTGAGTGTATTAATACAAACATAACATGTAAATTCATTGAATTGTTATTTAAAAGGTGGTTTTAAATGTTATATGTTTAATCATTTAAATAATTTAATAACTTATAATGAATAAGATAAAAACGACCCTGCTTGAACGAAATCATCAAGGAGAGCGCCTTTTATTATTTCGATTGAATACTAGTCATTTAATAGAGTAGAAGCTTGTTTAACATAATCGATGCCTGGTCGACTTCTATATCCTCCTGTAAACTTTCTCTTAAAGGTATTTGTTATATAGACTTTGTTTAAGTAATTTTCTGTTAAGTGTTATTTGGGTCAATCTGGAAAGTAACAATGTCCCGGCAGTCGCCAATAAATGTTTCCATTGCGTTCATTTTGCCTTGAAAATCTAGGATAATGCTACGCGTTCTTAAAGGGTCATGTCAAGGGCTTATGTGTTTAAAAATACAATAAATCTTAAAAGTTGTTGAATAAATGGTTGGTGTTTATGTAAGTCTCGCTTTTATTAACGCTCAATAAAACACTGTGTTTTATTATGATCAGAAGTTTTCAAAGACAGCGGGAAAGTAAGAGGATGTAGCTAATCTGTCCACAAGCTTTACATAAAATACCGCTGAACATATACACACTTATGATGAAGTTAAGTAAAATTCTAATTGCAGCGCACGATGTTTTCAGACACTGGAGAGGTGTTTCAAAAGTAGTGTTTATATTTGCTCCCTAAATGGGGCAGCATACAGGCACCGATTTGTCCATCCACCCGATATCTGATTTTGATGGAATGCAGTTGTTGTGTGGGTCGGATTCTAAATTACATGAAATTCAATTCCGTAATACTCAATATACCGTTGTCGTTCCTCCCTTCCGTACGTTTTTCGGTCCTTTACACTTGTTGCTTTCGCTCGAGATTTCGGGACTAACTCTCTTATTTAACCCATATAATGTCCACTTTTCTTTCATGGTAGAAATACACACATAATCAGGTGGAGCGTCTCGGTTAATTTGAGAGTTATCACCTTTTCAATAATTATTTTTTTTTTGCGTTCGGTGCGACAATATTGACCAGAATTTTAGTTAACTGCGTCTGCAGCCTAACTATTGAGCGGAAATGCGAACATTGTGATGTACGGTAAGTCCACTTTTGCAAAATTTTGCATTGAATTACTAGTATTACTCTTTGCAAGATAATATGACGATTTCTAATGAATTCCATTTTTTTGTCAGATCTCATAAAAAAGTACAATCTTGATATAAATGTTATGGGCAATATTCCTACATGGTGGATTTTCGCATATTGTCATGTCGTTATTTCAAGTGAGCTTTAATGGATGTTCTCTCCCTTGAATTTACAGTTCGTTTCGATACAGGATCTTTAACATAAACGTCCACAATTTGAAGAAAGATTATTTGCAATTACCTCATATGTTGTTTCACTTGCGCCACTTGTCAATTCGTTTCGCGCCGATGATTCTTTAAGGAGTATTAGAAATGTTAATAAGTATGGCATAACATTCGCTTAGGAATATGCTATTATGAAGATTATCCTAATTAAGGTCGCTATTTTTTCTCGAAAATGCGACATTACCACATACGCTCACTATAACAGTATATAATTACGCCATAGATTACTACAGATATTTAATCCACACTGCTATCTTTATTGCTGCCCTAGTTTTTGTGGACTCATGTTGATGTTTTGTCTGATATTTACGTAGTAATTTACCATAGGCTTTATGGCGCCTGTTTTGATTCTCGCACTTTTTCGTTTGAACTTAGTTTGGAATAAGTTACAAATGAAAGAGTAGTGTATTGTAGTAGAGTGTTCAAAATGGCAAGAACATATTTTTTTAAGCGAAAACAGAACAGAGTAAGTATATAAGCTGTGAATAGGAAAGTACCGAGTAAAAACAAGGAGTTTTGAGAGCATTTGAACCAGGAAAAGTTTGTCAGAAGTAAGAACATGCAATACAGACAAATTTTGCAAACGTGGTAAGATAGTGACAGAAACAGTGCTTTCAACATTAATCCATTTTTTCCGCTCTGAGTGCAAGGAAGGGAAATGTTCACATAAACAAACTCGTCAGGCTTAAATGATATACATTCGGATGTACTTTATTAATATAATTGTAAAATGTATTTGTTCAAAGGTCTTGAAAGAAGATACATTTTATTTTGCAGAGCGTTATGTATATCTACTATACACAATACAAACATGTTCCTATTGCTTCCACAACAAGGGTACAATATGCAATATTAAAAAGCCATGTAATCATCTATTAATAGTAGCCAATTATCCTAGCTTATTAGTAGTGGTATGTGAATAATGCAGAATATATAGAGGATATTTGTTGGATTCGATGGGATATTGATTTTATTTCAAGAGAGATCATATAAAATATGTATTTTTTATGATCACGAGTGAATTAAAATCGATATTCTATCGAATCCAACACATTTTCTTTTTATTTTATACTTTTTTCACCGTTTGTTTACATTGTAAAAGAGTTTAACTGGATAATTTTGCTGTATTTATGACGTCATTTTGTCCAAAAAATGACGTCATTTTACAGTAAAACAGTGAAAAATATCGAAATTTTTCATTGTTATTTTTCACTGTTTAAAACAGTGAAATACCAGTTTATTTCACTGATATTTCTCTATAAACCACAGGAAAGCATAAAATAAAATATTATTAAATACATTGTATACATACCAATGCCGCTGTTCTCCAGATAATCTAAATGCCAAACAACATGTCACAAATAAGTATACTTCCGGAACGACTTTCGTCGACACATATATACATTTTTTGAATACCGTATGAAAAGCGCCCCTATTGTTATTTTCTTTAAAACACGTTTCAAACTGTATATATTTTCCATGCAATTTGTTTTTCATTCATACCGTTTGTAAGGCGATGTATATAAAAACATTTGTTTAAGTTTTTTTATAAAACATTTGAGCCGTGCTCTGTGAAAAGGGGGTTTAATGCATGTGCGTAAAGTGGGGTCCCAAATTAGCCTGCAAAGTCCGCACGTGCTAATCAGGGACGACCCTTTCCGCCTTAACTAGATTTTTGCTAAGAAGAGACTCTGTAAACAAACAATATCATAAAAACGGAAAGTGTCGTCGCTTCTGTATTATGTGTTTTGCATAACTATAATAATTTGATGATATACAGTTTTCGCAGTCGTGTGTCGCAAGTAAGAAAGGATCCCAAGTATGGACTGCGTGAATTCATTGTGCATTTTATTATGTGCAATTGTAACAGTTTGTGGTAAGTGGAACATAATATTATATTTTTTCAATTACATTTTGCAGTTCAATGCAAAACGCTCATTTAGTCTCTTTTAAAAATTGAAGTACAATTTATGTAATGGAAACATTTGTGATAGTCACGGAAAGATAAAAAGTCAAAGAAAAATTAATGCAAACAATTATCTAACCTTATAGGCAATGTATAAATTCAAAGATTGCAAATAGATTGATTTCAAAACAGAGTATATAATTAAAATGTTTTATTATAACTATGATGTAAAAAAATCATGTCAAATTTCAATCTTTCTACTAAAACCATAGATGAACCTTTAGTTTTACGGTCATACTGTTGACTGTAAATGCAGTAATACGGTTAATACAAATATATTTTATCTGACCTAAAAGCAGACAAATCAAAATACTATACAAAATACTACAACTAATACGTGTTCAAAAATTTAAATTCTCATTTAGAATAGACAATATTTATAATGTATATGTTATGTTTGAAACGAAAAAACACAATCTTTATTTTCTTAATGCCATTATGTTAAAACTGAAATATTTGGAGATTAAATAACGATTGTATTTGTAAACAAGTAAGACATACTTGTTCTGATATTATTGAATGTCCATTATGTATTTCAATTGCGTGATTCAGTTACTTCGTAAGATTAATATAATATTTGCTAGGTGTATAAGACAGGAAGCTGTATGTTTGTAAACAACTGAAATTATGTCAGCCATTGACGAATATGTGCTTGTGGAAGACATACCGTCAGATACTTTTGAACGTCAACTTGACGATGATTTGCCGGGGAGGTTGGAATTGAACGTCAAGCGCGGCGTGACGTCTAACGTCAAACTGACATTGAGTGAGAACAAACGCCTGAATCAATATGCGCCGATGTACGAGGTTAAGTCTGTAAATGGTCAAAATGTGCTGAGGAAGCTGAACACCTCTCCATTGAAGGTATGCTGCTACTCATTTAATGTTTTATTTTATTACATTAAGAAACGTTCTAGTTAGCATTTTGACGAGAACGTCAACGTAACAAAAAAAACGTAAAAACAAATAGAAACTGATTATTTTTTCAAGACACTTTTCAGTTTTAGGCCATCGTTAATATCCTTGCAAGTGTATAAAACTTTATCGTGCAATTAATTGCTGATTATTATAGATGAACGGCCACCGAGGAAATTTTGCGAAACTGAAGATTCGCATACTTAAGTTCCCTCTTTCTTTAAGATTTGCCCATTAAGATAAAGTATGCGATAGCAA
Organism: Dreissena polymorpha; assembly: GCF_020536995.1. Lineage (NCBI taxonomy): Eukaryota > Metazoa > Mollusca > Bivalvia > Myida > Dreissenidae > Dreissena > Dreissena polymorpha. Next base: position 17,543,751 of record NC_068359.1, on the reverse strand, counting down.
TTTTATTCTTTTATTAATTATTGTCTTTGCTTAAAATTGCGCTTTTTTCACAATGACGTATCTGACCAAATTTGGTATTCCAATGGGATTTTTTTTCCATGTGACTTCGTTGTCCAATCTGTTTTTTACCCATGTTTTTTTTAACTTTTTGCATGGGATTTTTAAAAAAAATCAACATTTTTTTCATGCCTCGTTATCGGTTTTAAGAATTGTAACAGTAGTTGTGCTGATTTATGTTCAATTACTTTACACAGAAAAAAAATCAAATGTTAATATGGGATTAAAATCACATTGGAAAATAGAAAATCCTATAAAAACACAATAATCCCACACAAGACGCAATTTTGAATCACCAAAGAATGAAAGAAAAGGAAATATTTTATAAAAACAATCAATTAATGATAACAGAATGATTACAAAAAAGAATTGCATCGAAAACAATTTATGAAATATGAATGTATAATAAAAAAATGATTTAGTTTGCGATATTTAAGTTTCGCAAAGTGTTTTCTGGTGGACGTTCATACATAAACAAAATAGCACAATAACCCATAACTTGAAATTGGAACAAAACTATAGTTTCGCAATTATGCGAACTAATACTTGTAAAAGCACGAGACTGAAGTATATTTTCCAGCACAAATTTAGTAATTATAAAATATAAAAAATATTAGTATTTTATTTATAAATTTTATAAAAATAAAATCATGTAATTATGGCTCATCATAACACCCGTTTGTAAAATGATACGGTTGAGAAACGACACGTGGGATTAATTGATTGTAAGAAAGCGACCTTTAGCTGCTCGAAATCGGCTGGTATACGCACTTTAACAAAGGAATGTAGAAATATTGCTCAATATATCATAACGAACCTTGTAATTGTTTATGTTATATTTCACGCCTTACGTGCGATGGGTACACACTTAATGTACATATAGTTTTTCATTGTTCAATTAACGCAATGAGTTGATATTTAATCGGATTAGTTTTGTCGTTTTGTCGATCTTCGAACCCGATCGCATGGCATGGGCTGCATGATGGTAGGACCAGGACTGTGTCCCGTCACTTAAACCTCATCATTTTACTAGACTCACGAAATTTGGGATGAATTGTTAATTAAAACTTAGCTTTTCTGCTATTTAGTTGTATTTGAAAGATTTTACATTACATTGTGATGAGGTGCTATGATGTTTTGGGAAGCCGAAATACCTGGAGGAAACCTAAACTGTCCCATATGATTACCGCCAACCCAAATCACATGCTTCCGGGCACGGGGATTGAACCAGGATCGAAGAGGTGAGAGGTGTGTGTAACAAGCACTGTGCTTACCGGAAAGCACACCAACACGCAAGAATGATAGGACTTTAACCAAGCATAATTGTTACGCCGCAGTTACCAGAGTGTTATGATTTTTAGTTCAATTGTTTAACATTAATATCAAATATTCCATTTTTATAAAAGAAACTGTTTTATGCCTGTTACTAAAACCTTATTTTTTCTTTAACATTGATCTAATGACAAATAAAACACTTTTATAATTAGATCAAAATAAGTATCACATGAGAAGTGTTATGCGTTGTCAATAAATACTGAAGTAGTATTTTGTGGCTTTTTGGCTTTTCGAAAAAAAAAAAGTTTTTTCATTACAAATTTGGTAAATTATATTTGCATACTTCGTTCCAACCGTTTATTTGTTTGCATACAATAGGAAATTGGATTTAAGGCTGTTCTAGTACAACTTTGACACACTTACTTTAAACCAATTTATTTTAGCTCGATTGCATAGAAAGTCGATTGCTTATTAAAACGTTCTCGAGTCTGTTTTCCTGTGTATAAGAAGGCCTTGGTTTCTTTGGGGAAGAGAGGTACTATTTGGTTCGAGCTCGAGCATCGTATCAACTTAGCCAAGGCGACCGTTATACAACAATTATGTATTTAATAATGGTCAAAGGTTGCATAAAATGAAACTTAAATTATTAAAAGTAGCATACGCCTTGTATGAAATCTATCATAAATGCTTCGTGAAAGTTTTTTATTTAAAGGTCACGAAATGTACAGTATGTCGCGGTTTAACGCAATGTATGTCACGGTTTCACGTAATGTATGTCGCGGTTTCATACAATGATATGCATCCGTCTGAAGAGAAATATGACTTAAACAATTGTTAAATAAAACTGCAAAAAAAACTTGTATTGTAATTATTTGTATCTACAATATTGCATATTCGATATATCGTGTGCATTCTCTCAAGGATTTTGTCGCGTTTCCTATTCTGCATAAAATACCCTTATGATATCGCACGTTTGTAAAGATGAGCGCGCTCTCACGAATTTCTGTTACAGGAGACGAAATTTTACCAGGACAAAAACAAAGTTGGGTCATTCATGGTGTCGTGTCAACGTCGCAACAACGGCGCATGCGTGCGACGCGTTGTAAGTAAGTATCGTCTTAAAATAGGTTGCCTTAGATAGAAAAAAGATACTTAAAGATCGGAAATTATCAAGATCAGTGTCACCCAGTATACGGACGAGTGAAAGTCAGTATAATTTCGTGTTTTTTCTTCTTTTTACATTAGATACACTGAAATATGAATCTTGCTAAAAGAAAATCAAACACTTTTTTTTTCTGAAGGCAAAATCAACAACATTGCAATATTTTTTTTTCAAATAAATTTAAATATTTTGTTGAAGTGACCGGTAACTCTCTATTTATCTTCGCTGCTTGAGAGTGTGACAAAGTTCACAAAAACTGCAACACTCTGATTATAGTTTTTAGATGGTCGCTTTAGCGACCGTCTAATGTGCATGATGTAAAATTCAGGTCGATACGGCCTGGGTATGATTAGCCCAATTCCCGCTTACACTACGCGCGAAGAAAGAGTTGTATAATTTATGCAAGAGGTTTGAGTTCTCCAATTATGTTTATTCACAAATGGAAACATTATATTAATATCGTGTTAAATGCAATAGTTTCGAATGGTGTTTTATAGAAAAGAATTAAAAAAAACAATGATCGTATTGCACGTGTCGCGGAGGAGATTGTTTATGAATGATTAAAATAGTCCACTTTCTGCTGCGTCTGCGTGACGTAGTATTTTCGCTCATCTCATTCATAAATCTGAGGCTGGCGATAAACAAAGGGGAGTCCGGGTGAGTCCGCACTAGTATAAGGTTACGCTTGTTTATATTCACAGGTCTCAATTAATAACACGTTGACCACGAGTTCAACAATTATTACCGGGATACGATAGACAACATAAAAATGATTCATTATCGCTGAAACTGTTAAAAATCATTTAAATATAACAAGAATATTCTCTAAAAAATGTAGTCTCGCTGTTTTGAAATAAGGTTTGGAATTTTGGTTTCTAAATAACTTAATTAAAAACAAAAGTTTAATTATAGTGTTTTTTACTTTTAGTCGCATATTTACCGCATTATAATGTGTGTTATAATAGGCAAACCATACATTAGTAAAATTCAATCTGCCTTCGCACATAGAAGGAATGGGTCAATTAGGTGCTGCGTTTCCTTTGCTTACTTCAGTTAGAGGTCAATTCTTTACGTAAAAGCAATCAAAGGCCCCGGCTTCAGAGGAATTGCGGAGCGTTCTTACATAATTAAAGTCGTAGTCGCATGGTATTTGCGTTTAGCGTCCTATTTGGTCACGTGGTTCTTTTTCGCGGGTGTTTTGGCATTCATGATATGAGGCTATTAATAGATGCGCCTGTCGATAAACAAAGGAAAGTTTACGGGCGATAACAACGCAATAGGTTACGCTCTCACATACAACTCAATGACGTAGTACAGGTCGTAAATTGAGAGATTTGGGAAAAAGTTGACGCTTATTTATATTCTCAATTTATAAAACGTTGAACATAAGTTCAACAAAAACTTCAGCGATACGATAGACTAAAAAAAAACATAATCGCTTAACCCGAATATAACAAATAATTTATAATAATAATACGAATGACCTGTTTCATAACCTCGTTGAAGCTACTACATCGGGTATTTCTGGAAAGCGTTCTTGGTTCTCAACACATAGCGGCGATCTTTTGTATTTACGGGTGCTAGCAACGCAATAGTAGAAGCTTAGTAGAAGGTTTAGCTTGTTTATATTCACAGTTCTCAATACATTGACAGTTGGATATGAGTTCATCAATTACTCAGGCATACTATAGGCAACCTCGAAAATGCTTTATAATCGTTAAACCGAAAACAACTAAATATATTATATTAAATATATTTATAACAATACATGTCTTTTAAAAATGTAGTCGGCGTATACGCCGACTTTGAAATAAAGTTAGCAATTTACTTTTCTAAATAATTGAATACAATTAAACAAAAGTTAAACTATTGTGTTGTGTTTTTTACTTGTAAGCTGCATATTCACCGCATGAAATGTGTGTTAGCATTGTCAAACCACACATTAGTGTGAGTAAATAAAAAATATACTACGGGAGAGCACTTCATATGTGTCCTCATATGCCTTGTTATGAGTATCTTTCTTCATTATCGAAATATATCGTATGTTTATATTTGATTTAAACGCAGTTTTCTTTCGTCACATTTAAATCACACGTCAATAGCGCCGTCATGCGAAAATGGGTCTTATGCGTTTCGGCAAGCGTTTGTAAACCCAACATGTGCTCTTGCGCAGTCAGGCCATAGGCGACGCTGTTCGCTTTAAAATCACTCAATATGTTATGTTTCTCCTTACCAGAAGGAGGGATAGCTGAGTGGGCTATTTATATGAAGGGCGCATATGGAATAAGACCCATTTTCGCATGACGAGGGTCATTACAAATCTCATTGCGAATTGAAAATCCCACATTTAAAAACAATGCTTTTTGATACAAAATTGAATTCAAAATGACAAACTTGTTAATAATGGCAGCCTATCGACGCATTAAGGAATGATTTCCAGACGTGCTGACCAAGTACGGCAAACATTGTGGTATGATAATTAAACGATTTTCTCTTATCGTGACACTATACTATTTCGCTAATGATTGTTTTCTCATCTTGGAGGCGAAATTGAAATTCTGCGAGATGGATTGTAACGCTTAATTGTAACAGGGCCACAATTTGTGTCGTTTGAGCATACAGAGAGTAGTCCGGAATTTCTTACACTGAACAGTGCTACATCCTTTGAATTGAGCACATACGCAGTGATGTAGCAAAAATTCAGAGGTTGTATCTCGAATCAGCTTATTAAATATTCGAAAATCTTCATGCGTGTCTGTTGGCGTTATGTTAAAGTCACTAAGATGAAAACTGAAACAGCTTCGCCTAAAAGCGCATTAGTGCTCTATACCTATGTTTATGTTAGCGTTGTTGACACCGTGTGAACTGCTCGGGTAACAAGTAAAGCATAAACAGCAATGTTTATATACTTTTACTCCTCCATATACAAGATACGAAGATTATTGTATATTTTGAATTTGTATATGGTGTCAAAAATCAAAAGTTAAGTTCTCATTACCATTTTCATCATACTTTCTTTGCTTTCAGAACTTCCAAAAAAGCATGCTGTTTTTTTTTGTCTTAGTTATTTCTATGAAATAATAAGGATGATAAAAAGTGCACACAAAACTCGACCCGTGCGCTATGACACACACTTTTTTAAGTTGAATGGCGTGTGTTCATTTCAAACTTGCGATTGATTTTGAAAAATGAATTGCGTGTTAAATTATGCAATAGCGAACATCTTCAGTGCCTTCAGCGCTTTGATTTATATAACATTTACAGAATAGCCAATCATAAACGTGTATATGTATCAAGCAAAATTTACTGATAATGTGCATTGGCATTTAATCAGTATTCTATTTAACATGCACTAAATCTATTAAAATGATACTTTTCGAACATAAATAAACATGACTTTTAATGTCGATAACAAATTCATTAATAATTATCAATTAAAAAACTGCTATGTGATTCTTACATACAGCGTTTAGAATAAGACTGTTAAAAATTAAAACATGTTTGTTTGGACTTCGTATTACACCACTTTTTGAAGGAAAAAACACTTCCTTCTCTTTTGGGTGTTATTCTTTCTTTTATCATATTCTACCTTATAATCAGACTGGAAGTCTAAAACATAACGACGAGGCTTACGAGATAAGGCCCGCCGATGACACGCTAAGCAAGAGAAACCTCGAAGCAACACGCCTCTCTCATCACATCATGACACGTGTCAGCGATCTTGAGAGCGGTCAGAGAGGGCAAGGTCACGGTAACGTCTTTTGGGCATTAATCGACAAATATCTTCGTGAAAAATATGCATCATAAGACTGCAATAGAATCAAATTTTAATAAACCAATTATTATTATCCATTAGCTGGTCATCGAATTAGTGCAGTGATGCGTAACTGCACACCATACAAACAGAGCTTTTATGCATTGGCGTTTATGGCTTTTCTTTCACAAAATGTTTCTCATGTAGGCGGTTATGACGATGACAAAGATGATTCGGAAATATCAGATCGTTACCGAGGAATCGATTTCACCAAGATGACATCACGTTAGCTTTGTTTAAGTCCTTATACCCAAACGTGTACAGATATAATACCAATGCATTGTATAAAAAGTGCGGGCAAGCCAAGTCTATGAAAAATATATACCATTGTCATGTTAGTTCGTGAATAAGTTTTTACCATTGTTATCTTTGAGTTATTGAACAAGAATGAAAATATATTGTTTCTGCTTCATTCAGTGAGCAATGGTGAAAGAGTTCCTCCGAATATTCCGGATTATAACAAGTGCAGCAAAGAAAATGCGGAAAGCAAACATTTTGACTTTTACGGGAAAAGCAAATAAAGTGACGATGGCCATGGGGAAAGAGAGGATGAAGTTGTCGACGACTACGACACAGAAATAAAGAAGGGTAACTGTGCATTTTACAATTGACATTATTACGCATTCAATTTACTTATAAAGGTAAGGTTTCCGGACGTCCCCCCCCCCAAGACATTTCCTCCCCAGACGTTTTCCCCCCACCATTTTAGTTTTAGTTTTAGTTCCCCCCCCACAAAATAAATTTATCATTGTTTGGTTGAAGTATAATCTTGATTTATTATCAAAATGATTAGTTTGTGTATGAAGTCTATAATTAACTTTATCTACGAAGCAGCGTGTTGGAATTTTATTTTGGTTTTAGAACTCATTTTTTTGGTTTAACTGTGAATGGAATGCATGCAAATCATTAGTGTTGTGGAACTGTACTTGTCTGTTGTTTTTAATCCAATTAAATAGGGTCAATTGGTGATTTGACAAATCGTAAAATCACACTTATATTAATTTCAAAACTGTTTTCCTTGTTACAGTCAAATATGATATAAATAAACTATGTAACTGCGTACAATTTTTCATGCATTAATATATTTATAATCAAATTATTGGATGTCGCTGATATTTTAATTTTTACTAATAACTAATTTAGACTAATTAAAACACAATTGCACTTTCATTGTGCATTATTTCATTATTTAAAATTAATGATATAATTAGCAAATGTGATCAAAACATATTGATATTTTTTAATTTAACTCAAAGATATTAATAATATTTAAAAGCAAAAAAAAATCAAAAAGAAATTATTTCATGAATTTGTAAAAGGGAAATGAAAATAACTAAACAAAAAAAATATAATGTTTTAAATACAAAAATATGAGTATGAATATATCAGTTTTACAGAACACACTATCTATAAACCTAGTCATCATGCACCAAACCTAAGCATTTCAGTTTCACAAACATAACATCTTTACTTCAAAATGTCATAAACACCAACTTTTCACAATCAGGTAACAAGTGTCTCATGGTGTGCTGTACGTTCCATTGTGAGTTCTACCTGGAGGGCGGTAGAATGTCAGGTGCTGGCCTCCTGCTTTCCTATTTAGGGATTGATGCCAGCCTTCAGTTTCATTGTTAGTTCTCACACTAATCCCATACACTGACAAGGAGTCAATACCGAATATTGGATGGTTCAACCACTGCTCCTCCATGTATCTCACGAACCTGGTGATCTGTTCAGAGTTAGCTCTAGCAGCAAGCAGCTGGATGCTGGCTCAATGTCGGCGGCTGGAAAGAATGGTAGCGCCATCATGTTTCTAATGTACGTATGGATAGACGCCTTCTCCATGTACGCTGGCCTTAACCCCATGTCCCCCACCTTGCGCCAAACAGCCTGTGTGAAGTAAAAAACACATCCCTTGATGGTTGCTCCCGGAAATACCTGACGGACCGCCAACCACGCCGCTGAAAATTAAATAAAATCGAAATTAGATTATATTGATAATATTATAATCATATTAGACATAATAACCATGTCTGTAATTTGTAGATTTTTTAAGATATTATACGCTGGGTAGCTCATTCATGCATATGGCTGATCTATTTTCTTTTGAAAGTGAAATTTGTATAGTGTTTGTATAACACTGTCAAATCAGAAAAGCAAATAAAACCTGTTTTTACCGTTTTAATACAATATTTAAGCAATTTATGTATTATTATTACCTTGCTCCATTACGAGGTTTTCTACAACCACATGATCTAACGCATCACGGATACTTGTAAGGACCTGAACATAATCGTCGTTCTTCCTCCTCGACATAAAGATAATTGCCAACGGAACTTGCTTCTCCTTGTCATTGTGTGTAATGAAGCCATGGATAGACTCGAGCTGACCGTTTGATTCCTTCGGAGACATTTCTGACACGTGAATGGAATATCACGATTGGCCTTGATTGCTTTGTTATACTGACGTTGTGTGATACCTGGAAATGTCAATAAAGACCTTCATTTAGAGAAATGTTAATCTTTTTTTTAAATTTAAATGCTGTCACATATTTTGGCTACAGATTAAATTAATTTTTAAATTGGGATGGTAAATAGTAATAGTAAAGAGTAAATATTCTGCATAACTAAACATATTAGGGTGATTTCAAAAATAATGAAGCCTACATGCCAAATATATATTTTTATTATATAAACAAGGTAAATTATGACACCATGGTCAAATATATACAACTATGTGAAATATATTGAAAACCAGGTGAAATGTATCTACACTTTATGAAATATGTTTTTTTATGAGAAATACAGATCTATGACACACTTTAATTATGGAGAGTCCTTATGCCTCTGATATCCCATCAGTTATAAGCTTAGCTATTTATCAAAATTAAAGATAACACATGTATCCCAGTAAACCTGTTTAAAGGAAGTGTAAGAAAATTAGACTGCTTCATGTAAAATTATTACTGGTAAGAGATCATGATGAAAATAAACACCAAATGTACAGATTTGGCCTAAATCATGCCAGATCCTTTTAGCAAACAATTTAAGTTCCCTCTAATTATATAATTATAAGAATATGAAATGACAATTTTATTTGAATTCCATATTACTGACTGTTTGGGTATTTCTTAGCATAGATGAAAAATAAATTTGTCAAGTACATACTTCATGTTGAAAAAACACAAAAATTATTGATAACATGTTTTAATAGGATTTTATGAAGTGCAAAAGACATGTACATTTATCAACAAAATTTTCAAAACATTTGGTTAACATCTTTTGTCGTATAAAATTGATTACATCTGACAGAATGGCCCTATTCATTTATAAAACTTGAACCCTTTCCCTTTGCAATACAAACGAAATTGTTGCCATAACTTAACATCTAAAATTTGAGATTTTTTTTTCATTTAGGCTTCATTATTTTTGAAATCACCCCTTAGTGTCAAACTTTTTATTATATGATAATCTTGATGACAGACTGAATCAATATGTAAAAAAATCCAACGAAATCAATAATGTATGAAGTGATATATAGACATCAAAATGAAATTCAGAAACAGGGGCTTGGTCAACCGTTAACCTAATAAATAGAATATTGAACAATATTTCAAAACTCTCATTACTTTCGTATTATTTGCCTAGTTTTGAAAATATTTTCATTCTTGTGTTTGCTTTAATTTTTAAAAAGTAATTTTGAAAGGTAACACCTGAGAACTACAATTCAATACTCGCTGTATTGGGCCATTTCAATTTAAATGTTATATAACAATTTTATTTACTCAAAATAAAAATCTAAATATGATATTTATTTAGTCAAACTGTTTGTTTTTCAGTAAAAATTTGAATATAGTTATTATTCTTCATTAAAAATCATAACTTATGGCTTATCTTCATTATGTATCTATCATTTTATGCCTTTAATTCATTTTGGAAAAAAAGAATGATTTAAAAAAAACTAGCAATTATAATCAATATTTTTACATGGAATTGTAGTGCTTCAGTATACATATATAAATCAAATAACGTTTATTGCAGATATCTAAGTCCTTGATGAAAAATAGAATCTTAACATTATATAATTATCTAAATTGACTTACCGGTTCCACATGTTCGGTGCTGCCACTTGTTACATAAATCACATTCAATAGCTTCTTCTTGTTCACTAACAACGTTCTTACAATCTAAACAAAGATCCGACATAATGAATTCTAACACAAGAACACTAATTACATATTTTATCCAGTTCACAAACTCCGAACATGTCTATCACTATGATATGTATGAACAATATTATTGCAGTAAATTCTTATAACAGAATTAATCAGTGTAAATGTTTTTAGTATATATAGGTCTAATTGAATTTGTTCGTAGCAAAATTAATTCATTATTTCAATAATTATAATTGTTTACTTTGTAGCATATTATTCCACTTAAAATGATCATAAAAAACATCAAAGGCGTGCTTTTACTCAATTCATAAATAAAATAGTTACAACTGTTTAATTTGTAACATACTATTCCACTTAAAATGACCATCAAAGAACATCAAAGGTATGCTTTTACTCAATTCATTACTACAATAGTTATAATTGTTTAATTTGTAACATACTATTCCACTTAAAATGATCATCAAAGAACATCAAAGCTGTGCTTTTACTCAATTTTTTCCATGATCTCAATTAATGAAAGAAAAATTTCAGGCACTTATAAAAACAATTATAATTAGATCTATTTAATTGGTACAATTTGTTAGAGGCTTCCCTGAAAACAACCATCAACAAGAGATGTGTTCGTCAGTTACAGGTTATGATTTATCAGATTGCTCACTAGAAGCATCACTCGAAAGGTCCATATCACTATATGTTTCTTCAGATGGTCCCATTTCATTACAGGCAGCAGTTGCACTACTTTCCGATGTAGTGGCTTCCATCTCACAATGCTCTTGACATTCCTGCTCATGGCTCTCCTTTGTAACATTGTGTTTCTTTTGTCTGAAAGATAAGAATGCTGGATGTTAATTGACAATAATATTATTCATAAAACAAGTCACCCGCATCACCCTTAAAAAAAGAGGTTTAAACAATATTAACTCAATTAGCCCTGAACATTCATTGCAAAATAATATACCTCATGAACATATATAAACCAAAATATGGAAAGAAAAACATGCTATGCTCATAGTCTTTGTTTTGATTCTTGTGTTGGGTATAGAAAGAAAGTATACTTTGATCAGATAACTGCTTTAGGCCAACTGATCTGGCTATACTTTGATCAGATAGCTGCTTTAGGCCAACTGATCTAGCTATACTTATTTGCTAAAGACAATGACAGCATCACCAAGGCTTGATGAGTTAAGACTTTTAGCAACAACATTATCACTGTTAAAAGTTCAAAAGTTGAAGGATCATGTCTTATTAAATAAAATTGAACCTTTTTTCAATGATGGGAAGGGGCCTGGCCTTTTACTGCGGGGAAAAAAAGGCCAAAAGGGGAATAAAATATCTATCGTAGAGTCAAAGTTTAAACAAAAACTGCATGTCTTTGAGGAATGTTTGTACAGTGATTTTCTTAGGGGCCTTTCTCTCAGGGGAAGTGGCATTTGACAGGCTACTGACAGAGAGGGAAAAAAAGCCCCAACAAGTGTTCTATTCATTAGACAATTTTGTTTAGCAACGATGTTTCGTTGCTTCATTTAAACCCATATATAATAATATGCATAAACAATTCTGTTCAAGTTCTATTCAGACCAGGCATATGGTTCCTGAAGAGAAGTCTGTCGTTAAGGTGAACTGATAACTGACAGACAGGCATTTAGTTCATATCGAGAAAAGCTCAGGTGAGATGAAACTACCTGTCTTGTTTTGAATCTGCATGAGCACATGAGTAAGTGTTAAACTTTTTAGAACTTCTCATGAACAGAATTTGAGAGCTCAGTCCAAAACAATGCCTTACCCTACGGGATTTAGGCATAGTTTAAGCCTGAGTGATTAACTTTATAAAGCCAAGTCTGCCATTTTCTACTTTTCTTTCATTACAGTTGCTATCTATGTAAATAGAATTCAATAGAATTAAGTTGGTTTTCTTTGTTTCTTTTTTTTCATAACTTATACATGTAAGAGGTGTTTTAAACAGACTGTATAAACAAGAGCAACGCATAGCGGGTGCCAACGCTTGGCAGTGGGCAAGTTTTGAATAAATGAAATCTTGTCAGAAGAAAAGAAAGAAAGGTAAGAGGCGAGACCTTGACCTTTGACCTAGTGACCCAAAGCAAGGGTGTGACGTGTAGAACTCAACAAGGTGCTTCTACATAGGAAGTTTCAAAGTTGTAGGTGGAAGCACTTTAATTTCAGAACCTATGTTAATGTTTTATTTAAGAGGTCACAGTGACATTGACCTTTGATCTAGCGACCCAAAAATGGGTGATGTGTATAGAGTTCATCAATGTGCAACTAAATATGAAGTTTCAAAATTGTAGGTGGAAGCACTCTGATTTTAGAGCCAATGTTAAGGTTTAAGCAGGACGGACGGCAAAAGGCGGACAACGAGCTGGCTATGACAATACCTCGGGTTTTCTCCGAAAACAGCCGAGCTAAAAATACCTGAAATGTGTACGCCTTGGAAAAGGAACTGAAGAATCGTAGTCATTCAGTTTGTATCGGTTGACAGGTATCTTAGGCCGGCATTTTTTTAATAATTTGTTTTACTGGAGCGCCCGAACCTATTTTTCGACAAAAACAAATAAAAATAAAAGTCACTTTCGTTTTTTTTATTTACATTTCGCCCGCCGACCTGGTATTTTATCCAAAACAAGAAAAAAATGCGCAGATTGCCGAAAGTGTTGTTCAAACTTTGTTTATAATACGGGTTGTTTCGTTGTGCCAAGTCGACTTGTAAAGCGTCAGCCATTTTCATTGGCTATTGCAGCCAATACCACACGCTATTAGCCAATCGGTGAGTATTAAACAAATGATTTTCATATTGCAATTTCGAAATGGCGGACATTAACAACAACGAGACAAATGTAACATATTTTAAAATCAAATTAATTAAAAACGGAGCAGAAACAATTTCAATTATAAAAGTTAATCTTCAGAACACCATTGTTGAAATCATGCCCATATTATGTGATACGAAATCAAAAATAATTAGAGTTTTTGCAAATGATGAAGAGGTGTCACCATCGATAACTTTCGGTGTGTTTAACAGTTTTGGGTAGGTTTAATAAATATGCGTATTTATTAAAATGTAGATCCTGTAATATTTTTATAGATAAAAATCTACATCCCGAAAATGTCCAAGAAGTACTACTTTACGTTTCTTTATAATGAACATGAGGACTGAACCACAGGTACTTGCATCAATAATTCCCATTCCCCACCCACCCATATATATTCTTTATTTAGAAAAAAAGTATGCAACACAGCTTCTGAAGAAAATAACATTTTGTCCGGATGTTCGTATGTCCGTCAAAGTCACAAGAAAGTTTAAATTATTTTTCTTGACACAGTAGCAAATTAACATGCTTATTATTCATCATTGACTTAAAACAAACATTTTTCCATATATTAAACTGTATAACTATTTTTATATCAACAGTTTAACCATTTTTCCAGTAACTTTTGACCAAGTTACGTCCCTTTGTTTGGATCACTTCATTTTATTGAATTTCTACAGACGAAACCAACGTTTTGACTTTCAAAATGTCATGAAAAAGTAAATGGAATTTATTTCTTAATTATTTGATCATTTTTTGTAAATCAGAAATACATCTTAATGTATTTTTCAAAAATGAGTGATTATTTAGCCGAAATATGATGGTCTATCAACTGTACATAATGTTTTCATACTGCAGGATTTGTACTGCAAGGAAGGCAAGTATTAAAATTTATCACACTTCAGGCTCTGTTGATAAATGTGCTCAATTGGCTCTATGTATGTGTTCCAAGGGTTATTATTATCTTCACATTTAAATAGCTCTCTCTGTTTATTATATATCCAAGAAAATGTCATTGCTGATTCTCCTTAATATAATACAAACAACACATTCCATAGTATTTTTTTCATTTTTAACTTAAACTGTGAATAAGAGAGGAAAAAAATAATGTGTGCAAAAGTTTACACCATTTTATTTTGACAATACTTTGAGTCTTTAACGAAATTATTAAAATAAAATACTATTTTAAAAATATACAATTACATAGCTCAAAAGTTGTTTTCTATATATAATTAAATGTTGCGAGTAAAGTATATACAGTCAGCAGAGTAATTCTACTAGAACAATTTAAATCCTTGCTACATGTACTATATAATTCTTTATACGGCTTTCACTTAAGAAAATGTTCAATGAAATAAATCAAGGTTTCTAGGTATATTGTGTCTTTTACCTCAATATTTTGTTGGGGCTAATGTGAAGCAATTGGACATGATACAAAAACTACGGAGATTACCACCAAACAATGTCACATACAAAATAATTATCACCTAACCCATGCGTTTTGAGAGAATAAGATTGTTTAAGCTCTTTATTAAATAAGTAAATATTAATCATGTGAAACAAGGACGGGTTATTGTTTACTCCAAATGTAGGATTTAATCACACCTAGAAGCAGAAAACACTTATATGTTACACACCAAATATTGAGCCCTGACCCTTGCGGTTTCTGTGTTGTTAGGGATTATCAAATACATTAATCTATATAAAACAGTTGACCCCTGAATCGCAAACAGTTTTGACCACGGAGACATGCTTTGAGGAAACTTAGCAAAGAACCACTATATGGTTGGCATGCAACGTAACAAACCAATGGGCCTTGCGGTTTCAGAGAATGATCATATTATTTATATTTATAAGCAAACCAGTAACCCCTAGGGAGGGCAAATTTTCTGTATGACTTGAACAAACTTGAAAGAGAACCTCATAACGATGTTACACACCAAACCTGAGCTATTTCAGCATAATTTAAAACGAAGCCAGTTTGGTGGTCATGACCTCGAGCTATTCTAGCATTATTTAAATCCAAGCCAGTTAAGTGGTCGACACCCCCAGCCATTTCAGCATAATTAAAATACAAGCCAGTTCGCTGAGCTATTTCACCATTATGAAAATCCAAGCCAGTTTGGTGGTCAAGACCCCGAGCTCTTTCAGCATAATTAAAATCCAATAGTTAGAAAATTTAAAATTTGGTAAAGTTTTGTGTTTAGGTCCACTCTAATCCTAAAGTATCAAAGCTATATCGTCTACCTAATGTTTTAAGTCATGTAACTGACATTTTTATACATTTTTACTTTTTTCCATTCTTGTGTTTTTTATTAAGGTGACACACATCAACTGTTTAATAATATTAAGTCTACCTCTTTGGTAAAACTAATGTTTTTACCAAATTTTCGAAATTGACATTACGAACACATGTCATTTTCTGAATGTAAAAAGAAGCATAACTGACATTTTGTTAAATTTTCAGGAGAAGGAAAAAACTGCTTTATTAAAATAATATAGGGATTCTAACAGAGTAAAACAAACACATGGGATATTTTCATATTTGAATACTGGTATTTTACGCATCTTTAGGCAGGTCTGTGTACCAAGGATAAATACAATACTTGAACATTCATGTACAATGCACAATACTGAAAACCTGAATTGTAACTGTAATGTATTTCAGATTCAGAGATGTCTGTTTTGTTTCTAAGGTTATGTGAAAAATTAAGTTTATATGTTTAAAGGTTTAAACTTGCTAATTGTCCTCTTACTTGCCCTTGTATTTCAAGATAGAATACTTTCCTTCCCAGAGGAAAGAGATCTGGGTTTGAATCCCAGTGGGGGCTTCAGAGGATGATTCACTTTGACTCTAACTTAACCAAATAACTCTGACAATGCCTTTAAAAGTATGCAGTTTTGATAATTCAATTATGCAAGAAACATGCATAATCTTAGGGTAGACTAAGACAGCAAACAAAGAATGGGCATCCATTTTAGTTTTTTTAAGTCAATACAGCAATAAATGCATATACGACCACATATTTAAATTAAAAATGCAACAATCAGAGGACATAATCAATTAAATAGTAAATGACTACTTAAAATAATTTTTAGCACTGTTTGTTCTTCAGAGATTTGTGAATATGCCGTTTTATGCGAAATTGGAAATTCTTCTCGTTGAACTTATGCAATATGTGCTTTGGAAATGGAATCGTATAGTGTTGGAATGTGTTAATGTGTTACAATTCCCATGCTGCGTTATTTTGAATCGAGGCATATGGTGATATATTTCCTCGTTTTACAGTTTTTGTGTGAACATTTTTAAGACTATTGTGCGTACCAGAATAAATACATTTATATTACTACGCATGGTTACATTCGTTAGATTATAAGCGCTTTTATAAAGAATGAATTACAATTATTGTTAAGATTATAAGATCTATTTATGTTAAATGTCACTTTGAAAAAAATCCAATGGGATAAATAGAATACTAGGATTAGCGTTGAATACAGAGAAGTTTATGTTGCTCGGCTTGAACACCGAAAGCGCTCGCCAAGGCTCGCGCTCCCGGCGTTCTTAGCCTCGCCACATAAACTTCTCTGTATTCAACACTAATCTAGTATTCTCTATATATTTAGCAAATCGACACAAATAATATGAAACACGTGCTTAGAAAAACGGACTAAATTCAGATGCTTGACTAGCCTTGGCTGATCAGGGACGCACTTGCCGCCTAAAATGGATTTACGGCGAGACTTCTTTTCAACATAATTTCTATAAAGGCAAAACGTGTCGTCCATGATTAGCCTGTGCGGGCTTCACGGGTTTATCTGTGACAACAATATTCGCACATACATTTGCACCAATTTTTCAAAGGCGATGCTCAATTGTGAGTCCGACACCAAAATGCAGACGATAGTAACAGATAACGCAGACACAGAGGGGGTAAACACTTGATAGTCAAGATGGCGAAGTCCTTGCCGAGGCAGGTATTTTTCGCCGTTTATTCATCATCTCATCTTCGCCTGTGGTCCCATCTGGGACATAAGGCGCAAACCAGCTCCTACAATGTCGTCATTGTCGCAGGTTCGTGTATGTGGGAGAGACCGGCGGAACTCTGTACCAGCGACATCTATTGAATCTGTCGCGTATTCGCACACAGCACAGTGGCCCGGTAGCAGAACATTTCTACACAGACGGACATTCCATGGATGATTTCCAAATAATGGGACTCGAAAAACTCAACGGGTCGGACGAGTACCGCAAAACCATGGAGGAATTGTGGAAGTCAAAACTAAGGACATACCGACCATATGGCATCAACGTGCAAGAATAAACATTAATAAAAGAACGCGTAAACAACGTTGCCGCCGGAAATGCACGACGTCATTTTCGTTCATAATAAACCATCTGAAAATAAAAAATGGCCGCTGATGAAGATCGTGAGGTCGAAAGTTTCGGCAAAAATTAAATACAGCGTTTTTGTTTAAAAAATACAAGACTAATAGAGACTTTGTTATATATATATATATATATATATATATATATATATATATATATATATATATATATATATATATATATATATATATATATTTATTTATTTATTTATATATTTATCACATGCTATACCCTGTTTCCCATGATACAACCATTACATATTTTTTATATTACACATGTGTAATACAACATTTTTAAGCGTTTTCATTGGCTTAGTTTTCGTTTATTACCCAATCGCATTTTGTTATTTTGCTGAAATGACGTTGCAACGTCAAATGACGTCACGAAATGTAAACAACTTTCGGGACTTATCATTATATTTGCGTAAATATTTATTTAATTGGCTAATTTAAAAGCATGTGATAAAAAAGATCTGACACTCGTTGTCATATCATACCATATTTTATTAAACTCGACCAGGAAATTCTTTAGTAAGCTCGCCAAAGGCTCGCTTACTAACAAAATTCCTGAACTCATTTAATAAAATATGGTATGATATGACAACTCGTGCCAGATCCTATATATATATATATATATATATATATATTACACCATAAAAGTGTCTGCAATTGTATAAAACTCAACTAACAAACTTTTCGGTCCCATTTTTATAAATTTTATTTTGTTTTGTCATTCATTAAATATTAAAAATATACTCAGTTCGTTTATACACTATTAAACAATCGTACAAGAACGGCGCAAATCTGTTTTATTTACCACTCAACAGTGAATGTCCTGGAATTAATTTCTGAGCGGGCCTCATTTGAACATACGTAAATTTATTTCATCCGTGCGAACAAAAACGTTTCAACTTTTACCCATATGAAGACATTAATCTTTCAACTATTCACCCGTTCACAACTGAACAGAAAACCCATTTCAAAATGTTTAAGAAAAGATGTGGATAATTATTTACAGAGTTCTACTGGTTCTTTCCTACGTTTTTTATCGATTTTAAACGACCCTTTAATTATATTTGCTACATGATATGCTGTCGCTATGATTGAATTAAATGTTCAGGTTTATAGGTCGCACGCTTGGGTTAGCAAAATAGTGTGATGTTAGATGTGATAAATCGAAAAACCTAATTTCAAAGAAGACATTCAGCTAATCGAGCGATGATACGAGTTTGTTTTAGATATTTCAACTTAATTTGGTCTTAATGCATTTCGTTCCAACATCTTTAAAAAAAAGTATTTAAAAATATAATTTTTCAGTAGATTGTCAAAACCACAAAATAATAAAGTATACAGCAGATTAGATTATGCACGTAATTAGTGCGAATGCTCATACGTCAGTCGACTTAACGCGAATATTATGTAAGCATTTTATCGTTTTTCACATTCCGTAATCAAATAGTTGTATATATTTGTTATAATGTAGCATGTAAATAAATATCGACAAATCAAAGATCCGTTCCTACTATACATTGGCCTCAACTTTAATTTTGCTGCGAAGAGATTTTCTTTAAACGACACATATCATGAAAGCGGAAAGTGCCGTCCACTAATCTGGGTCGACACTTTGCGCACATGCATTAAACCCCCAATTCGCAGAGCACGGTCCAAATAAAGAAAAGTGTTGACATTTAAATTCGATAGAGGTAAAGCAGTTTTCAAACATATATGAAACTATATAAACAATATTCTTATACCAGAGCCTTTTAAGATTTTTTAGATTGTCCCCATTATGTCTCGCTATATATTCACGACATTCCCAACCCCTTTATTAACCCGTGCGACCCCCATTTCAACTTGAAAATAATGTGATAACATTCTTTCAACATGATACATTCAGGCGGTCGTTAAATTATGCGTTTAGTTTCCCAATGGCAATAATTGCGAGCCGGAAAACATTAAACCATACACATTTCGCCCCAGACTCGGCTTAATACTATATTAATCGTTCGTATAAAGAGCGGTTATTGGCAGCTTCTTTAATTAGTTTAATAAATGTTTTACCTATCATTCTCAATGAGGCATTCACATGAAATATATTTATACATGGGTAGAAATGATGACGCGTGACTCGGTTTTGTTGCAGCAATAATGTTAGATCTTTTTGTATGAATGATTGCAATTTCATTTAAAGATATTGTATGCTTGAATGAAAAGAATCGGTGACAGTAGAACAAGACAAAATGGTTAGTAAATTATTGCGTGTCATTTGTCAGGTAACAGAGTAATTCCCTTTTCATTGTCAAATTTTCGTTCAATCATCAGATTCCTTACAGGATCTTTAGCTAGCATCATTCGTATCTAACAGCAGCAGCACGTAAACGTGCGTCAGTACTGATGAATGACAATGACTGAACACTATTTTTCTTGTAAGAATTACATTTAAATTTTGTATTGTAAACGATTGTTATTTAAGTGATGAGCAATTAACGTATTTGTTCCTTAAAATTAAAACCCGATCATACCATGACTCATTCATTGACCCAATATTTGCTACTCTATGAACATGTTAAATGTTGATTTCCAACTGAAGTCGAAACTGGTTTAACATAAAACGTAAACATAATTCATTTTAGTTGAAGTTCGTTTAAAAGCTAGGGCGATTCATGTCCCTAATTTCGTGACCTGTTTTCAACCACAATTTCATTAAGTTAGTTAAATAGCAAGGTCGATTTCTATCAGTACTTTTAAGACGTTTTCCATGACATTTTAATTGCATGATTTTGGAAAATATGATTTTACCAAAAATTCGATTATCGCCGTGTCTCCGCGTCTAATATGCGTGGGAACAAAATGGGCTTGTTTATAAATTTGTGTTTATTTTGAAGTTTTTACATCATGATGTTTAAAACATGTG
Source organism: Dreissena polymorpha (assembly GCF_020536995.1). Classification (NCBI taxonomy): domain Eukaryota; kingdom Metazoa; phylum Mollusca; class Bivalvia; order Myida; family Dreissenidae; genus Dreissena; species Dreissena polymorpha. The sequence goes on along the minus strand of NC_068359.1, from coordinate 17,523,144 downwards.
AACTAAAGACTTATTACGAAATACATAAATAGTAAAATATTACTGCTCCCATTGGGATTCCTATCCAGGTTAACCTGAACAGAAGGCTTACGACACAACCACTAATGATGATGATGATGATGATCCAGCTGTGTCGCTTTTGAAATCGGATTTTATTTTTAAGCATCAAAATAATGTATTTATGCATTTGGTAATAACCAATTATTTGAAGTAGGTGGAATCTTATTGATTTTTTTTGCATCTGCACGCTATATGCATATATAAGTCAACAACCAATTAGTTAAAGGAAGCCCTTGTGGTTAATTTCTTAGCAGCAGAACGACACATTTGCTAATTGGTAAAAGACAAACGACTTGAAGTAAGCCTTGCTGAAAAATATCGTAGCATAAAAAAATATATATTTATATAAGCGACGATAATATGACTTCGCTAATTTCGTGTAAATGTAAATGTAATTATACAGAAGTTCTTTTTGATAACCAAAAATGTAGATAAACACCAATTTATTACCCATTTAAACAGTACAATTTGAATAAATTATGGTTATTGCTTTTCGATAAGCGGACGTTTTTAAGAGGGAAAATGTATTTATGTTTGCGTTTGGTTGAGCTCAGATGTTCCCTAGCCGAGAAGGCGTCTTGTATATCATTAAATAACATGATTGGATCTTTAATGGCATATTTCAAATGAAATACATTTTGTTTGCAGTTTATAGCCATAATATAATATGTTAGTTGATATGTATTTTTTGGTAGTTTAGAGGTTATTTTTGTTTCACTTTAGTGATAGGTCTAGTCTGTTTACAAGAAACACTGTGGGTTAAAAAGATAGAACATGTTACTTTTGTTATGCCATTTTATAATGGACAAATGGAATTACTCATTATTATGCTCTCAATTTTCTAAATCATTTCACATGTATTGGGTTTGTGTTTATAATACTTAGAGCAAATGCTATACCCCTGTCAAATGCTGTTTCAAAACTTTTTCCACTCGGTCAAATCTTAGGAAAGAACATATAACAACTCTATAAGCCACAATAATACTTTGGAATTGGGTCACTTGTGGTTAAAATCTATATCGCAAGGTTAAGTCTTGGGCAGTTGTTGTACTTTAAACTCAGGTGTGCGCCTTAGGGTCATCATGACCTTCGTGTTTGACAGCTTTGGATTGTATGTACTTATATTGATAGTTTTTTACTGTACAATTACATGTTGTAGTGTATTGTAAATAGAAAATTTTATTGCTTGGCAAATAAATGAGATTTTCCATGTGCACATTCTGGTCTGTTTTGGATGAGAAAGACCAGACAAGGAAGCGGACGGACGGAACTTCAAGTGCATCTTGCTAGAGTTTGACCAGGATATGTTATCTGAGAAAATTGTAACCCTAGCGCATCATTAATCCCCGGTGTCCATGCGTTCTCCGATTGATTTGCGATATTAAACAAGGTACACAGCGCGGAAATTATTCTATTTCATGAGTTTGCGATTTGTATGCTATTTTAATGCGCCTTTAAGCGGCATATAAGCCGGATTGCGTTATTGCTTTTTTTTTAAATATAAAAATCCATATAAAAGGCACACATAGTGTACGACCTTTGGGGCTAGCTTCGGAAGGCACGAGCTCCTGTAACTCTCTTCGCCCCACTGTCCGAGGTAAAACTTTCGGAGTCAGTGTGATCCAGAGAGACTTGCCTTGCATGAATAAACCCAGTCATGAATTTAACGGTAACTGAGGAAACCCATTTTCTTATTCGGACAAAGCATCGTGTGAATTCACGAATAAGTATGTCCATTCTCTACCAATAAAGCATATATCTGATAAATATTTATTGTGTTCAATAGGAAAATAAAGTTACACAACCACAATTGTGTTTTTTCGGCCTAGCTGTCAAGACCAAATTATGTTCTATAGTAATATCAAATCCAATGAGAAAATGTCCAACGTTCTAACCAAAATTGATAAATATTGAATTCTGTATCAAGGGATAGGAATGCGGCATTCTCTATTCAACGATGTAAACCGAGTGTTAAGCATTTAACAATTGTATACCATACGTTAAAGGGACTGTCAACCACGACGACGTAGAAAAGAAAAGTTGTAAAATACCTTATTTGTTTACAATTATTAGTTTTTATTGATTCAAATATCACGACTGGTATATAACATTACTTGAAAAAAGTTGTTAAGTTTTCATATTTTCAGTATATTTGGTGATTGATTTTACTGGGTATGTCTACCAGGTAACTACCAGTTAACTATAAATTCTGCCAGTAGATCGATCATCATCGTCACGTGGTAAACCCAGGAATGCCAATTGTGCATGCGTTGAGAATTGTATATATCTTATATAGAAAATGATCAATCTACTAGCGTTATTTATAGTGTGTAATATATATCGTAATGTCACCTTTTTTTCGCGATGTACTTTCGATTTCACATCGGGTAATTTTAATACCAAATATACTGAAAATATGAACTTTTTTCAAATAATTTCATCTACCAGTCGTGATATTTTAATAAATATAAACTAATAATTGTAAAAAATACAGTATTTTATAACTTTTCTTTTATCGTCATTTGTGGTTGACAGTCCCTTTAAGGTTAAACGCATACTATACTTTAACACTCAACCCTCTAGATAAAAACTGTGTGTGTGGGGGGAGGGGGGGGGGTCACATAAGCAATTTACTCATTTGTCAGCACCAGAGCGTTTACACTTAAAATTCGTAAAGTTAAATAAAAATTGTTGTCATGGCATACCAGGTCCTTATTGAACCTCATCCGATTGGTGTCAGGAAACATTAATGTTCAATGTACATTTTGTTACGCCTCTATTAACAATTCGCTCGCAGCAGAGGGGTATTGGCTAAGTGAGAAAGCTGTTGATGATACTTCAAGATAAAAGTGACACTTTTATTGATGCCACTTAAAGGTCGAATGATATACCATTTTAACTTGCTCATAAAACCGTGATGGGATGTATAACGCTTGGCGTCATATAAATTAGACATAAATATCCTCTTTAGAACAGATCGCTGATAATGTATTGCGCTATAAAACGTAAGTTCTAGACTAGCTTTAAACGAATATTTGCCGTGATGAGGCACTATTCAAAATAGCTACACAAAGCTGGAAAGGAAAACAACACATTATGCAACTACATATTGAGAATTAATCGTTACATAAAATAACAATAAACCATTGTTTATGCAATTGTGCAATATGCTTCTTTTTTGCGATTATTGTCTTCGCCGAAAAGCTATTTTTCATATTGTTTAAGCCTTGAATGTCTACGATTTTCTTGGACATTTCTTGACAATTATGTTGAACATTTTGGATCCTGATCAGACTGCTCTTTTGGAGCCAAAATGGTCGCAATCGCCCTAAGGTCATATTTCCTGTTACGTGGCTCTTTTTTTGTCATGATTGATACAAATTATCATAATATAAAGCAAGTCTGTTGTATATTAAAGAGTATTTTTAAGTGTGCATATTCCACCCATGGATGAAAGTTACTAAGTTGGTTGTTATTTAAAGCTATTAAACAATGTAAAAAGTGTTCAAGTCTTTTTTATTTAAGTCAAATGCATGCTATATTTGTGATCAACATACATATGATATACACTCAACAAAAGTTCAACGATCACTATAATACAATACACATCTGGCGTGTTAAATAGTCTCTATTGTAGCAATATAGTATAATACATGCGAAAGGTGCTTTTACCTATAAATATATATAAAAATATGTTTACTATTATTATAAAAAGCTTCTACAACAGTGTAATGATATATATATAAAACACGTAAAGGTTAATGCAAGTATACATAAGGTTAAATGAATTTTAAAATTTCAAAAATAATTTTTTTATCGGTTTAGACAGTTTTATTTTTATTGTTTGGTAGACTGCTCACTTTTCATGCTTTTATTTTTATTTATCCCCCCCCCGACTCATTTTTTTTGAAAAATTTCCCGTAAAACAAATAAAATAAAAATGCTGGCCTTATTTAAAAAGTAAAGAAGTATATAACAAAGCAAAGGTCATACTGTTCATAAGTTATTATGTCAATGCATGGTTTGATACACATAGTAAACATAAAATATAGCTTTATGTGTCTTATGTTGAAAGATGTTCTTATATACCCTGCAAAAATAATCTTGTGACTCATATATTTATCATCCAGCGTATAATTTGTTTATCAAACTTTACATTTTAGTAAAGTTTAAAGAATTCCCTGTCGAATGATACCAACAAGGGACAAAATTGTCACAAAACCAGGTTTTCAATAATAAAAAAGTCTGATAAAGGGAGACAACTGCAACTCAAAATGTGCATTGCTACTGATTGTTCATCACATTTACCCCCCCCCATTGTTTCAAAATCAATCTGTTTTTTGACCCCGTGACCTAGTTTCTGACCCGGCATGACCCATATTCGAACATGACCTAGATATTGTCTAGATACAACTACTGACCAAGTTTCGTAAAGATCGGATGAAAACTATTTGAATTAAAGAGCGGACTACTTCTACTAATGGGGTTGTTTACCCTCGGGACTTCGGTTATAAAACCATTGCCCGAGCACACTGCTTAACATAACTCGGTCAGCAGCTGGAGCGTGCGCGTCGCGACCGAGGCGAGAGTCACCCGCAGAAGTTCTTCTCACCTGTACATATTTCCTTATAAAGGGAGCTGCTGGCGGCTCTGCTAATCCAGCTGAGTCCGCCACCCTCGAGCCGGACGTGTTCTACACTGCTATGTTCGCTGTCTCCCCGAAGATACAGCGGTCTCGTCAACCGCTGATACAGGACCTTGAAGACCGGGGGCCCGAGCCACTCTGTATGCAAGGGTCAAGGAGGTAGTGTGGCTTTCACACTATACTTTCCAAGAGAGGGACTGGTACATCGACGGGGGTTCGCTATCTTCAGGATCTTGAAGACCGGGGGCCCGAGCCACTCTGTATGCAAGGGTCTAGGAGATAGTGTGGCTTTCACACTATACTTTCCAAGAGAGGGACTGGAGAGAGCGGGACAGAGGGAGCTTACCAGTGTGGAGGACGTACGGGGTGGACCTGGTGTTGGCATCAGAACATTGAGGGTGTGGCCCTAGAGAGTGGACCCGGGCGGCGGTACTCAGTGCGCTAAACGCACTGGGGAAACCGTCTCGGGGTTGAAGACGACGGCCGGTGACGAGAGTGGCCATAAAGGCAGAGCTGCTTGCTGCACTCCCTCGGCGGAGCTGCGTCCAGACAAGAATTTATCTGGAGATTGTCTCCCCTGAAACATCACAGGGGCAGGTCGATACCAAATGTAGTCAAGACGACGCGGGAACGACCTGTAACTAAACTACAACAACACACACACTGCTTAACATAAAACTCTGCATTAAAAGGTCGAAAACGGTCATAATATGGTCAGCCCAATTTTACTGGGCTGTACCATTTATAAAATAGGGTACTTTGCAGTGTTGGTGGGCTGCTTTAATAAAAATTTAGTAGTTAAAAATAGCTTGACTTAAAATTAATTACAAGCGTTATAAATGCATTACTCAATATAACAATAAAGCGACTGAGCCTAACGGTATTAAAAAGCGGAGTTTCGATTGGTTCGTAGGCCGATAAAACGACGGCTCAGATTGGTTAAAATTGCTTAATAAGAAATACAAGTAGGTCAATCCATTTTGGAATCTGAAATTTGCGCAGAGGGCGACCTTGACAATGTAGAATGTAAACGATAATTTTTTTTACAGGGAATATTAGACATGAGTGAAAAAGGATAATTAAATCCAAAAGAACTTAATTTTTACTAAAATCGCAAATAAATTGATTTATAGTAATAAGCTACTTTGTTGATGTTCTATTATACGTATTATTATTAATATTATTATTATTATGATATTGTTGTTGTGTGTTAAAAGGAAAATAAAAGAGAGAAAATCACGGTGCCTATACCACGTGACTTTTTAAGATCTGTGTGGGGAGTAAAATATCAACAAAAGCGCGACGAAGGTAAGATTTTTAAGGATAACTTTTTAATATGTCACCATTTTTAATGTGATAAAGTGGAGAGCCCGCTAATTCATGAGAGTTTTCTATAGGTATCATGATTTTATAAAACAAATAAGTATTTTTTCAGTAAAGTGCAACCGCGCGTTTGAACGGTTAGAAAAGGGAAGGATCAGTGTGGGGACATTATTATTTTTTTACACAAAAACATCACCTCTGGTGAAATTAAGAAATACATTTTATAGGCGGAGCTTACACTATATCATTTTGCATCCATTTTCAGGTTTCTTTTATTTATTTACGAAACAAAACTCAAGAAAACTATTCTTACAGTAATATGATCTGTGTGGTATACGTTTTTCAACGGATCTGTGTGGTATACTGTTTTTAAGCTTTTCAGTTCTATTTACTTGTTTAAGAAAATGCTTGTCAACAATGTATTTGAAACGAGATTTTTAAATGCGCTAGCATGTAAAGCACATAATGGCTATACACTACGCTTGCACCGCTTGTTAAACTAATACATAATTATGATTTACAGGCATGTTGTACAATCCCCATTATAATATTAAAATCTTACGCTGGAGCATCTTAAATCGATGACAAGTCCATGCTTACCTTAAATAAGTGTATACTTTATGTTATTGTATAAAATTCCATTTTTATTTTTGCGCCAAACACTTCTGTCAGGTGAAGTAATGTATCGTATATTATTTTTGATATTATATTTGCTTTAAGGTATGGCTCAATGCTCCGAATGCGGAAAAATGTCGAAGACCCGAGCTGGATTATTGCGCCACATTATGGGGCACGCTAACTCTGGAAACTATAACTGCTGTGGGAAAGCATTTCAGGTAAGATTAAATACCTTAAAAATAGTTACATTTTTATACAGTTATGTTAACAAACAGATGAACGGATTTTCTTGAAACAACACAAATATACAATATATCTCATCGCTCAGGTTATCATATATTTTGAAATAACTCAATAATCGTCAAAGCGTTTGTAATTTAAAACTAACGAACGCGTGTCCTCAGATACTAACATTTTTGAAATAGCGTGTTTACGCATTGAAATGTCACGTGAATAAAATATGTTGTTTTTTTCTCAGGATGCCTACAATCTTAGAAGGCTTCAACGAACAAAGGACCCCAATGTCACGTGTGTGTACAGTGCGGCAGGAGCTTTGCGGACAAGTACCTACTCGTGGCTAGAGAGAAAAGTGCAAAAAAGAGGGATTGGTGAAATGTTACCAGTGTGGGTTGGCAGTTAGGAGTGAGAAAGACCTCAGAGAGCACGTCAATACCCACATGCATGACAAGTGTTACAGTAGTGAGGAGTGTTTCAAAACGTACAAACGCAAAACAAACCTTTCTCGATACGTGAGGACTTCACATAAATCCGTGAATACTGATTAAAAATCATAATAGTTAACAGTTTGTCTGTGTAACTTCATTATCGTTTTACGTTATTTTATTCGTTGTTTTACTTTTACTTTACTTTTCAAAATGATTCTAAAGTTATCCGAATTTGATTAATTTTTATGTTTCGTTTAGTTCGTTTGTGTGTTTGAAATCATCTCAAATAATTGTGCAATAATTTGGATTTACGTTATTCATTAATATATCGCATCTGTGATTTGTATTATCGAATATGTGATTCTTTTTTAATTATAACTTGATTAAAGTTTTGCGATGTTTTTTCGTTGGTTTCAATTTTAAATACCGCTGTCACGAGCTAGTTCGATAATCATAAGCAGCAAGGGTTTCAAATACTAGGGATTTTCACGATTGCTTTACATAATTAACTGCCTGCTTATAATTACTCTAGGCCGTGGTAATTGACAGTAAACAATGTATGCAATGTGGTTGTGTATAAATACAATACTCCTTAATTCGAAATACGTCTTGACATTCTTCAGAGCTGCATCCATCCACAACACAAGAGGAGAATCGTACATATATAATCATATTATATAATATTTATTCATTAACTTTTTATATTCTCTTCAAAATAATTAACGCTAAAGATAAGCATACATTTGTTACACTGAATACAACGACATAATTTATAACATGACATTATCAACAACACATGGCGAATGATTATCAATATCTATACTATGTAATAAACTAATGCAACAATATGAATTCCATATATGAAATAAAACACACAAACACACACATATATATATGTTTCTACTATGACCAGTATTTTGTTTTTAATAAACATACCGTTTACCTTAAACTTTAAATAACAACAAAATGACAAGCCAATACGTCTGGTGGATTCTGTTTTATCAGTTTGTATTCCAAATTTGATTTTAAAACATACGTATTACTCCGGAAAAAACATGCCTTTGCTTTTTGTCAACCTGTGTAATATTTGACACAATTTCTATTGCAGAATTTGTGTCAGAATTAAAATGTCCATTGTGTTCGTCTATCCACATTCTTATTGTTGGCAACAGTTTGCTATCGTTTCGTCTCGCCCGCTCCCACCTTACTCCTAGTGTCCCCTTCTGTATAGCATTCCTGTCTCGTGAAACTGTTTCCTCTGTTTTTTCTTCCCTTAACCCTTGTCCGCTCACTAGTGCCAAATAGGTGATTACTGAAATGAATAAATTTTTAAATAATAATAATAGATCTACTACTACTACTATTACTACTACTACTAGTAGTAGTAATAGTTGTAGTAGTAGTAGTAGTAGTAGTAGTAGTAGTAGTAGTAGTAGTAGTAGTAGAAGTAGTAGTAGTAGTAGTAGTAGTAGTAGTAGCAGTAGTAGTAGTAGCAGTAGTATTAGTAGTAGTAATAGCAGAAGTAGTAGTAATAGTAGTAGTAGTAGTAGTAATTGTTGTATTGAAATAATTGAAATTAATCAATATATATATATATATATTGTCGTTATTATCTCAATATATCCGTAAATTGAAGAAACACAGATACCACACAGATCATTCTAAACACGTATACCACACAGATCATATTACTGTTAGAGTATTTTTCTTGATTTTGTTTTCATAAATATATGAAAGAAACCTGAAAAAAGAATGCAAAATGATATAGTGTAAGCTCCGCCCATAAAGTTTATTGTTTTATTTCACAAGAGGTGATGTTTCTGTGTCATAATAAAATAATGTCCCCACACTGATCCTACCTTTTTCTAACCGTTCAAACGCGCGGTTGCACTTAACTGAAAAAATATTCATTTGTTTTACAAAATCATGATACCTATAGAAAACTCTCATGAATTAGCGGGCTCTCCACTTTATCCCATTGAAAATGATGACATATTAAAAAAGTAATCCTTAAAAATCTTACCTTTGTCGTGCTTTTGTTGACATTTAACTCCCCACACAGATCTTAAAATGTCACGTGGTATAGGCACCGTGAAAATAGCCCAATTTTTATCAGTAAAGATGGTGAAAACACATACTGTTGTATGTGGCATCATAATTACTAGACCCATTGTTCAGCATATACTGCAATGGGGTTGTTGGAGTCTTTAAACTTTGTGATCTGTATTTTTCATGTTAAAATTAACATAATATTACTTTTAATTTAATTTTTCAATGAAAGAAACGAACTACACGGATGTGTAATATGTTTGAAATAAGCAAACATTATTAATATTTTAAGGATTTTTCAGATCACACAGTGGTTTAACATTGCCACTATATAATTACATACATAAGGAAACCAAAGATAGGTGTAAATTTGTAATTTAAGTTATATGTTATACAAACAGATCTAAGCAATTGAGAACTATACAAATTTATCAACATTAATTAATAGGAGAGGTAGAGCATGATTAAATAGCTCTCAAATGAAAAGTAAGATTTGCATGTAAACATGCAATTATAAAGAAATGTAACACACAATTGTATTTGGTAATTTTAATAAATATTTTATATTTTGTATTGTAATTAGTATGTATTCGTATGTGTGGCACAATGTTGAACACTTGTAGAACGGGAATATAGCCGTAATGCTCCAACATAAGACCCTGTCTGTATGGAACTGTATTGGGCTATGGAAAAGAAACGTCCCCTCAGAGTGGCGTTAAGACAATATTAAAAGGTTAGTCAATAGTAATATTTATATATTACAGTTAATTACTTACTTTTCGCCAAAAACGGTTACCTTTATGGGGCCAAATAACAATTATTAAGTAAAAAAATGTATTTTACAGTTAAAATTTAAACAAAACAAAGATGTTTCTCTATAAAAGTAGATTATGTACATTATGTACACAACTGCAAGCATTTATTAATAAGTAAAATACATGATGCCACCCTGGGGGTTAAACGAAGGAGAGTTTTGGAAGTGTAGGCTGGTGTGGGTGGGGGAAGCCAGCAGGGATAGTACTACTGAGATGGGTATAAGGGAGGTAATTATGGAGGAGAACTTTGATGATGGTAGTGTCCCCTGGACAAGAAGGAGTGCGCGGTAAATAGAAATTTCAAATGGAGAATAATGGATACAAATTTAAGACAATATGATGTTGTTAAACTGAAATAATCCAGTAAAAATAGAATAGGTAAAAAAAATACCAAGTCATACTACGATGCAGGAAATAACCTACAACATGCTTTAATCCAACCTATAATACTTAATATATAGGGGATGAAATAGGGTAAAAATAGTACAAAAGTACCTTATTTGCTATATAAGCAAAATAACAAGTTAGATAGAAGTTAAAGAAAACAAACAAAAAGAAAAAAGTACAAGTGTACATTATTTACTATGACACTTAATATAGCAGTTTTAAATCTAATTATAATACCAAAGAGTTGGTAATACCCTTGAAAGGGCTAAAAAGGGTTTTGCAAGGTGTATGACTCTGCACCGTGCACTCCTGTCTGACATGGCTCTTCGAGTTTGAATGAGAAGGGGGTGTCAGAGGGGAAGGGAGGGGGTGCAATGCAGCCAACATACCCGGGTTAATGGACAGCCTCGTCCTTTCTTAAAAACAAGAGTTCCGCGGTCGGAGATGACCGCATTGAAGCCGGATTTTTGATTTAAATGACAGGAAAGTACCTTTCGTGTTTTTGTCAATGCAATACTTAAATTACTGAAATATTGTTCAAAGGTCAAAATGAAATGTAAGTACTTTTCAAGGCATGAGCAAACCTTGTGTTATGTTTTGAATGCATATAAAAATTTTAACATTTTAACATTGAAGGTCACAGTGACCTTGACCTTCAAATGAATGACATTGAAATGAGCAGTGGTGATCTTCTAGTACTGGCCAACCTTTATGTCAAGTTTGAAGACTCTAGGTACAAGCATACCAAAGTTATAACATGGAATAAGAACTTTAACATTTTTACCTACCAAAGTTATAAGAACTTTAACATTTTTACATTCAAGGTCACAGTGACCTTGACCTTAGAATGGATGACCTTGAAATGACCAGTGGTCATCTAAGTGTGCTTGCAAACCTTCATGTCAAGTTTGAAGACTCTATGTCCAAGCATACCAAAGTTATAACAATTTTAACATTTTAACATTTAAGGTCACAGTGACCTTGACCTTCAAATGAATGACATTGAAATGACCAGTGGTCATCTTCTAGTACTGGCCAATCTTTATTTCAAGTTTGAAGACTCTAGGTACAAGCATACCAAAGTTTTAACATGAAATAAGAACTTTAACATTTTTACATTCAAGGTCACAGTGACCTTGACCTTCAAATGAATGACCTTGAAATGTCCAGTGGTTACTTACTAGTTCTGGCCAACCTTCATGTCAAGTTTCAAGACTCTAGGTCCAAGCATACCAAAGTTATAACAACTTTAACATTTTTACATTCAAGGTCACAGTGACCTTGACCTTCAAATGAATGACCTTGAAATGTCCAGTGGTTACTTACTAGTTCTGGCCAACCTTCATGTCAAGTTTCAAGACTCTAGGTCCAAGCATACCAAAGTTATAACAACTTTAACATTTTTATATTGAAGGTCACAGTGACCTTCACCTTCAAATGAATGACCTTGAAATGACCAGTGGTCATCTGTTAATCCTGGCCAACCTTCATGTCAAGTTTGAAGACTCTAGGTCCAAGCATACCAAAGTTATACCATGAAATAAGAACTTTAACATGTTTACATTCAAGGTCACAGTGACCTTGACCTTCAAATGAATGACCTTGAAATGACCAGTGGTTACTAACTAGTTATGGCCAACCTTCATGTCAAGTTTCAAGACTCTAGGTCCAAGCATACCAAAGTTATAACAACTTTAACATTTTTTATATTGAAGGTCACAGTGACCTTGACCTTCAAATGAATGACCTTGAAATGACCAGTGGTCATCTGTTAATCCTGGCCAACCTTCATGTCAAGTTTGAAGACTCTAGGTCCAAGCATACCAAAGTTATACCATGAAATAAGAACTTTAACATTTTCGAGCACGCCGCCCGCCCCCCCGCCCGCCCCCCCCGCCCCCCCCGCCCGCCCGACAACATCAATCTATAAGCCGAGATTTTTCGAAAAAAATCCGGCTAATAAAAACTGCTATAAAATATGAATATATTAAGAAACTAAAGAATGTAAATGGTGGACTAACGTCATACTCATTTTAAAAAATGTATTAAAATAAAGAATACCAGGCCAATGCCATTGGCCTGATTTAGAAAGGGCAAGGTGGAACAATAATCCCGTTAAGAACTAAAACAAAGTTGTGTCAAAATGACACAAATCCAACACAATTACAATGACTATGTCAGATTTGTGTGAAGATTACACGGTTTTTAAAAAAGTCAGTTACATGACTGAGTAATTGGGTGGGTGTTGGCTGCTCTCCCTCCCCCAATGACCTAGATCTTGTCAGTTATCTGACAGTCTAGACGGTATTTTGCGAGGGCAGAGAAGACCGGGCCCCTAGATGCTCTCTTGGGGTCTAGCACGTTGGAATGGTTGACAACTAGTCCATGGGAGTGCAATGCAGCTTCGAGGTGGTCCCTCTGCGCCTTATTCTGGCATTATTTTGGCAGTGCAGCAGCATGTGGGGCGCAGTGAGGGGTTCCTGGCACCTAGGACATGCAGGGTCTATACCGAGGACATACTTTCCCGCGCCGCCAGGTAATAGTGTGGTTCCCATCCTCAGGCGCGTGATGGCTCTGTCAAGCACAATACTTGCTGAGTATTTGTCCGGCGCCCTGAGGGTTTTCACGGGTCTGGTAAAAGTATGTCGACGGGAGGCCAAATTGTCAATCCGAAGATTCCACTGACCCACGACAAATTTCCTTGCCAGCGAGTAGATCTCAGTAGGCGCCAGGGGTTACCCGGCATCTACGGCCACCTCAAGAGCCCATCCTTAGCCTCCCGGTCAGCCTGTTCATTCCCATTGATGTTGACATGTGCTGGACACCATACTAATGTAACCTTTAAAGATTTATCTAGGCACTGTTGATGAAGTTCCAAAATGCTAGTTAAAATACCAGGCCTAGATCTGCTATTTCTGTTTTTTATAGACTCAAGAGATGACATCGAGTCTGATAAAATAGCAGTTTTAGTAGGTTTATTGACCAATATCCAGCACAAAGAGTATTTAATTGCCAAAAGTTCTGCTAAGAAAATAGAGAGATTGTTGCTGAGCCTGTGCGTTTTGGTAATATTTTTTTTAAGGAATTACAAAAGAGTTGGCTACCAAACCAGAGTTAAGGCATTTGGAGCCGTCTGTATAGATGTATAGATTTTTAGATGCTCAGCATACATATTATCTATAAGAGAGAGAGTTTCTGACTTGATGAGGTGTGGCAAGTCAGTTTTCGTTATTTTATTAGAGAGTGAAAGGTCAACATCAATGGGTCCAAGCGTCCAGGGGGGGGGGGGGTGGAGGGACTAAGGTCAGCTACAGGTACCTTGTTGAGGCTGGCATCTTCAACAAGGGTCTTAATACTCGCACCAAATGGTAGGGCGACATGCTTACGCTTAAGTATTTTCCCCTTGATGAAGGTGCCAGTTCCGACAAGTTTGTTAACAGGGTATGAACCATGCCGAGACTTAGCCCTGGCCCAGAAGTTAAGGGACTGTTGTTCACGGCGCAAGTCTAGGGGTAGCATACCGGCCTCCTCTTCAAGCAGTGCACCCGGTGTGCAGATTAGGGCCCTTAAGAGGGCCTTATGTTGAATGGCATCAACCATTTTTAGGGCGTTTGGCTTTGTACATGCATAGATCTGGGATCCATAATCTAGCTTTGGACGTATAAGGGACTTATAGAGAGTTAAGAGGCTATTTTTTATCTGATCCGAAACCTGTGCCTCTTAACATTCTCATTAAATGTAGGCCCCTTTCGCACCTTTCTGCCAAATATTTAAAGTGGTGAGTAAAGGTTTACTGTTTATCTAGGTACATACCTAGAAATTTCACCACTTTTTCAAAAATAATTTTGGTGCCGCCTAAATTTGAGTCCAAAGAGTGCTGAATTTGGTCGCCAAATAATACTCCTACTGTTTTGGTTGGAGAAATTTTGAAACCTCAGCCCTCTTCTGCAGGCGTAACATGTTAGACCCCTTTAACCAAGTGCCTGAGTCATCGGCAAACTGGGAGATAACCATTCCTGAGTCTTTTACGGCATCAAGTAGGCCGTTTACGATGAGGGAGAACAGAGTCGGGGATATTACGGACCCCTGATAAGCCCCCATCAACCCTAACCTGGATTTTGCGACCCTCTAGGAAAGCTCTGAGGTAGTGAAAGCAGTATCCAGTGATTCCGTAGCCAGCTAGCTTTTTAAGTATGCCAAAGGTCCATGTTAAATCAAAGGCGGCCTGAAAGTCCAAAAAAATTGCTAGTACTGATAGGGAGCGGACAACATGCTCAATGTTTAAAATGCACTAAGTGACCCCGTGACCAAGTTTTTAACCCGGCATGACCCATATTCGAACTTGACCTAGATATGGTCTAGATACAACTTCTGACCAAGTTTCGTAAAGATCGGATGAAAACTATTTGAATTAGAGAGCGGACAAGCTTGTTCCGCCCACCCACCAGCCCGCCCGCATTCGCCAATCTAATAACCAGTTTTTTCCTTCGGAAAACCTGGTTAATAAAATACCGCTGTGCTTCAAAATATCTTCCTACAAAACGAGCATGTCAGGCAGTCGAAAGTTACATATTAATTGCAATATGTGTTATTTCGGCCCTTAAACTCAGGCCTGTTGACATGTCTAGATATCAACAAATGATTTCAAACACTTGCATTTGGTAGATGGTAAATATAACTTGATTTGACTTTTGGTGAACTTGGAGCATGTTTCGAAATTTGAAATAACCATTGCTAAAACTCGCCTCCATTTAATTTCGAATGACCGGGGACCCAGATTGTTGTAAGGGCTCATTTGCACTTGGCTTATTTTACTTATGAATCACTAACATGCTTTCAGAAGAAAACAATAAGCCACGGCAATGAATCACATCTCCTTCAGCATCACCACAAACCCGAAATAACAGTTTTCAATTAAATAATCAGTT
This sequence comes from Dreissena polymorpha, assembly GCF_020536995.1. NCBI lineage: Eukaryota > Metazoa > Mollusca > Bivalvia > Myida > Dreissenidae > Dreissena > Dreissena polymorpha. The sequence continues at coordinate 17,507,654 of NC_068359.1, read as the reverse complement.
AGAACAGACAAAATGTTGACCCAGGTCTATGCAGTTACCAGGTGCAATATCGTGCAACTTTTGAGTAGGCATCCTTATGTAATTTAAACATGAAAACAAACAAACATTGGACCCATATGCATTTTGATTTGGTATTAAATTATTAGGGCTGTTTCAACGTTCAGTAAGCATTTTACAGTTTGAAAGTAGCTTTGATAATTTTTGAGAAACCTTGCATTTAAGTCAGAGTCGTAATACTTTTTTGCAGGGTATATAAATCATTGTTAAATTGATAAGCCCGTAAGGCGGAACCATTGCAGGCAAGGAGGTCATGATTTGAACAAACTTGGTAGTAGACCAGCAGATGATGCTACATACTAAATATCGGACAACCCGGACTATTGCTTTTGTCACCCCAGCTGTAGATTGGATGTCAATACATGTACATTTGAGTCATGTAATAAAGTGTATATAACATTTTTGATTTCATATTTACAGCTGATATTGTGCACATACAATAGATGTGATTTCAATGGGTGTTTTCTGTTTAAGATGCGTCCACAATGTGGAGCCGGACATGCCCAATCTTTTTCCGACTATTTACAGGCCAAGAGAGAATTTTCCTCTATCACACTGTAAAGAAACAAGAGGCCACAAAGGGCCCTGGGTCGCTCACCTCAGAGACTAATATGGAAAGAAACAAAGATTAAAACTCAGCAAATATTTCAAATTATTGGTATGAGAAGATTGACTTTGAAAATAAGGTGTTCCAAAGTATTAACAATAGGCCTATATAGAAAATTACCCCACCCACCCTGGCGGCCATGTTTTTAATACCCAGATTTTTTCCAATTATATATGTAAGGAAAATGATTCTAACATACATATAGAGAAAACTGCCCCATCCCCTGGCGGCCATGTCTTTCCACTGATCACGACCATTTTCAAACTCATCCAACATATATATACAAGAGGGTCTGAAAGGCCCAAAGTTGCTCACCTGAGATAAAAATAAATGACCTGTTCTTTGCAGCCCAAGATATCAATAGGACAATTGTTCTAACCAAGTTTCATGAAGAATGAACAACAAAAGGCCCCTGGCGACCATGTTTTTCAACAGACTGGAACCATTTTTGAACTCTTCCAAGATATTATTGGGACAAATCTTCTGACAAAGTTTCATGAAGATCCAACAATAAATGTGGCCTCTACAGTGTTTACAAGGCAAATATTCATGACACACAACGGAAGACTGACAATTGACAACAGGTGATCACAAAAGTTCACCATGAGCAAAAAATAGTATGCTTATAAAGATTGTCACCATGTGTGAAGATCAGCAAGTGTCATTCAGATTGAACTAAAAATGTGACTTAAAGTATTCACAATGTTTCACTTTTAACAACTGTGGTAGTGCGGTCTCATTCGTTTACGCAAATGAACTGGTCACGGGACGGTTACGAGTTATGTAACTTTGTGAGCACTCATGTAATACGGAAATATTTATCGAGTCTAATTAAAGACTCCCACTGACTGGTTGTAATTCAATTAACTAAAGGCGTCCAGTCAGATACGCCTGAATACACTAAAAAAATTTATCTAAAAGTGAAAACCAAAGCAGCTTTAACGAAAATAGCTAACTTTTATTCTCAGAACTAGAAAAGTGAAGATGAATGACAGAGAATTAAGGACAGGTACAAGCCAAGTCTAAAGAATCTAAGCATCGTTAAAAATGAACAAATACATCAAATACCTTAATGAATGTAAAAAGAAGCCTGTTTAAACTATTACTCTTATATAAAAGAAGGTGTATTTTCTCAAACCGTCATTGTTATGAATATTAGACCGGTTATATTTACCATTTTTATACCTTTTCTGTACAAATTGTATCATATGACAGAAGGGAAGAGTACCATTATATACTGTGAACTCTTTTCAATCCAATATTGAGTAAGGAGATTATTCATATCCATGTCTAATCATATCTATGTTTTCAGTAAAATAAACTCATATCTATGTTTTCAGTAAAATATAAATATAACCTGGAATAGTGATTCCTTGTAAAGTCTCTTTATCAATTAATTAATACTGTTATTTTTCAGTCAGATTCAAATGTTATGCTTTATTCATAAATACATTGGCATACAATTATCATAATCTAAAACTGCAAATATGTATTATGTTATTGATTATTAATTAATATGCAGCTAAATTGTAATTTACAAAATAAAAAGAATTATGACCTGATTACTTTCTTAAGAATATATAGTGAATAACTCAACATTTTGTGCAAGTAGATTATCCTTTAACATGTAATTTGTTTCATTCTCATCAGATTATTTGCAAATGAATAATATCACGATCTCAGAAAATTAAAACACTGAACAGCACATTTCATCTTTCATATCAGTTATAATCCACACACAGTGCTGTCTGGTCACAAGCAGATATCAAAATACTATGCTCCCCAGTGTTTCATTGCCAAGCAATTAAATATGAATTTCTTCTTTCATGATAAGGTGTTCGGTGAAAATGCTGCCTTACCCTTGTCCTATAACTCTGTAGTATTTGAAGTATTTACCCTTTAAGTGTTTTGAAACCAAGGGGTTTAACAAATTACAGAGGTGAACTAAATCAGTTAGCATGTTAAACAAGAGAGTTAACTATTAGAAAGTATGTACAGAAAGTAAGTACAGGTCTTTCTTCAACATTATGGCTTATCACAACTGATTGTTCACATGTTTTCACAATATACATATAGAGAAAACTGCCCCACCCCCTGGCGGCCATGTTTTTTCACCAATCATGACCATTTTTGAACTCGTCCGAGAGATCTATAAAATTGTTGTTAAGAAAAGAAATTATGATGATTAGGCAAACATGTGACTTCTAGAGTGTTCACAAGCTTGATTTACTATATAAATATAAGGAAAATGCCCCCCCCCCCCCCTCGGTGGCCATGTTTTTTACCGATCCGAACCATTCTCTACGTCTTTGGCTTTTGGAATCGCAGACTCGCACAAGTTAGCAGCAGTGTAATGGCGGACAGTCACGTGACTGACAATATGGCGGCGGTCAATTAATCGATTATGGAACGGTCTATTAGTAAAAGAAGGGATCCATGCTTTCTTATTAGCTTTTCATCATAAAGCATGATAACTTGCATGCTCAACTTACACCAAGCCAAAGTTACAGCGCACCAAACATCATTTGCTGTATTTTTCTTCATTTATATCACTCATGATTTCTTGAGTTAGCACAGTAGAGCTGAAATATTACCATTACACTGAAGAGATACGAACATTTTGCTGATCATATTCTATGAAACATCCTTCATATTGCATATTAATAGCACAATACACTGGTAACATAAATACAACAGCTTCAGGCCAATGCAAGCTTCCTAAGGAAAACAGACCCATCACACGCCATCTGTCATGTCCTCAAAGAGCACCTCCTTCCAGCGCCTCATGAAGAACGCGTGCATTTTGTGTCCACACTGACCTACTTCTGAGTCATCCTCGTTAAATAGCTGACAGTTATCAAACACCAGGATAGAATAGTTCACAAACTCAATCTTTTTCTGATATCTGCAATGAATATACATTTGTTCATCACAAACTATTGTTGCTGTTTGATATCTTCATTTTAGTTTACAAAATCAACATGTTTTATGGTCAAGTCATTATAACTTTGAGATTAAAAATACGTTGTAATAATTGTTTTTATAAATTTTTAATTAATTATTTTATTGATGTGGACTTCGTAATAAAACAAGTTTTGTTGTGATCAAATTGATTGTATAATCAAATTGGCCTTCTTATAATTGTTATCAATGAACAATTGAAACATGTGTTCACCTTCAGCAACAAAGTACAGTGTTTTTACATAAAAAGTGTGAAAGATAATCCACCAATTTAACTTGACCAAAATTATTATACTTTTCAGTTGTCTTTAACTTGATTTCACCAATAAAAAACTGTTCTTATCACTAAGACAAGATCCCTGAGATCCACATTATGACAAAACTGGGCGTAATGCATGTGTATAAAGTGTGCACAAGCTAATTAGGAATTACACTTTCCACTTTTATGGTATTTTTGGTTTAATGTAAGTCTCTTCTTAGCAAAAACCCAAGTGAGGCAGAAAGGGTCCTCCAAGATTAACCTGTGCACAGTCTAATCCGAGACGAAACTTAACGCACATGAATGGAGCCTTGTTTTGCAAGAACGAGGCTCAGAACAACTGTTCTTATCACTTACACATGATCCCTGAGTTAACCTTCATGGTTCCAAAGCCCGTGGGACACTTGAAGTAATTCCGGTAGGAGGGGAAGTGCTTGCAGTTGACTGGTTGCAGGAATGTGCTATCTAAAATCAGTTTATTTTTTGTGATTACACCTTGTTTTAGGCTCGTTATCGCCTGTGCGGGACACCCGTGTCCAACCCCGTGCGAGATTTTGTTTTTTTTCCGTGCCGGCCCATCGGCGAGCACCGTATTGCGATTAAACCTTTATCTACGCCCATACATGCTATATACCATCGGAAAAGGAATGTATTAAGCTAAAATTTGAACTTGTTATGTATGATTACAAATGGATACATTATATGGATACAGCCTATCCGACCCGCGCTGTCTGCGTCGCTGCATGGCCGCAACCCTAACCCTAACCCGTCGTTGGTTTGCGGGCGATACTTACCATTCAACCACTCTATTGGCTCCCCGTCTTCTCCCTTTTGGACGCAGTAGTCGAGAAGCAGCTCTTTCCCTTCTTTGATGTCACAGACCGCCTTCAGCAGTAACGCCGGCTTGTCGTCCATCGTAAAAACGTAAGGCTTCAAATTAAAGTTTTTTACGGGAATGATTCAGGCATCGTTTAGGAGTCGCTAAAAACTCGTACAAAGCTTGGCAACCACAAACATGGGCGCCATCTATGCACCATTTCCTGCCGGACGGGACCCGGAAGAAGAACATATAGTTCGTCTGACGGGGTTCTACGCTCTTCATCAGCTCCTCGCCCTCTTCCGCCGTCCGGAGAACGCCATGGTTGTCGCACACTACCGTTCCCTTATCAATATTACATCCTGAAAAAAAACCTTTACCCTTGCCGGCCGCGTCTCCGCGTCGGATGAGCGGCCAGTTCTGCTGGGCGATGAATGTCTTCAGCGTGGCTTCGCTCGGCTCAACGGACGAGGTTTGGTGCCTGCAAAGAATTCTGTGCATCCTATTCTCCAGGGCGCCCATCCGCACCTTCACCTGGTAAACGTTTCCCGTTAGGTTCTTCTCCGTCAGCTGTGGAATCTTAGGAAGAGCCTTCACCATTTTAATGTTCAGCTTCTGGGCATACCGTCGTAGATATTTGTCTTATGGACCAACGCGTTGTCCCTTTCGACGCGCAGAGAGCGCTGAACCTTTTCGGCGTCTTCATTGTAAAGAGATTTCTCACGCTGCTGCTCCATCTCAATCAGTTAGCGAGGTTTGGGGATATTTTCAGCCGCCACATCGCCGCCGGCAGCTGCTACAAGGTCCGCGAGAATCCGCTGCACTTTGGTACGCTTCGGCGTCTTCGGTGGGCTCTTGGTGTCGGTCGCTTTCGGGGGCGTCCTTTTGGCTGACGGGCTCTGCCATATCACGAGTTCAGTGGGAGGCAATCGTTCGGATGACGTGCTCGCCACTGCTGGGGGCACGCAAGAGGCAGCGTCGGTGGACACACATAAAGCACACTGGTTGTCCACAGGACCCGGCCTCCATCAAGTCCAGAAAAATAGCAGCGCTTTTCTCCTTTGCTAGGAATCGGTAGTGCTAATCGGCCACCTTTTCCGAGTAACACAGGTAGTCTACATAATCCTTGGAGCGAGCGTGTTGCTGGAAGAAGGTCTCGTAGCTTTGCAGAGCAATTCCTGCCGATAGTTTGGTACAATTATATTTCTTCTGGAGCTTATCGATGCCATCAGAGACCTTCTGATACGGTTCGCCGTTGTACTGTTGTGCGTCATCCCTGTCTTCTTGTAGATGGTGGGGCGAATGCAGCTGGCATAGGTGTCGAGTATTTTACTCCAGTATTTGTAGAGGCCGATCCGGCAGGCAAAGGAGGCGGACGTTTTTTGTTCTGCGAGGTTTACCATAAGAACACGTTGCCCTTTCTTACTACCGGACCGGCCTCGAGAGCAACGTTATACTCGCCGATTGTTATGTTCTGTGGAACGCCGACACGTTGGCCTCGCTGCAGGCACACAAACGTCGTCATGTACTGGTTGATGAACGCGACGATGTACTTCGACAGCATCGCTTCGGCGCCCACGATGTCCGTATGGCGAACATGTGCTTATCAAAATCGGCTTTGGCCTCGCGCAGCACCTCCAACACCTTGTAGGGCGTGGGCGGCATCGTCTTGACGGCCTTCTCCGACTGAAATACCCAGCCCATGGCGTTCTCCAGTCCCTTACGGGTGTTAGAGACGTTGTTAAGAAGACATGCAATCCTCTGGTGCTCGTGCGGACGGTGTCGTTGGAGATCCACATGTGCGTCCATCAGAAAGAACTTCAAGAACAGGGTGAAGTTCTATGTGTAATTTAGAACGATCTTTACGGTGTAGCCCAAACGTTGCATTTCTGTCTTCATTGCGTTGAAAGCCAGCATCGTGAGCATCTCGGTGTTGAGGATCAACGCCGGTTGGGACGGGTTTTCGGCGGCTGCCTTGCCATTTAGCGTGCATCATCCTCTTATCAATAATATATACTCATACAAAGTTTCAATGAAATCCGCCAAAGAACTTCCAAGATATTGCTTCGGACACAAAAGTGCCGGACGGACGGAAAACGCCAAAACAATATCCCTCTTCCTATGGCGGGGGGATAAAAAGTTATGCATGTACAACCTCTACATAATATGATTATGTCTCAAAAACTATCAAAAAATATACTTCTATAGGTAGATACATGTGATGTTAGTTATGCCAATACAGTAGTAGCACAAAAACTGTCCATATAGAATATCCATTAAATATTATGATCACACGTTAACATCTAGACACAAGCATATGCGAATACATATGAGTATGGATAATGGGAAATGTTAATAGAAATAAATATATTAATAAATGTACATACCTGTTATAACTTAGTACCAATGATCAGTTCAACTAGCCATGGTCTTTGGCAAACATTATTGTGCAACAAAAAATAGATACATTTACATAGAAATAGTCAAAACTTTAAAAATAAAAAAAATATACAGTTGATTTTACTTAAACAAATGATACCTGAAAACTGCCATAGCCACTAAATAACTTATGCATCGACCCAATTTTCCCTGACTTTTCACTGACTTTTCTGAAATTTCATTTTTCACTCACTATTTTCTAAATTCCCTGACTTGTCACTGACCTTGAAAAAAAAATCCCTTAATTTTCAAGTTTAGTGGCAAGCCTGTGCATCGCGACCCGACCTTCTATTACAGATCCGCCAATTTCCTCGCCCACATCGTGAACGACAGCGACATCTGGCTGACCCTGAATATTCCCGTGGGTCTGCAGAAGGAAATGGACCTGTACAGGGTAAACGTCAACAGCTCTTTTCCATCCACATGTTCTTCAAGAAGGACGATATCATGAAGCAAGTTCCCCTGTGCTTCGTATTAATGACTTAATGTCCAGGAAAAGGGCAGATGATTACAAATCGGTAAGAGGTATAATTATGATTTTCATTAAACTTACATAATTATTAATATTATGTTTTATTAACTTGGTCAATGTAAGTAATGGCGGATATTTGTTTCAGTGGAGGATCAAATTTTATTTCATCGAGTATAATTTCTGGTGGCACTGCAAGTACCGATATAAATTAAACAAGCAAATTCGTTGAATTGATATCCCCCGCCAATATGCTGCTGGACACAAAAGTGTTTTATTTGACACTCAAAAAAAGCATTTTTTCAAGATAAAAAGGGCCATAACTCCATTATTAACAGATGGTGTACAATGCCATTTGGCGTGCATCATCATCTTATCCATATATATACTCATACCAAGTTTCAATAAAATCAGCCAAAGCACTTCCAAGATATGGCTGCCGACACACAAACAAATGCATTTTTTCAAGATACAAAGGGCCATAACTCTGTTTTTAACATATGGTATACAATGCCATTTGGCGTGCATCATCCTCTTATGCATATATATACTCATACCAAGTTTCAATGAAAACCGCCAAAGCACTTCCAAGATATGGCTCCGGCCACAAAAGTGCCTATAGTAAAAAGCATTTTTTCAAGATACAAAGGGCCATAACTCTGTTTTTAACAGATGGTGTACAATGCCATTTGGCGTGCATCATCCCCTTATGCATATATATATACTCATACCAAGTTTCAATGAAATCCGCCAAAGCACTTCCAAGATATGGCTCCGGACACAAAAGTGCCGATAGTAAAAAGCATTTTTTTCAAGATACAAAGGGTCATAACTCTGTTTTTAACAGATGGTGTACAATGCCATTTGGCGTTCACCATCCTCTTATGCATATATATACTCATACGAAGTTTAAATGCAATCCGCCAAAGCACTTCCAAGATATGGCTCCGGACACAAAAGTGCCGGACGGACGGACAGACCCTTGTCAAAAAAGTGAGCAAAAGCCGGTTATAACCCAGTTTTAAACTGGGTTTAACCCTGCGGTATTGGCACCGAGCTAAAAGCGAGTCTTTTAAACACACTTTTTGCTTACCGACTTGGTTTTATCTGAGTTGAATCTTGGTTTAACTCGCTTAAAGCCAACATAGTGGGTTTTTTTAACGTCATTAGTGGGTTTAAAGTGAGTTTTCTTCAGGCAGCTGTGTTTAACTCTGCGGTATTTGCACTGTGCTAAAAGCGGGTTTTTCAGACACGCTTTTAGCTTACCGACTGGGTTTTTTAGCTTACCGACTTGGTTTTTTCTGAGTTAAATCTTGGTTTAACTCGCTTTAAACCAACATAGTGGGTTTTATTAACCATCTTAAGTGGGTTTAAAGTGAGTATGATTTTCTACAAGTTGGTTTTTTGAGGTTTTTAAACATGCTTAGACCAACTTCTGTCTGTGGAGTTGGTTTTAAGTGGGTAAAACTGTGTTTTTTATGTGAGCTATAAGCAGGCTAAACACGGTTTTTAAGTGAGCGAAAAGTAAGCTGAAAGCACGTCTTTCTTAGTTTTTTTCACAGTGAAAACATGCTTTTAACTCGCTTTAAACCTAGTTATTAACAGTATTTTATCTGTGAAGAAAACAAAAGCAATTTGTGGGTTTGGGTAACTTGATTTTTGTGGGTTTTAACAGTGTTTTAGTGAATTTTTTTTACGAAAGTAGGTTTTTTGTGAGCCTTTTGTGGGATTTTGCAATGTGTGAAAAAAATTATTTTGGATTGATATGTTCAAGAAAAAATGGTTTTTGTGAAGCAATTACAACAGTTCATTATAAGCCCCATGTGGTTAAAAGGGAAAAAAACACAATGTGTACGAAAATTATATTTATATGACAAAAATAGTACACCGCAAATTAATACAAACAGATTATTTTTACAATACATTATACAATAATAGATATTTATGGAAGATTTTAAAGCAAAAGGTTGACCGTAGTGGACCACTGCGGGTGGAGTATTTAGACCGCAGCTGCTGCAGGACCTGGATCTCAGCTGTTGGAGGTACCTGAACCGCAGTGGAATGAGGAACCTGGATTTCAGTGTATGGAGGGACCTTGACGGCATACGGTGTTGGGACATGCACAGCAGCCACTGGAGAGACCTTGACCGCTAGTGGACCTGGACAGCAGCCAGTGCAGGGACCTAGACCTGATCTTGGCGGGTGGAGGGACCTGGAAAGCAGCTGGTAGAGAGATCTGGAAAGCAGGCGCTGGAGCGACATGTACCATTGATGCTGCTTGTGTCCTTCTCCTCTTGAGCATCTCTTACGCCAGTTGATCTGCAAAGGATTAATACCATATCACTTTCAAAAGGGCAAGGCATTCTTCAAACATGTCGATTGGTTATGTTTTCGTTCCACTTAACTATGACATATTGCTGTAATGGTAATCTTGTTGCTTTAATAATAAATTTAAGTTATTTGCTTGTTGTTTTTGTTTGTTTATTTTTGAAATTTTAATCCCGTGATCACATGTGACTTAGCACTTTTCATCAAATTATTAAAAGAAATTGCGTTTGGTAGAAAATGCAGTTTGAAAATGTACCAATATGCGTGGTCTCATTTGGCTGTGTGGTCTGGTGGCATTGTAAATGCAATAACCTGTATAGTTTACCTCTCAACAAATCGAGCTTTCTTGGTCAAGGACAGGGCGAGGTTTTCCCATACTTTTTCCCCTCAAGTTTGCCAGCTCGTGCAGGGTAAAAACCATGTATAAAAGTCCATACATCAGGCAGGCGATGATGCACATACTTTCCAAAGGATCTTCCCATCAATGTCAATTTCGCTTTGTGGCAAGAGTTTAACCTTCAAAATTAAAATATTTAAGTTCTAATTAAGTATGAGGGAAAGAAATCCGTTCAGTAATAACCAGAAATAGCTATAAATAAAATTTAAGATGACAATAACCATGAAACACAACAATAATTATTCACTGTACACAACATTTACACTTTTTCATGTGTAAGTTTATCTATTTTTGCTTCAAATTGTGTTGTTTTTCCTTTAATTGCAATACAATAACTTATCCATTTACATTTCCCAGTATCACAACTGATTGTTCACATGTTTTCACTATATACATATAGAGAAAACTGCCCCACCCCCTGGCGGCCATGTTTTTTCACCAATCATGACCATTTTTGAACTCGTCCGAGAGATCTATAAAATTGTTGTTAAGAAAAGAAATTATGATGATTAGGCAAACATGTGACTTCTAGAGTGTTCACAAGCTTGTTTTACTATATAAATATAAGGAAAATGACCCCCCTTGGTGGCCATGTTTTTTTACCGATCCGAACCATTTTCGAACTTAACCGTCATATCCAGAAAACACATGTTCTGACCAAATTACATGAAGATTAGACCAAAAATGTGACTTCAAGAGTGTTCACATGTTTTCACTATATACATATAGAGAAAACTGCCCCGCCCCCTGGCGGCCAGGTTTTTTCACGGATCTGGACCATTTTCGAACACGTCCGAGATATCAATAAAACCAATGTTTTGACCAAGTTTTATGATGATTGGACTTCTAGAATGTTCACAATGTTTCTCTATAGCCATTTAAGGAGTACTGCCCCGCCCCCTGGCGGCCATGTTGTTTAAAGGACCGGAACCATTTTTGAACTCAACCAACATATCATTAGACAAACATTTTGACAAAGTTACATGAAGATTTGGCACCAAATGTGACTTCTACAGTATTCACAAGGTTTTTCTTTATTTTGACCTAGTGACCTAGTTTTTGACTAGCATGAGCATGACCACGGTTTCGAACTCAGTCGAGGTATCAATGGGACAAATGTTCTGACCAAGTTTCATGAAGATCGGACAATGAATGTGGCCTCTGTAGTGTTCACAAGGCAAATGTTGACGAAGGAAGACGCACAACGGACGACGGACAAAAGGCGATCACAAAAGCTCACTATGAGCACGTTGTGCTCAGGTGAGCTAAAAAAAATTTGAAAATGTCTAAATGTATGACTAGCAAACACAATCCATAATGCAATTTTTTAAATACCTAATTTGTTAACGGACGACTTATGACCTAACGATCAGGGACAAAATGTAAAGCGCCTTTGAACGCACAACTTTGAGTATGAAAGGGGCGCTATAAAAATGTGGTATAAAAAAAATAACATAAAACTTGGAAGAGCTGGAGATCAACAACACTTACAAGTAGTATTAAGGCATTTTTTATGTAGGAGTAAAAAATGTTCAAGACTTGAAAATACTCATTTTAGATATAATTATCATAAAAAATGTACGTAACAAATGAAAATTTATGTAACGAAGCTGGTTATGGATATTAATCAGAGATTAATTTGACAAGATTTACTATGACAAGTTTCAATATGAATTTATTTTATTTCAATCTCACTGTTACCTTGTAAATAAACAAAGATGTACAGGAATCTTTTTTTTTCAAACCTAGCGGTTATTAATTGTAGAAAATATTTATTGCACAAATATCTGAAATTTAAGTTTAAAGGCAAGCATGTTTACAAATATAAGGTTATAATACTTTTTTTATTTAATGTTATTTAAAAACAACAACTTTTCTGTTGGCACAAATTAAGGATGCTCATTATAATTTACCCTTGCATATTTTATAAAATTCTGAAACCATATTATGCGGCATAATGCCCAATGATTAAACTTACTTGATATAGACCGTTCCATAATTTAGTCATTACATAATTATCTCCCCTGAATTCTTTCCGCGTCCGCCATTACACTGCTGCTTTACAATCGGTAACATATATAAGAGAGCACCGATTATTCAACGGATGAATTTCTTTCTAAATTCTAAGGCCGTCATTACATGGTCTTGGTTGTCTTGGAAAACTAACACATTGACACATTAAAAAAAGCATTTAATTAAATTAAATGCAATATTTTTCATTTGATTATTTGCATCAATCTTTAAATCGTGTATGCCTTTGCATTCCAGTCTTTAATTGCCCCTTTGTTCTGCATAATCCGATTATCTCGTTTTGATCAGATATTATCCAGACTTAACTAACCACATGGTGTCATAAACCACACTGGGTGGCAGATGACAATCTGGTCATTAAACACAATTGATGATGCCACCATGTCTCATCTTCCTGGTAGTATTAAGCAGTCATTTGGTAAGATAATTTACCTCCGACATACTTAACAGTTGCGTAAATAAGATATGTTACATATTTTACAAATTAAAAGTTATGTCCAATATAGAATATCAGGAATTGTACACCGTAAAGATACTAGCCCGTTTAATTCATGAAAATTAAAGTATTTAAAAACAAGAAATATCTTTAAAAAAGATATACGGCGTAAATAGTTTAATGAATGAGATCAAGGATAGCGAATGTCTTTTTCTGTGCAGTTCTTAGCTGCATCACACGCAGTACGGGATGTTACGGGGAGTTTTCGCGGCTTATTTTACATTATAACATATTGCTGGTCATAAACCTATAGATACAAAACAGAAAACCAAAAGAAGAATGGAAGTGAAATTTAAACATATGAGTCAACCGGCCACACGAGAACAAACCTGTTTTAGTGGTCTGTCGGGCATTGCTATTTGATTCGATTATTAACAGTATCGAGAATCATCGTGCTCATGCTTAAAGTGATATTATGGGCATTTTGCACTGTTGAATTGAGCTGAAAAGAATGAACAGGTCAAAATAGTTAGTTAAAATGTGGTTACTGATCAATTATCTGCAACTCACCTTGCTACCAGTTGTTTATAAAAATATATTTTATATTCGATATTCTTACGTGACCCACCCAGTCCTGTAAGCCGAAATGATCCGTAAAACAATATTGTGTCTTTGTGTCGTATGAACAAATCTGCACTAAAACTAAATTTAGGTTCAACTCGTAAACGCATGATCAGTTGTCAAACGAAAGTACGGTTAATATTCAAATGCATTATTTTTCTCTTTCTGGTATATTGTTTTAGTATGTTGATGCTGCATTAATTACTATAAGTGTATATGAAGTAGAAACATCAAAAATAATCAACGGTTGCGATAGACACCTATAAACTGTTACATGCTCATAATATCACTTTAGTACATTAGGCAATATGGTGGAATAATTATTGTTAAATTTATTAAAAACAATATTTATCATTGTATTGTTGAAAACACATTAAGAATCTATTATTTACATACCATAATTATATTGCTGAATATCTTCTTTTAACATATTTCTGGTCTAAAGAAAATTCCAGGTCACCTAGTTCACGGATAGCGTCTTTATTATATAACGATTATTTTACTGACCGCGAACTCCGGTGATGACCTGTATATAAACTCTGAATGTCCGGGACTTGACCCGAAACCTCGCGGGTTGAAATGCAATTCTTTAAAGTGAGGCCTCGCTTCCACTGCTCTTTATACTTTTACATGTTAACATGTTGACAGGAATATGGAAGTAAGTACTAAATATGAAAACATAGCCTTTTAAGTATAAACGCTTTTGCGCTGGTAATACTCTGAAAATAAAAGGTGTACGCACAAACTGTATTGATGTCGAGAATTGAGTGTAAAACTGTTCTATCTATTAAGCCTTTTCATTAGCGATAAAATTGTTTCATACAGTAAAACAGTGTTACAAAGACGCGGATATGTTTCCAATGTTCTGGTGGTATACTCAAATCAGCCAATGGAATAAATGAAGTGTATTCATTCGTACCTAGCCGCGGGAAATTTTATTTGAATTTTATTGGACACTTACAAAGGTCAAGTCAGGGTGAAAAGCTGGCTTATGCAGCTTACGCCGAAAAATATAAAAATAAAACATTTAACGTATTTAGCGGGTATCGGTTAATTAAAACTACGTCATTCCGTATGAAGATTTGATGTTACGGCAATGCACGAACGATATCGTAAAACGATAAATTACATTTGACACCAAACAAAGGTAAAAAATATTTTTAAAAATATATATGTATATAAATATATGTGTGTTAAAATGTTAGATATGTGTCACTCATACTCACTAGTAACGAGTTTTCAATATACATGAGTACACAGTTCAATTTGCATCATATGAAGTTGTGTTTTTTCAGTTGTATGTTAATATTCCTCAATAGCGTCATTCTTTGTACAAAACCCATCAAATTAAAATTACATGTAAATACTGTCATGTCCTTTGCTTTTAATATGGCTTTGTAGTATGTTTATTTTCAAAGCACTCCTTGCTCTTTCTAACACTCATTTATTTATCACACTAACGTCCTCATGCCATTGATAATTATATTTTTATAATTAGATGTATTACTATTGTAATTTATTGAAGCTTTTCTGCAAAAAAAAAATATTACGGCTTATGCATAGAGCTCTTTATTGTGTCAAATTGTCGGCCTTTCACTTTCAGTCTTCAGATAATCTTTAATTTGATGCTTATGCCGCGTTTTTAAAGTTGCAAATAAATGTATTAATAAATTCGTTTGGCGCTTAATAACGTGACAAAATTCCATCTAAAAAAATAAATATAAATCCAAACCACAATTTTTTATCTCTAATATCAGTTAGAACAAGAAAAATAATGGAAGGCGTATCAATAATATCATACTTAATATAATATGTAATGATTTTGGAATGTAGACTTTTACCAAATTAGATCAAATTCAAACAATTAGCGGTAATTAATTGCGCGAGAATCTTTTATACGTATTAATTAAAATATAATCTACTTAATGTTGCGGCTATTAAAATCAACACAACAATACATGCGTGAATTGTTTGTGAAACGTTAAAAGTAACAAGTCTAATCAAAGACATAGTATGAGCGACTGAACCAGCAAATTTTTGCCGATGATTACCACTTGATTACAGATAAACAAAAACAAATACACGAAAGCATTTTAAACATTTTATTTGTAACAATCAATCTCAACTTCAAACAATCATTTAAACAACAAAAATGTGATAATCGCCTCACATTAATTCATTAAGTAATTTATTTATCCGACAACGGTGAAGCGGGTATTCTCTACGTCTTTGGCTTTTGGAATCGCAGACTCGCACAAGTTAGCAGCAGTGTAATGGCGGACAGTCACGTGACTGACAATATGGCGGCGGTCAATTAATCGATTATGGAACGGTCTATTAGTAAAAGAAGGGATCCATGCTTTCTAATTAGCTTTTCATCATAAAGCATGATAACTTGCATGCTCAACTTACACCAAGCCAAAGTTACAGCGCACCAAACATCATTTGCTGTATTTTTCTTCATTTATATCACTCATGATTTCTTGAGTTAGCATAGTAGAGCTGAAATATTACCATTACACTGAAGAGATACGAACATTTTGCTGATCATATTCTATGAAACATCCTTCATATTGCATATTAATAACACAATACACTGGTAACATAAATACAACAGCTTCAGGCCAATGCAAGCTTCCTAAGGAAAACAGACCCATCACACGCTTTCTGTCATGTCCTCAAAGAGCACCTCCTTCCAGCGCCTCATGAAGAACGCGTGCATTTTGTGTCCACACTGACCTACTTCTGAGTCATCCTCGTTAAATAGCTGACAGTTATCAAACACCAGGATAGAATAGTTCACAAACTCAATCTTTTTCTGATATCATCAATGAATATACATTTGTTCATCACAAACTATTGTTGCTGTTTGATATCTTCATTTTAGTTTACAAAATCAACATGTTTTATGGTCAAGTCATTATAACTTTGAGATTAAAAATACGTTGTAATAATTGTTTTTATAAATTTTCATTAATTATTTTATTGATGTGGACTTCGTAATAAAACAAGTTTTGTTGTGATCAAATTGATTGTATAATCAAATTGGCCTTCTTATAAGTGTTCAATGAACAATTGAAACATGTGTTCACCTTCAGCAACATAGTACAGTGCTTTTACATAAAAAGTGTGAAAGATAATCCACCAATTTAACTTGACCAAAATTATTATACTTTTCAGTTGTCTTTAACTTGATTTCACCAATAAAAAACTGTTCTTATCACTAAGACAAGATCCCTGAGAGCCACATTATGACAAAACTGGGCGTAATGCATGTGTATAAAGTGTGCACAAGCTAATTAGGAATTACACTTTCCACTTTTATGGTATTTTTGGTTTAATGTAAGTCTCTTCTTAGTAAAAACCCAAGTGAGGCAGAAAGGGTCCTCCAAGATTAACCTGTGCACAGTCTAATCCGAGACGAAACTTAACGCACATGAATGGAGCCTTGTTTTGCAAGAACGAGGCTCAGAACAACTGTTCTTATCACTACCACATGATCCCTGAGTTAACCTTCATAGTTCCAAAGCCCATGGGACACTTGAAGTAATTCCGGTAGGAGGGGAAGTGCTTGCAGTTGACTGGTTGCAGGAATGTGCTATCTAAAATCAGTTTATTTTGTGTGATTACACCTTGTTTTAGGCTCGTTATCGCCTGTGCGGGACACCCGTGTCCAACCCCCTGCGAGATTTTGGTTTTTTTCCGTGCCGGCCCATCGGCGAGGACCGTATTGCGATTAAACCTTTATCTACGCCCATACATGCTATATACCATCGGAAAAGGAATGTATTAAGCTAAAATTTGAACTTGTTATGTATGATTACAAATGGATACATTATATGGATACAGCCTATCCGACCCGCGCTGTCTGCGTCGCTGCATGGCCGCAACCCTAACCCTAACCCGTCGTTGGTTTGCGGGCGATACTTACCATTCAACCACTCTATTGGCTCCCCGTCTTCTCCCTTTTGGACGCAGTAGTCGAGAAGCAGCTCTTTCCCTTCTTTGATGTCACAGACCGCCTTCAGCAGTAACGCCGGCTTGTCGTCCATCGTAAAAACGTAAGGCTTCAAATTGAAGTTTTTTACGGGATTGATTCAGGCATCGTCCAGGAGTCGCTAAAAACTCGTACAAAGCTTGGCAACCACAAACATGGGCGCCATATATGCACCATTTCCTGCCGGACGGGACCCGGAAGAAGAACATAAAGTTCGTCTGACGGGGTTCTACGCTCTTCATCAGCTCCTCGCCCTCTTCCGCCGTCCGGAGAACGCCATGGTTGTCGCACACTACCGTTCCCTTATCAATATTACATCCTGAAAAAAAAACTTTACCCTTGCCGGCCGCGTCTCCGCGTCGGATGAGCGGCCAGTTCTGCTGGGCGATGAATGTCTTCAGCGTGGCTTCGCTCGGCTCAACGGACGAGGTTTGGTGCCTGCAAAGAATTTTGTGCATCCTATTCTCCAGGGCGCCCATCCGCACCTTCACCTGGTAAACGTTTCCCGTTAGGTTCTTCTCCGTCAGCTGTGGAATCTTAGGAAGATCCTTCACCATTTTAATGTTCAGCTTCTGGGCATACCGTCGTAGATATTTGTCTTATGGACCAACGCGTTGTCCCTTTCGACGCGCAGAGAGCGCTGAACCTTTTCGGCATCTTCCTTGTGAAGAGTTTTCTCACGCTGCTGCTCCATCTCAATCAGTTAGCGAGGTTTGGGGATATTTTCAGCTGCCACATCGCCGCCGGCAGCTGCTACAAGGTCCGCGAGAATCCGCTGCACTTTGGTACGCTTCGGCGTCTTCGGTGGGCTCTTGGTGTCGGTCGCTTTCGGGGGCGTCCTTTTGGCTGACGGGCTCTGCCTTCTCACGAGTTCAGTGGGAGGCAATCGTTCGGATGACGTGCTCGCCACTGCTGGGGGCACGCAAGAGGCAGCGTCGGTGGACGCACATAAAGCACACTGGTTGTCCACAGGACCCGGCCTCCATCAAGTTTAGAAAAATAGCAGCGCTTTTCTCCTTTGCTAGGATCCGGTAGTGCTAATCGGCCACCTTTTCCGAGTAACACAGGTAGTCTACATAATCCTTGGAGCGAGCGTGTTGCTGGAAGAAGGTCTCGTAGCTTTGCAGAGCAATTCCTGCCGATAGTTTGGTACAATTATATTTCTTCTGGAGCTTATCGATGCCATCGGAGACCTTCTGATACAGTTCGCCGTTGTACTGTTGTGCGTCATCCCTGTCTTCTTGTAGATGGTGGGGCGAATGCAGCTGGCATAGGTGTCGAGTATTTTACTCCAGTATTTGTAGAGGCCGATCCGGCAGGCAAAGGAGGCGGACGTTTTTTGTTCTGCGATGTTTACCATAAGAACACGTTGCCCTTTGCTTACTACCGGACCGGCCTCGAGAGCAACGTTATACTCGCCGATTGTTATGTTCTGTGGAACGCCGACACGTTGGCCTCGCTGCAGGCACACAAACGTCGTCATGTACTGGTTGATGAACGCGACGATGTACTTCGACAGCATCGCTTCGGCGCCCACGATGTCCGTATGGCGAACATGTGCTTATCAAAATCGGCTTTGGCCTCGCGCAGCACCTCCAACACCTTGTAGGGCGTGGGCAGCATCGTCTTGACGGCCTTCTCCGACTGAAATACCCAGCCCATGGCGTTCTCCAGTCCCTTACGGGTGTTAGAGACGTTGTTAAGAAGACATGCAATCCTCTGGTGCTCGTGCGGACGGTGTCGTTGGAGATCCACATGTGCGTCCATCAGAAAGAACTTCAAGAACAGGGTGAAGTTCTTTGTGTAATTTAGAACGATCTTTACGGTGTAGCCCAAACGTTGCATTTCTGTCTTCATTGCGTTGAAAGCCAGCATCGTGAGCATCTCGGTGTTGAGGATCAACGCCGTTTGGGACGGGTTTTAGGCGGCTGCCTTGCCATTTAGCGTGCATCATCCTCTTATCAATAATATATACTCATACCAAGTTTCAATGAAATCCGCCAAAGAACATCCAAGATATTGCTTCGGACACAAAAGTGCCGGACAGACGGAAAATGCCAAAACAATATCCCTCTTCCTATGGCGGGGGGATAAAAAGTTATGCATGTACAACCTCTACATAATATGATTATGTCTCAAAAACTATCAAAAAATATACTTCTATAGGTAGATACATGTGATGTTAGTTATGCCAATACAGTAGTAGCACAAAAACTGTCCATATAGAATATCCATTAAATATTATGATCACACGTTAACATCTAGACACAAGCATATGCGAATACATATGAGTATGGATAATGGGAAATGTTAATAGAAATAAATATATTAATAAATGTACATACCTGTTATAACTTAGTACCAATGATTAGTTCAACTAGCCATGGTCTTTGGCAAACATTATTGTGCAACAAAAAATAGATAAATTTACATAGAAATAGTCAAAACTTTAAAAATAAAAAAAATATACAGTTGATTTTACTTAAACAAATGATACCTGAAAACTGCCATAGCCACTAAATAACTTATGCATCAACCCAAAATTTTAATTTTCCCTGACTTTTCACTGACTTTTCTGAAATTTCATTTTTCACTCACTATTTTCTAAATTCCCTGACTTGTCACTGACCTTGAAAAAAAAATTCCCTTAATTTTCAAGTTTAGTGGCAAGCCTGTGCATCGCGACCCGACCTTCTATTACAGATCCGCCAATTTCCTCGCCCACATCGTGAACGACAGCGACATCTGGCTGACCCTGAATATTCCCGTGGGTCTGCAGAAGGAAATGGACCTGTACAGGGTAAACGTCAACAGCTCTTTTCCATCCACATGTTCTTCAAGAAGGACGATATCATGAAGCAAGTTCCCCTGTGCTTCGTATTAATGACTTAATGTCCAGGAAAAGGGCAGATGATTACAAAGCAGTAAGAGGTATAATTATGATTTTCATTAAACTTACATAATTATTAATATTATGTTTTATTAACTTGGTCAATGTAAGTAATGGCGGATATTTGTTTCAGTGGAGAATCAAATTTTATTTCATCGAGTATCATTTCTGGTGGCACTGCAAGTACCGATATAAATTAAACAAGCAAATTCGTTGAATTGATATCCCCCGCCAATATGCTGCTGGACACAAAAGTGTTATATTTGACACTCAAAAAAAGCATTTTTTCAAGATAAAAAGGGCCATATCTCCATTATTAACAGATGGTGTACAAATCCATTTGGCGTGCATCATCATCTTATCCATATATATACTCATACCAAGTTTCAATAAAATCAGCCAAAGCACTTCCAAGATATGGCTGCCGACACACAAACAAATGCTTTTTTCAAGATACAAAGGGCCATAACTCTGTTTTAAACATATGGTATACAATGCCATTTGGCGTGCATCATCCTCTTATGCATATATATACTCATACCAAGTTTCAATGAAATCCGCCAAAGCACTTCCAAGATATGGCTCCGGACACAAAAGTGCCTATAGTAAAAAGCATTTCTTCAAGATACAAAGGGCCATAACTCTGTTTTTAACAGATGGTGTACAATGCCATTTGGCGTGCATCATCCTCTTATGCATATATATATACTCATACCAAGTTTCAATGAAATCCGCCAAAGCACTTCCAAGATATGGCTCCGGACACAAAAGTGCCGATAGTAAAAAGCATTTTTTTCAAGATACAAAGGGCCATAACTCTGTTTTTAAGAGATGGTGTACAATGCCATTTGGCGTGCACCAACCTCTTATGCATATATATACTCATACGAAGTTTAAATGCAATCCGCCAAAGCACTTCCAAGATATGGCTCCGGACACAAAAGTGCCGGTCGGTCGGACAGATACGGTGTCAGTGGTCCATCTACAGTCGAAAAGGACAAATAACGACGTTGAAGGTATACACAATTATATTAAGCAGCGGGATACCAATTAGATATATAATAATTTTAAAAAGGATACATTTTAAATTATATGGGAGGTTCATTTAACATGATTCTTACGCTTTGCATGCTATATACTTTCAGGCTGGCATCGGAGGATGAACAGCATGGCCGGTAGAGCGCAGCTCCAGTTCTACGTTCTAGTGCCGCTGCTGCTACGAGAAGCCAAACTAGTCGCCATCCAGCTTCAGCTTGTCAGGGAGGATGCCCTAACCTGTTGAAGGGCGAACACATACATTGCCCTTGATGGCAAGATACTTCAGTGCTGGGATAAATATGACGCAAGGGACATGACGACATCAGCTGTTTAAAATATAATTGGAAAGATCTAGGGGACAAGGTTTAGATCTTAGCTACTGTGTGACCTGAAAAATTGATTATGACTGGGTGTACTGTGATGTAATGTACTAACTCATTTGCATTGGCGTTTTTTTGTATAAATTGTATATAATGTAATATATGCAAATATTATGTAATATTATGTAATCATATTGCCGTTTGAAAATAAAAACTTACCTGTTCTTATTTGAACAATGCATTTAACATTTTTCTTCATCCTGAAGATTGTCATTTTAATCCACTGTCACTGTTCTAACAGCTTCGTTACTACCTCATGTTGACGTCATACAAGTACTATTACTGTATCAGGGACCGTACCGTTCAAAGTTGTACTTCAGGAATGTTGTTCCAATTAAGAAATGATAACATAAATTTGCTCAAATGAATACACGGTTAAAATAATGTTGAAATTGTGCATATTCATAATTATATCTATATGAGTATATTGTAAATATTTCAAACATATTGTTCACCATGTTTTGTCCTCTACACAAATATGATTCTAACAAGAGCACCGCATAACAGGTGCCAACGCTCCGCGGACAACGCCAAAACAATATCCCTCCGCCAGAGCGGACGGACAGACAACGCCAAAACATTATCCCTCTGTCTCTGGCGGGGGATAATTATAATGCTGATCAATGGTGACGATAGCAGATTATCTCTAATGCATCTTTGTTTTTCAAATATTATTTTAGGTCCTTGAATACTGCAGGTACTAGGTAGAGAACCCGACGTACAGTTATTTATGATGGACTTTGATCCAGGTTCTTAACAGTATTTATATTGAAGGAACACATTATGACGTCGAGTTAGATGTTGCCTTCATGCGAAAAAGTTAACAGGATAGTTTATGAACATTTTCTATTTCTTTTAGTACTAATGTTTTCACGAAAATAACCTTCCATTTTAAGAAAGAGTTATCATTTCCCAATTGGCGTGATGACATCATGGACTATTATATTTTCTCGGTTGTTATTTCACTTAATTTAATTAGTAATATCAAATGGTGAAATATATATTTTTTATCTTTTTGTAGCCATGTGGAAAGCTGTGAGAGATCTTTTCCCAGGGAAGGAAATCAATGGATGCTGCTTCCACTGGGGCCAGGCCGTTTTTAAGGAAAGTCAACAACCCTGCACTGAAGACGACATATGAGAGGTGAGAGGGGTGCATCAGTATGTCAGGAAACTGATGTCTCTCCTTTTCCTTCCCGGAACTCACGTCATCCCGTCCAGAGCCTTGAAAATCGTGGCAGCGACTGAACCGTTGAAAGATCTCGTTGCGTACCAGGACCGGACTTGGATGTAGTCGTCGGTGTGCCACTCATCTAGCCCTTCCCAAATAAGTGTGTAAAACTCGAGTTAAACACGGGTTTTATCCGTGTTAAACCAAGCGGTATTGGCAGTTGGTTTTTAGTGGGTTTTGGTATGTTGGTTTTTGTGAGTTTTGGTAAGTTGGTTTTTTCTGTGTTTAAAGTGGGTATTTTTACCAACTTGGTTAAAACTAAGTTAAACACAGAAAAAACTCACTTGTTACACATATGTGGGTTTTGGTAAGTTGGTTTTTTGTGAGTTTTGGTATGATGGTTTTTTGTGAGTTTCGGTATGTTGGTTTTTTGTGAGTTTTGGTAAGTTGGTTTTTTCTGTGTTTAAAGTGGGTATTTTTACCAACTTGGTTAAAACTGAGTTAAACACAGAAAAATCTCACTTGTTACACATAATGTGGGTTTTGGTAAGTTGGTTTTTTGTGAGATTTGGTATGTTGGTTTTTTGTGAGTTTCGGTATGTTGTTTTTTTGTGAGTTTTGGTAAGTTGTTTTTTTCTGTGTTCAAAGTGGGTATTTTTACCAACTTGGTTAAAACTGAGTTAAACACAGAAAAAACTCACTTGTTGCACATAATGTGGGTTTTGGTAAGTTGGTTTTTTGTGAGTTTTGGTAAGTTGGTTTTATGTGAGTTTCGGATTGTTGGTTTTTTGTGTGTTATAAAGACTCACAAAAACCAACATACCAAAACTCACAAAAAACCAACATACCAAAACCCACAAAAAACCAACATACCAAAACTCACAAAAAACCAACATACCAAAACTCACAAAAACCAACATAACCAAAACTCACAAAAAACCAACTTAAACACACTTCTGTCTACAAAAGTGTGTTTAAGTTGGTTTTTGTGAGTCTTTTGTTCGCTTAAGGGATCATAAAATTTTGCTTGTCTGACCTATAAACTTTGTAAAAAAAAATAAAATATTTACACCTTCATGGTAAAAAGGGTATTTGAGATAAAATCACAACAGATCATTACAAGCCCCATGTGATTAAAAAGAAAAGACACACACAATTTGCAAAAAAACTATGTTTATATTAAAAAAACAAATAATGTGAACATTTTTACAGTGCATTTTTTACAAAACCAGGAAAACATCTACCCAAAATTCATTATAACAATATGCGAGCACATTTAACATAATAAATTTAAATAAATAACATTCTCCTCTTAGGGCTACCACAGGTAAAAATGGGAGGAAGGGTATGAACCAATGATATATACAGTTTCAGTTAGTAAGGGGTGATACATAGAATAAAATTATTAATAATTGTTTTTAACTGTGTTGGTGGTACCGGATTTATAAAATGAAGCCATTAAGGAATCCTTCATCTTATCTTTTCCTTGAATAGCCCTTTACACATATTTACACCTATGAACAAAGGAACATATTGCTCAGCACTACACAGTTTATATATTCTCCCCGCAGTACATGACACGAAGCCGTCTCAAGGCCCATCTCATTTTCTCTTCCACTGTTGATATGGGCAGGGCAAACTTTTTGGAGATGACATCTGAAATGTATATGAACAATCAATGCAGGATTTTACTGTACATTACATAATACATTATTAAAAAAACATGTAGAAGTTTATTCCACCCAAATCAAGTCTGATCTGAATGACTTGATTTTGGTGGAATAAACTTTTACATCAATATCATCAGTTCAGATATCCCATTTTAACATCATCTACATTAGAAGGATTTCAAAAGAGGTTTTTGAAACAAGGAGGCAAATTACTGTTGCTTGAAGTTTGATATCGTTCAAAATGAAAGCTTGATCTTTAACTTTATACTGAGGTTATTTTTGTCTGCCTATGTGTTAAAATCTCAAAACTTTTATATACACAAACACAATTTTTTGTAACTCTTAAATTTTAGCAGTAGTATTAAATTAACGCAAGACAGATTATGTGCTGGAGTCAAATTTGAATTAATTGCATTAATTAATTGCATGTGTTTCAAAATGAATATGGAGGCAGAAGAACACCTGTATATTTAAATCCCCCTTTTCCCTAAAAAAATAATCATACCAACTATGGCGCTGTGTTCGGCAATCAGGAGACCCTCTCGAATCCCCCCTTAGGGGAGGTTGAACGACACTTCATAATCATAGAGCAGTCACCAGCTGATCAGGTCTGAAAACTATACTGTCATGACCTTTGCGAGGTGCGTCTTATGCATGATCTCATTTGAGATCAGGTCCTGAAAGATATTTTATAATGTAAGTGTTAAATATTGCTATGATGGTATATCTTGTTACTATAAATATTATTTATTTAAATCAAAACAAGTTTGTTTGCTTGTTGTTTTTGTTTGTTTATTTTAGCAATTTAAATCCTGTGATCACATGTGACTTAACGCTTGTCATAAATAATTAAAAGAAATGACATGTGGTAGAAAATACTGTTTGAAAATGTACCAAAATACGCGGTCTCATTTGGCTGTGTGGACTGGTCGGAAGTGTGACGCCTTTCAAATGCTAAAACCTGTATAGTTTTACCTCTCAACAAATCCAACTTTTCTTGGTCAAGGACAGGGCTCAGTTTTCCTACTCCTGATCTCCTCAAGTTGGCCTGCTCGTGCAGAGTAAAATCTGGTATCAAAGTCCATACATCAGTTAGTCCCCCTTTTGCTCTCTTTTGGCAGGAATATTCTATCCAAAGAATTTTCCAATCAATGTAAATTTCACCTTGGGAGTTTAACCTTCAAATTGAAAATATAAAAGTTTTCATTGAATATGTGGGAAAGAATTCTGTTCATTAATGACCAGAAATAGGTATAAATAATATTTAAGATGACAATTATCATTAAATACAGCCATAATTATTCAAATGGTGTTGTTTTTCCTTATAATTGCATTACATTTATACTTTTCCATTTACATTTCCCAGTGACAATACATAAATATGATAATGATCATAATTAATTCAATATAAAACTAAATAAAAAAGTGATGCAAAAATGAAAATACAAACCTAAAACAACTGTTCTTCAGTATTCCAAGATAACAGGCAGTTGATGAATTATGAGACCATATCACTTTAACCATCCAGTCTTTGAATCTCCTTTGCAACAAACTTATTGTTGATTTACACATTGTAGTAAATACACATTGTTTTCATCACACAAAACTTTATGTTGAAAGTATTTCAAGACATTTTACACTAGAATTATAAGTCTTAATGTTACTCAACTATACCTTAAAGCTCAAAGTCAGTTGCTGAAAACCCCCTTGTTTTCAAAACATAACTTCCTGTCTCCAGCCAATCAAAGTCGCTTGTTTTCAAATAGATGGTGGCTTAGCCAATCAAAAGTCTATCAACACCCCTTTGTTAGGCCTATAGAAGGAGCACTGATAAGGATTAAGGTTTATGATTTAATGGGGGGGGGGGCTAATCTCTTATGTGTCCCGGCAGGTCGATACCAAATGTAGCCGTGAAGACGCGGGAACGACCTATAAATAACCTTCAACAACACACACATCTCTTATGTGTGTCAGCCAATTACTATATCTAAGAAATATTCACTGATTTCAACACCAACATATATGTATTTATTGAATAATACACAGCACCCTTAGCATATTATATTTAATTGTGAATACTTCAATATAACATGCTGAATGGTGTTAGCAAATAATAATATTATAAATATTATTTATTTTTATTGCCTTTTAAATTGTATGTTAAAGGTCAATGTGGTAGACATTAATTGTATTGGGGTTAAATATCAGTATAAGAAAGTTAAAATAGTTATTGTTTTATGTTGAGGAGATATAATTGATGCTGGCAAGCCCACATAAGTTTCCATATGTTAATCAACACTTTCACACTGAAACTAGTTTTATTTATTATAGAAACAGTGTCACCCTCCCCTAAAAAAAATGAATAAAAAAACACACTGTAAGTCTATTGAATTCTCCAAAGAACATGAATTAAATTGAAGTATTCACATTTTTATAGATGTGTGATTGTTCTCATAATATATTTCATATTTATGTATTGATTCATTAAGTGAAAGACAAGCAATTTCATATTCAGGTATAAAACTAAGTTTGAACATTTTAACATTTTTATAGTATCTGTGAACCTGTGATGTTCTGAAAGAGCAATTTTCATCCAATATTTCCTTAAAATTATGGGGAGCCCACAAATGTACAAAAGGTGCAATGGCAAACAAGCTGTAAAAAAGCCCCTTTACAATTCATCTTGATAATATATGGCTATAAACATGAAACAAAGACCTAGTTGAAGAATAATTGTTTTATTGTTGAGTTAAACAAAAGACCAACTTATTGAAAAGTGTGTTTAAGTGAGTCATTTAGCCTTGTTGCAGCTCACAAATTATTTATAAAAAGACCAACTTAAACTCGCTTAAACCCACTTCTGATTATAAAAAGACCCACTTCTGTTGTTAAAGACTCGCTTATGAAACAAAAAGACACACTTAAACACACATAAACCAACTCATAAATAAAAAGACTCACTTTTGACACATACAAAACCAACTTCTTACAGCAAAAAAACTCGCTTTAACACACATCTACTTTAACAAACCAACTTTAAACTCAGTTAAGCACAGTTTAGCTCACATAAAACTCACTTTTATTAGCAAAAACCAACTTCCGCTCAGAAAAACTTAAAAGAAACACAGTTTTATGTTGGTTTAAGTGTGTTTTGGTATGAAAGTGGGTTAACTTTTTTCAAGGGGGCCCCCGGGCTGCGGCTGCAGTTTTGAATAAATCAAAGTTTGTAATAAGATTTTTTATAGAGGTCACAGTGACCTTGACCTTTGACCTAGTGACCCAAAAATGGGTGTGGTATGTAGAACTTATCAAGGTGCAGCTACATCTAAGGTTTCAAAGTTGTAGGTGGAAGCACTTTGATTTTAGAGCCAATATTAAGGTTTAAGCACGATGCGGACGGCGGAAAGACCACCACGAGCTTTCTATGACAATACCTTGGGTTCTCCGAAAACAGCCGAGGATTTAATTAGAGAGAAAGACTATTATGTGTTTTTGTATATTATATTTTAAGCTATGTAATTAGTGACAAGAGACCTGTCTGACCTGACAAGAGAATAAAAAGTATTTTGATTATATTAAACTTTCCAAACAAGTAAAACATTCCCTATTAGATTTTTTAACAAGAGCACCGCATAACGGGTGCCACGCTCAGCTGCGAAAGCTTGTCAGTTTTTTTTAGAGGTCACAATTACCTAGACCTTTGACCTAGTGACCCAACAAGAGATGTATTCGTCAGAAACAAAATGCCCTCTACTGCGCCACTTTGAAACAAGAGCACCGCCTTGCGGGTGCAGACCTCTCATCTATTTTTCTTTTTAAAGGTGTAGGGACCTATCTCAATTCAAATCACAAAGGAGGGAGGGGTGGAGTGGAGAGGGGTGTATAGTGTGGGGGTGTGGTCATTTATTACATCATCTTCCAAAAATGCAAAAAAAAAAAATTGTTTTTTTTTGGGGGGGGGGATTCTTGGGTGGGATGGTTGGACGGTATTTCAAAAATAAAATAATAAAAATAAAGATTTGTGTTTTTTAACCATGTTTGAAAAAAACAAGAGATGTGTGCATCAGAAACACAATGCCCCCTATTGCGACCCTTTGAACAATTTTTTTTTACCTTTGACCTTGAAGGATGACCTTAACCTTGAACTTCCACCACTCAAAATGCGCAGCTTTATGAGAACGCCGCTTTGAAGTATATTTTTTTTACCTTTGACCTTGAAGGATGACCTTGACCTTGAAGAATGACCTTGACCTTGAACATCCACTACTCAAAATGTGCAGCTTAATTATGACACCGCTTTGATTTTTTTTTATTTACCTTTGACCTTGAAGGATGACCTTGACCTTGAAGATTGACCTTGACCTTCAACTTCCACCACTCAAAATATGCAGCTTCATGAGAACGCCGCTTTGAAATTTTGTAAAAAAAAATACCTTTGACCTTGAAGGATGACCTTGACCTTGAAGGATGACCTTGACCTTGAACTTCCACCACTCAAAGGGTGCAGCTTCATGAAAACGCTACTTTAAATTATTTTTTTTTACCTTGAAGGATGACCTTGACCTTCCACCACTAAAAATGTGCAGCTTCATGATAACGCTGCTTCGAAATTATTTTTTTTGAACCTTTGACCTTGAAGGATGACCATGACCTTGAAGAATGACCTTGACCTTGAACTTCCACGTCTCAAAATGTGCAGCTTCATGAGAATGCCGCTTTGAAATTTAAAATAAATTTACCTTTGACCTTGGATTACCTTGACCTTGAAGGATGACCTTGATCTTGAACTTTAACCACTCAAAATGTGCAACTTCATGATAACGCCGCTTTGAATTATTTATTTTTTTACCTTGAAGGATGATCTTGACCTTGAACTTCCACCACTCAAAATGTGCAGCTTCCTGAGATACACATGCATGCCAAATATCAAATTGCTATATTCAATATTAAAAATGTTATGGCCAATGTTAAAGTTTCCGTATGGACAGACGCCATATATTTGACATTTGACCTTGAAGGATGACCTTGACCTTCACCTTCATCACTCAAAATGTTCAGCTCCATGAGATACACATGCACGCCAAATATCAAGTTGCTATCTTCAATATTTAAAAAGTTATGGCCAATGTTAAAGTTTTTGGACGGACAGACACCATAAATTTGACATTTGACCTTGAAGGATGACCTTGACCTCTCACCACTCAAAATGTGCAGCTCCATCAGATACACATGCATGCCAAATATCAAGTTGCTATCTTCAATAGTGAAAAAAAATATGGCCAATGTTAAAGCTTTTATCAGATGGACGGACAGACTGGCTGACATACTGTTGACAGTTCAACTGCTATATGCCACCCTACCGGGGGAATAAAAATTATTTTTTTGAGGTGGGGGTGGGGGGTATAGTGTGAGGGTGTGATGGTCATTTATTAGATGATCTTTAAAAAAAATATTAGGGGGGATTGAGGGGGGATTCGGGTGGGGGCGTGGGGGAGTGTTTGGGTGGAGTCTATTGTGGTATGTCAGGTAAGAGTTGTTTTGTCACAGTATCAATCACATCTAATCATAAATAAAGAAGTTATGGCAAGTTTAGCAAAATTTAGTATTTTGACCTTGAGTCAAGGTCATTCAAAGGTCAAGGTAAAATTCAACTTACCAGGTACAGTACCCTCATGATAGCATGAAAGTATTTAAAGTTTGAAAGCAATAGCCTTGATACTTCAGAAGTAAAGTGGATCTAAACGCAAAATGTAACCATATATTCAAAGTTACTTAGTCAAAAAAGGGCCATAATTCCGTAAAAATGACAACCAGAGTTATGCGACTTGTCCTTTACTGTCCCCTTATGATAGTTTGCGAGTGTTCCAAGTATGAAAGCAATATCTATGATACTTTAGGGGTAAAGTGGACCAAAACACAAAACTTTACCAAATTTTCAAGTATAAAGGGCCCATAATTCTGTCAAAATGCCAGTCTGAGTTACATCACTTTGCCGGCACAGTCCCCTTATGATAGTTAGTAAGTGTTGCAAGTATAAAAGCAATAGCTTTTAATATTGTTTCGTACGATTTGATACACATTTCGGCCGTTTGACCAAAGTGGGGCCGTTTTGACTAGGGGACATTTTGACCTGGGGCCGTTTTGACTAGCTACCACTAGAGCCAATCAAAAGACTTGTTGCATTATTAAAGCCTGAAATTCGGTTAAACTCAGCATTCATCGCTAAACTTTTGACTCGTACCCAAGATGGTTCGTACTTATCGTGATTCACGTATGCGTTAACGGATTCGTTTCAGATATGCGTCCGAGTGGATGCATATATTTCAAAATTATGCGCCTTAAGTTCGATATTTGTGTGTCATATACGCAGGACGCGCGGCTAGATTATTCATTGATGAGTTAGATGTATATCGACCTCACAATTATAGGAGTATGTACATGACATAAGTAAAAAAGGCTCTAGACCAAAGTAAAACACTACTCGCTTACCTGTCTTCGTCGGGATGATCCATAGTTTATTTTCTTTGTACGACACCATGAATGTCTGTAAATATTGCTTTCCGTAATAGCAGTCACAAGATGAATGACACAACAATGACATCACACAATTTGTGACGTCATTAGATCAATATGAATCTAGGTTGCCTTTACCAAATAAGAAGGTCAACTATATAAGGAGGTCACGTGACTTTTGACTCCCGGGCTGCATTTCGGCGGACTTTTCAAGTTTCGAAGGCTGTTTCTCGTAAAAGCAAAATTCAAGATGTCTCCAAAGGTATATGCTCTATTTACTTTGTACAAAGATGATCCAATCACAGGAAATGTTTTGTATATTTCCGCTGTTACTGAACCTTGAAAGGAATACACCGACTACAGAGTAGAGATGCAGTTAAGGAAGATGTTTCAAGAAATATTACTTCCACAGAAAAGATATGCTACAAAAGACGGTCGGTGATATGCCATGCATGTGTCTGTTAAGGCTGCTCATGCACAACGCAGCTGCAGCCAGAAGATCAAGGCCAACAAGTGAGTTTTATTTGTGAAATTCCTTTAAAGACTGTAAGTCTCGGCAATTTTTGCAGCACCAAGGAAACTTAGTGTTTGTAAACTCTCTCTATGTCACAGAGATAACTGTCTACTCTCTCTATGTCACAGAGATAACTGTTGCTGCCCCTACTGTACATACATTAGATTTAAACCTCGACACTTAGTAAAGCAGATTCAGACAAGTCATTAAAAGACCCATGAAAATGACCTTATAGACATGCTCCTATGCCCAAAGGCGGACAGTAGTCAGTTCCATGAAGAAGAGCTCATAAATGGTAGTTGTGACAATTGTTCAAATTACGAGAAAGTCTTAAGGAATTTTATAACCAGATTCCTGAAGAAAAAACCCTTACCTGGAACCAGTGGGCAAATCAGAACAGCAGTACTGAAATGACAAGGAAAGTAGTGATCATGAAGAAAGGTGGTAAAGACCAGATATTTCAAGAGATGGTTGAAAGGGACATAAAAAACCGGCACAGGGATACTCTTTTTTTCCAACACATACACTGGAAGAACTTGCAATTTAAGCAAACAAAAGCCAGTCTTCCAACTGATTCGGTTTTACAAATGATGGATTTTGCAAAAAAACGTCATATAAAGTACCAAAATGAAGCTAAAGCGGCTTTTTACACTGCTCAGCATGTAACAATGCATCCAGTAGTGACATATATGAATACTCCTATACAGTTAATTATTTTGGGGGAAAGATTGAAGTGTAACCAAATGTGTTTATTGTACTTCAACCTATATCAAACATGTGGTTGTAAATGTTGTTTAAATTATCTTCTTTTGGTTTGGAGACGGATAAACTGTAAGCATTCTTTGTTTTGATAATACTTGAGGTGTAATGTATTCTTTATTATTTTTTATACCAGAATCTATGAGTAAAGTACGGTGGCACTAAGGTGACATCAGCAGTAAAAAAAAAGACTAAAGGAAACACAATACCTATATTGTGTGCACAAGGCAATCGGCCAATCACAGAAGTGGATTATATTGAGGGAACAAGATACTATCTAATAATATGAAAACTTTAACAAAAAGCACTCTAAAAAAGTACCGAGGGTTTATTTCTTATTAAGTCAAATGACTTGAATGGTGGAATGTCAAATTCAAGTTCAGCCTTAAAAAGAACGATAAACAAGAGCACCGCCTTGCGGGTGCAGACTGCTCATCTATTTTCTTTTTAAAGGTGAAGGGACTCTCATTTTCAATCACAAAGGAGGGAGGGGTGGAGTGAAGAGGGGTGCATTGTGTGGGGGTGTGGACATTTATTACATTATGTTCCAAAAATGCAAAAAAAAAAATTCGGGGGGGTGGGGGGGGGGTGGTGGGGGGGTGGGGTGGGGATTCTTGGGTGCGATGGTTGAAGGGTATTTCAAACATAAAATAATAAAAATAAATATTTGTGTTTTTTAACCGTTTCAAAAAAAAAAATTGGGGGGGGGGGAAGGTGGGGGGGGGGTATAGTGTGAGGGTGTGGTGGTAATTTGTGAGATGATTTAAAAAAAAAAAAAAAAAAAAAATTAGGGGCGGGGGGGGGGGGGAGGATTCGGGTGGGGGGAGGGGGGGTGGGGGGATTCTTGGGTGCCATGGTTGGACGGTATTTCAAACATAAAATAATCAAAATAAATAGTTTTGTTTTTTAACCGTTTAAAAAAAAAAATTGGGGAAGGGGGTGGGGGGGGGGGGGGTATAGTGTGAGGGTTGTGGTGGTCATTTGTGAGATGATCTTAAAAAAAAATAAAAAAATAGGGGGGGGGATTCGGGGGGGGGGGGGGGGGGGGGGGGGGTAAGGGGGGAGGCACAGGCGATGGTTTGGGTGGAGTCTATTGTGGTATGTCAGGTAAGAGTAGTTTTGTCAAAGTATCAATCAAATCTAATCATAAATAAAGAAGTTATGGCAATTTTAGCAAAATTTAATAATTTGACCTTGAGTCAAGGTCATTCAAAGGTCAAGGTAAAATTCAACTTGCCAGGTACAGTAACCTCATGATAGCATGAAAGTATTTGAAGTTTGAAAGCAATAGCCTTGATACTTTAGAAGTAAAGTGGATCGAAACACAAAATTTAACCATATATTCAAAGTTACTAAGTCAAAAAAGGGCCATAATTCCGTAAAAATGACATCCAGAGTTATGCAACTTGTTCTTTTACTGTACCCTTATGACAGTTTGCGAGTGTTCCAAGTATGAAAGCAATATTTATGATACTTTAGGGGTAAAGTGGACCAAAACACAAAACTTAACCAAACTTTCAATTTTCTAAGTATAAAGGGCCCATAATTCCGTCCAAATGCCAGTCAGAGTTACATAACTTTGCCTGCACAGTCCCCTTATGATAGTTAATAAGTGTTGCAAGTATGAAAGCAATAGCTTTGATACTGTAGGAATAAAGTGGACCTAAACACAAAACATAACCAAATTTTCAATTTTCTAAGTATAAAAAGGGCACATAATTCTGTCAAAATGCCAGTAAGAATTACATAACTTTGCCTGCACAGTCCCCTTATGATAGTTAGTAAGTGTTTCAAGTATGAAAGCAATAGCTTTGATACTTAAGGAATAAAATGGACCTAAACACAAAACTTAACCAAAATTTTCAATTTTCTAAGTATAAAAAGGGCACATAATTCTGTCAAAATGCACGCCAGAGTTATCTAACTTTGCCTGCCCAGTCCCCTCATGATAGTAAGTAAGTGTACCAAGTTTGAATGCAATAGCATTGATACTTTCTGAAAAAAGTGGACCTTAACGCAAAACTTAACCAAAATTTTCAATTTTCTAAGTATAAAAAGGGCACATAATTCAGTCAAAATGCATGCCAGAGTTATCTAACTTTGCCTGCCCAGTCCCCTCATGATAGTAAGTAAGTGTACCAAGTTTGAATGCAATAGCATTGATACTTTCTGAGAAAAGTGGACCTAAACGCAAACTTAACCGGACGCCAACGCCGACGCCAAGGTGATGACAATAGCTCATAATTTTTTTTCAAAAAATAGATGAGCTAAAAAACGAAACTGGACCTTAGGTCAAAACTAAATATACATGTTTTTTTAAATCTCTGTAGTTCCGCTAAATATGTTGTGAAAAAGCATTTAATTTGACAAAGACAATGTCAACCACTGCAGATACATTAATTAAAGTAAATGATACAGCTTCATACAGAGAGAAATTGTCTTCATTGGAGGCGGCCAAGTACGATGAAAAATTAAAACGGAATGACGGTTGTGATCCATATCAAACTGACTCGAATAAATGGTCTACTGATGTTGGTTTATTGCCACCTGTACAGTACTATGATGTCCAACACCACCTTCTATACACACATAGTGCCTATATACACCAAGGAGAATCTGCAGGCATACAAAGGTCTCGATGCCTACAATCAGTTTATAAATGGTTGGGTCCGAGAACGATGTGCCATTGTATGTGGAGGAAATACTGTAGTCAGTGCAAGAGCTATGCATTCACAGAAACTAAGCGAGACTCCACTTAGACCATAGCTAATCTGTGCAAAAGATGGAAGAAATCTTGGGGCTCACTGTAACTGCATGGCCGGATTGGGTGAGGTATGTACCCATATAGCTGCGCTTCTCTATGCAATGCATAGTTCCTACAGTCGTATTTTCAACCAATCAAATAGCGGTACTGTATTCGCTGCTAGACAGCTTGTTGCTACCGCTCCACACGCCATTCGTTAAATAGAAAGAGAAAAGTGTTGCTAACGAAAGTATTCATCAAATAATTTCAAAATGGTATGAAGATGTGCGTGGGAGACATGCAAGGCCGATGCACCATTCCCTGATAAAATGAACGGTGCCAAATTCATAACCTTCCATAAGCCAAAAACTCAGAAAAATGTTTTAGATGGATAAAAGCGTGCGGTCATCCACACGAGCAGCTCAATGTTACGAAAATAGATGTAAACAAGGTCGTTTGTTCCTTGGTAAGAACTTAATTCACTTTATAATATTTTTCTTTAATGATTGCTATTTTATGTACTAGAGATACTCTTTTTCGTCCATTGTGATGATAATCATTAATGTAAACTTCACCTTTAACAGTGCTAATATATGCATACATGTATTGTACATGTACACATCTAAATTCAAGGAATATGCACTGGTTAATAAACTGTTAAAATGTAAGCACTGTCACCCACCCAAGAGGTTAAATCTCTGCCTGTGTAATCATGTTTTTGTCATAATATCGTGTGATAATATCGTGTGTTGTTTTGTTTCAGGTCTACAAGAGACATATTCACTTCAAATGACGTGACAAATGGCACTGCTTCAGGTTGAAAATACCAATCTGAAGGAAACAATTAGAAAACAAGTAACCGTCGGAGACGGGTGATGCTCCCAAAGTTTTTTTTGGTCACAATTTTGCACTATATATTCAGATAAAAGAAAACGTCTTGAGGGGCATAACTTTGGATAAAATAATACGATGGTTTAGCAACTTTAAAATTTCAAAGGGCCATAACTCTCTTAATAAATTATCCAACCAGAACCTACTAATAACATGCGCATCTCCTAAATGAAGCTAAGCTTCCCATAAAGTTTCATTGTATTCCAGTCAGTAGTTGGGGAGAAATAGCCCAGACAAGAATTGCACTATATGTACAGTTTATAGAAAATTTCAAAGGGCCATTAACTCTGTGAAAAATCATCCGACCATAACCGGCTGATAATATGCACATCTCCTGTTGGTAGTGAAGCTTCCCATAAAGTTTCATTGAATTCCCGTAATAAGTTGCTGAGAAATAGCTCAGACAAGAATTGCACTGTATGTACAATGGAAAATTTCAAAGGGCCATAACTCTGTGAAAAATCATCCAACGAGAACAGGCTGATAATATGCACATCTCTTGGTAGTGAAGCTTCCCATAAAGTTTCATTGAATTCCAGTCATTAGTTGCTGAGATATAGCTCGGACAAGAATTGCACTATACATGTACATTGTATGTTCAATGGAAAATTTCAAAGGGCCATAACTCTGTGAAAAATCATCCGATGAGAACCGGCTGATAATATGCACATCTCTTGGTAATGAAGCTTCCCATAAAGTTTCCTTGAATTCCAGTCATTAGTTGCTGAGAAATAGCCCTGACAAAAATTGTGCATGGAGGGACGGACGGACGGACAGAAGGACGGACGGACACATGGACGTACGGACAGACGTGGCGGCGACTATATGCTCCCCCAAGATTTTTTTGGGGGGGCATAAAAAGACAAAGAAATTAGTAGTTTGAGAGTATTAACTGTTGAAGAACAGCAAAGAAAACACAACAACAAGAAAACTTTGGTGCTGAAGGCATAAGGAGCAGAGAAAAGGCATTGAAGGGCTTATTTCTTTACTACACTGGAATAACTTCCATCATTTTTTATTTCTATTTGCCTTTCTTTTTCCTAACCGAGATGAAAAACGAAAATATGGCAAGAGTGACTTATAAATGGTTTCAAATGAAAATGCTTTACTTTCAACTTTGTGCAGATTAAGACATGGCTTTGGTCTCAAGGATTTAGCAATGAGATTCAACACATCATTACACTCTGCTGGAATTGTGTTTAATAATATGTTGGATATTATGTATTTCAAGTTTGGCCAAGTATCAATCTGGCCTCATAGGGATGTTATTTTATTTCTAAAATGCCAAAAGATTTCAAAAAAAGATTTTCTGAACACTCTTATCATAATACATTGTAGCCCTTTGCATGCTGGGTAATTTGTCATCTGCTAAAATGTCGTCTGCTGAATTTCTAAAATTTGCATTTTCTTCGATTTTTTTCAAAGAATACTATCAGAATAGCAAACAGTTTGGATCCAGATGAGACGCCACGTTCTGTGGCGTCTCATCTGGATCCAAACTGTTTGCAAAGGCCTTCGAAATTCGGTTCCAGCACTGTAAGGGATAGATGAAACTGAAATTAAAACACAAGAACGCTCTTGAGCTACACAGTCAACTTTACAGTGATTATAAGGCATCTACAACCTTAAAGGCATTGGTTGGTTGTGACCCCAGCGGATCTGTTATCTTTATATCTGAATTATTTGCAGGGGAAATTTCGGATAAATGTATTTGCGAGGATAGTGGTTTTTTTCATTGTTAAAGGTTTTATTTAATCCCTGTAGTGTTTTTAGTGACCCTATGATGTGTGAACAGTGCCCAGTCAGTCTGAAATATTGTAAATATTCTGCATTATGCAATATACATAAAAAACTAACGATTAATAAAGATGTTACCAATAACCATGAATACTTTTTAAATAATTGAATAATCATATATTATAACTCACCTTACTTTACAACCACAGTGTGATTCTGTAATATTTTCATCTGACAAATCGATGTTTAAACGATGTGGTTTTTCATTTTTCCTAATTGATCTCCAGCAGTCAGCGACAACACGCACACGGTTTTCTTCATTAAAAATCTTTATAATTATTATGAATGCATCATTGAGTGTAAGAATTAAGATCTCTACTTAAAATTCTATCTGCTAGTTTATCATAATTTGGTAGGAATTCAACTGAAATATTGTCAGAAATATTTACAAGCGTATCAGATGCTTCAGCATCAGCGGACGCCATTGGGTGATGGTCGTTTCGTGCCACTACCAGTTCGTGCCACTGATATTTGTGTAAGAAGGGGCTGGGAGGGATTGGTCGTTTCGTCCCACTGATAATATATAGTCAGAATTGTGTGAATAATACCGTATAGGTGTGAATCATAATAGGGTGTATATTGATGTAGCAAATTACAATAGTGTTAACAATTATAATTATATTTTCTTGTTTATTTTACCGTTTTTGTGTTTCAGTTATTAATATTCATCTCACTGTATATGTATTGATGATATTATTTATTTTGCCAAAAGCATGTTTTGCCAATTATGCGATTATTATTATTATAATATGTTTGCATATTGCATTGTGTTCAATAAATTTATAACATAAAGTGCTGTTGCTTTTATTTTATGCACCATGTGCATTACATGTATGTTAAATAAATTTAAAACATAATTTAAGTGCTGTTATTTTAATTGTGCGATCATTATATTATGTTTGTAGAGTGCATTGTGTTTAATAAATATAAAACATAAAGCGCTGTTATTTTTATTTTAGGCACCATGTGCATTATGTCCAATAAATATATAACATGAAGTTTTATTTTATACATCATGTATATGTATTACATTTAAAAATAATTAGAAAGCATAAATGAACAATAATACAATTTATTTTCAATAAAGAAATAATAAAATGTTGGTCATTTACTTTTAGAAAAGCTTATGTTTTACTAGCAACTCGCAAACTATTAATTAGCGGCATGTGCCGCTAAAGGCATTTCAATGTTATAGTAGCGACATGCAAACAATTAATAAGCGACCCAGGCCTTTAATGGTCAATAAGTAAACTAAATAACTATCTTTAATTTGCGACGACACCAAGCAAGTGCCGTTGGTGTATGTGTTAATGTCGAGGCACTCTAAGGAGGACTATGTGAGGGTGCTGTCAGCCATCCACCAACGCCTGGAAAATCCACTCGTCGAGTGGTTCATGCTGGATTTTGAAGCAGGTAATTGAACTAATTACCAACAACGACGTTGAAGGTATTAATTTTATTTTTAATTTATAATAACATAGCAAACAGCAATTTATAATTTTTAATTAGATAAAATGTGTATATAATGAATATATATAAAAAATATTGTATCATAGTACACAACATATTTCTTTCTTTCAGGGTGGCATCGCAGGATCAACACTCGGGCAGGGCGTGCCGACCTAGGGTTAATTCTACTTGCTCTTCCCCCTGTTACACCGTGAGGCAGATACGGGGGATATGACGATCTGCCTAGATTCTGAGCACTCCCCGATACGCGTGCATCGCAAGAAGTACAAAGAGATCTACGGGAGACTCTTCCTCATATGGGAGAAGTATGAGGACGACGAAACGACAACTACCCAGCTTCTGCGGGCATGCAGTCGCATTGCAGGTCTGGGACCTGACA
Organism: Dreissena polymorpha; assembly: GCF_020536995.1. Classification (NCBI taxonomy): domain Eukaryota; kingdom Metazoa; phylum Mollusca; class Bivalvia; order Myida; family Dreissenidae; genus Dreissena; species Dreissena polymorpha. Next base: position 17,468,021 of record NC_068359.1, on the reverse strand, counting down.
CATCCCATGACCAGGTTCATGACGAAGACGAGGTTTGAAGAAAGAAATCTGAAAAAAAAACGTTTAGTGTATAAAAGGCTGTTTCATTGTTTGTATATATTTGTGTACAAAATGTTGAATAAATCTAAAAATGAAATATATCTTGTGAAATCTGATAAAAAAAAACGTGTAGTGTACTATATTTGCTATGTGTATAAGAGGCTGTTTTATTGTGTGTATATATGTGTACAAATGTTAAATAAATCTTAAAATGAAATACATTGTATATCTTGTGGCGTGATAATGTTTTATTTTATTTATGTATTCCATATCGATATTGTTAATGTACTATATATTATCTATATGACAACTTTAAAATAAATCTTAAACTGAAATACATTTTATTAAATTATTATTTTTTAAAATAAATCTTTAATTATGAATGAACAAGAGATGTGTTTGTCAGAAACACAATGCCCCTTAATGCGCCGCGTTTTCTTTTTTTTGACCTTTGACCTTGAAGGATGACCTTGACCTTTCACCACTCAAAATGTGCAGCTCCATGAGATACACATGAATGCCAAATATGAAGTTGCTATGTTGAATATTTAAAAAGTTATTGCAAACTTTACTGTACAGTAAAGTTTTGGGACAGATTTTTTTTACCTTTGACCTTGAAGGATGACCTTGACCTTTCACCACTCAAAATGTGCAGCTCCATGAGATACACGTGCATGCCAAATATCAAGTTGCTATGTTCAATATTTCAAAAGTTATTGCAAACTTTACTGTACAGTAAAGTTTTGGGACAGAATGACAGACAGAAAGAAAGAAAGACAGAAAGAAAGACAGGCCAAAAACAATATACCCCCCGATCTATCGATCCAGGGGCATAAAAATCGCATGTAGAATACATTTAACCTGAATAAATAATCTTGAAATTAAACAATGTTGTTTTTACATGGCACAGAGGTGACCATCACAGGTGCAAAAGTTTCCCATTTTGATTCACACCTACACGGTATTATTCACACCTACCCGGCTATATACTAGTATTATCAGTGGGACTAAACGCTACCCCTTTTCAACAGAAATATCAGTGGCACGAACTGGTCGTGGCACGAAACGACCATAACTCACGCCATTTTGGATGTGGCGTGTGAAGCGTAGCAACAATCACTCAGGATGGGTCAGTGAGCGGAACTATGCATTGAAGCAACTGTTAAAATTTGGGATTCAAAAATTGTTACGCAGGAAAAGGCGTATTGGTTGCTGCAGCGCACTAGAGGTGGAAGCATGTGACACAGTCACCCACAAGACACAAACTCCTAGAACTCCAGCATCAAAAGTACGGAACAGCAAAGTTCCAGAAGCTTCTGATGAAGATATTGACCAGTTATTAAAAACTCTTGCAGAAGCTTGGTCAAAAGCACCACTTCTGTTGATCACTGAACCTTACTGCGATAAGTTCGTGCCAAAGGCAATTTCACAGGACTTTCCAGCAGTTCTATCGAACTTAAAAAAATGACAAACGTTTAGAAATGAACTACTTTGAATTGGTCCAACAATGCAGACAAATGAACTTGAAACGTTCTAAGGAGCAGAGCTGTGCTGTTGAATTCCCTCCAAGAGATCAGCGGAACAACAAACTATGGCACCAGTTTAGAGCAGGTCTGGCAAGGCAGACTTGTGTGACAAGTAAAGCTGCTCCATCACAAAGCCTGATAAAGAATATTTGTTATCCAGATGTTGCCAATGTGGAAACTCCAGCCATCAAATGGGGTAAAGATAATGAATCTGTAGCCAAGGAGCAGTTCATTTCTGCTATGGAAGCACTGCACAAAAATTGTCCAGTGGAGGATGTTGATTTACTAATTGTTTAGTGATATCAGAGGAAAAGCAGTTTATTGGCTAGTAGGGAAGTTTTATTCGAGACCCCAAAAGTCTTGCAATCTACATGTATTGTTACCACTGTCATCAAATGACAACAGCGAAAATGTTGCTAAAGATGAGTCTTTCTGCGAGGTTCTTGGAGTTTGGACCAATGATATGTTGTGACTACAATGTGTGTTTCCATACAGGGTTTTTTTTCCTTCTTTGGGACCCGCCGAAAATCGGCCCTTTCCCCTCGGATTTTTTCCCCTCAGCTGGTAAATTTTCCCCTAGATTTCATTTTCCCCTCCAAAAAAAAAATAAATAATTTTTTTTTTTTTTTTTTTTTTTTTTTTACCTTTTTATATATAAGTTCACCTGATCCACTGTACAAACTAGAAAAATATTGCATAATTAAATTATCTGATGCCTTGAATTTGTTTTAAAAACAGTAAAATACTGGTCATGTACGTAATTCCGGCCACTTTTGGGACTATTTAAGAAATATCTTTAGTGTAAGCCATCTGGTTGAAACTAAACTTCACATATACAGGCTGTCAAGTGACCTTTTTTCAAAAAGTAGGAAAAAATAGGAACTACTTTTGCAAGAAAAGTAGGAAAAAAGTAGGAAAAAGTAGGAACTTTTCCCTCAAAAGTAGGAATACATAATACTTATTTTTTTAGACACAGGTCCAGGAAACATAGCTTGAAACAGAGCAGGAGTGCCATCACATGTTCTGTATGGATACCCACTTGAAGCTACCTTAAGGGCCCAGAAGATTTCAGCCTTTTGTACCTGTTCCTTGTGTGATGGATGTACTTGCATACAGATAGATTTATCCCCACAACCCTGAGAGCTGCTTGGCTTTTGGGCACTTCCAAACAAACGCTTTTGTGAATTATCATGCATGTATTTCATGTTTTCCTTGTGTTTTTATCCATCTGCATGACTTATAAGTTGATTAGCACCAGAATTACTACAAGATGGACTTCATTCAGACAGTACAATATCTTGCAAACTCATTGCCTGTATCTCTCTTGCACCATGATCCCAGTGTTTTTCCACTGTTGTCCAACTTCTCCATCCATGAAGGGTTAAACTTTGTTTTCCCACTAGGAATTTTAGCACTTATAGTGTATCTATGATAATTAAGTTTCAAGCAAAGCTACCCTGATAAAGAAGTATACATGTAATTAGATGCTGTTCATTTTGGTGTATCATCAAATAAGTGGTTAGAGGTCTTCTGTGTATCGATATAAAAATGGTAATTATATTGTGCATGTTATATCCTTAAGCAGAAGACCAAATTTATTTAGTGATACACCAACTTGTTGTACAAGATTAATACTAGTATATAAAGCAGTGTAAATGCTCTGCTACAGCTACATTGTGAAACCTTTAAATTGACAATAGGGTGCAGTTATAATGACTTAAGTTACATTCAAAATGACTGGTCATTGCAGAGCAGATTATGCAACTGGAGATAGGACCTTATCACCTGACATCTTTTATGACAGCATTGATTGGGCAATGAAACAGTTGCACTACATTGTTTATTCCAGTTTCAAATAATGGCTTTTACATTATTGATGACTTTGCGGGAGTGTAATAATGCCGTTTAATAATTTTAATACTTCGCTTTAACACCTTGAAGTTACCTCACTAGCTATGGCATCATTAGGCAAGAATTGTGTTTGTCCGAAACACAATGCCCACTATTGCGCAGCTTTGAAATAAAATTTCAATATATCATTTGGCAGGTTTAGAAATTATCTCCCTTTTAAAGCTTATTACTTCCCTTGGATTGTATTTTTTAACTTTTGACCTTGAAGGATGACCTTCACCTTTCACCACTCAAAATGTGCAGCTTCATGAGATACACATGCATGCCAAATATCAAGTTGCTATCTTCAATATTAAAAAAGTTATGGCCCATATTAAAGTTTTCGGACGGACACACACACACAGACAGACAGACAAACGGACTTACAGTACAACTGCAATATGCCACCCTACCGGGAGCATAAAAATGTATCAGGGCATTTAGGCTCTGTGCATTTATCTTTAATTACTAAACATTATGTACCTATGATATCAATAGAACATCATATCCGTTGTCATGTAATACAGAATTTATTACATTATATTTGTAAATGATGAAAACTCGGCAAAGCATCAGTTTTATCTTTTTTCCAATAACTTGTGTAATAAATTCCATATTACATAACCACTCATACAATACATGTATCTCTATATCTCTACATTCCAAACAGCAATATCATGTAAACATGCATAAGGTTTGGTCAAATTGTTGTCAATGGAAACAAAATAAAACTGGAATAAACAATGGGTTCCCTCAGCTCTTGCATCACTGGGAACTGTGTAAGGTAGTGAAGTCTGCAGTGTACAAATGCTAAGGAAGTAAACAAGGCACTATTGTTACTTCAAAAAAAAACTTGTCAATAATTTTAAAAGTTACATAAGAAATAAATATTTATGCTCCTGAAGAGGTGCTAGCAGACAGTCAGCATGGGTTGTCAGGTCTCATCTAGATGAATGCAGGGATACAGTCATGCCATAGATTCATTCATCATGCAAGTTTACTAAATAAACTCTTTAAAAAAAAAATTCTCCATTGAAAATGAAAAAGTAGGAATAGTAGGAAGATTTGGTAAAAAAATAGGAAAAAGTAGGATCCTGATGAAAAAGTAGGAAATAGTAGGAAAAAGTAGGAAAAAGTATGACCGCTTGACAGCCTGCATATATAATCCTGGGTTCAAAACTCACCTAGCATGAAAATTTAAATAGAATTAGATCGGTGAATGTTACTTAATGAACAGAAAATGATGACATGTAAACTATCCATTTTCGTAGGTTAAATGTACCTAAAAAATCGGCCACTTTTCAGTTTGATCTGCAGATAAAATTACAAAGCAATATCTTTTGACAAATTTCCTCAATTTCAGAGTATTAATCAATGTTTATACTATCAAAATTTTTGACTTGAAATTTAAAATAAATGCGAAATTATTATACCAGTTACTCCCCCTACCTATTTTAATAAATATAAACAATGGGAAACTGCTAATTTATAAAAAAAAATGTTTTTAATGTGTTTAATAAATTTTTTCAAACATAGCTAAAAAAGTAAACACATTTTGTTTGAAAAGTTGACTTCAGTGTTGATTATTAGTAAACGCTTACATATAATATTAAAACATTTATCTAGTAATATTTTTATAAAGGGAGGTAATTCATATATTAAAAATTTATATTTAGGTTCTGATTTGTATGTTTTGAATATAAGTTTTTGTACAATTAATTGGTAAAACTTTAATTAAAGTTTATTAGATAAAATAAAAATAATTTTATCAAATATATTTGTTTCTTATATGAATATAATTGTTGCAACTCATGATGACCACTTTCCCCATGAGCTGAATAATTCCTGCTACATTTGTGACATTTTAACACAAAAGTTAACAGTGATATGGTTCTTACATTTGCAAAATATTGAGAGTGGGGATGGTTTTCATGTTGATTTTTCTAAATAAAAACAAAATATGTGCGTTAAGATCATGAAAATGATTTTACACAGGTGGCCGATTTTTTTCGTACAGGCCGGAATTACGTACATGACCAGTATGTTAAATTGATTATTTTAGACTTTCCTTATTTTCCCCAAAATCCAGCTTTTCGCAGATTTTTTTCCCCCAAAATTCAACGTTTCGCGCGATTTTTTTCACCTAAAAAAAGGCCAGGCCCTTTCCCCAAAATCAGATAAAAACCCTTGCCATAGGTTGGTTCCACAACCAGTGTGTCAACGTAGACAGTATACCTAGAGGAAAGTGATATTGTCCTGACTGTAGGAAACTTCATCAATTCAGTCGGTGCGGAAAGAAAAGGAACTATAGAGTAAAATAATTGTATATAAACTGTTGCTTGTACAGAAGCTAATGTGTGATATTTATGTAATGACCTGGGGCCACTGTCAACTGTGTTGTATTTTAAGCTATCCTAAAAAAGAGAGTTCGAAACTGGGTCATGCTGGGTCAAAAACTTGGTCACAAGGGCAAAAAAAAGAAAACCTTGTTAACACTGTAGAAGTCACATTTGATGCCCAATCATCGTGTAACTTTGTCAAATTGTTTGTTTAATGATATGTTGGTTGAATTCAAAAATGGTCCCAGTCCCTTGAAAAATATGGCGGCCAGGAGGCTAGGCAGTATTCCTAATATGGCTATAGAGAAACCTTGTGAACACTCTTGAAGTCACATTTTTTGCCTAATCATCATGAAACTTGGTCAAAAATTGGATTCAATGATATCTTGAACGAGATCAAAAATGGTCTATATCAGTTAAGAAAACATGGCTGCCATGGGGCGGGGCAGTTTTCTGTATATGTATACAGTGAAAACATGCGAACACTCTAAAAGTCTTTATTTGGTCCAATCTAGATGCAATTTGGTCAGAACATTTGTAACGACGGTTGTAAAATAGTTCAGATCAGTAAAAAAACATGGCCACTGGGGGGGGGGGGGTTCCTTATATTTATATAGTAAAAAAAGTAGCAGGTTTATTGGGCAGATTTGTATTTTGTGATTAATTTGGGCACACATAATTTGTTTTGACTGGTTACCCCCTCCACTTGAGGCCATATATACTCACACCAAATTAAACAAAATACTTTGCTGTTTAAGTGCATGTGCATTGTTATATCTATACAAGTATGTACAATTTTTATACATTTTTTCAGATGGAGTTTTGTCATACACGGAGGCATCGATGGCTTCTCGCGGATGTGTGTTTTCCTCCAAGCTGCGACCAACAACAAGGCTACCACGATGAAAAAAGCCTTCATGACAGGCACCCAGTGCTATGGTGTCCCATCAAGAGTCCGGAGCGATCATGGACTGGAGAATACCGGGGTTGGGGCGTTTATGATAGCGCATCATGGACCTCGTCGCAGTTCTTTCATCACGGGAAGGAGCATTCACAATCAGCGGATTGAACGCATGTGGCGTGACCTGTTTGCCAGTGCAACAAGCGTGTTTCACAGCTTGTTTACGTATCTTGAGGAGTCTGAACAGTTGGATTTGGCAAATCCAGTGCACATGTGGTGTCTTCATCACGTGTTTCTGCCTCGTGTCCAGCGAGCATTAGACATATTTCGTGAGGGCTGGAACTTGCACAGGTTGAGTGGTGAAAGAGGTAGAACCCCCACACAGCTCTACATTGAGGGCATGATGTGCCAAGCTGGACAGTGTCATAGGGGCATCGACAACATGGTGTTCCGTGTTCCGGAGGAGGCCATCCAAGACCATGACGAATATGGCATTGACGATGAGGTTGAGGTAGCTCCCCGAGAAGACATGATCATCAATGTGTCAAATGTAGACTGTCCTCTGAATGAGCAGGACTTCACAAGACTAGAACAAACTGTGAACATTGAAAGTGATCACCAGGGTGTGGATTGTTTCTTGGCATGTGTGGAGTTCTGCAATTCTGTGTTGTGACCAAGATATGATAAACATGAAACTGTGTACATGCATGTCAGATAAAGATGTTTATATACTCATGTCGTGTTTCAGCTATTGTGGCCTTAAGCAACATAACTTAATAAGCTTGACATTTTGTACAAAATTAAAGTTCTTACAAGTGGAAATTATATAGATGTTTCTATTTCCCGAAACTTCAAATGTTTTAAATATTTTATGTTTCAAGGAAATCTTTTCATTCAGTAGGAAAATATTAACCATGGCTTACAGAAAATTTGTTAAAAATGTAAAAAAAATTACAAAAAAATATAACAAAATATAGGAATAAAAGAGAACTGGATATTATTATCTGTCCATTTTATAAGTTAGTTGGGATATAGATACATGTATGCGTAATAAACATCCTTTTATGAAAATAATTGATAAAATAAGTGTCAAAAGGTAGCGTAAAAAGAGTCTCGAACATAGTCAGTTTTATTTAAAGAAGATTCAACGACTATTATGTACACAAACATGTTTGTCATTGAATACCATGGCTTTAAAATCAATGTTCAAAGTTTGACCAACTTATTTTGCATAGTTTTTGAGATATGATGTCCTGAATTAAATCACTAAAACTGTGACTGGTGGGACAAAAATGAGAAGTTACATATGAAGTATCAGTTATTAGTGTAATGGAATTCTTGCTCTTTTGTAGCATCATATAAACTGTTCTATATAGCAAGAAAGGACAGTTATCTTGCACATAAGTTTTTGAAAACTTAAAGACTTAGTATAAAAACGTAATATTATGTTGCACTTCCTACTTAATTTATTGCCATTTGATAATTCAGTATTTTTTACTCAAAAGTACCTTAAGTAGATCTATATTTTTCATTATTTTATGCACGATGAAAACCAAAGCAGGAAGAAAAATAATTTCAGTTGAATTATTTAACAGTTAATTGTAGATATTGTTAAGAATTAATAAATACATAAATGTGACTGTTGGGACATGTTCAATTGCATTAAGACCATTATTTTGTGTGTATTTATGCATATTTTACACTACAATGCAATAAAATTAAAGTAACAGAGGTTTGGAAATTATTCGGACCACAAAGTAATAATTTTTGGGCCCATTAAAAGTTTGAGATCTGTGTATAGTACATCAGCCGTGACTGTTGCGACAAAAAGTTTCTAAAGTTAGTATGATGAATTTATAAATCTGAAAGGTCAAAGACCAGTCTTATTTTCTCAATGGCTGTTCAATGAACACAATCACATGCATACTCATGTTTAGGGTGATGTTAAAGCAGACAAAGAGGCACTTTAAACAGCCGTGATTATTACCTGATGTCTTATATAAATGATAATTAATTATTTTTTGCTGTTTCCTCGTCGAAAAAGAAATTTGCAATGTTTTAAACTGTTACCGGTGAATATCAAACTGTTGACCGGTCAACAGTTTGAACTGTTGCCCGCCGGAATAATGACGTCATTTCGTCGAAAAAATGACGTCATTTTACAGTTAAACAGTCAAAATTATTTATTTTTTGATTACTGTGTAAATAAAAATTTAGTTTGCTGTTATTTCTATGTTGGAAATTCGATCAGGTAATAAAACACTTATTTCATGGATGCTTGGTGAACAGTCAAAACTGTTGTCGGTATCAGGGCTGACATTTGGATACCTTGGGAAACAGTTTTGACTGTTCACCGCGCATCCATGAAATAAGTGTATACTGTTGGGACAAAAACCATTACTGTTGGGACACATATTCCATGCAATGTTACAGTTGTTACTTGTCAGCATATAAGTTTGACTGAAAAATGTATACCTGTGCTAGAGTCTTGAGAATAAGTGAAGATAGCTTTTCCATAAAAATTTGATATCATCAAACAGTGAGAATTAGAAGAGACACGCCATCAAGCTGTTACTGTGTAAGACAATGGTGCTTAACGTCTAGTGAAATAGATAGGTTACACACATTTGAAGGCTGCCTTTATTGTTAATTTCATGCAATATGTAATGAAGGTATGAAAATGCTCTTCCAGACTCAATTGAGTACATTTTAAAAGAGGGCCTGAAAGGCCCAAAGTCGCTCACCTGAGATTAAAAGGAACTGACCTGTTCTGTGCAGCCCAAGATGTCATTAGAACAAAATGTTCTAACCAACTTTCTTGACTAGTGAACACCCTGGCAGCCACGTTTTTCAACAGACCAGAAAGATTTTCATACACATCCGAGATATCATTTAAACAAATATACTGACAAAGTTTCATGAAGATTCATAAGTCCATTATCAGGAAAAATGCCCCGCCCACTGGTGGTCATGTTTTTCAAGCGACTGGAACCAATTTCGAATTTGTTCAAAATATCAATGGGACAAATATTCTGACAAAGTTTCATGATGAACGTACAATAAATATTGCTTCTAGAGTGTTAACAGGATATTACTATAGCCATATAAGGAAAAATGCCACGCCCCCTTGGCGGCCATGTTTTTCTACCAACCGGAACCATTTTCGAACTCATCCAAGATATCATTAGGACAAATCTTCTGACCAAGTTTCATGATGATCGGACAATAAATGTGGCCTCGAGAGTGTTAACAAGGTTTTACTAAAGCATGATACATAGCCATATTAGGAAAAATGCCCTGCCCCCTGGTGGCCATGTTTTTTAAGCAACCAAAACCATTTTAAACTCATCCAAGATATCATTAGGACAAATCTCCTGACCAAGTTTCATGACGATAGGAAAATAAATGTGGCCTCTAGAGTGTTAACAAGGTTTTACTTAAGCGATTTAAGGAAAAATGCCCCGCCCCCTGGTGGCCATGTTTTTCAACCAACCAGCATCATTTTTGATCTCATCCAAGATATTATCGGAACAAATCTTCTGACCAAGTTTCATGAAGATCGGAAAATAAATGTGGCCTCTAGAGTGTTAACAAGGTTTTACTATAGCCATATATAGCGATATAAGGAAAAATGCCCCGCCCCTTGGCAGCCATGTTTTTCAAGCAAATGTTACGATTTTCACACTCATCCAAGATATCATTGGGACAAATCTTCTAACCAAGTTTCATGAAGATCGGAAAATAAATGTGGCCTCTAGAGTGTTAACAAGGTTTTACTATAGCCATATAAGGAAAAATGCCCCGCCCCCTGGCGGCCATGTTTTTCAACCAACCTGCATCATTTTCTAACTTATCCAAGATATTATTAGAATGAATCTTCTGACCAAGTTTTATGAAGATCAAACAATAAATGTGGCCTCTAGTGTTCACAAGATTTTACTATAGCCATATATAGCCATATAAGGAAAAATGCCCCGCCCCTTGGCAGCCATGTTTTTCAAGCAAACGTAACCATTTTCGAACTCATCCAAGATATCATTCAGACCAATCTTCTGACCAGGTTTCATGATGATCGGACAATAAATGTGGCCTCTAGAGTGATAACAAGGTTTTACTAAAGCATGATATATATAGCCATATTAGGAATAATGCCCTGCCCCCTGGTGGCCATGTTTTTTAAGCAACCGAAACCATTCTCAAACTCATCCAAGATATCATTAGGACAAATCTTCTGACCAAGTTTCATAAAGATAGAAAAAATAAATGTGGCCTCTAGAGTGTTAACAAGGTTTTACTATAGCGATTTAAGGAAAAATGCCCCGCCCCCTGGTGGCCATGTTTTTCAACCAACCAGCATCATTTTTTGAACTCATCCAAGATATTATCGGGACAAATCTTCTGACCAAGTTTCATGAAGATCGGATAATAAATGTGGCCTCTAGAGTGTTAACAAGGTTTTACTATAGCCATATTAGGAAAAAATGCCCCGCCCCTTGGTGGCCATGTTTTTCAACCAACTGGCATCATTTTCTAACTCGTCCAAGATATTATCGGGATGAATCTCCTGACCAAGTTTCATGAAGACTGGACAATAAATGTGGCCTCTAAAGTGTTAACAAGATTTTACTATAGCCGTGTTAGGAAAAATGCCCCGCCCCTTGGCAGCCATGTTTTTCAAGCAAAGGTTACGATTTTCACACTCATCCAAGATATCATTGGGACAAAACTTCTGACCAAGTTTCATAAGATCGGAAAATAAATGTGGCCTCTTGAGTGTTAACAAGGTTTTACTATAGCCATATAAGGAAAAATGCCCTGCCCCCTGGCGGCCATGTTTTTCAACCAACCGGCATCATTTTCAAACTCGTCCAAGATGTTATTGGAATGAATCTTTTGACCAAATTTTATGAAGACCAAACAATAAATGTGGCCTCTAGAGTGTTCACAAGACTTTACTATAGCCATATATAGCCATATTAGGAAAAATTCCCCGCCCCTTGGCAGCCATGTTTTTCAAGCAAACGTGACCATTTTCAAACTCATCCAAGATATCATTGAGACCAATCTTCTGACCAAATTTCATGAAGATCGGACAATAAATGTGGCCTCTGGAGTGTTAACAAGATTTTACAATAGCTATATAAAGGAAAAATGCCCTGCCCCCTGGTGGCCACGTTTTTCAACAAACCGGCATCATTTTCAAACTCGACCAAGATTTTTGGGATGAATCTTCTGACCAAGTTTCATGAAGATTGGACAATAAATGTGGTCTCTAGAATGTTAACAAGATTTTATTATAGCCATATAAGGAAAAATGCCCCGCCCCTTGGCAGCCATGTTTTTCAAGCAAAGGTTATGATTTTCAAACTCATCCAAGATATCATTGGGAAAAATCTTCTGACCAAGTTTCATGAAGATCTGAAAATAAATGTGGCCTCTAGAGTGTTAACAAGGTTTTACTAAGCCATATAAAGAAAAAAATTCCCCGCCCCCTGGCGGCCATGTTTTTCAACCAACCGGCATCATTTTCGAACTCGTCCAAGATATTATTGGAATGAATCTTCTGACCAAGTTTTATGAAGATCAAACAATAAATGTGCCCTCTAGAGTGTTCACAAGATTTTACTATAGCCATATATAGCCATATAAAGAAAAATGCCCCGCCCCTTGGCAGCCATGTTTTTCAAGCAAACGAAACCACTTTCGAACTCATCCAAGATATCATTGAGACCAATCTTCTGACCGAGTTTCATGATTATCGGACAATAAATGTGGCCTCGAGAGTGATAACAAGGTTTTACTAAAGCATGATATATAGCCATATTATTAGGAATAATGCCCTGCCCCCTGGTGGCCATGTTTTTTAAGCAACCGAAACCATTTTCAAACTCATCCAATATATCATTAGGACAAATCTCCTGACCAAGTTTCATAAAGATAGAAAAAATAAATGTGGCCTCTAGAGTGTTAACAAGGTTTCAATATAGCGATTTAAGGAAAAATGCCCCGCCCCCTGGTGGCCATGTATTTCAACCAACCAGCATCATTTTTGAACCCATCCAAGATATTATCGGGACAAATCTTCTGACCAAGTTTCATGAAGATCGGAAAATAAATGTGGCCTCTAGAGTGTTAACAAGGTTTTACTATAGCCATATAAGGAAAAATGCCCCGCCCCCTGGCGGCCATGTTTTTCAACCAACCGGCATCATTTTCAAACTCGTCCAAGATATTATTGGAATGAATCTTCTGACCAAATTTTATGAAGATCAAACAATAAATGTGGCCTCTAGAGTGTTCACAAGATTTTACTATAGCCTTATATAGCCCTATTAGGAAAAATGCCCCGCCCCTTGGCAGCCATGTTTTTCAAGCAAACGTGACCATTTTCAAACTCATCCAAGATATCATTGAGACCAATCTTCTGGCCAAATTTCATGAAGATCGGACAATAAATGTGGCCTCTGGTGTGTTAACAAGATTTACAATAGCTATATAAAGGAAAAATGCCCCGACCCCTGGTGGCCATGTTTTTCAACCAACCGGCATCATTTTCAAACTCGTCCAAGATATTATCAGGATGAATCTTTTGACCAAGTTTCATAAAGATTGGACAATAAATGTGGTCTCTAGAGCGTTAACAAGATTTTACTATAGCCATATATAGCCATATAAGGAAAAATGCCCCGCCCCTTGGCAGCCATGTTTTTGAAGCAAAGGATACGATTTTCAAACTCATCCAAGATATCATTGGGACAAATTTTCTGACCAAGTTTCATGAAGATCTGAAAATAAATGTGGCCTCTAGAGTGTTAACAAGGTTTAACTATAGCCATATTAGGAAAAATGCCCCGCCCCCTGGTGGCCATGTTTTTCAACCATCCAGCATCATTTTCGAACTCGTCCAAGATATTATTGGAATGAATCTTCTGACCAAGTTTTATGAAGATCAAACAATAAATGTGGCCTCTAGAGTGTTCACAAGATTTTACTATAGCCATATAAGGAAAAATGCCCCGCCCCTTGGCAGCCATGTTTTTCAAGCAAACGTAACCATTTTCGAACTCATTCAAGATATCATTGAGACCAATCTTTTGACCAAATTTCATGAAGATTGTACAATAAATGTGGCCTCTGGAGTGTTCAATCCCCCCCCCCCCCCCCCCCCCCCCCCCCCCGAAGAAGAATGGCTTGATGTTGTACGTGTACATGAAGTCTAATTTTCCCATGAATTTCATCATTACACGAAATACATGAGAAATGTTTTTTTGTTGCTAGAATTTTATTTACTTTCCATGATTAATGAAATCATGAAATGATTTCGGAATAACATGTTTAATTATACGCATTTGAAAATACTTTAACTGAATAATGTATTTTGTTATACCAATGGTCATAACACATAATGCAATTAGTAGGTTGATAACGTGTTTTGAGATTGCCAAACTATGCATACATAGGTCTACATGCATAAATGACCTTACAAGTTTTATTGCGATCCGGAAAGAAGTGTACTTGGTAAAATTTAAAGATAGACTTGTTTTTATACTCAGAAATTCACTTTCACTTTCGCAAACTTTTCTGAAAGGAGGTTCATATAACTTTAAATTCAGTCATTGAACAGTGCTTGATGCTCTCAAATCGCGTCACATGATTAAGGCATGTGCTCAATGGGAATTCCCCCATCCCACAATTCAATTTTTACATGCACTTGCGTAAAATGGCGGACGTTTGTGTTTATGAAATTCTTTAACACATTCATCATCAACATTTGCTGTATTTTGGTTTTGAAAATAAAAATTGTAATAACACTGGAGTCTCGGATAACGTATAGAGTTGGAACATGTAAGTCTGTTAAAATTCTGAAATATAAGTGGCACCTCAATATTTATGTCTGGGACGTCCACAATTTTAGGCTTTGAAGTCAGGACATCCAACTTTTAAAAGCTAGCGAGCGGAAGCGCTGGGGTGGTATTCCAGTAGCTTCTTAAAAGATGAGGATAAGAAATAATCTTATCTTATTTTTTTTCTTAACTAAAGATAAAATTGAGATATTTCTTAAGTGGTATTCCGAGGAAAATCTTAAGTTTATCTTTATTAAGATTTGCCTTAATCTATTTTTATCCTCAAAAGGAACGAATGCTAATTTGCATAAATTTTCGTTTTTTACCGTTCTAAATAAAGTAACGGAAGTTTCAAATGCTCATGCGGAAACATTTGTTGCCAGACTATAATGTCAACAAATATGGCCGACATCGATAAGAAGCGATCGGCAAATTTCAGTGCTAATGATTGCTTGTTGCTGGATTATTATGAATAAGCCGGCTCAAGAAGGGTCTATTTTGACCCGCTATGCTTACCTGAAAAGCAGATTCAACCCATGTAAGTATTAACAAACGTTATTTATCATTATTCGTTATGGTGTAGCTATCATAGTGTGAAGTATTTTGACATATTTGCGCTCTTGTTTTGTACACATATTTTTTTCAAGTCCACATAGTTAATAAATTTGACACGATCATGCATTTACACTTACTTTTTATATAAAATATTATAAAAATTGATTTTGAAACTGGTTAACTAAAATATGTTTCAATTAGGTTATTTGACAGATGAAAGTAGTAAATGTTTATGACAAGCAAACACAGAACAGTTTTGCTTACAGGCATATTTATGTTGTTTATATCTTTAAGACACCGGTGACACACAAGGGGTTGTTGTATGTAGTGGGTGGCAGCAATGGATCGTCAATTCTATTCACTCTGGAATATTACGATCATTGAGGCGAATGTGTTGCTGTCTTCCAGCATTATGATTGGAGGCAGTCGTGGCGTCACAGTGTTTGACCAACGCTCATATTGAATGTCTCTGATCTTGTTGATCACATTGTATTTTGTCAAAAGAACACAATATACTGCCTTTTAAATAAAAACAAGAGATGTGTTTGTCAATAACACAATGCACCCTACTGCGCCACTTTGATTTATTTTATTTTTTTTAACATTTGGCAGGTACAGACAATTATCTCCCTTTAAAGCTTATTACTTCCCTTGGATTTGTTTTTTGACCATTGATCTTGAAGGATGACGTTGACCTTTCACCAATCAAAATGTGCAGCTCCATGAGATACACATGCATGCCAAATATTAAGTTGCTTTATGAAGTGACATAGAAGTTATGAGCATTTTTCAAAACCTAAACGCAAAGTGTGATGGAAAGACGGACGGACGGACAGTTCGATCACTGTATGCCCTCCTTCGGGAGCATAATGAAGATTAAAAGACTGCATTGTGTTGACAAGGCTGCAAGGATATGAAAAGACTCAGAAAGAACTTTAATGAGCACCAAGAAAGAATATTAATTAACAAGATGCGTTTGTGAAACACAATGTCCCCCTATATGACGTTTGACTTTGAAGTAACCTTGACCTTGGGAAGGATGACCTTGACCTTGACCTTTCACCACTCAAAATGTGCAGCTCCATGTGATACACATGCATGCCAAATATCAAGTTGCTATATTCAATATTGCAAAAGTATTCATGAAATAAGCGATTTTGGCCACATATATTTGACCTCTGACCTTGAAAGATGACCTTGACCTTTCACCACTCAAAATGTGCATCTCCATGAGATGCACATGCATGCCAAATATCAAGTCGCTATCTTCAATATTGCAAAAGTATTTATAAAATAAGCGATTTGGGACACATATATTTGACCTCTGACCTTAAAGGATGACCTTGACCTTTCACCACTCAAAATGTGCAGCTCCATGACATACACATGCATGCCAAATATCAAGTTGCTATCTTCAATATTGCAAAAGTATTCATAAAATGAGCGATTTTGGCCATATATATTTGACCTCTGACCTTGAAGGATGACCTTGACCTTTCACCACTCAAAATGTGCAGCTTCATGAGATACACATGCATGCCAAATATGAAGTTGCTATCTTCAATATAGCAAAAGTTATTGCAAAATGTTAAAGTTGGCGCAAACAGACAGACCAACAGACAGACCAACAGACCAACAGACAGGGCAAAAACAATATGTCCCCCACTACTATAGTGGGGGACATAAAAATTGACGCGATTATAGGGAACATATTTATGTTCTAAACAAACAAGACAAAGATGATATGACTTTCGATGATTAAAGCTGAATTCAAAAAGGTTGTTGTTTCAGAGTAAAAAGTGCTCATGTCTGAACACTCTAATGACAAGGAAAAGTTATATCATTCTTACCCTGTGGTCCTTGCGAGTATGTTATAGTAAGATAGAAAGATACTGGACGGCTATGAGAAACAGGTAACCACCTCTATAATCATGCATTTGGTTTGCTATATTAATTTCATGTCTAGTTTTTTTGGAATTAACATTTTGACTGAAAATGATAAGAAATATGAACATTGATAATGCTCCATGGTTATGAATGCAAAATAGAGAGAATCTGGTTCAACTGTTGGGACTATTGGAAGTCATTCAATGAGATGGATTACACCTGCAGACAAATACAAGTACAAATTGAACAAGATGTGTTTGTAAAACACTATGTCCCCCCATATATTTTACCTTTGACCTTGAAGGATGACCTTGACCTTTCACTACACGAAATGTTCAGCTCCATGAGATACACATGCAAGCCAAATATCAAGTTGATATCTTCAATATTGCAAAAGTTATGGCCAATGTTAAAGTTTGATGCAAACAAACCAACAGACAGGGCAAAAACAATATGTCCCCTAGTAAAGACTGGGGGACATAAACAGTGGAAGCCTTATAGGCACAGCTGTCATTTATTCATTTTATACTGTCAAAGAGTCAATACCAGTATACCAAACTAGATTTCCATGTTCAACCCTTACAACACAACATTATTTCTGGACATTATAATGGACCTTCCTCCAAAGTTGCATACATGTCCACCTACTGTTAACAGCCTTTCAAGCATCAAGGGAGACAACCTTCACATGAATGTTGACACCCATTGATTGTTGGACTTTTCTGAATACTAATAGTTCTCTGCGTAAATAATTTTACTGTCCAGTTCTTTTTTCCATAATAACCCCCCCCCTCACATTTTTTAATCTTACAAATAATAGAAACAAAGTCAAGAGGAAAAAACAACAGCAAGGCAAATAAGTATGTATGCATGTCTATTGTATATTTGACATTTATAATTTGATAAATAACCACAACATTTGGGATCTGAAGAGAAGATGTATTCAAATTCTAACTCATATTATAGTCTAGAACTATTGGCCTAGACACAATTACAGGACTTAACAAGTCTAGAACTATTGGCCTGGACAACATTGCAGGACTTCACAAGTCTAGAACTATTGGCCTGGACAAAATTGCAGGACTTCACAAGTCTAGAACTATTGGCCTGGACAAAATTGCACTTCACGAGGGCAATAACGATTTAATTATGAGAGCAGGAGCTATGGGCCTTTTACACTGCATTTCCCATCATTGAGATCAATCTACCAATGATGTGTCAAGTTCAAATGTCCAGTGCTCCAGCAAGCCCTAAATCGAAGGGCGCACTGCCCTGCCCTTCCGAAGCTCCGCCCTGCCCTTCCGATGCTCCACCCTGACCTTTAAAAAAAATTGAGAACGCCTGTGCTTCTCTAAAGGAAATGACTGAGGTTAATGGTGTGTTTGTGGATAAACTTCGTCCAAGTTAATAAAGACAAAGTGAAAAATCAAAGCCAACCAAAGAAAATGTACCATTTGAAGGCTTTAGCGGTGATGAAGAAAGTGAGGATGAAAATTAAAGTGTCGACTACTCATCAGAGCTGAGGAGTAACACACATCAGAAGGATTTCCTCAGCAATGTTGCACCAAACTACCTGTCAAAACTTACAAACAACCTGAAAAACAGGTTCATTGAGACAGAAATTCTTGAGTGCATGAAAGTGATCATACCTGAAAATATTAGCACAACTGACTAAGTCGCCAGTTATGGCACAGAGGAGATCAAAAAGCTGGCAACCCACTTTGTGAGACAGATCTCAAAAGTGGAAGAAGAAACAATGGAGTTCAGGCTGTACAAAAGGTTGCTTAAAAGCAGTTACAGTAAATGCAGATGACAGCTATACTTATGAAATCTGGAGATCTTCCAAACATGACTGCAATATTGAAATGTTGCATTGTGATTTCTGTGACCAGTGTGCAGCGTGAAAGGGATTTTGGCACCCAGAATAGGATTAAATCCAAATACAGAACAAGCATGAAAAAATCAACACTGGATGACCTGATGCGCATCTCAGAAGATGGGTAAGAGCTCAAAAATTTTAACAGGACACTGACCATAAATTATTGAAGGAGAAGAAATTCAGGAAATCGTTCAAAATTTGAAGAGAAAAAAACTTTGTAGTAAAATAATTAGAAATTGCCTGTGTATTAAAATGTATGCTGTATTGCTTGAATGATTATTTTGCTGGGACTTATTTATCAAGACCAAATTTCTTTCACAATGTATGCTTTATTATTTTTGTGTTTATTTTCAGGGACTTAATTATGCATGTTGTACCACAGTTGTGTTTATGTGAGTTTGTCATTACAAGCAGTGAATATGGTTGTAAAACCAAATAGATTAATAATGTATAATTAAGTTAATATTTTGCAACTTTGAACAGCCTGGCTGTTCTGAAGACTTATGGCATGTGGATCAGGTTAGGGTTGACCACGGGACGGAGTTCTACCTCTGCCATACTGATGAAAAATCAGAAACAACAATGGGAGTGGTGACCTCCGAAGACAACAAACTGTTTGAATTGTCGGTCAACTGGGGATCACGCCAGGGCTCAGTAAACAAGGACGCTTGTTTACCCGACACATTTAATACTATTTCATGGAATATTGCTGGACTTAATTTTAGATATATGGAATAATTATGATATTCTTAAAGAAATCGTGATGGTTTATGGTTTAAGTGTTTTTTTAACTTAAAAGCAGAGTTAACATGCAGAAACAAAATACTGCGGCACGGCAATGAGTAAGTTTGCTTTCCAATTAAATTATTACTGAGATGGCTATGTAAATTTTCACATTTTTGTGTGTCAAGTTATCTTCCTAGCATGGAAGAATGCATTATAGTTTCCAATAAAATTTGGTTCCTTTATTTCCCATACTGGTTAAGGTTGCGATCCCTAGCCATCTTCACTAGTTTAAATCATACAATAGAGTGCATGTGACCTGAGATTAACTAGAACTTGTAAATAACAGACTAACACAGTGTTGGTTAACATGATAAAACGAGAGCGCCGATGGCGTTAAAAGCATAGGTGCAAGATACAGGGAAGAATGGCGTCACGTGGTATAATGTAGTTCGATATCGCCATCCGCGAATTTCTCAAATCAATAATTTCAAACAATTACCGACTATTTAAATAGATAATCTTTCCATTTACATCAGTGTTTGAAACGCTTATGAAAAATAATTACCCAAGCCTTTCAAAATTTAAGCACGGACAGATCTGTATCTTTTCATAAATGAAAATAGACGCTACCCTATTCGTCTGCGTCAAGAATTTGTCGTAAAACTTGTGGTAAGCGTTAGATGCAGACGTGCACAACAGATTGAGTTCTGAATACAGATTTCTGAATGCAGATTTTTATAGAAACTCCTCAAAGCAGTTACTTCCCTTGCTTCGCCCGGTCAGTAACTTCTAGTATAAGGGAGGCCACTGCGTAGGAGATTGAGATTTATAGTGCAGATAGAATTGTTTTACGAACGAAATTTGATTTAGGTTATAAGAAGATTTTTTGACATAAAACGGTCTTAGAAAAATTCACTAAAAATGGTGTCAGCAATATTCTTGGAAGAAAACGTTAGAAAAACGTTTCCAATTTTTTTTTGTAAGAATAACCATATACTAAATTAAATAGATATTTCGTCTGATTTTTGATCAGGTAAGGCTTCATAATGAGTAACCGAGCGATGTGGATTTTTGAAATGTGGTATATACCATAAGCATAGGTGCGTAAACGCACCTATGCTAACCAGGATCAGCAAGACATGGATTATCAACTTGTGAAGTATTGTGTTTTATACCTGGTGTCAATAAAAACAAATATATGGATTTGATTGTTATGTTGTTTTTTTTCTTGGAAATGTGGCAACAATAAAACTTTTTTTATTAAATGTATTTAAACTTCATATCCGTTTAAAGTACGGGAATCTGTTTGATTTAAATGTTTATTAAGGAGTATGTCAAATACACATAAGGGTCATTGCAAGAGTACAGCTGAAGGCAGGAGATGTACACATAAGCTTTATGTTCAAAGTCGTTCATACTAATTAACTAATTTGCCAGTAAAAAGAAAAAGTTAGTACAGTCTGTCCTAAGAAATTCAGATTCAAATATACCAGAAGAATGAGGCACATGTTTGATATTTGTTCTAGCGTTCAAAAAGTGAACCGAACAGGTAGGTAAATGAATAAGTGGAGCTAACGGAGGACATAGTTCCAATTCATTGATTGAGTTCAGACTGTAATATAGTTCTATTGTTGTTTTTTTTGTGTTAAAACTTGAATTATGAGCTCCAAACAAGACACAGTTGCCTTAAATCAAAGAAAAGTCTGAGGGTTTGTTATACAGTTATTCAGAAAAAAACAACAACATAAAATTCTGTTCTATAAAGGCACACAGATATATAATCAATGTGCCCCTTTAATCTGAAAGTAATTGTTTCAGTATCAAATAGAGCATTGAAAAAACAAACTTTTAAGACCTATACTTGGGTAGATTACATGAACGTACTTTTAAGACCTGTCGGGAATGCAACAACAGTGTGTGTTTAAAAGAAATTATTTCCTAATTTTTATATAAAATAAATAATTATATAGTGTCTATATAATTTTTTCAGACTGGCATCAGGAGGTATATGGCCGGAACTTAGATTTCGAGACAGTGGGAAAGGAAGATTTGGCTAAAAACTGCGCAAGTTGTATTGCGAGGCCACGCCTAAACCAAACGAAACAAGAGTGCCAAACTGTCACAAGATACGCCCGTTCGAAGGTTTTGGACACCATGCTCAATGCTTGAAATGCACTAAGTGACCTCAAGACCTAGTTATTGACTTGGCATGACCCATATTTGAACTTGACCTAGATATCATTTAGATGTAACATCTGACTAAATTTGGTGAAGATCAGATGAAAACTACTTCAATTAGAGAGCGGACACCATGCTAAATGCTTTAAATGCACCATGTGACCTCGTTTTTGACCGGGCATGACCCATATTCGAACTTGACCTACATATCATCTAGACACAACTTGTAACCAAATTAGGTGAAGATCAGATGAAAACTACTTCAATTAGAGAGCGGACACCATGCTAAATGCTTGAAATGCACTAAGTAACCTCGTGACCTAGTTTTTGACCCGGCATGACCCATATTTAAACCTGACCTACATATCATATAGACACAACTTTTGACCAAATTTGGTGAAGATCGGGTGAAAACTACTTCATTTAGAGAGCGGACACCATGAAATCCTTGAAATGCACTAAGTGACCCCATGACCTAGTTTTTGACCCGGCATGACCCATATTCCAACTTGGCCTAGATATTGTCTAGACTCAACTTCTGAGCAAGTTTGGTGAAGATCGGATGAAAACTATTTGAATTAGAGTCCGGACAAAGTGGCGCCGTTGAAAATGCACTAATTGACCCTATGACCTAGTTTTTGACCCGGCATGACCCATATTCGAACTTGGCCTATATATCAACTAGATGCAACTGCTGACCAAGTTTGGTGAAGATCGGATGAATACAATTTGAAATAGAGTCCGGACAAAGTGGCCCCTTTGAAAATGCACTTATTGACCCTATGACCTAGTTTTTGACCCGGCATGACCCATATTCGAACTTGGCCTAGATATCAACTAGATGCAACTGCTGACCAAGTTTGGTGAAGATCGGATGAATACAATTTGAATTAGAGTCCGGACAAAGTGATGCCTTCCGCCCGCCGCCCGCCCGCCGCCCGCCCGCCAAGGGGTTTCACATAATACGTCCCGTATTTTATACGGGCGTATAAAAAGTGAGCAGTCACTGCCAGAGCACCACAGAAATGAATACCACAGGAACACATTGGTCAATCTAGCAGAAACTTTGAAATAGTTTGAGATATTGAGTTTGTACGGAGCAACCGCACTCTAGATGGGTTTCACAAAAGCAGGACAGAAGCTGGGCTGTCAAGGCCTACACAGCATACAGAAATCCTGACAAAATAAGACCTTGGGAAAGCAGCAACCTATCTTCAGAAGTATGATAACTCTCCAGTGATACTACGATAAGCAGCATGGTACGTAATCGCAGTGCATTTTGTTACTAGGGGCATGGAATTTCACCATCAGCTGAGGAAAAATAGCATTGACTTCAAAGGGGATTCAGACTCGCAGTATATAATCTTATACCAAGAAATCAAACATAACAAGAGATGTGTTTGTCAAAAACACAATGCTCCCTTCTGCGTCGCTTTGAAGAATTATATTTGACCTTTGACCTTAAAGGTTGACCTTGACCTTTCATCACTCAAAATGTGCAGCTCCATGAAATAAACATGCATGCCAAACATCAAAGTGCTATCTGAAGCGACATAGAAGTTATGAGCATTTTATGAAATCTAAATGCCAAACCTAAATGCAAAGTGTGACGGAAAGACAGACAGATGGACGGACGGTCCGATCACTTATATGCTCTCCATTGGGGGCATAAAAACCACCAAGGGAGAGCAAACTCAACAAATCTCATGTCTGAAAAGCGAATCTATGCAACAGGTGAATGTTTGTGTCCAGTGAAGATTCTGAAACTATTTGTTGAAAAACAAAGTCCTAATACAACCATGCTCTTTAATCAATTTGACAACAAGGCCATTCTTCACGCAGAATCATCAAATACATGGTACACAGAGAAGCCATTACCAAAACAGTCTTTTGAAAACTTTATAAAGAATATCAGAACCAGTGCCAAGCTCTCACAACGTCAATGCTTGCAAGCACAGGTGGTTAGCGTGTGGCTATGATATTAATTAGTGAAATTATCATTTTGATTGATAAATACTCATATTATAACGAAAAATCAACTTTTCTGAAAAAATATATTTCACTATCAAATATATATATAACAAGGTATCCAACTCAAAATCACCCGAAAACGGGGTGCATCGCTCTGCACAGTCATAACTTTCGAACTCTATCGAAGTATCATTGAGACAAATCTTCTGACCAAGTTTCATGAAGATCGGACAAGAAATGTGGGCTCTAAAGTGTTTACAAGGTTTCTCTATAGCCAAATAAGGAAAACTGCCCCGCCCACTGGCGGCCATGTTTTTCATCGGGCCGTAATCACTGTTGAACTCAACCAACATACCATTAAGACAAACATTTTGACAAAGTTACATGAAGGTTGGGTATAAATTGTGACTTCTACAGTGTTTACAAGGTTTTTCTTTTCTTTGACCTAGTGACCTAGTTTTTCACCCAGCATGACCCAGTTTCAAACTCGATCAAGGTATCATTGGGACTAATCTTCTGACCAAGTTTCATGAAGATCTGACAAGATATGTAGCCTCTAGAGTGTTTACAAACCAAATGTGTACGGCGGACGGACAGATGACGGACAAAGACCAATCACAAAAGCTTACCTGAGAAATCAGGAGAGCTAAACATCGGCCCAGCAGTTTATGAGAAGACGATGTTAATGCCTGCTGTGCACCACACGCATGCACAAACAGATGACGCAGTATGATTGAAGTTCCCAAGCCGCAACATGTGCTGGGGTAAGCCAAATAGTATTAAAAACAGGTACACTTACATCCAATCATGACTTTTTTAACAGTTTCCACGAAATCTGGGCAGGGATCACCCTAGAGGGCGATGAAGACGACAGTCTGGACTTCTCTAAGGTGCAGCCTCTTGTTTACAGCACATGAGCTAGTCTTAAGGACTTGTGTGATGTTCCTGGGGAATTCATAACCAAGTTTGAGGAATTCACAGTAAATTGTGATGGTGACACCATGTACAGTCGGCCAGTATCAGAATCAAGTAGAGAAGCTGTTAGACTCAGAATCCAGAACAACTTCAAGTTTGAAAGATATGAAGATAGTGATGATGAGGAGAAGGCTGAAGTTGATTATTGCCGCTTCAAACCTATTCTTAAATATTACCAGCAAGAAAAGACTGTCAAAAAGACATTCAGTAATTACATAGAAATGGTTGTTGAAAAAATTCAAGACAGGTTTCAGGACTAGCAAGTTCTGAATACGATGAATGCCCTTGTGCCTAAAAACATTAATGGTTGAAAGTGTGTCGCCATGTTTGGCAATAGAAAATAAATTCCTAGATTCTCATTCCCGCCCGCCCATCAAAAATTGTCCCGCCCAAATGTTTTTTATTTATTTAAAAATATCCGTAAAAAATTCGAACTACAAAATACTGAGGAAGAAACGGCTGAACGAGTACGAAAATAGCGAAGTGTGAATCGGCAACTCAATGTCTCCGAGACACTTATTGATTTTTAACTGCGCACGAGAGTCGTCTGAAATTTAAGTGATCAAGCGAAAACAACTGCAAAATGTTCCTTATTTTGAAGTGTAGAAACGGCATTACAACCGTAAAAGATTGGTACGGGGTGTCAAAATTTGCCGAAACTTTAACTCTTGCGGACTTGTACAATGAGCTCATTTGTGGTTTGTATGATAAAGCCCCATCGTTGAAAATTGACTACCCGAAAATCGTCTGTGCCTTCGTCGGCGAAATAAATCAGAATTGTAACAGGTGTCACCCGATGTTACAGTAAGTCAAGCTGCCAACTGTCTAGGAAATTGTATTGACTTTAGTATTGGAGACACCCCTGAAACTTTCCATAAATCTTCACCATGGACATCGATAAGAAAAGATGCTTTCACTTTGCTTATGTCAGCAGCCAACAACCCAAAACATTTGCCACCCAAAAAGGCACCAAATAATGCAAAAGCCAGACATTTAAATGACATAATAACATGGCTGAAAGATAGTGACACTGGATTCACGTCCTTTAAAGGGGCCTTTTCACAGATTTTGGCATGTTTTGAAGTTTGTCATTAAATGCATTATATTGATAAATGTAAACATTAAATTTTAAAAGTTCCAGTAAACAATCAAAAATAAAATTTAAAAAAGGAAAAAAATTAGCCCGCAGCAGGGCTTGAACCAGTGACCCCCAGATTCCTGAAGTAAAAACGCATTAGCCAACTGAGCTATCCTGCCAAGCATACTTAAGTGCGTATTTTATATGTTATATAAGCAATCTTCGTAGTTTCTCAAATTTAAACGACAACAACAGAACTCTCCAAATTATTTAATCGTTTCGCGTTGCAACGCTTTATAATTTTTAGGTTTTTAAATCGCCAAAAGATGCATATAATGGCTATATTAGACCATGGCCAATGTTCAGTAATACTGTTTCCTCACAAATATCATAACTTAACCGAAAATTTGCGAATCTGAAACAACTTTTTTCAATTTTGTCAATTTACCAAACCGTGAAAAGATCCCTTTAATGCCCCAGTACTTGGAAGTAATCTAGTCAACTGTCTCTCTGACATTCTTTGGTATATTGACGGTAAAAATGACACTTAAGCAGGGAGAGCTTGTGGCATTCCAGATCAGCTTGAACATTTTCAAAACTACTTTAAGCCTGTTGATAGGAAGCCCAAAAAGTCGGACAAAACAAACTTGAAAGAACAAGTCGTAAGAAACCCTGCAACAACTTTCCTGCTGCTCTGTGAGGATAGCTTTCTAAATCTTGAATGTGGACATCTGTCTGTCAGGTACAGTACACTCCACGCGTTTTCCCCAATTTCCCTCCATACTCCGCGGGTTTCGACCTGGAGGGAGATTAAGAAAATCCCGCTATACGCGGCGTTTGCATGATTTTGGACGCGGCGGTTAACGATCGGCAAAACTGATAAGCCAACGCGGCGGCCCTCGGCGTTGGCAACGCGGGGGAAACTCCGCGTTTTACGAGATAACGATCAATTTAATTTTGTTTGACTTCCTGATTTTCAAATAAAATTACATTTATTACAAGTACATACATGTACATGTAGTATAATATTTACAATAAAAAAACCCAACCAAGATAGATCGATCCCGACGTGGTTGTAGAAGTAGTTGTTGTTGTATAGAAAACTCGTTGATTTACGACACACAAAACGTCGTCTTTTAACTAATACTTACCAAATTAATATAAACACAGTTTGCAACATTGTTTTTATTTTGATAATTTAATCCAAAGTTTTCATGTTAGCAGGTGATTTTCTATACTGAACATGTATACAAATGACCAAGGACCCTAAAAATCTCGCAAATCTGTGTGAATTGACAGTTTGACGTAATCAAAGAAAAGCCGCTTCCTGTCTACAGGCATAACTTACTCAAGTAAACACGTTCAACGAATGCATAAGGAATGGTTTTAATTGTCGGAACAAAGTCAATTCTCTGCTCGCTAATGCATTGATTTTCTCTTTGTTTGTAGGTTATTCCATTGATTGCTAAAAAGTGGAAACTATTGAGTTGATAATTGCATTTAATATTCACAGTTGTATTCTTGTTGCGTCGACATTCTAAACAATGTTTACCAGTAATTATGGACCAAATCGGCAGAGTGACATTCACACATGTTAATCCCTTTTGTCAAAACACCGCAGACAGCAGTCTACACAATAGGTCAGTAGACAAGCTTTGCGTGTTTTCATAACGTCAAACACTTAAAATCCAGTTCCGCCCAGATGTCTTCTTTAATCAGTTTACTATACAATTAGTGTTAAAATAATTACTCTACTAAAATACCGTAACGATAAAGATTCGGCGTGTTCGATTTGAAATTATTTTAGAGGAAATATCAACTTTTTCGCGATATAATTTCGTTAATAAATACCAAAGAAACTTTTAACCGAAATCAACAAAATTCAATGTTCTCTGCCTACAAAGTTTGTATAAAAAAATCAATACACGCACGCTTTGCAGGAGTATACATTGTACCTTGACCTTGTACATTGCAGCATAATTTTCGCGCGCTTTTGTCGGGAAATATACATGACTGTATATTGGAAGCATTTGTAAACGTCGTGTTAACAATTAAAAATCGTAGTGTGTTTCGGATTACGAATTATTATTCTCATTTGGAAATTTTACGGAACATTTATTCTTGTGTCATATGTGTTATGATTTAAATATTAATTTGTCAAATGTATTATATTAGACTAATTCATATCGTAGACGTACCTGTGTATTAAAAAACATAATTTTTATACGTATTAATTTTCTATACAATTATCTTTTTTATACATGTACTACAGTATTTAAACAATTTATTATAACAATGTTTTTATTTTTTGGCATGCCCAGTAGCACACTGCTAACGCGGCGTTGCGCGGCGATCACTGATAAGAACGGTAAGTGTCTGCATTTACCGACTAGCCTAAAGTAATACACGCCGCGGGAATTAGCGAACGCGGCGTAACGCCGAGCGTTTTATCGAGTTCACCTCGCTCTTCCAACGCCGCGTGAACACTCGCTAGCAGAAAAAACCCGCGGAGGAAGCGCGTTTTTTGGGGAAAACGCGTGGAGTGTACTGTATATAAAATGTTATTTTCAATGGGTACCAAACTTCTGTTTTGTTCCTGCCTGGTTCCTAAAATTCAACAAACTTCATACCATAACATTTTTTAAATAGTGCATATTTGGTAACCCATCTTTTTTATAGAAAACAGATACATTTCAATAAGTTATGTGATATATGATCAGATTTAATACAGTAAATTATAATTATACAGGTTGCTATAATGTACAATGTTATATAATTATGTGATATAAAGTATATAAGGTAAAAACGAATGTTTCTTTTTCATTTAATTTCAGATGGTTCGTTTACTGGCTAAGTCTGATATCACAGTTTATCAGAAACTACTGAGGAAAACTACTCGTTCCGCCTTGGAAGCCACAAAAGAAAAAGCTGGATACAAACTAGCTTCCAAGGTCGTGAAGCTCTTATTCTTTGAACAGGAACTTGCCATTTCATGTGGACAGGGTTTGCGACAAAAGAAAGGAGACGTAAGACCTGCACTTGATTCAGCCAGATTAGAAATCCTGAAAGGTATAGAAAATCAGATCAATTAAGTGCAGTTCTATTTTTGATGCTGCCTTTTATTTAAAGATGTTCTCAAAACTGGAGCTGTTCTAGTGTATACAGATTTAGTTGCAATCGGCTTTAAAAGAGTTCAATTGATACAAAAATATCATTTCAGATTACGTTACTGCATGGTGCAGGATGAATGGCAAGGGAACCCCAAGGGAGAGCGACATAAATGATGTCATCAAGGAACAAGTTAGCTATGCCAGGAGACCAGAAGAAAAAGTTCTGCAACATGATTGAATCTTTCGTTATGTTTGTGTACATAAATTGTGTCTGAAATATTCTTTTTCATCCATAGCTATAGTGTATGATGTTTTCAATGACTGCTAACACATTAGAACCTGATCAGATGAGATTATGAGCATATGATCTGGATCTTCATTCACTGATTGTGATGGCTTTATTTTATAATAGCACCACACAGATTAAACATGATGAAATCAAGCTAATGCTTTTTAATATTTCTTATGGTTATGTTTACATGCATTTGCCATTAATGTAAGGCTTGCATGCACATTTAACACCATTCTGTGTGATGTGACATGATAGTGATGACTTAATGTTTGAAATTCCATAATGGCGCCAGAGGCATTAAACATGATAAAATCATGATAATGCATTTAAATATGTCTAATAAAAGTAAAAATATTTACATGTTTTTGCCATTGAAAATAGATGCTAGGCCTGTGTTCACATTTAGCACAATTTGATGTAACATTACATCCGATGTCGCCATTTGACATTGATTGTCACTAAATTTTTTTCTCTTTAACCTGTATTTGAATATTTTAGTGAACATTAGGACCCAGTTTAAACAATATTTTTTCTTCGAAATTTGACATCCAGTATCAGTGTTGTTAAATCAAAAAGGCAAGTTGAAAGAAAAAAAAGAAAAGGGATTTTTTGTATTGACATTTACAGAGTTGGCATTTCTGAATTCTATATATTAAAACAAGAGCTGTCAGAGGACAGCGCGCTCGACTATTCGAGTGCTTGACAGTATAAAGTAAGCCATCATGGAGAGGGGGGGGGGGGGGTATAATGTGGGTGTGGGGTCATTTAATAGATGATCTTTCATAAATAAGGAAAACAAGAGGGCCAAGATGGCCCTAGTTCAC
Source organism: Dreissena polymorpha (assembly GCF_020536995.1). Lineage (NCBI taxonomy): Eukaryota > Metazoa > Mollusca > Bivalvia > Myida > Dreissenidae > Dreissena > Dreissena polymorpha. The sequence goes on along the minus strand of NC_068359.1, from coordinate 17,438,007 downwards.
TCACCTGAGAGGAGTCGGTTCATTTAATCTTTAGCAAACGTAAAACTTGACCTAGATATTGTCCAGACAAACATCCTGGTCAAGTTTCATCATTATTGAACCAAAACTCTGGCGTATGGAGTGTTTTTGTTTTTGTAAGATTTTACCTGGTGACCTATATTTTGAGTTGACCCCCATACCAAACATCAAACTTTGCTTACAAAAATAAATATTTTGACCAAGATTCATAAAATCTGAAACAAAATTGTGACCTCTAGAGTGTTTACAAGGATTTTGTATAATGAAAATTTGGAAAATCTAAGGGCAATAATTATTACATTAATTATATGATTTTGCTCATTATCAAACTTGACTGAGATCTTTCAGCAACTTTCATAAAGAATGCTAGAGTGTTAACAAACCAAATGTGGACGAACAGATGGCGGACAAAGACAAATTCAAAAAACCTCACCGGAGCAATTAGGTGAGCTAAAAAGTGTGTTTCACCGATCTGAGCCATTTTCCAACTTGTCCTAGAAATCAATAAAACCAATGTATTGACTAAGTCTCATGATGATTAGGCAAAAAATTAGACTTCTATAGTGTTCGATCACAAGGTTTCTCTCTAGCCACATAAGGAAAACTTCCCCCTCCCCTGGCAGCCATGTATTTTGATCGATCGGGACCATTTTTGAACTCATCTGAGATATATATATAAAACCAATCATTTCACAAAGTTTCATGATGATTCGGCAAAAAATGTGACTTCTAGAGTGTTCACAAGCTTTTTTACTATATAAATATAAAAAAACTGCCCCCCCCCCCCCCCCCCCCCCCCCCCCCCCCCCCCCGCAGCCATGATATTCAACTGACCGGAACCAAATGTTCTGACCAAATTTCATTAAAATTGGGCCAAAAATGTGACTTTTGGAGGCCCAATTTTAATGAAATTTGGAGTGTTTCACTATATACATATAAAGAAAAATGACCCGCCCACCGGCGGCCATGTTTTTCACCCATCTATACCATTTTCGAACTCGTGCGAGATATCAATAAAACAAATGTTTTGTCCAACTTTCATTATGATGGGGCAAAAATTGTGACTTCTAGTGTGTTTACAAGGTTTCTCTATAGCCAAATAAGGAAAACTGCCAAGCCCACTGGCGCCCATGTTTTTCAACGACCAGAACCACTTTTGAACTCAACCAACATATCATTAAGACAAACATTTTGACAAAGTTACATGAAGATTGGGTATGAAATGTGACTTCTACAGTGTTTGCAAGTTTTTTCCTCTTTTTTACCTAGTGACCTCGTTTTTGACCCTGCACGACCCAGTTTCTAACTCGACTGAGATTTCATTGGGACGAAGCTTCTGACCAAGTTTCATGAAGATCGGACAATAAATGTGGCTTCTAGATTGTTTACGAACAAATAAGGACGGACGGACGGACAGATGACGGACAAAGACCGGTCACAAAAGCTCACCTGAGCAATCAGGTGAGCTAAAAAAAAATATTTATTTTATTTTATTTTTTTTTGGGGGGGGGATTCTGGGGTGGGGCATGGTGGATGGTTTGGGTGGAGTGCATTGTGGTAAGTAAGGTAAGTGTTGTTATGTCAAAGTATGAATCAAATGTGATCATAAATAAAGAATTTATGGCAATTTAAGCGAAATGTTCAATTGTCTAAGTATAAAAGGGACATAATTTTGAGATGGTACACAAACTTTTACATAGATTTATCAATAATATGCATATTCTAAGTATAAAAGGGGCAATAATTCTGTCAAAATGCTTGATACAGTTGTCTGCTCTTGTTTACAGATTGGGGTCATGTTGGTAAAGAAGTATGCAAAATATAAAAGCAATATCAGGCTTCGCGAAATTGCCGGTCCGTCGGTCCTGACCGGCAATTTTTCATTTGGTCCGGCAGGTTTAACCAGAATGTCGGTCCTTGTGACCGGCAAAATAAATGTGAAATGAATGCAAACATATCATATTTTTTCAAAGTTGAAAATTCGAAGGGCAAACCTTTTACTACAGTCTACATCATGAAAATGAAATCGCTCATTGTTTTGATGTTTGCAATAAGTTTGTTACGTACAATTAGCAAATCCAACTGGTTACACAACACCTACTTCAAACTAAGTCGCAAAATCGGCAACTGCGTTCTAACAAAAAATCTTGATAGCTTTGATATATTTTTCGAGTAGATAAGGACATTGAAGTATGAATTTCTGTATGAAGCATTTCTTTAAAAAGGTTGTTTATTAAATATAAACAATGTTCTAGTATTATCTTTATAACATGCACTCGTCATAGGTCTCCAAAAATGTTATCATTTTACATTGTACAAGTTAGTGTCAGTAAACCGCAATTTTATTTTCGATACTTCTACAATCTTTAGTCTACGTTGTTAAAATGCGTAAATGGATATCATTGGTCAGTTAAATATAGTTTGACCAATTAGATGCCCTGTAACTGTTACATATTTCGCTGGATGTAAACATCCAAAATGTCGTTTTTACGCTTTTATGATGGCGCAAAGCCAGGTAAGAAAGGTAAGCTAACCGACGATAAGAAAAAAGAAAAAGCGAAAGAGTACGAGTCTCGAAGGGTGGAAAGATCTTTCCAATCAAAATGGAAAAATGAAAGAGACTGGCTTGAATACGACGAAGAAACGAAAACAATGTTTTGCACTTGCTGTAGGGCAAATTCACAATTCAGGTCAGTGTCTGTGAAAGGGAATACTTTCGTAGAAGGCAGCTGTAATTTTCGGCATTCGGCAATCGTTGATCATGAAAAGTCAACACCCCATGAGAAAGCTCTACGCATGTCAAAAACAACGCCATTGACGCCTTCAGAATTGAAAACTACCGAAGCTGGAAATGCCTTGAAAATGTTGCAGGCGGCAGAGCGTAACAAACTGTGTTACCTGTTTAGAAACGTTCATGCCATAGCAAAGAACAACAGACCAATTTCCGATTATAAGTGGTTATGTGAATTAGATATTGCTAAACAAATTGAAATTGGATCAACATATATAAACGATCATGCAGCAGTGAATTTTATCCATCACATTGCTAAGGTTGAACTCTCTCACACAGAAAAACAATGTAAAGCTGTTCCTTTTCTGTCTTTTCTGATGGACGGAACTACAGACATCTCGGGATCTGAGCAAGAAACATTGTATTTACGGTATTCCAAAACTGGCAATGTAACCGAGAGGTTTCTGAATACAAGTTCCCCGAAATCAACAACATCTGCAGACCTGTATGACCACGTAATTGATGTGCTCAAACAAACAAATATTGACAAAGGTAATTTAAAATTAACACCAGCACTAAAAGATAAAACTAAATTTGTGTTTCTTTTAATATTTATTTAAAAATAAATTTGTGAATAATTAAAACCATCAGCATCTGAACAAATAAATAATTGAAAGAAACTGTAAATATAAGCTTTGAATCACTGAATCAATGTTTGCTTAAGTAAATGTCATGATTTCTGCTCCTGCCATGGCAATGGTTTTATCAGAAAGAAACTAATATTCAATAATCAACCAACTGTATACATTTCAGACAAACTTGTGGGCATGGGTACTGATGGTGCTTCCAACATGACGGGTTCTCGTACAGGATTATCAACTTTGATGAAACAAAGAATAAATTCTGAACTAGTCAATGTTCATTGCTTATCGCATAGACTGGAATTAGCCTTCAGAGATGCCATTAAGAAAAACAAGCAGTATGAAAAGCTTATGACATTTCTCATTGGCGTACATTATTTCTACAAGAAAAGTCACAAACAAAAAACTGGCCTTCTCACAGCTATCTCCACTATCGGCAAGGGAGTGCTTCCACCTAAAGTTACAGGAACCAGGTGGCTACCTCACCTCTTCAGATCAGTTACAGCGCTTCTCAAGACTTTTCAGGCATTAGAAATCCACCTTGCGACTGCCAGTCATGGAAATCCTAAAGCAGAAGGTCTATACAAGCTGATGACAGATATAAATCTGTTAGCGTTCTGTATCTTTCTACTGGTATGAAATTCAATGTGATCATATTTCATTTTTGTAATTTTAAAGATTCAATAACATGATTAAAGAATCATGAATGTAATACATATTTCATCATTATTTTATACCTGCAAGGTTGTTCATCACCAATAAATTGTTTATTTAACATACAAACACTCATGTTGTAACAAACCTATTTAAATTAATATACTAGTATGGTATAAAGATTAACATATAACATGAAAGCAAAAAGAATTTAAGTGCATACATTCATTTCAAATGTGTATAATTATGTATATATATAATCTTCAGGATGCACTGGACCCAGCGATGAGGCTTTCCCTCAAGCTCCAAAGATCTGATGTGACGCTCTGTGATAGCCTGTGCTGGATTGAAAGCACAATGGAAATTCTACAAGAAAAGAAAGGAAGGTACTGTAGTCACCGTTCAATATTAAAATTTGCCATGAAATAAAAAGAAACATAAACTTATCAATAATATTAACCAATCGCAGTGTTAGTAATAGTATGATCTGTATCATTATGACTACTAGAAGTAGGTTGCATATTAAAATAATAAATTGACTGCTGGCTTGAAAGGCTACCTGAAGCTGCCATCGAGCTTCTACAAAAACGAACACATGAAGGGATAGCGCTTAGAGGTAATGCGTCAAGCATGAGCTATGCAGATGGCATCATTGATAGTCTGGTCGAGGCCATAAAGACAAGATTCGCAACAGAGTCGAAAAACATTCAGAATGCTACTAAGATTCTGCACTTGAGAAGTTGGCCATTAGGCAAATTGACAGGTTTAATATTCAGTTGATCCCCAGTTATTGCCCAAGTTCAATTGATATAGAAGTTTAGTTTCTTCAGTTGATGTTTTCAATGCAATGTTTGCATGCTAGCATAGTCTTTACAGGGTTTCATTGTTTGTTTTATTTTGGTTTGTTTGTTGTTGTTACAGCTAGTATAATTATAAGCCAACGTTTCAGCCTGTGTGAAAGCAGTTAAGAGTTAAGTGCAAAACTCTTGTCTGGCTATAGTATAAAGCTTTCTGTTAAAAATCAGTTCTCAAACGTGCTGTATTTCTAGTGATCGAACTCTGATAAATATTTGTTGTTCATTAATATAACAGGAGATTTCATTAACCTATCTGCAACAAGTAAAGTTGTTTGCTAAGTAAATTTAGAATGTAAACATTCATACTTGGCCAATATATTAATAATTTATATAAAACGTAATATTATATACTAAAACGTATGGTGTTGCATTTTGCCTCACTTGACTTGACTTCACTCATAATAATGGAACATTGAATGATGTATAAAAATTTAAGAGTACATAATTTTTTTCATAAATCACCAAAGAGCAAGCTGCAATGGTTGTGTTGCTTATTTCAATAAACAGAAACAACATATAATAATTATAATACTAATAATTACATCATTAGTTACAATTTGTCTCTTATAGATAAAAAGTTTATGGTTGCGTATATTTCATCACATAAAATGGTTAAAGTTTTAGCATGTGTTACCTTTATTTCAGAATATGGTGATGAGGACGTTCAACTGGTGTGTTCCCATTTTGAGAAAACGCTGAAGCGTGCGGTGGCAGAGTTCACACCAGTGGCAGCAATAAACGAGTGGAAACTTTTGAAGAAACTGGTGCCAAAAAAGTAAGTTTTGTGTTGTTTGTTTTAGTTAGGAAACCGTTTCAATTGAACTCTTTAAATTATTTGAAGAAAAACAACACAGAAATAATATACTTCCGGGTACATTCGGTTGAATACCTATGTAATGATAATGTTTTCAGGCATGGCAACGACTTATCAGACCTGGGATGGGACCAGGTACTGACAGGAGCAGTGGCAGATGATCTGCCAAATATCACCCTAGTGATTGACCTGCTGTTGACGCTCCCATCCACTAGTGTGCGTTGCGAGACCGCATTCTCACAGCTGAAACTCCTCAAAACTTGCAGGAGGCAAAAGATGGGGGAAACTGTTCTACTGGACCTGATGACCGTCAAGCTGTTGTCACCCAGCATAGATGCCTTCAATCCAGAATCTGCTATAGATTCATGGCTGGTAAGCTTAACTTGAAGTCAAGCTCATTTACAATATTAAAACATGCAACCAGCCACTATGTGCAGTACCTCCACCATGTTTTGGCAAAGTATTGTTTATACTATTTGTTATAATATTGATTGGGCATTGGAAATTTAACTTTTCAGGCTGAGCCTTCTGGTGGAAGACGGACATCTTACACACGCAGTCGCAAGCGTAAGCATGACCCAGAAACCACAGACATTTCTGCCCCATCAACTTCTTCAAGTGCAGTGATATGCCTGGAATCAGACTCCACTCACTCCGACTCAGAGGAAGATGCTGAAGTGCCTGTGCCCAGTGTGGTACAAATCACTAACTTCGAAAAGGAGATTGACAAACTGTGTGACAATGATGAAGAAGATATGGAAATCGAAGAAGATTGCGAAGACTTTCAAGACGAGATGACAAACACTGAAAAACTGCTGTCTTATTAGAATAAAGGCTTGTTGAGCTAAAATAAAGGGTTTTTCTTAATGTACATAGTTGTGTTGTTGTTTTTTTTCGGTCCGGCTAAATTTTCTCCGGACCGGCACATTTTCTGAAATGCCTGTCCGGATGACCGGCAGTTTTTTTCCGATTTCGCGAAGCCTGCAATATGTCAAAGGACAGGAAATATTTGGGGTGGTACGCAAACTTTAACATTTGCACGCTAACGCTAACGGGAACGCCGACGCTGGGGTGAGTAGGATAGCTCCACTATATATATTTCATATATAATAGTCAAGCTTATAACTAAAGAATGAACATAGTTTATCTTAAGCTTAATTTTTTTAAGCTTTTTTTTGTTTAGAGTGATAGTGGGGAACATTACTTTTGTCCAGTCTGTTGGTTGGACAACTTTAATGTTTGTTTAACATTAATAAACCCATTTCCTCATAATGACTTCATTTGATGTTTCTGCCTCAGACATTTATTTATCCTATTTGAGTTATTTCTCACTTTGTTGCAATATATTCATGCAAATGAAAAGCAAAGCCTTCTTAAGGTATTAGAATATTGAATTTATAGTTTTCTAAAGTGTCTCCTGGAGATGTGTCAAAAAGAGTCATTATGACATAATAGATTATGAGAGAGCCTTCATTATAATGGTGTATGTTTAATATGTCAAGAGCTTTTAAATCATACATTTTCTTTTGGTTTTAATGCAGACAATTTTGCGTTCCACAAACACAGATCATTTATTTAGTTTGTTTGTCACCTGCTCTTAGAGCAGAGCGACACATAGGGATCACTTTTCCGTATTTCTCTGTCTGTACATGTAACATGTCATTTAAGCTGTATATCCCGCTTGGCTTGACGTGTTGATGTAAAATTTATACTAGAAAAAAGCTTTGGGATTCTAAATCCTCATCAATCTCGTACTTTTGTGTAATTTGATATAGATTTTTTAAATCCTAAAGTTTAGCCACTGGGTTCAGCTATAGATGGATTTTGTCCCAGGATGCTCTTAACAGAGCAACTTAGACAGACTTTTTCCCCTGCTACCTGTAGTGTTGTGTGTAAATGAATAGTTGAATGTAACCTGTGGTGTTTTGTACGACTAAGAGTTTTGGTAATGAACGCTTTCTGAGTAGCATGGTCTTGTTGTCTTTAAACCCGTAATTGGCCATTTATAACGTGCTTGTACGAGCTACAACACTAAACTGGCGACGAGGATGGCCAACCTTCCTCCATTTCCTTCGTTCAACATCCATGACAGCGGCGACACGTCAAATTCTTCGTCAAATTCAGCCGGCGTACGGTGGCGTAAGTGGACGGAAAAATTAGACAATTTAATCTGTGCACTGGACATTGATATTGACAAGCGCAAAAAGGCTCTCCTTCTGCATTACTGTGGCGAAGAGTGTTTCGACATATATGACTCGTTCACTGATGAACAAAAAGGGGTAGGCTCTACTAAAACTGTACAGAATGAAAACGGTGATAACATAGAAACCCCTGACGAATATGGAAAATTGTGTTCCTCATTCAAAAACTATTTCACTCCGAAACAGAATCTTACCTACGAAATCTATAAGTTTAGGCAGTCGAAACAAGAATCTGGTGAGTCGATCGACACCTTTTACACAAGGCTAAGAACCCTTGCAGCGACATGTGAATTTCACAACAAGGACACTGAGATCCTTAACCAAGTTATACAAGGATGCACGTCTACACGCATCAGACGTCGAGCTCTGCGAGATAACTTTACTCTTGACAGACTTATTGAAGAGGCTCGCGCATTGGAGGTTTCCGAGGTTAGAGCGTCTGACATGGAGGGACGGCAAGCAGCTAACGCTAACGCTATCCACACTATCCCTGGTGGTTCGCGTGGTCGTGGTGTATCTTCGCGTGGTCGTGGTGTATCTTCGCGTGGTCGTGGTGTGTCTTCGCGTGGTCGTGGTGTGTCTTCGAGTGGTCGTAGTGTATCTTCACGAGGTCGTGGTTCCTACAACAACCCATCCCAGGCATCAAGAACTGGCACTGACTGTCGTAACTGTGGTGGCAAACATGTAGACCGGAAGTGTCCGGCATTTGGGAAGAAGTGTCATCATTGTGGCAAATTAAATCATTTTCAAACAGTTTGCAGATCAAGATTACAACATGTGAACTATACAGAAGCCAGTACTTCAGAAGCTACACAAAATAGTTCTAGTGATGAATCTGTATTTAACCTTTGTTGTACAAATTCTAGCATACCCTCTGTTAGTGTTAATATTTTTAACAGTGATGTTAAATTTTTGATTGATACTGGTTCTAGTGTAAATATAATGAATGAAAATATTTACAATAACATGAGCAGCAAACCTTCTCTTCAACAGCCTGTACCATTGATTTTTGCATACGGTGCATCTCAACCTTTAGATGTTAAGGGTTATTTTAGAACAACCATCAATTATAAGGGTAAAACAGTTACTGCTGACATGTATGTTGTAGGTAACACTGACTCTAGGCAGTCCAGCTGTCTCCTTGGGGCCAAAACTGCTCAAGCTCTGGATATTGTTCAGTTTGCATTTTCTTCGTTTGCAGCTTCAAGTTCTATTCCAGATCAGTACCCTTCTCTGTTTGATGGCAAGATGGGCAAGATAGAGGGCATCTCTGTGAAACTGCACATTGATCATGATGTTCCCCCAGTGACACAGCGTCATAGGCGAATTCCATTCCATGTACGCAAAGATGTTGAGGCTGAACTCAAGCGTCTTGATAACCTTGATGTTATTGAGCCTATTTCAGGTCCCACACCCTGGGTAAGCCCCGTTGTAGTTGTCCCCAAAAAGTCAAAAGGTGTTCGTGTTTGCATTGACATGCGTGAGGCTAACAAGGCTATCTCTAGGGAGAAACACCCTATGCCAACTGTGGAAGAACTTATGTCAGATTTGAATAGTTCTACAGTATTCAGCAAACTTGATCTGTCCAACGCATATCACCAACTTGAACTTGATGAGTCCAGCAGGTACATCACTACTTTTGTCACTCATGTTGGTTTACGGCGCTACAAACGTCTATTGTTTGGTGTGAATGCTGCATCTGAAATTTTCCAGAAGACGGTTGCAGACCTCCTTGCTGACATCCCTGGTGCAAAGAACTTGGCAGACGACATCATTATTCATGGTAAATCTCAGTCAGATCATGATCGAGCACTTAGCCTTACATTGGAGCGACTGAACAGATGTGGTGCCAAACTCAACAGAGATAAATGTGTCTTTTCTGTAAACAAAATATCTTTCTTTGGCCATGTTTTCAGCGATACAGGTGTTTCGGCTGATCCAGAAAAAATTAAGGCTATTGTAGGTCACTCAGCTCCTCAAAACCCAGCTGAAGTAAGATCTTTCCTTGGCATGACGCAGTATGTTTCTCGATACATACCTCACTATGCAACCATGACTGAGCCACTCAGACGTCTCACTAGGCAAGATGTTCCTTGGGATTGGTCAAGTGATGCCCAAAATGCTTTTGATAGTTTGCGATCTGCTCTGTCTAGTACTAAGGTGATGGCTTACTTTGACCAGAACAAGTCAACTGAGGTTCTTGTTGATGCATCCCCTGTCTTGGAGTCGGAGCGATTCTCACTCAGGAAGGTAGAGTTATATGTTACGGAAGCCGTGCACTCACAGACGTGGAACAGCGATATTCACAAACAGATCGTGAGATGTTAGCTGTTGTTTATGGTGTTGAGCACTTCCATCTGTATCTCTTTGCTTCTGAATTCAAGGTGATCACAGATCACAAACCCCTTCTAGGTCTTGTGAACAGTCGTAAACCTGCTTCTGCGCGCATTGAGAGATGGCGTCTTCGGTTGATGCCGTATCAGTTCACACTCGAGTATCGTCCAGGTAAAGATGACCTGAATCCTGCTGACTATATGAGCAGGCACCCATTCACGAAGCCAAAACGTGATAATGCAGCTGAGGCTCATGTTGCTTTCATTGTCCAGAAGGCAGTACCGAAAGCTATGTCCTTACAGGAGATTCAAACCGCAACCAGAGAGGATGCTACACTGCAGAAAGTTATGACAGCCATTCAGTCCGGCAACTGGTCTCACTCCGATTGTACGTCCTTTGTCAGGTTTCGAGATGAGTTTTCGATAGTAGATGGTGTTATTTTGCGTGACCACCGCATTGTTGTTCCCACTTCCTTGCAGCAGCATGTTGTCGAAATTGCTCACCATACCCACCAAGGCATGGTTAAGACAAAGCAACTAGTTAGGGAGAAGGTGTGGTTCCCCGGCATTGATAAGATGGTTGAGGATGCGGTTAGATCTTGTATCCCATGTCAGGCTTCATATTCCGGTCCAAACAAACGAGAACCTATCTGTCCTACAAAGCTTCCTTCTAAGCCATGGGAAGAAGTTGCTGTTGACTTTGCAGGTCCTTTCCCATCTGGCCAATACTTGCTTGTTGTAATGGATGAACACAGCCGGTTCCCAGAAGTGGAGATTGTTTATTCGACAGCTGCCAGAGTTGTTGTACCTAGATTGAAGTCTATCTTTGCTCGACAAGGATTTCCCTCTGTCCTGAAATCAGACAATGGTCCTCCATTTCAGGGACAGAGGGAAATCCTTGTGAACCTGAAAGCATTGTTGAATGTCCAGTCCCTCAGTTACCTGACCTTGGTTCGAGTCAATCTGATTTGTCTCCTACAATGACTCCTGTTCCCTTGCGCAGAAATCCACCTAGAGCAGCGGGAATGCCTAAGAGACTCTGTGATTTTGAACTGACATAGGTTAGCAGTGTCTGTTTTATTCAAGATCATGGTATTTGAAAAATCATTGGAAGTTTTGATATAAGTTTAATTTTTGTTTAAATTGTTAACATTGTTAAATGATTGTTTTATCAATGTAAAATAATAATCATTTTACGCCATGATCATTTATAGGCAATGACAAGCTATTAAACTTAAGACATTAGGATTAAGTTAATAACATTATATTGTTGTATATTAATTAAACAAAGTATCAAAAGGATTTCCCATTAAGCATATGGCTGCTAATGTTTATTGTCTAGTCAAGTAATCTTTGATTATATGCCTGAACCATGAGTGTATGTTGAATGTGAGTTGTTTATTATTACCATTATGACTTACCTCCCACATAAATACTTATGCTTTGAACAATTGTGTGAAACTTTAGATTTCCTTGATATGTTTAAGTAAAGAAACTTTTATCAGAGTTATTATGAGAGTGGAGATTTGATTAATCTATAAGGACTGTGAAGTTTTGTGTTTTATTTACATGGACATTGAAACAAATTACTTTGATTACTTATTCTTTTAAAATGTTGCTCAGTAATTTGTTTAATTTAACTTTATGCAGTTTTTCTTTAAAGGTGGGGAGGAATGTAGTGTTGTGTGTAAATGAATAGTTGAATGTAACCTGTGGTGTTTTGTACGACTAAGAGTTTTGGTAATGAACGCTTTCTGAGTAGCATGGTCTTGTTGTCTTTAAACCCGTAATTGGCCATTTATAACGTGCTTGTACGAGCTACAACACTAAACTACCTAACAGGATTCAGCCTTGCTAGATGGATTTTTATCCATCTAGAAAGAGCAGCTTATGCAGGTTTTTAAAATAAGATTACGCGGGTTTCCCCCCAATGCTACTTAGCAGGATTCCGCCTTACTTCTATTACTTAGCAGGATTCCGTCTAACTAGGTGGAACAAATTTGCATATTTCGAGCCCTATTCTCCCTATGAGAAGCTTATGCGGAATTTTTTCCATGTAGCTAAGGCGGATTATTATTTTTCGGTCTTAATTCATTGAATTTTTGGATGGATTTTTTTCCTGCTACTAAGCAAGATTCCGCCTTACTAGGTGGAAATAAATGCATATTTCGAGCCCTATTCTCCCTAAAGTTGCCAAAGGCTGTATTCATTTCTTCATTGTAAGATAAGGAGGAAACGGAAAAAATTCTGGACGTATTCCGTCTTAAGTCTGGGAAGACTTTTTTGTACGGGTAGTAATGACCAATTAAAACACTGCTGGTTCGATGACGCGTGTATCAACGTTCCATTATTTATCATGTAGTAAACCCACCAAAACAGAATGGACTCACCCGTGTCAGTTTTAATAATTATATCCAATATATAATAATAACATCCATATCCACAATACACTGTATTAAGCCTATTTTGAGAAATACTTCCACAATATGTCAGAATGTATTTCAAAAGCTGAAGACACCAAACCCTGTTTTACTTCATGTTTGCTCCGTTCAAAGACGCGCCAAAGTTATGCTGGCATATGTACTCTCTACAACCTCACATTACACGCTTTGCATCAGAGTTGCTAAAAATAACCATAGAACAAGTATACCTAACCTTGTGGCAAAGTGACAAATTTGGATGCTGCGTGTGCTAATTGATTACAACATAGGCGTAATAAATGACCATTTGAGACGACATAGAAAAATGGTGTGTTTGTCGCACGTCTTCGGTGAAGATGGCACATGAAATAACTTAAAAGGGTGTCAGAATTTTTTATGGGATTAAATGCTGAGACATCTCAATCGGTGAGTAGAAATAATTTCCTTTTACCGATTTATAAAGGCTATTGTGTTTAGGTGCCATCCGTATGTTTTTTTTGAGATGGCCAGCAGAAAGGTTTTTCTTCTTCAAATTTTGTATTTCATTCTTAATTTAATTTCCAAGCGAAACAGTCAAACAAATTTGTTGGATAAAATGTTATTGTGCTTGTGCATTCGGAAAAATGTCGCAGAGAAACCTTTTCCTATTCAGAATTGGTAGTAACTCAGAAAGTGTGTGTAGAACGCAACGATAAAACGTTCTTTAAATGACAGTGCTCCTAACACCCCTAAACTTGCAAAAGTAGATGCGAGCAACACTCAAAAGTCAAAAGTGAAAAGAAAATTCAGGAGTGAATGGTTGAAAGAATATGAGTGGCTGCAAGTACAGCAGAGTGAGGACGACGATAAGACACTCATGTTCTGTACATGGTGTAAGGAAAGCAAAAAGAACAAGGGACAAAATTGTCACAAAACCAGGTTTTCATTGTGAAAAAAAAATCTGATAAAGGGAGAAAACTCAAACTGAACTTTTGAAATGAACAAACAAAATTAACCCCCTTTGTAAGTTTTTTTTTTTTTTTAAATCTATTTTTAGTCGTGGCGACCTTGACATTGGAGATATTGATGTGATTCTTTCGTGCGACACACCGTCCCATGATGGTGAACAAATGTGCCAAATGATTTTAAAATCTCACAATGAATGACATAGTTATGGCCAGGACAAGCTCATTTATGGCCATTTTTGACCTTTGAACTCAAAGTGTGACCTTGACCTTGGAGATATCGACGTAATTATTTCGCGCGACACACCGTCCAATGATGGTGAACAAATGTGCCAAATGATTTTAAAATCTGACAATGAACGACATAGTTATGGCCCGGACAAGCTTGTTCCGCCAGCCCCCCAGCCAGCCCGCCAGCCAGCCCGCCCGCATTCGCCAATCTAATAACCAGTTTTTTCCTTCGGAAAACCTGGTTAAAAACCCTAGCGGCACTACAGGTAGTTCTAATCTACAAACAAGATATGTGTTTGTCAGAAACACTATGTCCTCTTTTGCGCCACTTTGAAGCTATATATTTGACCTTTGACCTTGATAGATGACCTTGACCTTTCACCACTCAAAATGTGCAGCTCCATGAGATACACATGCATGCCAAATATCAAGTTGCTATCTTCAATATTGCAAAAGTTATTGCAAATGTTGGGGCAAACAAACAAACACACAAACCAACAGACAGGGCAAAAACAATAGGTCCCCCACTATAGTGGTGGATGACATAAAAAGTGCACTTGATCGCCATGCAAACAGTAATCCTGAGCATCTGGACGTGGTTTGTGGTAGACAAATGGTAAAGAAATGAAATTATAAGGCTTAAAAAGAGCATCCGAGGTAGTGTCATAGTGTCAAACACAGAGAGGTGCATTTAAATGCTATATACTTAGCAGGGGTGTCAAATGCCCAAAATCTAAAATCCTGAAAATAAGCCATACATGTGGGGGGCCAGTGCCAAGAGGGTAAATAATTAATTTAAATATAATAACTATGCAAACAATATGTCAAATTAAAATAATTTAAGTTTAAAATGACATTTTGTGACAAAAATCTTTAAATACCAGAACAAAAATCCTCTAATTTATATCAATATAAAAACAGTTTTTGAGGGCCTAAATCCTGATTTCAGGAATAATCCTGAACTTTGACACCCCTGCTTAGGAACCACATGCTAAGGCTCTTAACCGCCTTTTGTCTGTCTGTCTTTTTAAAGTCTTAGGCCCCTCACTTTGCCTAAAAATGATTCGCAAACTTTTAAAAATTGTGACAACATGAGTCGCAACTTTATAACAACTGGTAAATTTGTCGATTTATTAATTTGTATAGTTTAGGCATTTTCAACAATTGCATATACATTGTAGTTATTTCAATAACGCAATAAAATCATATTTTATTTACTGGACACTAGAACTATCTTATTCCCCTGTGTTATAAAATTGAACTTTTCCAGGAGGACATGGAAAGAGAGGTAACTGTTGGGAGTTCCCTGACAAGGGTAAAAGACATCACGATCTCCGACAATCGTTGGAGAGTGAAACTGACCCTCTGGCGAGAGGCATGTGACATGCCCCACAGACCGGGAACATTCATCCAGGTCACAAATGCTGTGACCAATGTACACAGAGGGGAGACTTTGCTGTCACTCACCTCAAGAAGCTTTATCCAGGTATATAAGATTGCTATTATGTCGTTTCCCCCAGATAGCTGGCAGTGCCTCCTGCCACTAATTAAGCTCTTCGCTTCTTTTCGGTAGTTGGTTATCTTTTCTGTTGTTGTTGCCTCTTGTATTTTTTACTTCCCACGTGTTAAGTAAATTTTGTTCTATCAATTTCATATCAATGCAGCGTTATGGAGGTTGCATGGTGTAAGTCA
Organism: Dreissena polymorpha; assembly: GCF_020536995.1. NCBI lineage: Eukaryota > Metazoa > Mollusca > Bivalvia > Myida > Dreissenidae > Dreissena > Dreissena polymorpha. Next base: position 17,422,471 of record NC_068359.1, on the reverse strand, counting down.
CTGAAGTATTTATACCTAATTATTTCTTGATGTAACCATTACTTTAGCAGTAATTCTTTCTTGTGTAATGACACTCTACCCATTTCGGTTTTCATAGATTTTTGGATTTGTACTCAAATTTGTTCGTCCTAGTGCTCATTTTGTATTTTAACCTATAGAACTTAAATTCTTCATTTATACAACTATTTTTATAGTTTTCTTGAATATTTAATAATCTATTTCCTGAATGCAACTGCAGTATTGTACTTTTGAAGTCAATATGTGTTTATAAGTTGATGTTAACTTGTTAAATAAGAAAGCTCTTCTGTCAATGTCTTTTAGTAAAATAGCTTATTTAGTTTTTTTGTCTATTTTCAGTATTTACCGCATGTATACCATCTTACATTATTATATGTCATTGTGGAAAATAAAGCGCATTGAGGACTTACTGTTGTTTTCCGGTGGTATTAAATGGTTCTACTTGCTGGCCTTATCCTTGTTCCAGTATAGTAAATAACCAACAGCTGATAAAGTTCACATGGAAACAAGAAATTCAAGAAAACAAACATATAAAGCCATACAATTTAAACATCAACACAGCGGCGAATTGGACAAGCAGTACAAATATCATGTGAGTGAACTAGAAGAATTTATCTTGTCAGACTTTCATCTATTAGCAAGCAGTTCCATAACCAATTCAAAAAGATATAGGGACGATTGCAACAAATTGTTCAAAAATGTTCAAGTCGCATAATTATGTGACTCTTTTCAAATATTTAGAAAGGGTAAAAACAACTGAAAGCCAATCCTTATCAACATGGCTCGAAAATTCATTTGTGCAAGTACAGGGTAGAGTAAGCGACTGCCTAAAGTATAAAAGGGCACTCAAGGACCAGAAACTGGAAACAATGAGTAATAGTGATCAATCTTTGTCACCTAGTTTGGCCTAATTGAAGGCCGCCGAGGCAAAAGGTGCCAAAATTAGACTAGAATTTGTCGAAAAGGCGATCAAACTGATAAACAAGAGATCCTCAGAAACACAATGCCCCCCCCCCTACTGCGCCGCTTTGAAATAATACATTTGTTTGACCTTTCACCTTGAAGGATGAATTTGACCTTGAACTTCCACTACTCAAAATGTGCAGCTTCATGAGATACAAATGAATGCCAGATATCAAGTTGCTTTCTTCAATATTGCAAAAGTTATGGCCAACGTTAGAGTTATTTTTTCGGACGGACGGACAGACTGACATACTGACTGATTGACTGACGGACAGTTCAACTGCTATATGCCACCCTACCGGGGGCATAAAAAACAGGCGAACATTAATGCTGAGCATGAGCTCTTAAAATACCAAAGGGAAGCGGCAGCGTTGGCTAATAAAGCTGACGAGCTAACAAATCCATCGAGTGTGTCACAGAATGGATCGGTTATAGGCGATTTTCTACTAGCAGAAGACTCTGTTGCAAAGGTTAACCGCTTTAAAAGCAACCAGTCAGACTGAATCAAATTGTGTATTAAAGAAAAAAAACACCTGTAAATGAATCGAGTGTTACAGCACAATTTCTCCTTAGAAAAGACCTTATTCTGTCAAGACTTACAAACTTTTATGACACATGTGAAAACTATCAAGCATGGAAATCTAGCTTCCAGTCCATCAGCAAGGAATGGTCATAAACAGTAGTGAAGAGATAGATCTACTTAAATATCTGGGTCCCAGTTCTAGGAATCATGCGATAAGCCGAAGAACAGCTTATCTTCATGATATAGATGAAGCGTTGAATCAGATTTGGCAGAGGTTATACAAAAGTTTCGGCACACCAGAAAGTGTGCTGACAGTTTTGTCAAACCGACTGCATGCTTTTCCTTGTTTGACAAATAAAGATAGAGCTAAACTCTATGACTTAGCAGACATCTTACAAGAGATTGAGGGTTTCATGACTAATTCCAAGTACAGCAAAAGGTTATCGTACTTCGATTCTTTGATCGGTGTAAATCCTGTGGTGGGTAAGTTGCCCCACGGTCTTCAGTAGAAAAGCAGTATTTCCAAACTATAACTGCAGTCATGTGCGCTGTGTGGAGAAACAAGTTCAAGATTCTATTCTGTTTTAACTTTAAATTCAGACCCTGACCAGGAAAGTGTCGCGCGTTTGGGTGATTCTGTGGCTAACAATGTCTTGAATGCGTGTAAACATTCTCGGGATCCACTCATTCTCCCTTTTAAACTGCAACCACGTCAAACAGAACCACAGTCTGAAAATCTAAGTGCTACAATTGGAAACAGTGCAAATATATCTGACAATGTGAACATCATTGTAAACAAGACAAAGCTTGGAAACATTTTCAAGTGCATAGGGAATCACAGATGTGATCAACCTAGCCTGGATTACAATATCACAGACAGAAAAGGACTCCACAACTGTGACTTTTCTCAGATGAAATTCCATTATACACCAGCATTCCACAGAAGCATGGTAAGCAACTAGGAGTCCTGAATATCAGCTTGCTTCTTCCAGTGCTGTGCTCAAAATTGGGCATATCAGACTTACAGCTACTGCTGGCCTGCCTCTCTATACAGGCTCCAGACAAGAGGGGCATGCAGAGGAAGCTTAACACTGTTGCTGGCCAAGTGGAAGACATGGAACGACAGCAACTAGTGAACAATCAGGAATATGTGAGGCATATTTCAAACCTTGATGGGTGTTCCGGTGAAACAGATGTGGCAAAAGGCTAAGGCTTAAAGCTCACCGCACACTATATTATCTTGAAAATAAACATGCCATGTCATCAAAAATGCATGTGTAGCATTTATGCCACAATAAACTTTTGTCAACATCAAGCACTTACGTTATGAGCCTCAAAGCATAAATAACAACAGACAAATATGTGCTGATGAAGGTTTATTAACGCAACAGACATTAATTAATATGTGCTCATGAAGGTGTATGTCATGGTCATTATCCGCGGAAACTACACTGCAGAACACCATAGCCGTTTGGAGTGCACGCCCCATTTCAGATGTTACATTCATTTATTATTTTGTATTTATTTTCAATGCTTCAATTTTAGTCTTTCTTCATTTTTATCATTTTTTATGATATACAAAATTTTAAAATTTTGCATTTTGCTGTTAAGGGGGACAGAAGATATAATTTCGACAAAATTTCGAGTTCCGAAAGGCCACAAACAGTCAAATCCATTTCATCAAAACAGAAAATGACACAAGAAAGCCTTTTTGTGTCAGTGTCATAACATAGGCAACATACATTGAAAATACAACCAAAGACAAGGGTGGCTTCTTCACTTGCCAAACTATGGCCCTAGATCTTTCCTCTCACCCACCTCATTTTCATGAAAAATAGAGAAATTTGACCCATTTCATGGCATGTACAGTACATTCAAACAGAATGCAATCCTAGTTTTTGCTACCGTTCTAATATAACAGAGTTTACCAAGCAGTTACCCTTCCAAGTACATACTGTGTGCTCAACTGACCAATGGTTGAGCGACGTTGAGGAAAGTTTAGCGCTCAACAGACCAATGGTTGAGCGACGTTAAGGAAAGTGAGCGCTCAACAGACCAATCATTACGCTTTGTTCAGCGTGCCTCCAAAAGCACAACAAACAGTCGGCCATCTTGTTTCGCGATAGGAAAAAGAAAATTGTTTATTTGGTAAGTTTTACACCTTATCATGTTTTAAACATTGCTATTTGATGTATATTTCTGATATAGGATTATCGACAAAAGTACCCTAATAGTTGACAACGTCAAATTACTTCGAGACGGTCATAACATCAATGGATTAATGAACGTTAAATATTAAAAATGATTTTATCTCTAGGACAGCCTTTTCGTGTAAGTTTTTAGTTGAAATCGATTGGCCGTTATGTTGTTTGTTAAAAATAACCACAATGAACATCTGTTTATCATTTTTAAGTGTGCAAAACAGCTTTGGAAATTCGATTATCCGGATACTATGCACGTTGTACAAAGAAAATGCATTGTTGTTTTTAAAATCTTGTAGAATCCAGCATTTTTTAGCGTTTTCTCTTCAATTTACATGTATTGATTAGATGATTATATTTCTTATTAAAAAAAGGTATTGTTTACAAATAAAGTGATGTAAAACATTGACATTATTTATAGTACATAGTAATTTTACAATTTGTTTGCTATGATTAAGTTCGAGAAGTTGGGGACATGGTGCTGTTAGCTGATTCGATGACCTATGGACAAGCAACCATTTTCCGTGCTGGATGTTTAGATTAAAACAGTAAGATAGTGGTTATTTTAATTTGCAAAATTATGATATTTGTCACTTATGCTTAGGGAACTGCATGAAACATATTTTTGTTATTAAAATCTTCTAGATTCTAGCACTTTCTACATGTAATTTGTTAAATGAACTTGTATTGATACAATGATTGTATTCCTTATAAAAACGCATGGTATAGTACAAATAAAATGATGTAAAATTTTGAAAATATGAAACTCGGGTACTGCGTGAACTGCGTAACACCCGACATTAGCCTAAATCATCTTTACTGTTTGGCGTCTGACGATCTGAAATAATGATCAGTGTGCTGTAAATCCTGTTACATCAAGTTACGCCATTGAATCTTTATTTCGCTTGCATATTGTCGTCTATGATTTTAACAGATTACAAAAATATCAATATTTCATATTTACTGGTTACAAACTATGCCATGGCAGACAGCAAGCAAGACAGCAAGCACATTTGTCAACATTGTGAAGCAAGCTTCGACATAAAATCAAATTTGATCAGACATTTAAAAACTCATTCAGTTCCATCCATCAAATGCGACCAGTGTGACAAAACTTTTACTTTGAATCAACATCTAAAACGACACAAAATACAACATGATTTTTATCCAGTAATACCAAAATATAATGATAAAGAAGCACGTTTAAAACCTACTGAAAGAGCAATTTTAGCTCTAAATGATAAGGAAGTATTTGATGCCGAGCTGTGGAACAATGTTGACAATGCTGAGAAACAGGCCAAGCTGTTGGGTGGCGAAATGTGGCGGGCCTGTCTAATTCTGCCTTGGGGCAAATATCCTGGCAAGAGCTTTAAATGGTTTCTCGAAAATGACATTGGGTGGCTGCTAGCAGAGTTCTCCCTTTAGGGAGATTCAAACCCCATACTAAGGTGGCAGAAAGAGCAGCTAATGTCGTTCACCAAGGAGTTCCCAATAGTCATGCGAGAGGTGGAGAAAAAGGTCAAGGAAATGGAAAATTTGAAGAAGGTAAGATTTTATATTACTGTGCATCTGAATATGAAGCATGCATTATTGTATGACAATGCACTAAAAATTAATATCAACTAACACACTATATAACATTGTTTGTTCTATAATATATTAAACTTATATATTTATAGAAACGTGAAGCACAAGCCAGGAGTTACACAACAGCGAAGGATCCAGCTAGGACTCTGGAAGATGATTTCGAGGATAGTGATTACATTACAGATGCTGAGCTTCTATCTGCTGCAGGTTGTTATTATTATTCAGTTGTAGCCTGACTTCTTGATACAAAGAGCGCGTTCGGCATACTAACTCGAGCTAACACGAGTTAACCCGGGTAATGCTCGAGTATTACTCGTGTTACCCTGGTTATGGTGCGCGAGTCACTCGATTGCTACCCACCTCACGGAGCCGGGGAGCCGGGTAAGACTGTCCGAATATACTTCTTCTTCTAACAAGAAGCGGGAAAATGGCTGACCTGGTTGACGAGAAAGGAAACAGGTAGATAAAATATGAAATAATGTTATTATTTGGATGAAAATCTAGCAAGCATGACTTTACTTGATAAAAACTATTTATCTTTCTACTGTCGGGGTTTGCGAGTGTAGTTTATTTATTATTCGGCCTAAAAAGAATCAACATGGGTGTACCATTGTGGGTGGGGTTATTTCCTTACCTGTCTTTCCAAACATATTAAAGAAGATATACCGAAGAACAAGAACCGGATGTAATATACGGTTTCTGTGAGAATGAGAAACTGGAAACTGTGTTTAATAGTTACTTATATGACCATTGTGTGCACAAATGTTTTGTTAAAGGGGCCTTTTCACAAATTTTGGCATGTTTTGAAGTTTGTCATTAAATGCTTTATATTGATAAATGTAAGCAATTTGGATCTAAAAAGCTCCAGTAAAAATTCAAGAATAAAATTTAAAAAAAGAAAAAAAATAACCCTCAGCAGTCAGCAGGGCTCGAACCACTTGAGTCCTGGAGTAAAAACGACTTAGACCACTGGGCTCTCCTTCCTGATACAATGTCAGAGGTATTTTATGCTTTATATAAGCAATCCTTGTAGTTTCACAAAATATAACGACAACAACAGAATTTGTTTCGCATTGCAACGCTTTATAATTTTCATGTTTTTAAATCGTCAAAACATGCATATAATGGCTATTTTAGAGCATGGTAAATGTTCAGTATTACTGTTTCCTCACAAATATCATAACTAAAACGAAAATTTGCGAATCTGAAACAACTTTTTTCAATTTTGTCAATCTACCCAAACGTGAAAAGGCCCCTTTAAGAAAGCTATAATGGATACAAAAGTCCATTCAGATCTATTCGGGTCGATTTTTTAAATGCGTATTTAATGGCCTCATCATTATGCTGTATTCAAGTTCACCGTAAGCGCCCAACAACCTTGGGCCAGTAAAATTTTATATTTATATAGTACCTGCTAAAACTGCAAATGTATCTACAGTATGAATGTAATCACAAAGTATAACTGTTGTTTCAGAATTATGTGCATCGGGCCATTGTTTACCGTCATTCCTACAAGATATCACCGATATCTGTCAAAAGACATTCTGAAATCTTACATTGCCTGTGACGATAAATACAGAGACCAGCTCCAAAAACAAATGTGCCCAGCTGACATACCTGTAATCGTTCGAGAATACACTATAGCTGTTTATCCAAAGGTTTTGGACAACTTAAATGCCATAGGAAAGGCAGCTTTAGAGGACCTCCATCCCTGGATACTGTGCACGTTAATTGACTGGGAAAGATTTGACAGAGTTACCCTACGCGACCCGTGATTCTTGCCTAATTCGCGGAGTCAAGGCGGGCATTTTGCTTTTTGAGTGGAAAATCACCGCAATTTCACGTCATTCGTCACTCCGACGTTGCGCGAGAGCAAGATAATCTTCGCGCTGAATCCCCTCAATGTTGTGGTGATTTGCTGCGATTCGCCGCAATTCGCCGTGATCGTAGTGGATATCGGTGCAAAAATAAGTATTAACATAATTAATAACGTCAATAAACACACACGGTTAGATCAAAGTTTAAATGGAAAACTTATATCATATTTCTCGTAAATTACCAAATTATTAGTTTTGTCTGAATCTAATACCATGTATAGAGAAACAATGTATTTATAACCGACCAATGACGAACCACTATGCAACTTTCAATTTACACAGTGCTACGCTACATGTACCTGTATATGGCAACAATATGGAATTTGAACAGTGGTAGTGTATACGGGCTTGGGATATAATTGATGTAAGTTTTAATAAACATTCTGCTAATGCAATTAGTTAAATAATGTTTACATGTTTTGTTCAATAATTATTGCATGATCATTCTGTGCTGTTATATTAATTTGAAGCCATTAAAGCTTCCGACATTACTTCATCAAGTTCATGTCGGAACAGGAGTATTTTAGCTAATACGCCCATTGTATACAAAAACAACAAAAGCTTTATAATTGCAATGTATAATGTAAGTGTATACATATATGTTAAATGTAATGTAGTGTAACCCTCAACGTAAATCACTTAAAAAGGGGAATCACGGCGGTTCGCGGTGATTTGCGCTGATTCGCGCTGATTGCGCAACAGCGAGATACATCGCGCGACGGTCGCCGAAACATCACCCAAATTTCTTGTCGCTTGGAAACACCACGATTTGTCACGTTGCATCGATTGCGGTGATGCGAGAATCGCGGCAAAAATCACGGGTCGCGTAGTGTATATGTGACATGCCAGGTTCTACTTGTGAAGGTAAGTTGGCAATACAGTTTAGAAACTTGTTCATCTTGTTAAGATCATATTATATTAAAGGATAAAGAAGTTTGGATGGGGGATTATAGGAATCTTAATCACCTGCCGGTCAGATTGTCTGTTGACTTTAGTAGGCATTTTTGTCACAAAGTACATGTAATCGTACATATTCAACTGAATTAATACTATATGCTAAGGTCATAATATTTGACGTCTAACTTTGCTTCACAGAGTTGAAATTTACCGCAATTTTTGTCACAAACTACTTGTACAGTTTACATTGGATTTGATTTGTACATTAGTTATGTTACCAAGTAAATTGATGTGGTGATTGAAATCATTAAATTTCACCTGATCTTTTCTTTGCAGAATAATAACTCAGAGCTCCAGATAAGGTTTTGTGAAATTCTTAACGTTACTACCAGATTTTCAAAAATAATAAACTTAAAGTTTAAAAGTGTCAAAAGTCAGCCATATGTACATGTATATGTAAATCTTTAAGGATGTGTGTATTTATCAGAGAAATGTTGTTTTAAATTCAGCAGGGGCTGAAGGATCTGTTGTGCAGTTGCCACAGGAAAGTTCCATCGGAAAAAGTAAGTTCACTGACATTTTATAAAATAAATATTTTTATTAAGCACATTTTGAGAAAATGCATATACATGTATTTCAATTTGCTATGTTTCTGTGGAAAGCAGTTTAGAACATAAGTTAGTGTGTGAAACCTGGCTCTCATTTCAATGCCAGAAATGGTTGCATAATGATTGATGAACTAGTTTGTGTTTTTCCTGACACATGGCTGTGAACTTTGCAATGATTTGACCAACATTGTTTTTATGCCCCAAGCATCTAGTGTTAGCACCGTCCTTCCGGGCTACCGGTAAGGGTTTGGGAGCCATCTAACTGTAAACAGAACATAAGATAACAATAGACTTTATTCCGTAACAATAGAATAGGGGGACAATGGCCCTGTATTAAAAGACAAGGGACAAAATTGTCACAAAACCAGGTTTTCATTGTGAAAAAAAAATCTGATAAAGGGAGAAAACTCAAAGTGAACTTTTGAAATGACCAAAAAAAATTAACCCCCTTTGTAAGTTTTTTTTTTTTTTTTAAATCTATTTTTAGTCGTGGCGACCTTGACATTGGAGATATTGACGTGATTCTTTCGTGGGACACACCGTCCCATGATGGTGAACAAATGTGCCATATGATTTTAAAATCTCACAATGAATGACATAGTTATGGCCAGGACAAGCTCATTTATGGCCATTTTTGACCTTTGAACTCAAAGTGTGACCTTGACCTTGGAGATATCGACGTAATTATTTCGCGCGACACACCGTCCAATGATGGTGAACAAATGTGCCAAATGATTTTAAAATCTGACGATGAACGACATAGTTATGGCCCGGACAAGCTCATTTATGGCCATTTTTGACCTTTGAACTCAAAGTGTGACCTTGACCTTGGAGATATCGACGTAATTATTTCGCGCGACACACCGTCCAATGATGGTGAACAAATGTGCCAAATGATTTTAAAATCTGACAATGAACGACATAGTTATGGCCCGGACAAGCTTATTCCGCCAGCCCGCCAGCCAGCCCGCCAGCCAGCCAGCCCGCCCGCATTCGCCAATCTAATAACCAGTTTTTTCCTTCGGAAAACCTGGTTAAAAATAACAATGGAAACGGCCCTTTATCCCATTCCGGCATGCTGTCCGTCACAAAATGCTTAACCTTTTTTGGCAAGTTGGCTATTAGTCTATTTCTACAAAACCTACAGTGATGAAACTTCACACACTTACTTATTTATGTATTTGCCATCATATGTTTTTTTCAAAATGCATATTCTTGAGAACTTAAGCATTTGGTTAACGTCTTTGTAAACTTGGCATTTGTCTATTTTCACAAAAGCGACAGTGATTAAACACCAAATTGTATCCATGGATTTCAGATTCTGTTGATCCACCTTCAGTTGACAAAGAAACAAAGCAAACATCAAGTGCCCAAGGTATAATTTTTCATAATCATTTTGTTTATATACAGGTAACCACATTATTGTTTTATGGGTATATGGAGCCAGTTATTTGACCTAATGCAAGCTGGCTTTTAACCCTTTGAGCGCTGGAACCTGATTTTGAAGGCCTTTGCAAACAGTTTGGATCCAGATGAGACGCCACAAAACGTGGCGTCTCATCAGGATCCAAACTGTTTGCTATTCGGATAGTATTCTTTGAAAAAAAATCAAACAAAATGCTAATTTTAGAAATTTAGCAGACAGCATTTTAGCAGACGACAAATTTCCCAGCATGCTGACTTACAAACACCAATGGCAGAAATGTTAGTGCATCATACTTGTTATTGGAGGTGTTCCTGTCATTGGGCAGCCGTATTTTGATGAGCAAGAAACTTAATGCTTGCTTAGTACTTGTTGGTTCAAGGAACATATTCCAGATTGTATCTATAAGCTTCAAGCCTCCTTCCATACAAATTCAAATAAATCCTGTATAAATTAACCTACCATTTGAGTGGAACACTAGTGCTAAATGCTGACAACCTCCCTACATATTCATCAGCAGGGTTTGAATAACTTTAGAAACATTTTCATAAACCAGGTTAAGTGGTCTGGTTGAATCTAACTCACAAAACCCGAATCGTTTGGATTGCTTCTATCATTGTGCACCAAGTATGACTTTGGTTTTTAAGATTCTAGAATAATTTGTCTTTTCTGTACCCTTTTCACATTTTGAGAAGAACATTGACAGTGTCTTGTGTCCTTGATTTTCTTGTGATGCCAATACATCATAAGAATGCGAAACGACCGTTCGACTGAAGCCAACTGTAAGACAGACTTACTAAAACTGAATGTAGTGAATGTTTATAAAAAAACGCATACAAAACATAGAACGTGTATTCATTAGCGACATTCACGTTTGGTCGTTAATTTAAAAAAAAATGTGTGTTTTTTTTCCACTTGAAATAAAAATAATACATTCTACTCTTAACAACAAGTTTGAAATGACCATAACAAAAATGAATGTAAATATTTTAAAGTGGCTAGAAGATGTGGTTAAGCAATGACCGAAAATAAATGGATATTTAAAGTGATGTTATGGGCAACAAACAGTTTATAGGTGTCTATTGCAACGGTATATTTTTGGTGTTTTCATTTCATTTACACTTTATTTGTTAATGCAGCATCAACATATTAAAACAATATCCCGGAAAGTGAAAAATAATACATTTGAATATCAACCGTACTTTCGTTGTTATAACTGACGACAGAAATTATTCGATTTACGTTGTGAATCTAAATAAAGTTTTAGTGCAGAATCGTTCATACGACACAAAGACACTATTTTGTTTTGCTGATCATTTTTGGCTTAGAGGACTAGGTGAGTCATTTAAAATATCGAATATAATATATATTTTTATGATCAACTAGTAACAAGTTGAGTTGCAAATAATTGGTAAGAAACCACATTTTAACTAACTCTTTTTAGCTAAATTCAACTGTGAAAAATGTCCATATAACTTTAACTGAAATTTAACGAAATGACCGCGAACCCACGTGAAAATACATTTTTATTAAGTCTTCAATTCCAGTCCGTGCAAACATTAAATTTATTACAAAGCATACCGAATCAAATACAACTATATACAAGTTTATGATTTGAATACGGAAATCATTGATTGTTTGCCGAGCGAGTCAATTGTTAAACGGAAAAATCCGAGTAATCCTATTGGTTACAATTTTTCCCGAACAACAGGCGCACGTTTTCTGATGCGGGATATTTTCATTTTTCAGTTTAAAATATATTATTGTAATTAAATCCCATTTTTCTTTTAATTGAATTATATTGGATGACCATAATTTTATATATAATAACACAAATAAAATCATAATAGGGTTCTGGTCGGGCACTGGCGTTGGAACGTTCGGCTTTTCTATTGGATAAACGATCACCTACGATAACATCTGAGTATTTTCATTGGACGATAACTTTTCCGGAAAATCGCACGCAAATTTTGATAAAACGCCATTTTTAGAGCTAAGATGGATCATTGTTTACAAACAAACCGCGAGTCATGTTTGCTATACTATTTTGGGAAGATTCCACATTTTCGGTTGTCGCATTATCCGCGATTCTTGCCCCACGGAAGGAACTTAATCAGTATGCAGTTGGTGATGATGTAGAAGCCAACTTCCAAGGCAAGCGCTACAAGGCCAAAATTTACGAGATTGGTGGCAAGTATCTGTATATTTTTCCACATTCACTTTTCTATTCAGAATTTGACTACACTACTGTATAGCAATGCATGCAATTTGTTTACCTTTATCTTGTTCTACACTATTATATTTTCTGCTATATTCGCGAAATAGAAATGTTCAGGCTGTATTGTTCTGCTTCGAATTTTTTTAGCGTAAATTAAGCCAACATTAAGTGCTTTTAGCATAAGCGTCTCTACTCTTAGTTCTGGCTACCATAACTTAAAATGTCGCTTTTTATGTTTTTTGACAGGCGCGACTTTACATGTATGTCAATACTATATAAACTGTACGCTGAAGTCTCTTTAGCTACTCCACTCTCATATGTATATGATATTTTCTTAATCTTTGTTATTAAAAACTCACCATAACTAGCCAAAAAATATACAGATTTTTTCTTCTATTTAGGTGACAGGAGCACACTGAACAAGATCCTGAACAATGGTTTTAAAGTGGACTTGGCAAGTGAGTGTGTCTTTTATTTAGGTTAGTTTAAACCTATTTATTTTAGCTCGATTGCATCGAAAGCCTAAGGCTTATATAAACGCTTTCGAGTCCGTTTCCTGGGCCTAGAACCAGTACTTGGTGTCTTTGGGAGAGATCAAAAGAACGCTCCCACGGTGGGGATCGAACCCATGACCTTCCAGTCTCTTGGCGGACACCCTATCCATTACACCACATCTTTTATTTCGTAAGCTATTGATGTACTCCTATATATATATATATATATATATATTAGTCGATAACTAATCATTTGGTCGAGCTATTGATGATGCACATTTTTATGTTAGATGTCGTAACTTGTCATTATATTTTTTTGTACAAATTTGACATGTCAGTATTGAAGGTTGAGCTATATATTGACAAATAAACATATTTGCTTTATTTGCCAGATGGATTTTGTCGTTTTAGTAGTGCAATGATTCCCATTTATTTTTATTCATGTTTTCATAGGAGTGTCCAGCCCACCAGCCTCTGATTAGTCAACCACCAACAACACAACGGAATCCACCAGAGGGACGAAGAAATCGCAGAGAGCTGCTGAAGGTTTGTTCTTATAATAACTTGGCTGCTGTCATCTGAATTTCACAATATCGATGCCGCAACTCATTATAACAGTTTTTCACACCTTTCTTAGGAACGTCGACTAATTAATAAATCAAATAAGCAACCATATTACGTGAAAGAAAGCCGTAAAAGATGAAGATTTTTTTTACTTAATGAGCGTAAACAAACTTATTACTGATTAAAAGCACTGAATTAAAATTCTATAATTTATAAGCCGTACGGCTAGCTAGACAATCTCCATAGGAAAGGCTTTATGAACGGGGCCGTACGACTAGCCACTGCCTAACTTATAATAACTTAAAAATGGAGTGTGAAAAAGAATTATCTCTGAACAATGCAATTGTTACATTTTTTATAACTTTGTAAAATTTTAATTTTTGATGTTTAAAGTATTTTGATTCATATTGTACATTTAAAGGAGCGTCCAGCCTTTCAGCCTCCGATGACTCAACCATCACAAACACATCAAAGCCCACCAGAGAGACAAAAAAACGACATAAATCTGCTGAGGGTAAATTGTTGTTTTAGACTACATCTCAGTGCTTAGTAATCGATTCGTTTTTATTCATTCTCAGAAGTAAACTCATTTAATTGCATTTTTCTTTATTTTATTGTTATTATTATGATAAAAATTCTTTCCTCATTAATGTTGCAAATTCTGTTGTAGCTGCTGCAGTAGCTGCCAACAAGGGCAAAAAGAGGAACAAATCCGGAGAACCTTCACAACCAGAAAAGGACACCTGGTTAGGTAGGAGAGTGTACAATTTTAGAAGACATCTGCTTTTTTAACTGAATATACAAGACCTTAAAAAAGTGTTTTTTTTTCTCTATGTTTAGTTGCTATTCATTACATTTTTCTATAAACTTTAAGATGGATATTGTTATGGATACAACTACAAGTCTGTTTATCACATGTTCCTCTTTCAGATGAGCAGGCCAGGCAAATACTTCATAAAAGGAGGTCTGCAACAGTTTCAACTCCAGCCAACAATGATGCCCCAATCCAGCCTCCAGTAACAATGGTTACACCACAGTCTTCGGTAACGCATACCTACAACGGTGCCCCACCACAGCCTGTAATGCCAACCGTCAACGTTGCCCCACCTCAGCCTGTAATGCCAACCGTCAACGATGCCCCACCTCAGCCTGTAATGCCAACCGTCAACGATGCCCCACCTCAGCCTGTAATGCCAACCTACAACGTTGCCCCACCTCAGCCTGTAATGCCAACCGTCAACGATGCCCCACCTCAGCCTGTAATGCCAACCAACAAGGGTGCCCCACCACAGCCTGTAATGCCAACCTTCAACGTTGCCCCACCTCAGCCTGTTATGCCAACCGTCAACGATGCCCCACCTCAGCCTGTAATGCCAACCTACAAGGGTGCCCCACCACAGCCTGTAATGCCAACCTTCAACGTTGCCCCACCTCAGCCTGTAATGCCAACCAACAACACTGCCCCACCACAGCCTGTCATTCCAACATACAACGGTGCCCCACCACAGCCTGTAATGCCAACCTACAACGTTGCCCGACCTCAGCCTCTAATGCCAACCTACAACGATGCCCCACCACAGTCTCCGGTAATGATGGTGACGCGAAACACCAGCAGCTCCCCTTTACAGACTGAGAGCTACAACTATGAAGGTCCTCTGCCTCCCCTTGCTGTGCCAGTTCACTTCGCTTTAGACATGCTAAATGAGATGGAGGAGCAAGTTGGGGTAAATCATCAGTTTTGATAAAATCGTAAAATAAAAAGAAGTACCAAATAATAATAATGAATATTAGAGAATTAAATTGACAGATTACTGCTTTTACTACTACTTTTATTCAGAAAAACAATAATATTAGGAAGGTTTAAATTTCATGGTGGATTGTTCTGTTGCAGTATGAAGACATCGAGGCCAGTAATGGGAATCCTGAGCAAGGAGTGTCTCACCCATGTTCTTGTTGTAGAAAGGTTGACTCCCTTCAGGTCACTGTGCAAGAACTTCAATTACAGGTATTGGTTCAATCATTATTTGTTTATGAGAAAAATGTTAATGAGACTTTAGTCTTACCATATACTATCAGGCTTTCTCAAAAGTTTAAATGGTTGTACCAATAATTTGATTAAACTTTCTGTGCATAATTGCCGTCATTGGAACTCGCACACCTGGGTAAGGAAGTATGATAGGGAAATAATGGAATCGTCAACCTTTTATCTTATAGAAAGTTTTATAAAAGCTGGTCATGTATTATATCAATTTGAATTAAAGTATCTATGACCAATTAAGTGTTTCATTATATTGCAGGTGAAGTCACTTGAGAGACTGGTTGAGAGGTCGCAAAGCACAGCCCCAAGGGTCCAGACCCCGACCAGACCAATCCCAGTACGACAACACCTTCAGGCCATTCAAGATGGCAACCTTTCAACAGAGGTGAGTTTCCTTTGCATGCAATGGAATTAAACCAGAATACTCTTTCTTAAAAAGGCCTGTATTGAAATAACCCCTCCCTCCTGTCAGCAGTGTTTTTTTTTATACAACACAATTTTTTGTTAGTGTTTAAAAGCCTTTTACTGGATAAATAAAGGGAAAAATGACAACTGGCTCCTCTCAGTGGCCATGTTTTTCCAAGTACAAGAGCAATTTTCATATTCAACAAATGTTTGACCAAATATAAAAAACATTTGGCAGTAAAATATCTTTTCCTCGAGTGTTGACATGTTTTCACTCTACACTTATAGAGAACTTCCCCACCAACTGGCGGCCATGTTTTTTGTAATGATTACTTCGGACCAAAACCATTTTCAAACTAAACAAATATATACAGGAAACAAATGATCTGATCAAATTTCATGAAGATTGGGCAAATTGTGACTAAGAGTGTTTACAATTTTTTTTTAAATATAGAGAATATAAAGAAAAAGCCCCCCCCCCCCACCGTCGGTCATGTTTCTGGACAGACCAAAACCATTTTGGAATCAATCAAAGTATCCAAGAAAAATATGCTCAAGATAGCTAAAAACATTCATAATAAATTCCAAACATGTGTTAAAATTACAAAACAAATGTATATTTCAGGAGAAGATTAAGGCAGCCATCCAACATGAACCAAGGGAAGCAAAAGCCCTTCAGAGAGCCATGCGGGCCATCTTTTCACCTCAACAGCTCGTCTCTTGTTCTATGAAGGGGGCCTTCACTTGCAGACATGGGGCGCCAAGACCTGGGCTACCACATGAAGACACTGCTATCATTATTGGTAAAATAATAGTTTATTCTCCATCTTTTAATAACTACATTGTACACTGCAACTCCAATATATCGCGGTTGAAGGGGTCCAAATATCGCGACCGTGATATATCCGGCGCGCGATATAAATTGTCAGTTTATGTATGCATGTATATGTATACATTAGCATCATTATGCAATCTCAAAACACGCTATTTACCAACCTTATTCAAGTTTGTGTTATATCCATATGTCATTAATTGGTATAACACAAAACATTATTCCATGTGAGTATTTTCAAATGCGTATAATTAAATTTTTAATCCGAAAAACATTGCCGAGTTTTATTGTTCAAGAAAGCATGCACAAATTAGACCCATGTACAAAATGACGTCATTCATTTCTCATGAAAAGCATGCACAGCATGGGGTTTAATAGTAGAGCATTGTGACTAACTGATCTATATTGTATACTGTATCTAACGCACACAGATTGTTGAGATAGGTCAGTATTGACTTGTGACATTTACTGTTATAATTGTGTACACCTTCATGTGTGCACTGGTGCGTTTCGGCAGTTCAAAACAAATTCAATAGAGAATTGTAACACCCGAAATGACCTGCCATGTTTGACAAATGGGTCTTTTGTTTATCGCAGTACACAGGTGTTAATGTGATGTACAATGTAAGCAAACAATCTGGTCAAAACTGGATTATGACTGTTGGATTGAAGTTGGTGAAAAAAGGGAAAATACTTGCTTGAAACGGATTTTAATGCATCAAATTCTCAGATAAAAACATTTTATTTAAGGATTATGCTCGTCAGATTTTTGGGAGCCATAGCCGATTCGCGATATATTGGACAACGCGATATAACGGACCGTGATATATTGGAGTTGCAGTGTATTACTACTATATGTAAGGTGCTATGCAAAGTTATTGATTATACCCCACACATGCAAGTTGAGGGGGGTATACTACTAGAATAAGCTTGTCAGATTGTCAGTGGGCTATCATGGTTTCTGCTCAATAACTTGAGTTTGGTTTGATCTGTCAACATGAAATTTACAAGGATAAGCTTTTCTCATTTTGTGAAGACAACTTGCAAAATATTATTTGGCAAAGCGGCATGTGGGGGTATTCGTCATGTCTGTGACAAAGCTCTAGTTTTACATTTATATATAGTTTGTGTACAAAATTTATAAAAAATTTAAACATGAACCTAAAAAATATTATTTTAAATATTTTCAGAACAAGTCAGCCAGAAATATGGAACCTCTATCCCAGAAGTAGAAAAGAAATTTAGGTCAGCCCTCCACAGACTTTCGGGAGCCTATAAGGGAACTCAGACGGTGTTTAAATGTTGATAAAAGACAGTCACATGTATATATGTATATATATATATATATGTGTGTTTGTGTGTATAGACATATTTATGTATATTTATTTATGTACGAGTGTATGAATGTTGATTTATATTAATACTTTCTTCTCTTTTGTTTGCGTATATTTATTTATGTATATGTGTATGAATGTTGATTAATATTAATACTTTTCCTCTTGTTTGTTTGAATAAAATTACTCAGTTTTATTATATGATTTTTCTATTTTGCTTATTTTTCTTCCCTTCCAACAACACATTTCAGAAGTGTATTTATGTATGTTAAATGTTCGCTTTTTCGTTATGTTTAAAGTGCGCAAAATGTACGTTAAGTGTGCGCTTTAACAGAAGTGTATTTATGTATATTAAATGTTCGCTTTTTCGTAATGTTTAAAGTGCGCAAAATGTGCGTTTTTTCCCCAGCAAAACGCACATTTTGCGCACTTTAAACATAACGAAAAAGCGAACATTTAATATACATAAATGCACTTCTGTAAAAGCGCACACTTAACGTACATTTTGCGCACTTAAAACATAACGAAAAAGCGAACATTTAACATACATAAATACACTTCTGAAAAAGTGCACATTTAACGCACATTTTGCACACTTTAAGCATAACAAAAAAGCGCACATTTAACATACATAAATACACTTCTGTAAAAGCGCACATTTAACGCACATAAAAGTGTCTTTGTAAATAAAGGTAATATTTAACGCACATAAAACGCATATAAAGCGAACATTAATGCACAAAAATACAGACAGTGTATTTTTTTGTTGACAAAAAAAAAACACTTGTTAAGAAAAAAACGCACAAAAACGCAGTGCCAATAACGCCACGTTAAACATACATTAAACGTAAACTAAACGTACGTTTGCCACACATTTTCGAGAAGGGCTTTGAAAATTTGACCTTAATACATGTAAACTTAATTAATCACTTAAATAATTAACTTATAATAATAAACATAATTACTTCAGTACATGTAATTTGATTGTGAAAAACAATTGATTAAACAGTTGTTTTTATGCCCCCGAAGGAGGGCATATAGTGATTGGACCGATCGTCTGTCTGTCTTGCCGTCACACTATGCGTTTAGGTTTCGCGTTTAGGTTTCCAAAAATGCTCATAACTTCTATGTCGCTTCAGATAGCAATTTGATTCTTGGCATGCATGTGTATCTCGAGGAACTGCACATTTTGAGTGGTGAAAGGTCAAGGTTATCTTTCAAGGTCAAAGGTCAAATATATGGCTTCAAAGCGGCGCAGAAGGGGGCATAGTGTTTCTGACAAACACGTCTCTTGTTTATTATAACCCACAAATAAAGTTAATTTACTGTTTTAGATTCCAACAATGGAGAACGTCATGAATGGAATGAGGCCGAGACTAAACTACTACTTGACACGACTGCAGAGAACATGGAAAAACTGAAAACTGCAAAAAACAAAAATAAGGTGTGATCTTGCATTGCAGATGTTCTCATAAGACATGGTTTCAATGTCACTGTAACTCAGTGCATAGACAGGTACAAATATATGAAACGATCATACAAAGCATATCTTGATAAAAGCAAAAAGTCAGGAAGTGGTAAATGCTCATTTAAATATGAAGAACAGATGCATGCTCTGATTGGAGATGACCCAGCAATAAAACCGCTGTTCACATTCGGATCAGGTGATAAAGTAGAGTGTGCTGATCTCGATGCTAATGAAAGTGATGAGAGTGTAACTGCTTCTAGTAGTTCTACACCAGTGTCTGAACCCAAGCGTTATTGCAGGAGAAGCATGATAAATGAGTTGAAGGAATTGATGGAAGAAAGAGATCAGAGGTTGCTTTCTGCACTTGAGAAAATGAATAATGAGCAAAATGAGCTGATGAAAAAACTTATTGATAAGTTGTAAACTTATCTGAACTAAAGATGTATTGTTTTAAAGAATTAGAAAAACTGTTTTAATTTTGTTGATTAATTTTAATTTGAAGAGTTAATTTTAATTACTATGATTTTTCATGCTAGTAAGGCTATTTTGAGGGTTAAAAGCATTATAGTGAACTAACTCACACGATCGTCATATTTAGAAAAATGGAATTGAAGTGTTTAAGTGTGCCTTCAACTTATTAAACATTGGTGTCATATATCGTAATTTTGTTAATAGTCAATTGTAGGCTTTCATAGACGAATGTTTATTAGTTTAATTTCTTTATGTCCCCAGATCGATAGATCGGGGGTATATTATTTTTGGCCTGTCTGTCTGTCATTCTGTCCCAAAACTTTAACCTTACAGTAAAGTTTTGCAATAACTTTTGAAATATTGAACATAGCAACTTGATATTTGGCATGCATGTGTATCTCATATAGCTGCACATTTGAGTGGTGAAAGGTCAAGATCATCCTTCAAGGTCAAAGGTCAAAAATTTAAAACTCTAATATAGTAAAGTTTTGCAATAACTTTTGAAATATTGAACATAGCAACTTGATATTTGGCATGCATGTGTATCTCATGGAGCCGCACATTTTGAGTGGTGATAGGGCAAGGTCATCCTTCAAGGTCAAAGGTCAAAAACAAAAGCGGTGCATTAGGGGGCATTGTGTTTCTGACAAACACATCTCTTGTTTTTTAATAAAAACATAAATTTGTGGGATAGTTCTTTATGACATTCTTTTATTTCTAATTCGTAGATAAATATGTCATAGTCAACCAACCCAGTCATTGCAAATGTTTCTCAATACAAAGGGTTATTAGCGTAGTCGTCGTGCAAAAACTTTGATGTGAGTCATTACTTCTTTGTTATTTGCATATGTTCATCAAATTCACAAATATTTTTCTTCTTGCAACAATGCCTATCCAGAGCTGAATTTTTTACCTTGACCTCTGATTTCAACCTTGACTCCTTTGACTCTGATTAACAGACAAGCATTGGTTCCCGCAGGAGCTCTTGTATATAAACTATAATTCTATGCTATATAAATTTATTTCCAAACTTATCACAATTTTAACAAGAAAGCATTACATGCATAATATTTGACATAGTGATATATTGTCATAATGTCCTCACAGTATAATTACGTGTAAAATTATGACTAAGAGTATTAAATGATGGAACATTGATTGAGGCTAATTAATTAAAAATTACTTTCATGTAGAATTGCACAATCTAGTAGTGTACTAAAACAGATTGCATAAATATAATTTCCCTAAATATTTTACAGAAAAGTATACTCAAAATTATTGATTTTTTGGGTGCCTTTGACATACAATGAAACTAAAGGAATTTTCCTACCTTCATTTTGGGGCTAAAATATGGCCCAAATGCAGTATACCTATTTTTCTATATCTCTTCAATGAAATCCTAATTTACAAGTTCAAAATTTCAACACCTAGATTCTTAAAAATTAATCATCATTTTCCAATTTTGAATTCTGTAAGAAATCAATAACTCATTTTTGTGAAAATGTGGTTTACTTCACTATTGCTTTTCACCAGCCATTTGTTTGACAATTTTTGTATTTTATTTCATTTTTATGCTCCCCCCAAAAAAATCATATAGTCGCCACTTCGTCTGTCAGTCCGTCCGTGCAAAATTTTTGTCCGGGCTATTTCTCAGCAACTAATAAGCGGATTTCAATAAAACTTTATGGGAAGCTTCACTACCAAGATCAGATGTGCATAATATCAGCCGGCTCTGGTCGGATGATTTTTCACAGAGTTTTGGCCCTTTGAAATTTTCCATTAACTGTACATATAGTGCAATTCTTGTCCGGGCTATTTCTCAGCAACTGATGACCGGAATCAGTGCTCCAGATAACATGCGTAAAGGCGTAAAAACGAATTAAATTTCTTAAATAACGATTTAGATTTAAAATCTTTGCGTAAAGTTACGCATTGAAACAATAAAACACGAAATCGAAAATTTCGAACGTGCGTAAAACTTCCAGTAGCAAATTATGTATGGTAAACATTTCATCCCGGTTCTGGCTCCTCTAGGCGCTAAATTAAAACTACAACTTTAAATCAACGTCACTCAAGTGTTTGCTGTGTGGAAGAGCCACACCTAAGAACGGTCGAAAGGCCAAACGGTCTCGATTCTGTTCTCCTAGATTTGCAGGCGAGTCATTACTGTTTATTGTACCTTTTTAATTACATTTATCGTAATTTTTTTACACAAGTAATATACTGTATACCTATTCAAAATGCCATTAAAAGTAAATGTTAAATATAGTTTTTGATATGACTTTAAAGGCGACCTAAAGGTCATTATGACCTATGCCTCGTTCTCATACTTTCGTGTCTTCTCATTGGATTCGTGCTCAATTTAATACGTCATTTTCGCTCTCGCCAAATACTTCGCGTGTCAGGAATCTATTCAATTAGATCGAGCGTTTACAACTGCTGACTATTTTGCCGAGAAAATGAGTTTTAAACAAGAAATGTTCCACACATACATAGATATTGCTTAAATTGTGGTAAAAAATACCATTGCAGAGTATTATTTCATTATAAATCGCCAGCGCTTAAAACAAAAAAGTTTTGAAATTATGTGCAAGTGGCATTTCTAAGGAAGGCCACGCTCTATTTAATTCGGAGCACTGACAGGTACCCGACAGGGTATTGTAACTCAATATGCAAGACGCGCGTTTAAAAATATTTACATCCCTGCTCTTATTTGGAATTTTATATTTGAAAATAAATCGCTTCCATCATTAAATACACATTCAATTGTGTCTTAGAAAAAGGACATTGCAATCCGCATTGCAATCCGTTACGTAAGAAATAACTTCCCCACTGGGAGCCCCATTTAGAACGCGGTCAAGCGAGGAGCAAGAATCCAATGAGAATAATCTTCTGGATGATGCAGATCATTGGCCTTCACCTTCACGAGTTGAAAAAAATAGTAACTATGTAAACAAAGACGATTTTCAGATGGTTTAATACTGAAATAGTATTTTATTGAGGATATAAATCTTATACAATGCTAAAAAATACTTGCCATTGTATGCGCATACGCGAAATACATAGTTAAGGGGCACGAATGTACGAGAACATAGCATATATAAAGCCGAAGTGTGAGTGACCGTTTTACAGAAAAAATCTAAATGGCCGACTGAAGCGGTGTATTGAAGCGTGGAAGGCAAAAAAGCCATTTCAGTGTCAAAAGTCCTCGCTGCATGCATTTTTTTTCAATTAGATTCAAATACCCAACGCATGCATGGTTTCGTCAATATTTGATGAACTTATAAGCTCTTACGTAACTAACTGCGAATCATAAGCACTCAAAACTATTTGGTAATATATTGTTAAGAATAAATTTTATAAATAGGGGGTAAAATAAGAATTAGTTTTTAAAATAGGGAGTAAATAAGAATTTGACCAAATTTTTATCTGGAGCTCTGACCGGAATTCAATGAAACTTTATGGGAAGCTTCACTACCAAGAGGAGATGTGCATATTTTCAGCGGGTTCTGGTCGGATGATTTTTCACAGAGTTATGGCGCTTTGAAATTTTCTATAAACTGTACATATAGTGCAATTCTTGTCCGGGCTATTTCTCCCCAACTACTGACTGGAATACAATGAAGCTTTATGGGAAGCTTAACTACCTTGAGGAGATGCGCATGTTATTTGTGGGTTCTGGTTAGATGATTTTTTTAGAGAGTTATGGCCCTTTGAAAATTTTAAGTTGCTAAACCATCCATCGTATTATTTTGTCCAAAGTTATGCCCCTCAAGATGTTTCCTTTTATCTGAATATATAGTGCAATATTGTGACAAAAAAACTTTGGGGAGCATCACCATGTGAGTCCCCGAAGGTTTCTTGTTAAATGTGTTTGTCAAAATTGTTCATTCCCGTAGGTTTAAACTTCAACCTTATGTGTTTTAATCACAGAAATGGGGAAAAAGACAAGCAGGTGAAAGATGGGGGGGGGGGCATTAATTTTATGTCCTATGGACTTATTCCTAGTTTGTTTAATCTAGTCAATTCCCTAAGAGTACAAGGAGTACATTGTTACTATGATAATTTATTTTAAATTTCTATAATTTGTTAATAAATTATGTTTCAACTCAATCAACATTCTTTGTGTTGTGGATTGAAGGTTCCCAGAATCATATGTTCCGGCAGCGAAAATTAGTAGTGTCTTAATACATGTCTGTTCCAAGCTTGCCTAGATAGCTCAGTTGGTAAGACATCAGACTGTCATTCCAGTCGTTGCTGGTTTGAACCACAGGGTGGCGGGCAAAATTTATCTGTGGTTATTTAATCAAGGTCAGTGTCTTAATGGATATTAACCTTCCACCTAAGAAATTTTAGAAAAAAATTGTCAGTACTCATTGAACTCCAGGAATGCTGGTTAGTTATCCGACCACTGGAATGTTAACTTATCTGTTGAAAACTTACATTAGGCGTATATAAAGACTATGTATTAAAACGTAATTCTTACATATGAAATTTGAGTATAATATTACAATGTTTCCTGGAAAAGATGTATTCAAGAAGGAAATCTATCAAACATAAATTAAGAACATCAGTAAATACTATGCTTTATATGTGACGATAACGTTAGAATATGACACATGAACATACATGCAAATACAACATAACTGTAACCAGGTGTATTGCTTTAAATTAGGACATATAGTGAAATGTAAGGTAAAACCAACTGGTACCTAAATTTACATCTCAATCTGAACTGATTATGACATAAGCTTAAAGCAATGCATCTGATAATAAAATCATTTCCAACATGCAACAGTACAAATAAAGTACAATGTTAAACTTTCACTGAGACAGATGTCGTACAAGTTCATCTCTAAATTGGATTCCACTCTCTCTGTCTTCATTTAGTTCATCATACACATTAATATCAGGTTCTGCACAAAAATCAGTGATTTCATCGTCATTTATAAGACAGATATTATGGAGAACACACGCAGCTACTATACAGTAAGTTAAAAACTCAATTTTGTGTACATAAAAGAATGTAAATCGTCTAAACCTCCCCTTCAGTTGGCCGAAAGCACGTTCTACAACCTGTCTTCCTCTGCTGTGCTGCTTGTTATAATTTTGCTTTTCCCTTGACAGAGTTCCGTAATCTTTGAATGGTGTCATCAGCCAAGGTAGAAGTGGATATGCAGCATCTCCAAGTATATACTTGTTCTTGGGTATAACCTTTTCAGCACTATCTAAAAAGAGTGGTGAGTTTTTGAAAACTCGTGCATCGTGACTGCCAGCCAGCAAATATATCAAGAAACAAAAGACGATGATCACTAACAGCCTGGAGAATAACTGAGTGAAATTTTTTCCTGTTGTTATAGGATTCTTGATGTATCTGAGGAGCCGTTATGCGTACATGAGACGCATCTATCGCGCCAACAATGCCTGGAAGCTTGCTCTTTTCCGAAAATCCCTGAGTTACAGAGTCAAGTGCTTTATTCCTTGGCCACTTTATAAATAGTCTCACTAGATGCATACTTATTATATGTGCAATTTTCCAACAACAAATGTGTGCGGTAGATGTTGATATCCCAAATCTGTCTGCCAGTGACCGAAAACTGCTGTGTGTTCCTGAAAATAAAAAAATGGATATAAATAAAGCTTATTCAATATTTTGACAGTGTTTAGAAACGGTGCCACAGGACCTACATGTATACGTATAGGTCCCTGGGTGCCATTTTCTGATACACTTTTCCAACTATCAATGAGTGATACTATAAAACACATGCACAAAATATTGTATGAAGTAATTTGTGCAATACATATTACTGCGCGGTAGTAAGTATATGATTACACTTGCAGAAATCATGACGCAAAAAAGTCATAAAGAGGTATGTTTTTTCACCAATCAGATGAGTCTGTTCATTTGTTCATGAAATGCAGTATAACTATAGCTCTAATAGATCTACATGTTTACTGTATATACATATAGGCAAAGTAGTACTGTTTTTAATCTATGAAGATTTAGTAAAAATAAGTACCCATAAACCATAGGAAAATCAACAGTTGTTTCTCCAAAGCCAGTGGTATGTTTCCTTTGCGTCGTTTCAAATGACTGCCAATGACACCACATATGATTTCAAATGAGCTTCTTTCTAGGCAAAAGTGACTTTTGAAGTCGCTCAAACTGTATCTTGGCACTATCGATTCTGCATACAATCTTATGCGAGGTACACTGTCGCACCGTAAAAGTCTTGTAGTTACAAAGTCATTTTGAGTCATGAGAATGAACAATGATCTGGTGCGGTTAGCGTCCATGAGTTTTTTAATTGCTAACGCTATTAAACCTTTCTTTCTACGAGTTTTGTCAGCCATCTTGAATTACTCCATAAGCGTTCGGACTAAATCCGTTACCCGAGTTACTCGGGTTACATAGGGTAAGCAAAACAATTTTACACGGGTATGTATGCCGAATGCGCTCGTTGTGAACACAGTTTGTCATCATTTCCTAGCTGAAACCTGAGATGAGTATATCTGGCATTTGTTAGAAAATTATTTCGTCCTGAACATAGCCTGAATCTGAGATAACAGCGACAATTTTATGGAAACTTTATAGGGAACATTTATTTTAGTGAATAACTTTTGTTGTACATGTTGTTTAATTGTTAACTTGATTTAATGAACTTCAATTCACTATTTAATTAAAAAGAAGTTCTATATTAATTAAATTGAATTTTGTTCATATGGAATATTCTATTTTCAATAACCATTTAAAACTCTGAGGTTTAAAGGGGCCTTGTCGGACCGTATTTGGTACAAAAACGAATATGGTACATTTGTACCATATTCGGCCGAATATGGTACAAATGTACCATACTCGGACCGAAGATGGTACAATTTTCGACCGAATATGGTACAAACATTGTACCATATTCGGTTGGAATAAGTTTTTCTATGCTTGCCAAAACGTATTTGGTACATACCAAAAAAACTCATAAAAATGAAAATGGCCTACGTATATGGTACATAAATTATGTATTTCTTAATAAATAAAATAGTCTGCCGATGTGTAAACTTTTTTTCAAACTCAAATACATTGTATTAACCTAATATTGGAAGTGACAAAAGTATCATCATCATCATCATCATCATCATCATCATCATCATCGTTGTCGTCGTCGTCGTCGTCGTCGTCGTCGTCGTAACTAGCAGTAACAGAAACAGCTAACCTAACCACACTTTACATGGATTTTGCTGGTTGTGTAACTGTTTCGCCGGCTAGCTCAGTCGGTTGCGCGTCAGATTGGCACGCAGGCGGCCTGGGTTCGATTCCCGGGCGGGCCAGATACTTTCGTGGAGATCATTAATAGCAATTTTCAAATTTTTAAAACTTTTTTTTTCGAAAGTGTATTTTCACCAAAATCCGATTTAAGAGATTTTGAGCTCTTTTAAATGAATATATCTCTCCAAAAATAAGGATGTTTGACTGGCTGCTTTAGACAGGTGTGACTGTATTCCTAAACATTACTTTGTAAAGTTGATTTGTCGTTCCGACGTCATATTGCTGAGAAGCCGACAAAGCTTTGAAGTTTCCGATTTTTTCTTTGATAACGTGCCGCTTTAAAAAGGCGGGAATTTTGCACACGAGTCTTACTCAGAAGTCAGTAACCATATTTGACTTGGCGGTCGGCAAGAAAAGTTGTGATTTTCGACTAGAAAGAATTGAAATCCAAACTTTCTTCAAACTTCAAAAGAATTCTTGACAGTAAGTACTGTACATAATTTTAATTTTCAGTTGTCTTAATATGCATTGATGTTTTAACATGCATTGATTTTTATGTTTTATGCCCCCCCCCCCCCCCTCAGAGTGCATTTGCAGTTGTCCGTCCGTCTATCCAATTGTCCGTGGCATTCCTTCCGGGTGCGTAACTCCTAAACTGCTAAAATATTTAAGCTACAGTCATTTTTTCAAAAGTGTATTTTCCACCAAAATCAGATCGAGCTCCTGTAATCTGTAGATTTGAACATTTTAAATTTTATGGAGTTTATAGGTCTTTGACCTTCGAACCCTGCCTAGTCGTGACTTCTGGTGAGCGACCTAGGCCCCCAGGGCCCCTTCTTTATATCCCTTCCATCCACGTAGCATTGGTTTCTACAGACCGTTTGTCCGTTGACCGCCATAAGTTTGCCCGCTATTTTTCCCCTGAATTTGAATTCGGTTGGATTTCAATGAAACTTTACATGAAGTACTTGCTACTTTCATTGCGCATATTGCCCGGAAGTTCGGATTGTAAATTTTAGCGGAGCTATCAGACGAGTGATTTTAGCTCAGCTCATGTCGTGAGACATTCGTTTTCGACACGCGGTGTTCAATACAAGCTCTATTAACTAATGAAGTATAAATGTATAATAACTTATTATATTATTTCAGATGAAGGAAGCAATTAGGAGAAAAAGGAAGCAATTAGGGTGCTTGCCCAGGTCGAAGTACGACATTATTGTCAGATGTTTAAACGGATCGTTCGATGTCCCTGTGAAGAAACGGACACCTGAAGAGAATAATTGTTTGGCCATGATTAGAAAACGTAAGGACTTCGAGCTTGGTGACCGGGGTTCTTTATTGTGTGGCGGAAAGCAAGTCCTTGTGAAAGAAGATCTTCCTAGATTTGTTGAGAAGATGTTCATGGAAAACAAAGGATGTGGAGCAAGGGTTATTTACAACAAACTGAAAGTAAATTACACGGGGTTCTCGGAACAAGCTATCCTTGAAATACTGTACAATAGCAAGTATTACCATGAGAAGTATCCGAGATTTACAAACAAGCCAAAGCCAAAGACAATTACAGAAGAGGAACCAGGCAAAAGATGGCAGATTGACATAATTAACATGAAAAATCAAAGTGTTAGCTACAAGGGGTCCACATACAGTTATATTCTACAAGTCGTGGACGTTTATTCTAGGTACGTTATGCCAAAACCCCTGAAAACGAAGAGTTCGCGTGAAGTTGCAAAGGCATTAGAGGACGTGTTGATGGTTAACCTTGCCCCTGACATCATCCAATGTGACAACGGACTGGAATTTAAAGGCCCTAGTATGAAACTTTTGTTGAACAAGTACAACATCAAAATGATCAATAGTAGGCCGTATCATCCTCAATCACAGGGCAAGTGTGAAAGGTCAAACAGTGTTATAAAGGCCAAGATTCTATTTGCAACAAAAAGTAAACGTGGATTTAACTGGGTCGAAGGGCTTCAAGATTTAGCCTATGCCATAAACACAAGTTTCAAACGAGTTCTTGGGGGTCTCACGCCCTTTGAAGCCTACTACGGAAGAAGTCATGTTTTTACCAAAGAACGTCATAGTTCTCGTGAAATAAAGAAAACCATACGGCGAGCAAATAAAAAGGCTTACAGGTCGCTGTTGAAAAACGCAACTTCCCCAAGCAAGTACAAAGTAGGAGAGACAGTATTAATTCGCTATCCCTTTCGAAAATCCAGGGTGCCAACCAAAAGATATGTTATCGAAGGCAAGGTAGAAAAAGTAAAACGAAATGGTGTTTATATCGTGTCATTTCAAGTACCGAACAAACCCGAACTTGGATTCGTAAGCAAATCGGTTGGGGTCGAAAACATGACTAGCCTAACTGTTGCGTTAGAGAAACAACGAAAAATTAAAAAACATTCATTAAAACAGAACCGCTCAGAGAAACAAAATCACAGAACTAAGTACTATCATGTTTTAACACACCATGAAAATCTGCAGTTGTTGGATGGGGTGAATATTGCCATGGACCCAAATCCGGATGGAAATTGTCAATTTGCTGCTATATCGCATCAACTTGGTAAAATTGGTATATACAAAGACGTAGATGCTTTACGTAAGGAAGCAGTCCATCACATTGTAGAAAACAGATATTTCTATGAAACTTTTGTCTATGATGAAACATTTGATGAATACGTTAAGAATATGTCTAAGAATGGGACATACGGCGACAACCTCACGCTCATTGCACTTATGAGAGAATATAATTTGCAGTGCCTGGTAGTTTCTACCCGAGGACTAGAACACTCATCAATTGTGTCAGCAGATGGAAAGTTCGATGGTGATGTTGGAACAATTGCATTGGGGTATTTCCCAGAAGGATTTGGCATGCATTACGTTAGTATCCGTATCAATCAACGCGTGTACAAGGACATAATATCACGCTTAGAACAGTCGTATGACAACGGTGACTCTGGCGACAGCGCTGCGTCTGGCGACAACGCTGCGTCAGGCGACAACGCTGCGTCTGGCGACAACGGTGACTCTGGCGACAACGGTGACTCCGGCGACACCGCTGCGTCTGGCGACAACACTGCATCTGGCGACAACGCTGCGTCTGGCGACAACGGTGACTCTTGCGACAACGGTGACTCCGGCGACAACGGTGACTCCAGCGACAACGGTGACTCCGGCGACAACGGTAACTCCGGCGACAACGCTGCGTCTGGCGACAACGGTGACTCCGGCAACAACGCTGCGTCTGGCGACAACACTGCATCTGGCGACAACGCTGCGTCTGGCGACAACGGTGACTCTTGCGACAACGGTGACTCCGGCGACAACGGTGACTCCAGCGACAACGGTGACTCCGGCGACAACGGTGACTCCGGCGACAACGCTGCGTCTGGCGACAACGGTGACTCCGGCGACAACGGTGACTCTGGCGACAATGGTGACGTCTCTGTGTGTTCAGCCCTGAAAGAGCTTCAAGATATGATAAACAATAGGAGGGCACAGAAGCTAACGACTTTTCCATTTCTGATGTTACCACTTCACATTCAAGTTGAAATTTTTAAGTTCTGCATACAATCAAACCCGTCAATCCAGTTTGTGTTGGCGAAGGTCGGCAAACCCTTTAGAGATTTAATAAGGTCAATGAGTTTGCAAACACCTAGAATTTACATTCGGCCGGATATTGGACTAGATACTAGTAACAGAAATCCTGTTAGCGTTCGTTTCCTATTAACAAGAGCGGGCAGAAACAGCGGTCTTATTTCGGCAATAAAAGAAATCATCAAGGGGCCAAAATGGGCAAACGCATGGCTGCGTTTGCGTGTTAGTGGAATCGGTTGGTATGATATCATAGATGTCATGTACAGACATTACAGGTGAAATATACATGTATATCGGTGTTTGGAAACCTGTTATGTTATTTTTGTGATTGATGATTATGTTCTTCTACCGGAAATTTGTTGTTATTTGCTCATTTACTGGTAAATTTTTACGAAGCACATTTGGGATATTTTGGCTGCTACTAAAATGAATGTATATATGTATATTATGTCTTGTCAAAATGCTACAGTTGGATTAAAATTTAAATGCTGTTCTATGTTCTTCAATATTACTTTGAAAAATCCTGTCAGTATACCAATAAATGAAAAAAGTACAAGTTTGTTGAATCTCTTGAATGAAACAAATTATAAAATACAAAATGTAAAATGAATATGTGATGATGATGATGACAAAACATTTGTGATGATGATGATGGTAAAAAAATTGTGATGATGATGGTGGTGGTGATGATGATGACAGTGGTTATGATGATTGGGGTTTGATGATTGTGGTGATGATGATGATGATGATGATAATGATGATGATGATGATGATAACAAACGTTTTGGGATGATGATGACAGCGATGTTTATCGGACAATGATGATGGTTATAATGATGATGATAAGTTTTTAGATGATGATGACGGCGATGTTTATCGGCCGACGATGATGATAATGATGATGATGATAACAAAATATTTGTGATGATGATGATGGCGATGTTTATTGGCCGATGATGATGATGATATTCTCATCGTCGTCATCATCATCACAACATCCTCATTATCGACCGAAAACATCGCTGTCATTATCATCACAAAAAAAACTTTTGTGATCACCATTACGATCATGATAATGGATATGATGATGTTGGTTTTGATGGTGATGATGATGGTGGTGTTGGTAAAGATAACAACGATGATGATCATTGGGGTGTTGATAATTGATGTGATGATGATGATGATGATGATGATGATGATGATGAGATAACGATGATGATGATGATGATGATGATGATGAGATAACGATGATGATGATGATGATGATTACGATGATGAGTGTGTATCATATTCGGAACGAATGTGGTACATTTTTCATCCGAATATGGTACAAGTTTGTACCATATTCGGTCAGGCATTTTACCCCAAAACTGCAGATACGTATATGGTACAATTAGACAGTTAAACTTGTACATATTCGTTTTTGTACCAAATACGGTCCGACAGGCCTTTTCACAGATTTTGGCATGTTTTGAAGTTTGTCATTAAATGCTTTGTATCTATAAATGTAAACATTGGATATAAAGCTGCTATAAGCAGGCCCGGGCTTACATTTTTTTTTAAACATTAAAATGTTGACCCTGAGGTGGGTGAGGGGTTAGAAATCGGCATTTCATGTTGACTTTATCCTAAGACAATCGATTCTGAAACATTCGGAATGATGTTAATGACCGCGGAAATTTAATCACAGAGAAACGGATGTTTCGATCAATGAAATCATCAACACATTTGCCTCGGTTAAGTGTAGAAATATTGATTTCTTGTAATTGATGCACTTGTTAGAATAATAAGTGTAATAGATGAACTATAAGTTAGTTTAACACCCAACACGTTACGGTGCCATTATAGACATGCAGCCAGTATTATTGGAAAGAATTCCCATGGTTTGACTTGTGAATAAGTGTCGTGTTACATTTTTAAATGTTTCCCTGTTCCATATTGTTTTAAAATTTAGTTCTCTGGTATGAAGATAATACAGGAAAATTTAGTTCACTAACATCGAGATAAAACAGTAAAATATCAAAGAAAAACAGGCAAAAGTCTTATATTTTCTGAAAATATCTTATTATTTGTCTAGATAAGCTTTATATCTCACCACAGGCGTTATAGGATTTAAAAATTGTCCAGGGGATGACACCCGGACCCCCCGTTTTTATGTATTATATCCGGGCCTACCAGGGCTTCCGCTGTCGTTCGCCAAATTCGCCGTTGGCGAAAATTTCGCAAATTCGGCGAATAAAATTCTCGGTTGGCGAAAATGCTCGGCGAAACGTTTTTAAAATTTGGAGTATAAAATTCTCGGTTGGCGAAAATGCTCGGTGAAACGTTTTTTGTCTGTCAAGTACCATCACAGATAGTAAACTCTTTAAAACCGTCGACTGTGCGTCAATACATCATCGTGTTATTAACCAGAAAATTTAATACGCAGTCTGCAGCAATACCGGTCAGAACCGGTCATCGAAACAAAGGAAACTTGCTGGTGCATTGTGTACTGGCAGTGACGTCACCATCTATGTATAGAACGCTTGCTGGTGTGAAAACAAAAGGTGTTATCGAATATTATGTCAATACCACGGGCCCTGCAAAAGCATTTAACAAAAAACTATTTCTTCACAAAAACACATGAAATCATGTTTCAACAGGAAAAAAAGAGAATTTCTGTTTAATAGTTTCATTATTATAATATTTTGGGAAAGGTAATGTTTGAAACCAACAATTTCGGAAATAAAAGTATACCATTCACTCGTTGTAATATATTTCGGATATGTTAAAAATTCGGACATTTAAAGATACGGACATTAATGTGTTGGTTTGTTGTTGATAGTTTGTAAAACTATGTTTTATCATATTTCAGGCAACTAGAATGGATGGTGGCAATTATCTGGGCCTTTCTGTCAAGAAATATGCGTGAAAAACATTCATTTATTTGAGCCTAGAAATCATCCACCACTTACAGAAAATGTTTTAACAACAGAAGCTGTCAAAGCTGATGTATATCATATCCAAATGACCAAATATAACTGTTTAACAATATGAAGTGAGAGGCTTTGAAAATAAAGCATCTGAACATGTGCTTATAATGTAATAATCATACTTTTATTCTACATAACAGAATATCAGTTTATACATACATCATAAGCACATGTTCAGTTCACATTGTTTACAAAATAAGCACATTTTCAATATATTAAAGATATTCATTCTTGAGCACATATTTCAATCTTTGCAAAACATAACAGTTGATCAAGACTAAAGATGTCATTGATGTATGTATATCTAGATGTATGCATATCTATAAATGTTTTTTGTTATAAACTGATATTCTGTTATGTACAATATTTTAAAAGGATGATTATAGTAATAAATATATTTCAGCTTCATATTGTAGTTATTTGTGTTCTTACACCCCTAGACTTTTACGAGGCGGTCCTAAATGCTTGGCTAAAACTTTGGCTACAGTTTCTAAAATTTGGCTACAAAAAAATCCAATTGGCTAAATTGTTGGCGAAAGAAATTTTTGAGCCAGGGGAAGCCCTGCCTACAGCTAAAAAATGCTAGCTACGCCCCTGTTCTGGATACAATGCCAGATGTATTTTATACTTTATTTAAGCAATCCTTGTAAAGTTTCACAAAATATAACGACAACAACAGAACTCTCCAAATTATTAATCTGTTTTGCGTTGTTCATGTTCAGTACATGTTCAGTATTACTGTTTCCGCACTAATATCATAACTAAAACGAAATTTTGCGAATCTGAAACAACTTTTTTCATTTTTGTCAATTTACCCAAACGTGAAAAGGCCCCCCTGTACGAAAATTCTTTGCAGATTCTGTACTGAGTCTGTACAAAGTCTGCCCAGAATCAAGACAGAATTCATTTATTCTGTACAAAGTGGACACAGACATAGAATCTGCCTGGAAAACTGTACAGAATTTTTAAGCAGAATTACAATGAAGCAGAATTTCATCTGTACATATTACTATACCAAACAGAATTTTTATACTTATCGTTTTTATAAGACAGATATTTAGCACTCTGCATTTTAGCAAGACAGAATTTTGGTACTTGGCATTATTAAGCAAGGCAGAATATTGGACTTAGAAAACTATTGAAACAAAATTTCAAAATGGGACTTAAATAATTAAAAAAAAATAGACTTCTGATTCAAGTTTCTAAATGTTTATTATGAGAAACATTTGCCCTATACAAGAAAAACAATATTTATGTTCAGTTCAATTTATACAATAATTGCCATACATGTATATATTACATGTCATAATATTAAAATATGTGAGTATGTAATGATAATTTACCTTTAAACTCTTAAAGTACATGTAGATCTACTATAATCATAAAATATCTTTGAATTTAGGTTCTTACAGTTAACTTGATTTAGGGTTCAATACAAATTGAAAATTGTTTTTCAATTCCCCCTCCCCCCCCTGACTTATGAAAACTGCTTTGCTTTAATGGTAGTATATATGTATTTCCACTGGGGTTAAATGTTTAGTTTGCCTTCCTCTGACACTATCTATGAATCAAAGCGCTGAAGGCACTGAAGATGTTCGCTATTGCATAATTTAACACGCAATTCATTTTTGAAAATCAATCGCAAGTTTGAAATGAACACACGCCATTCAACTTTATAAAGTGTGTGTCATAGCGCACGGGTCGAGTTTTGTGTGCACTTTTTATCAGCCTTATTATTTCATAGAAATAACTCAGACAAAATAAAAACAACATGCTTTTTTAGTTCTGAAAGCATAGAAAGTATGATGAAAATGGTAATGATACCTTAAAATAAAGAAAATTTGCAGTCACCATCATATTAAAGGAATATTTTTTTCTAATATCAAATGACTATCACACCAAGAATATAAATTCATAATGAAAGTTCCGTGTTCAAAACTTTTGATTTTTGACACCATATACAAATTCAAAATATACAACAATCTTCGTATCTTGTATATGGAGGAATAAAAGTATATAAACATTGCTGTTTATGCTTTACTTATTACCCGAGCAGTTCACACGGTGTCAACAACGCTAACATAAACATAGGTATAGAGCACTAATGCGCTTTTAGGCGTAGCTGTTTCAGTTTTCATCTTAGTGACTTTTACATAACGCCAACAGACACGCATGAATATTTTCGAATATTTAATAAGCTGATTTGAGATACAACCTCTGAATTTTTGCTACATCACTGCGTATGTGCTCAATTCAAAGGATGTAGCACTGTTCAGTGTAAGGAATTCCGGACTACACACTGTATGCTCAAACGACACAAATTGTGGCCCTGTTACAATTACGCGTTACAATCCATCTCGCAGAATTTCACTTTCGCCTCCAAGATGAGAAAACAATCATAAGCGAAATAGTATAGTGTCACGACAAGAGAAAATCGTTTAATTATCATACCACAATGTTTGCCGTACTTGGTCAGCACGTCTGGAAATCATTCCTTAATGTGTGGATAGGCTGCCATTATTAACAAGTTTGCTATTTTCAATTCAATTTTGTATCAAAAAGCATTGTTCTTAAATGTGGCATTTTCAATTCGCAATGAGATTTGTAATGACCCTCGTCATGCGAAAATGGGTCTTATTCCATATGCGCCCATCATATAAATAGCCCACTCAGCTATCTCTCCTTCTGGTAAGGAGAAACATAACATATTGAGTGATTTTAAAGCGAACAGCATCGCCTATGGCCTGACTGCGCAAAAGCACATGTTGGGTTTAACAAACGCTTGCCGAAACGCATAAGACCCATTTTCGCATGACGGCGCTATTGACGTGTGATTTAAATGTGTCGAAAGAAAACTGCGTTTATATAAAATATAAACATACGATATACTTCGATAGTGAAGAAAGATACTCATAACAAGGCATATGAGGACACATATGAAGTGCTCTACCGTAGTATATATTTTATTTACTCACACTAATGTGTGGTTTGACAATGCTAACACACATTTCATGCGGTGAATATGCAGCTTACAAGTGAAAAACACAACACAATAGTTTAACTTTTGTTTAATTGTATTTAATTATTTAGAAAAGTAAATTGCTAATTTTATTTCAAAGTCAGCGTATACGCCGACTACATTTTTAAAAGACATTTATTGTTATAAATATATTTAATATAATATATTAAGCTGTTTTCGGTTTTAGCGATTAAAAAGCATTTTCGACGTTGCCTATAGTATGCCTGTAGTAATTGATGAACTCATATCCAACTGTCTATGTATTGAGAACTGTGAATAAAACAAGCTTAACCTTCTACTAACCTTCTACTATTGCATTCGTATTATTATTATAAATTGTTTGTTATATTCGGGTTTAACAATAATGAAACTTTTTTTTGTCTATCGTATCGCTGAAGTTATTGTTGAACTTATGTTCAACGTTTTATTAATTGAGAATATAAATAAGCGTCAACTTTTTCCCGAATCTCTCAATTTACGACCTGCACTACGTCATTGAGTTGTATGCGAGAGCGTAACCTATTGCGTTGTTATAACCCGTAAACTTTCCTTTGTTTATCGACAGGCGCATCTATTAATAGCCTCATATCATGAATGCCAAAACAACCGGGAAAAAGAACCACGTGACCAAATAGGACGCAAAACGCAAATACCATGCGACTACGACTTTTATTATGTAAGAACGCTCCGCAAATCCTTTGAAGTCGGAGCCTTGTGATTGCTATTACGTAAATAATTGACCTCTAACTGAAGTAAGCTAAGGAAACGCAGCACCTAATTGACCCATTCCTTCTATGTGCGAAGGCAGATTGAATTTTACTAATGTATGGTTTGTCTATTATAACACACATTATAATGCGGTAAATATGCGACTAACAAGTAAAAAACACTATAATTAAACTTTTGTTTTGAATTAAGTTATTTAGAAAACATTATTCCAAACCTTATTTCAAAACAGCAAGACTACATTTTTTAGAGAATATTATTGTTATATTTAAATGTTTTTTAACAATTTCAGCGATAATGAAACATTGTTGTATGTTGTCTATCGTATCCCAGTAATAATTGTTGAACTCGTGGTCAACGTATTATTAATTGAGACCTGTGAATATAAACAAGCGTAACCTTATACTACTGCGTTATTCTCACACGGACTCCCCTTTGTTTATCGCCAGCCTCAGATTTATGAATGAGCTGAGCGAAAATACTACGTTACGCACACGCAGAAGAAAGTGAACTATTTTAATCATTCATAAACAATCTCCTCCGCGACACGTACAATACAATCATTGTTTATTGATTCTTTTCTATAAAACACCGTTCGAAAATATTGAATGTAACACGATATTAATATAATGTTTCCATTTGTGAATACACATAATTGAAGAACTCAAACATCTTGCATAAATTATACAACTCTTTCTTGCGCGGATACGCAACGGGTATTGGGTTAATCATACCTAGGCCGTATCGACCTGAATTTCACACTAAGCACTTTAGACGGGCGCTAAAGCGCCCATCTAAAAATTGTAATGTCAGTGCTTGTATACACCTCTGTAACAGTACACTTGAAAAAAATCCTAAACCCCTAACAAACAAATCCTGCCCGCTTGATACTTGTAATGTGAAACTGGGGCTATCTTTACTGGCTTGCTGGAATGTGTATAATCCCTTCTGATTGGTTGGGAGCCAAATTTGAACGTGTAAACATAGATCCATGCAGGACCTGAAATGTAGTTTCAAAGAAATGTTGGGAATTTTTAAAGTTGAAGTTTTAACAATATCCTGATATACTTTAATGGACATTCTTAAACAATTAATTAGAATGTGGAAATCAACATTTTGTGTGTCAACAAGTCTCTAAAAGAGGAATTCAGTGAGTTATGAAGCGGCCCTTTTGGAAATGCTTTGAACTGTTAAACAGGTTTGTATTGTTTTTCTTTACATTGTTATCTTATAATGTTATGTTTAATTTAATGATATAATTTAACAGTTACAAAGATCTGTTTTGGTGGGTGATTAACATTTTAAATAAATGATGAAACCAATTATCTTTGCAGTAAGTTCACATAAAAGACATGTCAGTCAATGGTATCTCTATCTTACAAAACCAACATATAGTTGTAACAATCAATTGCCTATTCAGTGACCAAATGAAAGGGCAATGTAACCAATACTTAGATTTATTTATGAATAACTACTCTGCCACAAAATGTAAAGCCTTTTTTTCAATTACATATTTACGAAAGCTATGATTGTTATCACTTAAAAGGTGTTGCATTATCTAAGTTGTAATTTTAGTAGATCCCATATGATCACTTCATTCAGATTGGCTAAACAAAGTAATTTTTAAATAGTAAATTGTATTTTTTTTGCTTTCAGCGATTTTCAACAAAGATTGTGTAGCAACTTACCCCTGACAACGACCTCAGAAGTGCAGTCACAGAGTAATGGTGCTGTTATCACTTATAAGGTGTGAAGCAAAAACTTAATAGAATGTGGTTTGTAATTAAATCAACATTACAAATTGTCTTTTTGTAAAACACCCTATGAAATGACCTACATCTGAAAAAATGTCAAATTTATTTTATAATGTGAAAAGCAAAATATAAAGAGAAGCAAGTTGGTGAACCATGTTGCGTTATTTAAGTTGTAATTTAAGTAGATCCCATATGATCGTTTCATTCAGATTGACTAAACAAAATGATTTAAAAATAGTTATGTGTATTTTTTGCTTTCAGCAACCATCAAAAAAGATTGTGTAGCAACTTTCCCCTGACAACGACCACTGGCTCAGTTAAGTGCAGTCACAGAGTGATGGTACCTCACCAGGGTCTAGTTCAGGCAAATGAAGATTTCTAAAAGGGATTTTCATCTCAATATAATAACTGTAATTTCTTAAAACATAAACTTACTTTATTTACTGTGTTTTTATGTCATATAACAGTGATACAGTAATGTGTGTTGTATTTAGGGATTTATTACTTAACGGGATGTGTAAGAGTACATTATTTTATTTTATTGACTGTCAGTATTTGTTACTTTTCTTATATATATATATATATAAACATGTCATAATATCATTAAATAAAAATGTTTAATATTTACAGTCTATATATTTTACTTTACATTTTGCTACATTTTTCTGTACAGAATTTTTTGTGTGTACAGATTTTATTTTGTGTACAGATTTTATTTTGCACAGAATCCCATTCTCACATTTTGGTTCTCCCCACATTTAATTCTGCCCAGATTTTTTTCTGCCCCTAAAATATTCTGCTTAATTTAAATAATTCATAAAATCTGTACAGAATTCGTTCTTTGTTTATATTGAAAAAATCTATAAATAGAAATCTGCTTCAACTCATTTTTAATGGACACCAAATGTTTTCTGCACAGGTTCTATACAGATTTTGTGTATTTTATTCTGCACATAATCTGGTTACAGTCTGCCCAAACTTTTTCGTACAGGCCTTTAAAAGACACAGTCCCATTATGATTTTATGAAGAGAGATGTAATATATAATGTGTTACGACAGGTTATGTTAATTTCTTTCTTTCATATACCTTTCCCCTTATGTAACAATACAGTAGTTGATGTATCACGCACGTATTTACGTTGATTTTTTTTTAATTTAACGTGTCAATTCACGTTCTGTGGTGCGTTATAACTCAAAGAAAAACAGCGTCAAAAGACGTCATTTGGTGCGCTATGACTCTTCAAAAAAATCCCCCAGTCATTTAAATATATTTTTTTATATTGTTTAATTGTTTTAAAACTTTTCCGCACAGATAGTAAAATCCCGACTCGAACGATTCCCCAATACATCCGTTTCAACGTCGCCGGACGTAGGACGAAGACAGTTATGTTTATCACAACTAGTTTCAACCCGACTCTATTACTGTATACTTACTATTTTTCAAGTTTCTATTTATTATCCGATAATCCCGTTTATTCCGTTTTTATCAATCTCTTTCTGGTAAATATTTACGATAAAGGCTTTCAGTTATTTCTTTAACACAAACCTTGCCATTTTTTAAGTGACTATTTATAGATTTGATGAAATATTGCCTCTGAATATGCGTCAATCCCCTGACCTGTTGTGTGCTTGTTAAAACGCTCAATACACGCCATTTGTATGCAATAGACGCGACGTTGTACATGCTGCATAATTTTCGCGCTCTTTTTAATTGAGAAAAAGATTCTACACAAAATAAATTTGCACTGCTAATTTGAAGCAAAAATATTTAACGTTGCGGTAACATTTACATTCGGAAGTGTGTTTCGGATTAAAAACGCGTTAACATCGACTTACGGGAATGGGTTTCGGATTACAAATTTAATTATTCCCATTTGAGATTTCAACAAATATTAACCGTTGCGTTATAAATTCAACGATAATTTGTTTAAACACTTTACAAGTCGAATAAATGTTTTGACGGAATTATGCATGAAATTCACGTTGTCCACGAGGATCACGGCCGGTTGCCATCATCAGTCTTCTAACTATCGATTATCGGACGAAACATTTACAAGTGTGCGTAATTTATTCAACGAAAATTTGTTAAAGCGCATTACGTGTCGAATAAATGTCAGAAAAACGAGGTTAATCAGTTCTATAAATGGACATGTTGAAATATACATGTACTGGAATTAAATAAATTGTTATCACATAATTGTAACCGGGAGTCATTTGCACAACTTACTCGCTATAATAATTAATTGTTTACCACTTGCAATTAATTTCTCGTATTAATTATGAGTCATAGGTAACACTTGTTTACAGTAAAAAGGTGTGATGATGATGCCCGAAACCGTCTTTAATGTTCTGTACTGTACTAATTACCGGTTTATATTACTCAAATGGTACAACTTCTTACTAATCAAGCTGCGATAAACTCTTACTTCATGCCCGACGTCAATCAAAAATAATGGTACGATAGTTAACCCCGCCCTCATAAGCATTCGCGTAACCGATTGGACGATGAACTTCACAGTTTACCAGATACATCCTTGTCAGCATTTAAATGACCGTGAAATGTGGCTCGAATAATCGATACGCGCGTCATGCTATTCTCTTATCAGTGGATTACCCCATGTGGTGTTTATGGCGATAACTTGTGAAAGTAGGTACAGAGTGCTCTTTTAAAACAGGGAATATTGATACACTGATAGGGAAACCTTGATTTTTTTTGACAATCTCCACTTTCTTTTTCTGAAGAATACACTGATCGGAAAATTTCAAGCGCCCCGGGGACTCTGATTTCGAAATTCAAGCGCCCCGGCAAGGGGCGCTTAAATGGCCTGGGGAAGACCCTGGTGAATACATATAAAGTGTAGAAATAAAACCAAATGACCATACGATTTTCCAATTCCAAGTCTACTTCACTGAAAATAATTCCCTGTTTGTTATTATTGTGTTTCACTGTATTACATTTTTCATAAATATGATTTTTCAAACTTTGAAAAATATAGAAAGAATGTTGCAAAGAGGTTTGGAAATTTTGGGGCATTGAATTTCCTTGTTTTAGTGTCAGCGGCTTCTTGCCTAGCCATGCTATGGGAATAACGTAATCTTTTACACCCCAGCAAACAAAGTTTGCAAGGGAGTATATAGTTGTCATTTTGTTGGTTGGTCAGCTGTGGGTTTGATCATCTCTCTCTGACTGCTCCAACATGTGGATCAAACTACTCATAAATTGTGTAAGTAATTGACTTGAAACTGGAGATGTGTCATAAAGAAAAAAGTGTATATGTGCAAGACCCAATTTTAACATGCGGTGATTCACCATTTTGGTAAAAAAAAAATGCGAACATTAGTGTCTGTAACAAATCTAGTGGGTTGTACATGTCATTTAATTTTGCAGTGTGCTGCTGATTTTGGAGGTCCAAGAAAGGAATTCTTCTCTTTTGTCCTGCAGTGCATTAAGGAAGAATACTTTGAGCCAGTGAGAGAGTGGTCAGATGACTATGAAGCTGTTGGCAGAATATTGGGTAAATTTATT
This sequence comes from Dreissena polymorpha, assembly GCF_020536995.1. Classification (NCBI taxonomy): domain Eukaryota; kingdom Metazoa; phylum Mollusca; class Bivalvia; order Myida; family Dreissenidae; genus Dreissena; species Dreissena polymorpha. Next base: position 17,379,698 of record NC_068359.1, on the reverse strand, counting down.
AAATTAAGCTTATTTGACTGGGACAAAGTGCCATATAGTGGCCTGTACTTAGTGTTCCAAAGGCAAAGTCCTAGTCATTTAGGCTTTGAAAAATACATTATCCCAGTTGTACATACAGGGTTCTTGAACTCTGATATATGGGGCAAAAATTCCACCCCAATTAAACCACAGTAAAATCATTTGTAGTTGACGGTCCCTTTAAGGTGTTTACAGCTTGTTATTTTTAGATATCATAAAACCTTCTAACTTTTAACCTTTATAATATTTTAGTGCATTTTTATGCCCTTGCCATGAAATTGCCCCGGGACCAAGAGGAAATTCTGGTTAAGTGAGGATTCCCGTTTAGAGGGGAAATCAACTATTTTGCTTTCAGTTGGTCATTTACATAGTCTAATGTGAAACACTATTCTTGGGTGAGGAGTTGATTTCCCAATGAGACATGTACAAAACTATATAAATATTTTGAGGTACATTTAACATTCCAGCTCTGAGCACTCTTCAAAACGGAAGATTACCTAGAATTATGTCAGCAGAGCTAGTGGAGAAAGTATTCAATCAAGTGCTGCCTGTAGACAAGTACATCTACATGTAGGACCTAAGAAAAGGTCTTGACAGTCTTGGTCTTGTTCAGGTAAATAATGTTGAATGTTGCAAATAGAAGTTCTGATTAGAGCAGTTAAACCAATGTACAGCGGATGAACCAACAGTTATTACCGTATACAAAACATGCTTATTAGTCCCCTGCCTGTTTCCAGAGGGGACTATAGTGTCTGTCGATGTCAGTCTGTCGGTCACGTCTACTCTATCCGAGGTGGTTTCCGGATGATAACTTCCCTTAGGGCCGATGGATTTGTTTGAAAGTTGGTCTGTAGGTAGCTTGTGGGATTGCAAATGGGGTCAAAGGGTAAAATATCTAGGTCACTGTTACTAAAAACAGAAAATCGGTTTCAATTAACATACATTTAATTCACATTCTTCAACTATCATGCATGCTGTAACTGTAAATGCACAAATAACATTGTAAATCTAGACAGATGCTGCTGTATAAACACAGCTAACCTTCAAGTAATGCAGGTAGCTGATGGTAGGGGACATGCATTGCGTGCAATACTAACTGTAAGCTTGTTTAAAGTTAATTGTATGGCCCTTAAAATAAGTATAAGTGGGTTGTTGTTTTTTTCTCCATTTTTATAAGCCCAATGTGTGGTTTTGCAGACTACCACTTAAATGTCTTAACCAAACCCATATACATAACAATACCATTTATTTTATAACCGAAATGATATATCTTCATTCATGACTTTGTTATGAACAAAACGAGTGCTTCAACATAATGGAATTGTGCATTTGACCAGCGAAGAAGGATGATATATGTATTATTACAAAACATGTAAAACAATAAAGTTCTCATTCAATTATTATATCCCCATAAACAAAATTTAGGGGGGTATATAGGAGTGCACTTGTTTGTCACATGGTCCGTTTCATGGTTTCCACTCAATAACTTGAGTTTGGTTTGACCTGTTGATGGAACTAGGATAGTGCCTTGTATCAAGACTTTGCTCGGGATTGATTTTGGGGTCCATCACAGGGCTTTTTTTACCACTTTGGGAACATGACTAATACCCTTGAAATAAGTAATTTAAGCATCTTTTGACCACAAATTGGGAAAATATGAGTAGTATTAAAAAATTATATAAAATGTTGGTTACTTATCATAAAATAGAACGACATGAGCTGAAACCAATCACTAAAATGGTGATTTCAACATAGTACAGTCCTTTTCTGAACTGAAAAATCTCATTATTTTTGAATTTTTAAAACAGAGGCTATCCAGTGGGATTTTTTTACTGGATTTGGGATATGTTTTGCCATTGGAAATATGACCAAATAACGGCTATAAAATCAGCTGAAAAAAAAGCCCTGCATCAGGTTAAGGTCAAGGTCACTGTGGCTAAGAATAGAAAAATGGTTTCCAATCAAAAATTTCTATGTCATATTAGATACCGTAATGAAACATGATTTAAAGGATGCTAATGACGAGACCTCGCCTCAGACTGCTTTTGGGGTCAAGGTCACTGTGACTTAAGAGAGTTGATCCGTATCATGGTTTCCGCTCAATAACTTGAGTTTGGTTTGACCTCAGTTAACATGAAACTTGGAAGGATAAGCTTTTCTTTTTTTGTGAAGACAACATGCAGAATATTCTGTGTCAATGTGGCATATGGGGGTATTCGTCAGATCTGTGACAAAGCTGTCTGCTGCCACTACTTTTGATGTGCTCTGTGTGTGGCGACAGAAGCACCATAACAAAGAAGACAATTAGAGGAGGCCAGTTGAAAGTTTTGACTGTTTGTGGAACTGGCCATTGCAGGACATGGGACAGTTCACCCAGTGTATCTGGAACACCCCTTATCAACTTGGTAGTGGCAGGAGCCATGTTTTTAAGTGGTGTCTGCATGAGGAAATTCTTAAACTGTTTAACTTTTGTGAAAATTACAATCATATCATGCAGGACCTACATGAGGCTTCAATCAAGCTATATATTGCCAGCAGTGGACAATGTTTGGAAAAAGACACAAGCACGTCTGTTTGAGATTCGGAGAGGTAAAGCGTTACGACTAGGAGGGGATGCTCGGTGTTGCTCACCTGGACACACAGCCAAGTACGGCTCATACACCCTCATGGATCTGGAGACTAACCACGTCCTTGATGTGCAGCTTGTTCAGGTACCTAAACTTGCGTTATTTATTTGCTATCTATTTTTATCTTTTGAAAAGAGTCTACTCATGCTTGTCAACTAGTGACAGTATATTTCTATATTGAAGCCAAGGGGTACATTGTCCGTGCCAACAACAACAACTTTACAGTGGATATTTAATTTCATTATGCCTATTTTTCTCACATAGCAATTGTAACACTGATACAAATGCAAATAATATTATTGTGGGTGTTTTGGCTAATTTTTCATGCTAAAACTGTAGTATATAGCAATTAGAAATAAATCTGATTAATTTACATACTATAACTTCAATGTATTTTAGAGTAATGAAGTTAAAAACTCCAATGCTATGGAACTGGAGGAGTTGAAGCGTAGACTTCGGAACTTGACTGCCAATCACATCAAGGTCACTGATCTGTACAAGTTCGGAAGTTCATGCGTGAAGAAATGTACAACATTCGCCACTGGTTTGATGTATGGCACATGGCAAAGGGTATGTATAAATGCATTGAATATTGCATTGATAAAATAATAATTTTGTTTTAAATTGATAAGTCAGTCATTCAGACTCACGAAATACAATTTAAGTTATACTTGCAAATAATATTGTTCTTTTTATTGCCTCAGTGTGTGTAATTGTATTTCAACAATTTGCATAGGATGATTCATTGAAAAGTAAGTTTGTATTTAAGACGACTGGAAGGCTTAAATAGGATTTCACTGCAGTGCTCATACAGCAATTATTGTTGATTTGGCTACTGTATTATACAAAAATGTTGTTGAGACTTACGACTGAGACATGAATGTTTTGTTTAAGGTTTGAAAAACAAGCTGCTGATGCTGGGGAAGAAGAAAGGATGTGAAGCAGTTGGAAACTGGGCGCGGTCAATTGCCAACCACCTCTACTATTGTGCGACCTCCAGTGAGGGAAACGGGGACTTGGTTGTTGCGAAGTGGACCTCAATTGGGAACCATGATGTCACGAATCGTCATGATGGCCATGGCGACTTGTTTTCCAGATATCTCGATGGACCAATAGACAGACAATGGTTAAATGCTGGTATGGCAATGTTTTATTTTGTTACATACATAGTGATATACAAAATAGATCAACTCATAATAGATAGTTGCAGCCATATCTACTTCTTCCTATACACATGCACATCAATTAAAAACTACACTTTCCTTAATTAGCAGAGCCTTATAATTAATATGTGTGGCCCTTCCCTCCTTCTGTATATACAGGGGTTCCGCTGTCGATCGCCATTGGCGCCAAATGGCGCTGAATTTTTAAATGTGGCTCCAATTTTTTAAAAGTGGCGAATTTCAAAAAATCGGTAAAATCCTATCCGAAAATGTACTGCGAGTCGAAATCACGCGACCGAGCATTAGCGGCCAGCGTCTGTCAGTTGTAAATATTGATTTACGACGATGTAAGCGACCTACAGTGCAGAGTGCATTAGAAATCACCGAAGCGTGTAAGTGTTACAAACGGTGTTTTTACTGCTATTGTCAAGTTTTATGGGGGTTATTATCGGATTAACGGCTCCTTTATGATATTGAGCAATAAGTTAAGTAACACGGGGACAAACTGTCACGACGATCAATAATTATAATGATTATTAGGGCCGCTATTTCTTTGTTAAAATCAAAACCATGGGGCTGGCAAAAGCATTTAATTTCTCCACATCAACAAATAAAAACTTGTTTCAACAGGTATTTGTGAGCATTTCTGTTTAATAGATTTATTATTGTAATGTTCTGGGAAGGATATAAACTGATTAAGATAACAACAATTTCTGAATTAAATATAAAACATTCACTCGATGTACTATATTTCGGATATGTTAAAATCCGACATTTAAAGATTGGGACATTTATGTGTTGGTTTGATGTTGATAGTTTGTAAAAATATGTTTTATGTTATTTCAGGCAACTAGAATGGATGGTGGCAATTATCTGGGCCTTTCTGTCAGGAAAAAGGCATGAACAACAGTCATTTAATTGAACCTGGAAATCATCCACCACTAACAGAAAACTTGTTAACAACAGAAGCTGATGTATATCATGTCCAAATGACCAAATATAACTGTTAAACACTTTGAAGTGAGATGCTTTATTTTCTGATTCCCTTTCAAATGATGAACATTGGTGTGATTTTATGTTTAAATAATTAATTTCGAAACATTTATGCAGCATACTGTTTAATACATTGATGTTAACATTATTATATTATTTTGGTTATCTGTGTTGTTTATCAAGTTGAAAAAAATGTTATTTATATACAAATAAAGCTTATTAAGACTTATGAAGGTATGACGTATGAAGGTACTTATTTATTTTTTTATGAAATAACATACTTTTTAAAGTGATAATATAGTCAATGAAATTAATGCAGTAAGGTTTCTTAAAATGATTGTTCTTATTAATAAGGTGGAATAACCGACAGTATTAACGCCGCGAAAAAGTGGCGACAACTTTTTTTGGGCCAGTGGAACCCCTGATATACCCTACTTCATAAACAATTCTGAAATATCCGAAAGGGATCATTAATGTGTTATGTGCAGTAAAGAAAAAAATAATATATTTTTTGTAAATTTCAGGTTCTAAAGCCCACAAACAGCTGTCAACTTAGACATTCTGTAACATTGTGCTACTTAGTTTTCCATGTTTGGTGAAATTCTAAGTGACTGTTCTGACAAACTATAGAAGGTTTAAGATACAATAATGTATAAATGTACTTTAAGTTGTGATCTTGTTAAGCTTTTATTGCAACAAATACCTGGTTTGTGCCTCATTGGAACATAACAAGTGTACATCTTACTCAGTGGTCATGACCATTATCTAAATTATATGTGTCTCATTTGCTTGTAGAATTTGTTTATTTAAAGTCAAAATCTATGTAAAAATGTATTTATATTGACCCAAATTTTATGCTTGTGTTTTATATCTGACCCCAGTAGTTAAATAATCCTTGATGCTGTAGTTTTGTTTTTAGTCTTTGTTTATTTTATATTTTCTTTAAATAATGTTTCTTTTAAATTGCAGACTGCACCTTGCTGCTTTGCACTCAGTGGCCAATGTAGACCGCAAGCAGGCAGAGACCAGACAGGGTGAAAAAAGATACCGACTCTCCTATCCGAAGTACAAGGCTGGACACCATGTGGTGAAACCAGTCAAAGAGGATTGCACTTATGGTAATGTATTCATAATGAAATGGTAGAAATAATAACAGCATAAACCAGTACTGATTTATCATGTAGAATTATGCTTTTGCACATAAACAATACAATACACAGCTTTGCAGAATTCAACTTGACTGAAATGTTGAAATAAAATTAAGAAATTTAGTATTCTAAAATCTGGTGATAATTATGAAAGTAATACAATATTCCACATATTTATATTTCTTTAAAACATATTTTGAACCCTGTGCATTTGTGAAGTATAATATTCTTTGTAGAGTTTTTAGAATAATCTGGATACAAGTGCTTTGTAAAAACAACACATGCAGTCTTTTATGAAATATTTATTTTTTAATTCCTAGATGACTATAATACATAGTTGAAAAACAACAAGTCAAAAACCATACACTGTTTTTTTTTTCAAAACAAAGGGTAGGAAAATTGTTAAATTATTATAATGTATTAAAATATAACTTTCAGACTATGTTGGTGAACTATTAATAGAGCTACTTAGGCTAAAAGAGGAGTTAAAGAGCGATGCCAATGCAAGTGCTGCCTCTGCTAATGTCCTGTTATCACCACCACCGCTGTCGTCATCTGCCAAGAGGATCATGAAGACAGAGGCTGTTCAAGCTCATCGGTCGCGGTTTAATTAGCAAAGCGAAACCCAGAGTAAGCGCCAGACAGAAACCTCTGACGAATGGCTGCCACAGCGCATGATGGAAGTGGTCGTCGGTCCTTCTTGCCCAGGCACTGCCAAATCCAACGAGCCAGTCTTCTATCTGCAATGTATCTGTAGACTCTGAAGTAAAATGTATAAGGATGCCATAATTATGAATATTAGTAAAACATTGGTACTTTTCAACTTATGTAATAACACAAGCCATGTTGTAGCAGATTGGTACTATACTTATAAGTTTAACAAACTTAATCAGCTTGCATATATATTTATTTCAAATGTTGATTCCTAACAATTTAACAAACTTGCTTTCTGGAAATTTGTAAAAAAAAGTTTTTGTATGCAACCACAAAGTTACAAACCATGTTTTAGCAGGTTGTTATGGGAATGTACTTTTGAACAATTTAAACAGCTTGTTTATATATTTATTTCAAATGTTGGTAAAACTTTACGATAACAAAAATATAATAGAAAAAGTGGAGATCTTTAAAGCATCCAATAATCATGGTGTAGCAGATTGTTATTTTAGTTAACAGTTCAACAACTTAATCAACCTGTTGTATACATAAATATTTTTATAGTTAATTAAATTTGTTATCTTTTTCGTGTTATTTGTATTCATATTTGTATTTAAACATGTTAACAATATGAAATACAAATGACAATTGTGTTATTAAAATTACGGAAAAAAAACATGGTGTTATTTGATTTCTGCCGTGGACTTTGTTTATAAAAACTGACAGTTGGCAGGGAAGCCAGAGTGCTCAGTTATGCACTTGTAACCCCTGCGTCTTCCATCTTTTCCATTAGCTATGAGTACTCAGTGCAGCATTTGCACTCAATTTGCATGCGATACGGTGTGCAACATGAACATGTACACCTGAAAATACAAAAAATGTTTGCATGTCAATTCAGAAATTCTTTCCATTCAGAACTGGTGCAAGTATCCGTTCTGTGTTGATATTTATTAACCATTCAACGTAATCGTATTCAACGCGCTCGTATTATAGAATTACAATCAACGATTTATTTGTCTTTTTCCCAAATTTGTGTGCATTTAACAAAAAAAGAAAGTCATATATTAACCAATCCGTATTACCAAACCTGTGCATTCAACAAAATAAGAAAGTTATATATTTACCAATCAGTATTCCCAATACGATGTTCATCTCGAGCATCGGCAAACAATTCCTCGCTGCCCGAGTCAGATTCAGATAAATCAGACGGACTGTCACTTAATTCAGGCTCAAACATATAAGGTTCATCAGAAAACTCGTCATTATCACTGTCATTTTCCATTTTTATTAATTTTTCTTAGTAACTTAAGTTTCTAACGTTTTGACATTCGAAGCCCTATACCGCCGGTTCGTTATTGAGTGCATGCGCATTGATAGCACGCGCACTGCGCAAGGGTTAATTGACGTCACTACAGGTTTGAATGAAAATGGCGAGTGGCTCGGAATGTGTGAAAACTCGCGACTTTGTCAAACTCGTTCTCGCTAATAACACCGTGATTGAATCGATGTGTGAAGTGAGAAAACGTTTTTATATGCACTAAATTCAATAAATAAATGGTTTTTACGGGTTTTAAAAAGATTGGCATGTCACCTTTAAGTTGTCAGTTAAAACTTATTTTCTTAATATGTAATCATTCTTTTAGATCTAATTATGTAGTTATTTTTTAATTGATCCACAGTTTAATATATCTACCTTTTTATGCAAATAATTGTCTTGTATAACTCAAGTCTCTGATATTCATCTCATGTCTCTCTTTGTCACTACCATCAATATCCAATGACCACAATGGAAATGAGAGATTAAGTTCTCTTTTTTGTGTAATCCTTGGTATAATGTTATTGGCATGGTTTCATTTATTTTATCATGTATGTAGATATGTTTTATCATGTATCATTATACTAAAATAAATCCATCTATCCATCCATCCATCCATCAATCCATCCATCTATCTATCATAAACAAAAAAGAACAGAACAAACTTCAGGATATATGGAAGCAAATAGACTCAAAGATCAGCAGAGAAAGAAAGAGGCAAGAGAACAGTGTAGTGATGAACAGAGGACACAGCTAGATATAAGCAAAGAAACAGGCCAGAGCACAGCGTAGTGACACACAAATTGAAGAGGACAGAGATAGATATATTATAAGCAAAAAAAGAAACAGGCCAGAGCAGATCGTAGTGACGCACAAATTGAAGAGAACAGAGCTAGATATAAGCAAGGAATGAAATGTAAAAGAGCACAGCGTTGTGACACAAAAATTGAAGAGGACAGAGCTAGATATACCTAAGCAAGGAATGAAACGTACAAGAGCACATCGTAGTACCGCACAAATTGAAGAGGACAGAGCTAAATATACAGGCTTTCCAGCAGGCCTTAACAAAAAACTAGGAGAAAACTAGGAGTGCTCTGGAAAAAAAACAGCAGAAAGCTAGAAAAAACTAGAATGGTTTATGAAAAACTAGGAGAAAACACCGAGCTAAAAATGGTACAAAAGCTTCTACTAGTGGTGTTGTTTTCTCTTGTTTGCATTTAAAGATAAAATATTTTGCCAATAATATTATGAAGTTAATGACATGTGAATTGTTGGCATCATCTAGGGTCAAATTACAAAATGATATAATTGCAAAATTTAGCTCCAAGTTCCAATTGATTTTAATTACATCGAACCCAGCTGTGATATTTATTATTGTCTACATAATTGCAGTTACAGTTTCTTTTTTTACTCTATATTCAGATTTATGCAGTTACACAGATTGTAACTGTGTTGGAAACAATGAGGGATGAGAACAGGGCAGGGCTCAACATTAACCTAAAAACCAACTTGCCCTGCCGGGCAAGTGCTTATAAAATATACTTGCCCTTAACGTAAAGCCGCTTGCCCAAACATGAAATATCACATTAACTGTAAACCTCATATTTGTAAATAAAGATCAAAATGATACACCAGAAAACCTTTTTTATTTTTGCACATTTAACAAAATGATAACAGCAATTAGTCTTATTAAAGTCTCAATCAAATGCTCTTTGTTCTTTTTTGCACTTGCCTGGGCGGGCAACTAGATTATAAAACAACTTGCCCGGACCCAACTTTCACTTGCCAGGGGCAATAGGACAACTGTTAATGTTCAGCCCTGCAGGGAAATGAAGCAGATGCTGCAGCAGCTCTTGGCTAGGTCAGCTACTGATGACGAGCCAATGCAACTGCCAGAGAACATCAGTCTTCCAATTCGAACATTTGAGCATATGGACCAGTTTGAAAAGCATCTTAGTGATGAAGCTACAATGACCTCTGTGGTCACAAAAGCATAATGTCATATATGTGAGTCCAACTTTGATTTTTTCTTAACCCTTTTAAACTTTTAGATTAGCCTTAAGTGCCCACAAACATGATAGTGTGTGGTGCCAATGGATGTAACATTATTCTGCTTTCTCAGTTGAAAGTATGGCATGGTGGACTCAAATTGTACTGTATAATATTGAACTGAAGACTGTGAAATTTTGATTCATAGGATCATCAAGTAACACTTCCCTTAAAAATACACCATATTTCTTATTAGCAGTAAGCACATTATTTAGAAAATTCATGATGTTTATATCTACATGGTACTTTGTACATGTACAAACACGTTTATGTATTCATTTAAGGTGAGGTTTCTTTCCATGTTTGGTGGGGCAAATGTTCGCAATTTGGTTGAAAGGATTATGAAGGAGGCCATGTCGAACAAGCTGGCGAGAGGATACAATTTGAAGGGCTATAAGAAAAAGAAAAAATGTGAGGGCCTCCAGCTGTTGAACGTCTTGTATAGTAAGTCGATTTGATATTTTGCAATATTTGCAATTTGAGTGTCATTAGAATTAGCTCTTGGATGTTTAAAATAGATACACTCGTTGTTTGATAGAATTGGAACTGAAGATAGCCGATAGAATGTGTGTTGTAAACATTATTTTCATAAAACCTCCTGGCTTTCACATGTACATGTATAGAGAGAATTCCATTCTGGACTTAACATGTATAGAGAGCATTCCATTCTGGACGTAAAAAGACAGACGCATTTTAGACGTACAAAATTTACTACACTCTGACCAACGCATGCAAAGTCAAACCAGAAACTCGTTCATTCTCTATTTTGCCATTTTGGCGTCAGAGAGACCGCACGTAAGGTTAGTTCATTGTTTTTTCTGTTATGGCAGATTAAGACGTGCTCTCCTTTGGGGAGGTTACATCCGATAATGAATTTCCTGGATTTTTGAACCAAGATAATCATAATGAAAAATTAAATACAAAAAGAAAAGTAGCATCACTGTTACGAAAGTTGTCAAGCCAAAAAAGACTGACAAGAAATCGAAAAAGTCTTTGGACAAAAAACAAAAATCTTCAGACAATGCAAATATGTCTTCGGACCGTATTGCAAACTCTTCGGAGAATGTTTAAGACATGACTATATTGTCTCAAAAAGATATTGCTTCATTACGAAATTTATTAGGGATCGAACATGTGGCCGCTGAGCACGTGGTTTCTTCGGAGCACGTTGCCGGTAGTTTTGTCCCAGAATATGAGGATGTGGTTGAAGTTCCTTATCAAATGGAACCTTTAAGAGAGCAAGTAATTTTGTGCCAGTGATGATAAAGAACAAGAGCTGTCACCATAGGATGACTTATGCCCGCTATAAACGCTTGATAGAAGTTATGAGCTTTTTTCGAAACCTAAACGCAGATTTCGAAACCTAAACGGGGACCCTAAGTTCAAGGTCACAGGGGTCAAAATTTGTCTGCGTATGGAAAGGCCTTGTCCATATACACATGCATACCAAATATGAAGGTTATATCTCAAGGGACATAGAAGTTTTGAGCATTTTTTGAAACCTAAACGCAGATTTTGAAACCTAAACGCGGACCCTAAGTTCAAGGTCAAGGTCACAGGGGTAAAAATGTTTGTGCGTATGGAAAGGCCTTGTCCATATACACATGAATACCAAATATGAAGGTTATATCTCAAGGGACATAGAAGTTATGAGCATTTTTCGAAACCTAAACGCAAAGTGTGACGGAAAGACGGACAGACAGACGGCCGGACAGAGGGACAGACGGACAGTCTGATCACTATATGCCCCCTTTTCTTCGAAAGGGGGCATAAAAAGGTTATTCTAATATTAATAAGGTTTTTTCTGATGCTTTTTTTGGCTCAGATAGTAACAATAACATTGTTTCATGTGATAAGAGTGATTTGGAACGGGATATGCCAAGTTGAAAACCCCTGATAAGGGCAAGTCAGTGTCAGATTCTTTGGCTAAACTCATAAATGTAGCCTGTATTCTGCCCCATGTGAGTTTCATGTGTTTTTGGACAAGTATAAAGTACCCAAAATTGTGATCGTGCTACACCACCTTTGGTTAACCAAAACATTTGGAAAATACTAGACAAAAAGTCTCATGTCAATGATAGGTTGTTGGTAGACATTCAGAATTTGGTGGCATCCGGTTTCACAATTATTATAAAACTTGCAGATCTTTTAAAGGGCCACATTTCAGCTAAGGCTAAAACTTGCATTTCTGATTGTCTGACAATTCTGAGACATTAGTCCAATACAACATCTCTGTTCGTAGACGTTATATGATACGTCCTTGTCTCAAGAAAATATATTCAGGCCTGTGTCAGGTGTCAATGCACATCACAACTTAATTATTTGAGGATGATATCACAAAGGAAATCAAAAATTGTGATTCCCAATTTTGCAATGATATTTTCTTACTGCCTAACCGTGAGCATTACTTTGGCAGGGATCGTGGTAGATATACCATGAGGCGACCGGTTGGCCACCGTTACTTGCCATATCAGATGCCATATCAGGGTTTTTTTTTACTAAGAAAGTGGCGCCGATATTCGGCATTTTCCCCTACCAGAATTTTTCCCTTCAAAATACAATTTCCCCACCAAAAATATCACTTTTCACCAAAATATAATATTTTCTCTCAAATAAATGTTTATTTTTCCTTTGGGCATTCAACAATTATCCAATTTGCACCATGTACAACGATCTCGCTCTCTCTCTCCAGACGAACACAAAAAATCTGGGAATCCCAGTTATTCTAAATATAGCTCTTAAATTACGTCATGTAAACTGGGCAACTAATCGTAATAATCATGTGACTATTTTACTGGATACCGGTCTAGCGCGAGAAGGGTGTTTCGTTAATTAATTACCGGAAACCAGTCGAATTTTCATCCGGGCTATGTGCAAGCCAAGATATAAACGTGACAACAGAAAAAAATGCCTCACAATTGGCGTTCTTACACAAACAAAATAAAACGTTCGGACGAAGATACTGAACGCATCGAGGTATTTTTTAAGAAAGAATCATCGAAAACCGTTAAAACCCAGCAGGATTCTGAGGTAATCAACATCGAACATTGTGAAAGTGAAAGTAGAAAATCGGCAGCTGCCGCTCCTTTCCCTTCCAATACTGAAGCAGATCAAGATCGTCAACCCATTCATCATGAAATTGAAATCACAAAATTGACATCGCCCCCCCGGCCCCAGTACAGAAATATAGTAAAAAACATTTCCCATTATTAGATCTACACCTGCAACTATGTTAAGGACTTTGACTTTAATACGTGTTAAATGTGTTTAAAAACAAAAAGGACAGAGACATGCCTTTTTTGATAAGTTATAGACATTGAAATGAACAATTTTTATTTTTTCCCCTAATATGTCTCTTTCGCACTCTTTTTTTCCCCTTTCACCCAGTGCCAGCGTCTTCCCCTTTCTCTTAAAAAAAAACCCTGCATATCTCCAGAGAGGGGCCAACATGAGGCCGTTCAAGAGCAGACCTCTTAGGAGGGCAAACGCTGCAGCTACAAGTACAATACCGGCCCCTAACAGGATGGAATAAATGGATTAAAAGTAAGTTTAGTTGGAAATTTAAAAAATCATCTAAACGTTTGGCAGCAATTTACAAATGATGCTTGGATTCTTAATGCAGTGAGTGGTTATAAAATTGATTTTGTTTAAGAACCATATCAGGCTTCTATTCCTGAAAGCTCCGACGTCTAGTTCTGTCCCTGGAAAAAAAAGTTGCCCTGTCCCTGGAAAAAAGTTGCCACCAACGGATGAGACTGTAGCGAAACGCAGGAAATATGAGCAGCAAGTATGTTGCATTAAGTCCTATTCATAGGTGGCTAAGGGAAAATATGCGCTTGTACTTTTTTCATTTTCATGATAATGTCACTGTAAATTAATTCAATGTTTATCTGTTTATGAAAAATTTCCTCTGAGTGAGTGCATGGCTATGACATTTTCATTGGCTATAAAGACAAAAAAGTTAGTTTTGCAGACTTGGGGCAGGGGATTTTCTGCTATGTTAAAAAGGCCGTAAAACGGACCTGATTCCAAAAGCAAACGGACCCTATCCCAAACCAAAATTTATTTAAAAAAATCCAATTTCAAAAAAAAAATATAAAAAATTAAGAAGTGTCTTATTAGACTCTGTATCTCAATTTTATTTTTTAAACAACCTACACAATATATAACCATAATTTATAAGATTTTTATCCAAAATGGCCAGGAAAGACCTGTTGTGTCAATATTTGTTGATAAAAAAAACAAAAAAACAATTTGGTCCTTTTTGTAGATAAAAATTTGCCACTTTTATCGATGAAAAAATCCCAGTTTGACCAGACTCCTTTTCCCAAAATGGCTGGAAAACCCCCTGGGGGGTGACTGACTTCCATGACAAAACAGACTCAGAAAATTGGAAGGTTGCCAAAAGTTTTAAACTCTCAACATACTGTGCATAAAAAAAATCTTATTTAAAAGACAATAGCAGCATTTCTGAAGAATTAAATGCAATGTTAGTTAATTAACTAGGTTTTATGTTAAAACAGAGATATTCCATCACCAAATATTAATACATCATGCAAGTGAACCTCTCGTACAAAAATTTCTACTCACGCTCTGTTGACCTGGATAATAACACATTTTTTTTTCAGCCACTAGATGCACAATTGTTAATTGTTCACGTCGGGAAATTTAAAATATTAATTGTCCTAATCTTCCGTGTAGATCTAATGAGCAGGATGAAGGTCTTGAAGATTTGCGTTATGTGGGCAGATGATTACCCACAAAATAGTCCTACTAGAATAACTGGAAACTGGAACAATAGCGGCAGCGCGATGACCACTTAGAAATTCACAACGCACCAAACAGCTTCAAAATGTCCAGGCAAAGTAAAAACCTCTAAAGATATCACAGCAATCTCCTGTACACACGCTGTCTAAAGCAGCTCCTCATGCAGCGTAGGGGTTCCTCCCGCAGCAACAAATCGATGTCCTCGTGGATCACATGTTGATTTATTATGTTGACAATAGTCGAAAAAAACTTGTTTAGCACAAAGTAGCACTTAAAATGTCTAAAATTTAAATTCTGTTAAAAACACACGTAACACGCCAATTTGTAACACTGGTGTTATTTGTAAAATAAATATTAATATTTTATATTTCCACGAGTGTGAGTTCGTCTTAGCCTTTAGAAATTTAAGACACGTAAAGCCTTATAAGATAGTTTATATTTTATTTAGTGCTACATATTTTGTATTATAATATTATATTGTTAAAGGTGTTCAAGGAAGGAAGAGAACCTGAAAATAACAATAAACACAAATTATATATATATAACATTGTATTCAAATAAGAATAAGGTAGTCATCTAGTGGCTTTTTTAAAACAAAGTGGTATAGACAAAAGCATATAATGATCAATAAGAAACATACATATCTGCTTTTATAATAAATTCATGCATGTATACTGATCACAATTTCAGTTCAATACATTCTTACATTGATACTGATAACAATTTCAGTATCTTGGAATGGTTACTCTTTTACACTCCCGTTCTATTCTCCCGTGAAGATGTTAACAGTCTTAACTTCTGCAAGTTGAATGCAAGTGATCATATTAAATGCATACCAATAGTGACTTTAAGCTAGGGAGTCAGTCTACAATTTTTTAGCCCTATTTGCATATTCGCCCCGGTCAATTTCCTTAATTTAAGGTGTATTTATTTATTTTTTCTCCAGACAAGGTGCCTGTTGTTAAAAGTCATTCTATGTTGATGTTTTTCACATAAAACCTCTTGTACACCATAGAAAAATGTTCCCATTATCGTGTAGTGTACCGGGTATTTCCCACAAAGATACGCATAATCCCGTCTCGATCGATTCCTTAATACATGTACATCCGTATCAACCATACTTTCTTTCTATTACTGAATATACTTTTCCCGTCGCTACTCAGTACCCGATAATCCTGTATTAAAGCAAATTCTGGTAAATACGATATAAGTGCTCAGGAATTTCAAGAACCACAAACATTCGCCATTAATTTTCTTAAGTATCAAATAAAGTTTGGCATTTGTTACTATTTAAAGATGCAATGAAATAACGTCCAATCGGCGCAGGTTTTTTCCACTGAACACGCATAAATCGCCTGACGTGATGTTCATATTTTTATAAAACACAAAATACACCCACACTTTCCATGCGACGTTCTACATGTCTGCATAATTTACGCGCGCTTTTTATTGAGACAAAGGATAAAGCACTGTTTATTTGACGCTAGAATTTGTAAATGTCACGTAAGCATTAAAATTCGGAAGCATGTTTTGGATTACAATTTGAATAATGTTCATTTGAGAATCGAACAAAACATTAACAGTTGTGCGTAATTAATTTAACTATAATTTGTTAAAGCACATAACGTGTCTAGTGTTGTTTTTTATGAAATATTCGGCGTTATTCAGCCCTATTCCCCCATCTCTAGAGTATATATTTTTCCCCCAAATATATGAAAAATTCCCCTCTCGAAAGTGTAGTCAATTTTAATCAATACCTCATTTAAATACGTCTTTCGTTTCGCATTTATTTAATATAACTTTCCTTAACTTCCACATCTGCGTGTTTACTTTCTTTTAACCTTTACTCCTTTACCGCAAACCGTTCGTAGTTCCCCATCACGACTTTCACTTTACGACATTTACCGCAAACCGTACGTATTCCACCATGTCGCACAACAGCAAAAGCTATCGGATTTTTTTTTTACAAAAATCTGTTTTAACTTCGTTACCTGCCATCAGCTTTCTATTAAAAATTCATCAGCTGGTTCTCTCGTCAACAGCCTGTGTTGATATAATGTTTAGTTTGCACAACCTGCTTTGCACGGCCAATAAAAACTTTAGGGTCGGCGCATTTTCCTAGGTAGAGTCGGGTGACCCGAACCACAACATTTTTTTAGGATTAATTTCACTTGTTTTCAGTAATTCAAAACTAAGTGACCTGGATTTTAGTCAACATTCTGCACATGCTCAGTGAGAGGTAAACACATGCACTTCCTGCTTGAAGCAGCCGACATTTGACAGATTTCAACCGTGGGTTTAAATAAGTTAGCAGTGCAAAAAAGTTTTAAGGTCATGAGGGCTTATGTCTGGCTCAGTTTGAAAGCATTTGCTATGATATAGCTAAAGAAACTGTAGCGTACAGTTTATATAGTATTGACAGACCTGTACGCTGAAGCCAACACCATATCTAAAGTCAACCAGAGTCGTAACATATTTATGTCACGCTATAAATCAAAGACATTTCATTTTCTTGGATACATTTCTATATAATTGGTGAATAAATATAAATTACTGCATTAGGGCATATTTTAATGTTCAAATGTTTCAAATGCATCTTGGAATAGATGAAAATAACTCTCATCACCCTGAAATTCACAATTTTGACGCCATTGTTGCTTTGTTACATGACGAGTTTTCATTTGGATACTTTCGTATCGACCTGGACATTTTTTGCTGAAATTGTAAACATTACTTTCGTTTTCTGAAATCTATTACTTGTGATTAACAACTTATGTCTGTTGGATTAAAAGACTGATTTCAAAGTGAATCAGGTAATTTTATATAATTTTTACCTTGAGTTTGTATTAACATTAAAATTTGTTTACAAAACAAGCAAGAATAATTTAAAATACAGTAGACTCTCTGTAAAGCGGACAGTCTGGGGACCGGCCTGATCGTCAGGTTTTCAAAGAGTTCCGGTTTACCAAGAGTAGGCATATTGCCAAAATATACATTGTATGCATTGTGTACAAAATCATATAGGAATATAACAAACCATATACATTTGCATGAACCATGTGATAACTGTACTCATGTAATGTTCATGTTTAAAGTATTCTTCAAAATATGTGTTTTTATTGACTTAAAGCAAAACAAGGGACAAAATTGTCACAAAACCAGGTTTTCATTGTGAAAAAAAAATCTGATAAAGGGAGAAAACTCAAACTGAACTTTTGAAATGACCAAAAAAAATTAACCCCCTTTGTAAGTTTTTTTTTTTTTTTAAATCTATTTTTAGTCGTGGCGACCTTGACATTGGAGATATTGACGTGATTCTTTCGTGGGACACACCGTCCCATGATGGTGAACAAATGTGCCAAATGATTTTAAAATCTCACAATGAATGACATAGTTATGGCCAGGACAAGCTCATTTATGGCCATTTTTGACCTTTGAACTCAAAGTGTGACCTTGACCTTGGAGATATCGACTTAATTATTTCGCGCGACACACCGTCCAATGATGGTGAACAAATGTGCCAAATGATTTTAAAATCTGACGATGAACGACATAGTTATGGCTCGGACAAGCTCATTTATGGCCATTTTTGACCTTTGAACTCAAAGTGTGACCTTGACCTTGGAGATATCGACGTAATTATTTCGCGCGACACACCGTCCAATGATGGTGAACAAATGTGCCAAATGATTTTAAAATCTGACAATGAACGACATAGTTATGGCCCGGACAAGCTTATTCCGCCAGCCCGCCAGCCAGCCAGCCCGCCCGCATTCGCCAATCTAATAACCAGTTTTTTCCTTCGGAAAACCTGGTTAAAAACCATTCCATACCGATTTTAAATTTTAGATTATTAATACTGAAGATGCGTTTGAAATAAGGAAAAACGCAATGAATAAATTTGCTGACAGATGGATGGATATTTAACGGTCATATTTCTCACAGTTTTATCTGACAAACCAACAAACAACTATTTAAGCGTTAAAAACATGGCTACATGTATAGGATCTTTTAAACTACCCGAGAAGATCGCAAGAAAGTGCTCGTCGCAACGGCATACATTAATTTTGTAATAAAATTGTTTATCATAAGACAATCCCGTCAATCACTTTTTGGTGTTACCGCACGTCTATAATAGACATTCACAGTTTGTTTTACATTATTTAATCGGAATTCAATAGCGCGGAAACAACTTGACACCTTTATGGTATGTTTAATCCGATTATCAATAATGGCGCGAGCGGAATGTGTGACACCGCACGCGCCATGCTGACTAGGTATTGTAATTTATACGCCACGGGCATCTGGAGAATTTAGACCGTCTGGTGTACTCAATGTATTTTACGTTGAAAATGACGAAATTCAAGATTTCCGTTCGGTTTCAGGTTTTGAGAGAGTTTGGTTTATTCAACATCTTTTAACAAAGAAATAAAAGGGGAAAATACGGGGCTGGCTCAACCGATCGGAATCTGGAGATCTCCGGTATTCGGACAGTCCGGTATTGGCAGAGTCTACTGTACCGGGAAATGTCATTCCAAATTTGAAAACACTTGAGCAAATGGTATGTTACTAAATATAGAAATAACGTCATATGACCGTAAAATCTCGGGAGATTCCCATTTCAAAAATGTTTGTCTCATCGCTGTTTTATTGATATGTTAGAGCAGAAAAGATCAATTTAAAATGTTAAAGATAGAATTTTGTGAAAGAATATATCAGTTAAATGTGAAAAATGTCAATCTTTCCGATCAAGTGGTTGATTTGGGCCAATAACTGCATTAAAAAGCTGTTTTGGACCAGTCTTTGTTAAATGTCAACTTTTCAGGAATTTCTGGTTGACTTTCCTAATGGGGTTGGTCCAGTCAAAAATCATAAAAAGCAATATTTATCCCCACGCTTTTTGAAAAAAAGGTGGGGATATTGTGGTGATCTCCGCCGTCCGTCCGTCTGTCTGTCCGTCCGTCCTGGCCACTATCTCCTCCTACACTAAAAGCACTAGAACCTTGAAATTTACACACATGGTAGCTATGAGCATATGTGCGACCCTGCACTATTTGGAATTTTGATCTGACCCCTGGGTCAAAAGTTATAGGGGTTGGGGTGGGGCCGCGTCAGAAATTATCACTCATTTTTTTAGGTTATTTTACATTTACTTCTTTATTTCTACACCGATTCACTTCAAATTGATACTGGACCTCACCTATGACAATACAGTCAATCTCAACCATGCATGGCCCCATTCCCAACCCTGGGGCGCCCCGCCCACATAGGCCACACCCACCAAAAATTTCCATTTACTATAATTTTTTCATTTCTACACGGATTCACTTCAAATTGATACTGAACTTTTGTTATGACATTAGGGTCAATCTCAACTATGCATGGCCCCAATCCCAACCCTGGGGCGCCCGCCCACATAGGCCACACCCACCAAAAAATTCCATTTACTATAATTTTTTCATTTCTACACGGATTCACTTCAAATTGATACTGAACTTCTCTTATGACATTAGGGTCAATCTCAACTATGCATGGCCCCATAACCAACCCTGGGGCCCCGCCCACATAGACCACACCCACCCAAAATTGCCTTTACTATAATTTCTTCATTTCTACACCGATTCACTTCAAATTGATATTGAACTTCTCTTATGACAATACAGTCAATCTCAACTATGCATGGCCCCATTACCAACCCTGGGGCGCCCCGCCCACATAGACCACACCCACCCAAAATTGCCTTTTACTATAATTTCTTCATTTCTACACCGATTCACTTCAAATTGATACTGAACCTCTCTTATGACAATACGGTCAATCTCAACTATGCATGGCCCCATTACCAACCCTGGGGCGCCCTGCCCACATATGTCACACCCACCCAAAATTGCCTTTTACTATAACTTCTTCATTTCTACACCAATTCACTTCTAATTGATGATGAACTTCTCTTATGACAATACGGTCAATCTCAGCTATGCATGGCCCCATTACCAACCCTGGGGCACACCTTGGTCAAACATTCGGCGTGGGGATACGCGTCGGCCTCTGCCGCGCCATTTCTAGTTAAAGTTATGGTAGCCAGAACTAGCCGTGATAGTGCAGAGCCAGTGTTTTTTTATGGCAATTTCGGGGCCGATATTCGGCCCCATTCCCCTCAAAAAAGAGTATATATTTTTCCCCCATTTTGTAAAAAAAATCCCCTCCTGATGTTAAAAAAAATAAAAAATACAAAAAAATTTTTTTTTATTTTTTAGAAAGAACTGTTTCATAATCATGATAAATATAAAATATTCCAATTTGGTCCATTTTATTGATAAAAAATGCTCAAATTTGCCATTTAATCGATTTAAAAAACTCAATTAGACTCAAAATGGCTAAGAAAACTGAGACTGTGCATGAAGGCTGAACCGTCTGAAGCTAATGTTGAAAAAATCATATATATATTTCAGAAAAAGGACAGAGACATTCTGCTGTGAATATTATATTCATACAAACATATAATAAATATCATTACATATAAAAGAGTGAATTTTTTAATTTTCCCCTTTTTCCTTAAAAACGACGCATTTTTCCCTTTGGACGGGCCCCACCACCATTCCCCTACAAGTGAAAAGAAACACTGAAAGCATGTTGTCGACAGTGTGCATTATCTTACCCGGAATGATAAATGTGATTGCCGGGTTAATCTAAAAATGTTTTTTTTACCGCCAAGTTCCGAGACCCCCGAAAAGGTCTATTTTACCCCAGATATCAATTTACAGGGCATTTTCTGCTTTGTTTTGTGCTGTATTTTCAAGCTGTTGATGAGCTGCACTAAATATTGTCTGAATCTATTTTAAGGTTGTGACCGGAGGCCTTGTTATGAGGGTGTTTTGCAGACAAGTGGTTGTCGACCTGGGGATTTCCAAGAAAAACTGTAGACTGCCTCCGAAAGAGCAATTCTTCAGTTAGAAGTGCCGCCATTTAACTAAGTCGCGGAAACACATTACAAATAAATATAAATCCACTATTTATTGGATAAATAATCGTATAAAACAAACCAATTATCCGCAGTCATTATAAAAACACTATTTCAACCAAAACACGTATACTAACCTCAAAGTAGAACACATATTAAATTATATTTAAAGAAACCACTTCCTTTCAATTCAATTCATGAAATCGGTGTGGTGTAGCCCACTGTCAGAAGCGTTCAGGGGGCCGTTTCATTAACGGTTGCAGCGCAGTTGCAGTTGCAATTTTGCTAATAATTGCAACTTGCAACCTTGTGTCCGTTTCATTAAAAAGTTGCAGTTGCAACGTGCACCTGCTGGTTGCAAATTTGTATAGCGCGTTTGCAACTGCCAGTAAGGTGGTGCAGACGGTAGTAAAATGGCCGAAATTGAAGCTTATGTACGCTTACAGCGACGGAATCGGCGAAATGTGAGACAATTCCGTCCTCGCATTCAATTCGTGAATGTTCGAGACATGGACTTTGTGTCAAGGTATCGGGTTGACCGCGCTACGGCCCAAGAATTGATTGAAATAGTTGGGCAGGATTTATCCCGCGGGACTCAGGGAGGACACTCCATACCTCCTGACACACAGGCAAGTTTTTGCTCGGAAATTTATAAAACAATCTGTTTCCTTTTATAGTAGTGAATAACCCAAAGACTTATCAATATAGTTGTCATGCTAAGGAGCCTAGCTAGCAACTGGTGCTTTCCGCTTTGTGGGTTTGCCACTAAAAGTGTCTCCGCTGATTATTTGTTTCCAATAATATGGAAGACTGTTACTGCTGTTGAGACACAGTTAAAACTTAAAGTTCTGTTTTTAACTTGTGATGGAGCCTCAACAAACCGTAGGTTTTTCTCATTGAACAGAGTGGATAACGAGGGCATTGTGTACAAGACTGTCAATCCATACAATATGACAAGATCTATATATTTCATTTCGGATGTCCCTCATTTATTGAAAACAACAAGGAACAACTTCAGTAATTCATTTGCTCACCAAAGATCCAAGAAACTTTGGCGGAATGGTATGGACATTTCTTGGATCCATGTTGTTAAGCTTTTCGAAGAGCACTGTGAACTGCAGTTGTACAGCCCATGTCCTAAATTAACGAGAAACCATATTGAGCTCGCCTCGTACAGTTATATGAAAGTTAATCTTGCGGCTCAAATTTTTAGTGAATCTGTTGCCATTGCTTTGGAGGACTTATATGGTAAAGAGGTTGAAGAGACAGTTCGTTTCATACGCCATATGAACAGATTTTTTGACTGTCTCAATGTGCGAAGCCTGCTCGAGGGAAGAAACAAACGCAACCCAGATTTATATCCATATAAAAGTGTAAACGATGAGCGGCTTGTTTACTTATCAGAAGAGTTCTTGCCATATTTACGCGAGTGGGAAGACATGGTAAAAAGCAGGCCATAAAAATTCACTTCTAAGGAACGATCTACAATGCTTCTGAGCCATCAGACCATGACAGGACTAAAGATGTCCGTTTTCTCAATTTGTGAATGTGTAAAATTAATGTTAAATGCAGGCGCGGAGTATGTGTTAACCCATTCCTTCAACCAAGACCCGCTAGAACAACATTTTGGACTCTACAGGCATAAAAGTGGAGCCAACAGTAATCCTTCAGTATATGAAGTGCAGAATATGATGACGACAATACGTGCTGTTTCTGCACAGGCTATTCCACCAAAACATGGAAACATACGACAAAATGAACATGTCTTCGATGTTGACAATTCAAAATTGCCACGTCGTATTTCCCATAGAAAATAATGAAGTCTGTTAAAAATATGTATATATACATTGTATCAGTAAAGGGCTGTCTATAATGAGCATAGCTTGATAAAACTAAGTGTGTAATAAAAATTGAAATACTCATACACCTTGTTTGATCATGATACATTTATGCTGATTATTGACTGCATTTTATTGATGCAATGTACATGTACATATGATATTTTACTAGGTTGTGAGTGCATTGCACTTATTGCTATTGTTCAAACTGATTATCATCCTTCATTGTATACATGTATCTACTGCATACTTCATATAGTTTTATAAGAAAAACAGTGAAATTGCTACATTAACATGTATGTATATATATATATATATATATATATATATATATATATATATATAATGTGATGGTTTTACCTGTAGTCTATACTGGGGCACATATTGTTTTTGCCCTGTCTGTTTGTTTATTATTTTGTTGGTTTGTTTGCGTCTGACTTAAAAATTATTTAATATGTGTTTTTATATATATTTTAAAACTATTCGTTTAGGAAACAAATCCCTATGATCAACTATATTTTTGATTTTCGTATAGGTGGTCAACAAAGGGGTTATACAAAACATAAAACTTAATTTTTAACTAGGTGTAACATACATGTAGAAGGAGTAAATATTTACCACTATAGTGAGGGACATATTGTTTTTGCCCGGTCTATTGGTTTGTTTGTTTGCTCAAACTTTAACATTTTGGAATAACTTTTGGAATATAGCAACTTCATTTGTGGCATGCATGAGTATCTGCACAATTTGAGTGGTAAACACCAGTCAAGGTCATCCTTCAATGTCAAAGGTAAAAAATATAGCTTAATAGCAGCGCAGAAGGGGACATTGTGTTTCTGATAAACGCATTTCTTGTTTTATATTGTTATTTCGCATGAGTTTTGCTCCATTTTATTTAATTTAACAACTATGTAAGGATAATATTAATTATCCAAGCACTGATCCTGTTTCGTATTAATTAGTACATTTAGTATACATTTGTAATATTGCTCTTGCAAAAATCCATAGGTACATGATATTGTAAGATTTATTGCAATAAAAAAACTATGTTAGCATTATATGATCATTAGGTGTTAACTTCCATGTGACAGTCGCACGAAAACAGTTTTATTTAGTGTAGATTGATAATTAAATATTTGTTCGCAATAGCCATTTTCAATTTGCTTCTGAGTGGGAAAGGGTTAAGAGAAAAATTGACAACCTGCATTTTCAAAATTTTCTTTCATTGTTGTATTTTCAGATATATTTTATAAGCTAAGTAAACAACAAGGTGTAACATTTCAATATTATACATTTTAATGTAGTCAATATTTTTTACCATTTGATCTTTTAGTCTGGCATTAAAAAGTATTTTGTCATAAGAAAAATGTGACAACCTTATAAGATTGCAGTTCAATGTTATTAATTTATTTTCATGACAAGGTGACATTTTGCATAACTTCTTATATGTTGGGGTTTATAGTTTATTTGTTTGAAATGCACTTTAATGTGCCACGCAGACTCGAAGATGTCTTTGCCCTGTTTTCATTCTTTTGCTCCTTCTTTACTTTGTTGACTATAGACTTTGCTTTTGCATGGCCTCGAACAGTAAGAAACAGATGTAAAATGTCTTCAATTAATTGGTCTGTGCACGTTTCTTGTTCTTCCTCTTCTGCAGCACTAGGGAATAGCTTTTCCCTGTAATGACCTTCCATGAAAGATTCTAACACTTTTTCTTTTGATTCCATCTGTGATAATTCATGTACATTTTCACCTTTGCGAATAACTGTTTCAAACTCTCTTACTAGCAAGAAGAAGTTGTCACATGGTTTCTTAAGACCCCCACGTTGTTTTTTTTCGTACATCGATGTGAATTTGTCTGTGAATGTTTTTTCACTTGAATTGTTGATAAGGCCCTTGATATTTTCTATTTGTTTTTCACGTAAATGTTTGTCATGTAGCCTGTAATATTTCTTTTCTAATGCACGAATTATGTATCCAGCTATGTAAAATAATATTTTGTTGTCCTGGTCACTTACGGAACTGTGACTGTTCTCACATAGTTTCTTCTCAAGATTTCGCCTTGCTTTAAAAAATTCACCAATTAAGTTCATCAAACAGTCTTGAAAGAAAGCATTTAGGTCAGAATCACTGACATTTGATCCAAACATGTTCAGCGCTTTGATTGCATCCCCAGACACAGCAGGATCTATTCTGCATGCATGCACTTTCATGAAGAAAACTTCTCTCTCTGCTGCAGAAGAGATTTTGTTTCCATCGAAGCACTTTTCTATTATTGACTTAATGTAATTTTCAAACTTAGCGTTTTGTTTGCAATGCTTAGCTATCTCAGGAATGTTAGAGGTACCCAATATATTATACATTGGATCTTTTTGAAGATTTTCTAGTGTGCTTTTATAGGCAATAGGAAACACTTGCTGGAACCGTTGGTTTTCCGCATCATCAAATTCTTGTTTGCCGCTAGACAGATTTGAACCCTTTCTGTAGTCCGCAGCTGCAAGAAGTAATTAATATGAATAAACTATATGTATTAGACTTGGCCGTATTTATTTTGTTTGAATCTGTACAGATCTTGCAAAGTATCCACGCTGGTCACCTGAATGACACAAAAATGTTACAGAAATGTTGTTTTTTCATTTTATGAATCTCGTTCTGAGAAAATTGGACATAATGTTTTTGCGTAAATTGTCATTCCAGATTAGCCTGTGCAGTTCATACAGGCTAACCAGGGACGACACTTTCCGCTTATATGACATTTTTCGTTTAAATAAAGTCTCTTCTTTGTAAAAAACCAATTTAGGCGTAAAGGGTCGTCCTTGATTAGCCTTGGTGGACTGCACAGGCTAATCTGGGATGAAACTACGCACAAGCATTATGTCCAGTTTTCTCGAAACGCGACTCGTGTAACAACATTTCTTCAATAAAAAGGTATTTCGTTAATTTATTATGAACTGTTGTGTAATGTTGTATGTTGTTAAATATGGTATTAAACTATCAAATAATTTACATGCGTTTTTTCGTTTGTTAATTCTATGCAACGTTTACCCTCGATGGGGGATACGTTCTGCTTAGGTACTACGGTATACTTTTGCTCAATGCAATTCAGCATGGACACCTTTTATTGCTTTTAATGTATATAATAATTTGAATTTCTACAGAGAATTTAAATGTGTGCGTAGGGCTACAAAATGCGAAAGAAGCATAGGAAAACGGGGCTTAACAACTTATTTACGTAATTAGTCCGTTTTTCCAAAGACGTATCAGTATATTGTTAGGTATTTGTTTTTTCCTGTTTTTCTTACTTTAATGGTCTATTTCCTAAAACAAGAACTATTTTAATAACCGCTGTTTCGACTTCTGAATTTCAAAGAGATACATGGAAACACGTTATAGCGTACCTTTGAGATTTTTGTCATGCTTTTTCAAGACGTGACCCCGGAACCCGGAAATACTTTTATACTCCATTTTGCACTCTGGACAAATATAAATTGCAATTTGCTTCCCATTTGAATTATCAATAGCATCTTCGTCTGCGGTATATTCTCCTAAAATTTCATCGAGGTCTAAATCATCATCCCATGAAAAAAAATCGGTTTTGTTATATTTTGCCATGTAAATATGTTGTACATGAAAAATGATATGATATTCTTATGTTAAAACTAATACGTTTGTAGGAATGTTGTGTAGGTTAATCCGGGGGTCTGTCCCGGGGTCACGGGGCCTTATTTTGGGAAATCATGTTAAAAAAGGTGCGAAATCTGTCAACCTAATATGCAAGTGTACTAATCTGACACCTGTTGAAGCTACACTGGCCTGCTAACTTCCCGAGATTCTCCTTCAGTAGACGTTCAACTGGCGCCGGTTTGAATTTAAACTACCGTGAATGCTCCTTCAATATGTCTGAAAAGTGATTTAAATAACAAGAACTTGTAACTACTCGTTTCGTTTTATTACAATATTCTAGGCGTCTTCTTTGTTTAATTTCGGATCTTAAATAAACATGTTTATTAATAGATCAATGAATCTCTACGGAAATATCCACCAATAAACATTGTTTAAGGATAGATCTTTGCTACTAATAACTACAACAATTTTTTTAATGTGTTATAAGATTTTTCTTTTTAGCGTACATACAATATTTCCCGCATGCATGACTGCAAAATTGGACGCTTATTTGACTTAAAACTTTTGAATAAATAATTTTTGATGATTCTTTGAACCGATGAATTAGTGACATTAAAATTAATTAAAGAATTTTATTACCATAAAGATTATGTTTATTACATCGGTCATTTAATTATTTAAAGCAGTTTTCTGTACCACCAAAGACACCAGCAAGTTACGTTCATTTGATTTAATAACCGTTCATATTTTGCGAATCAATCGACACGTTACTTACGATCTCGTTACAGACGAACTATTCGTTGTACCTAGCCTTTGGCCACGTGACTAAATCTCGTTCCCTCCGGGAGAAAATCCGCGATAACCCGATAACGCTTATCTTTGTATATTGATAAGTCTTTGAATAACCTGACCCAAATTTCGTATGTTGTACATGTATGAACATCCGGTAACAACTTCCGGTGTAGAGATGGCAATGGTTTTAATTGTTATTGAATTTTATAGTTTCGACCGAAAATCGACTGTATTCATTCATATCTCGAAGAATATGCAGTGTGGATCAAGCAAAGGAAGTTTTCTTTCCTATTTAATTTATCGATTCTATTTTAGAAATTGATTATTCAACGCAGTTATCAAATTGAAAATACTTAAGTATATAAAACTGTTGGTCGACGAAAACTGTTCAGTACCAAAAAAAACCTGACATGTTTTAACCAGAAACACATATATTGGTTTCGACAATGTGCATTCTATCAGTACTTACTAATTCTGAATGATGACTCATTCTTTTGTTGTTGTTTTTTTTAATTTTCTTTATGATGTGTCTTTGGCAATATTGTTTACAATTTCAGCTGCTGTTGAGTCTGAGATACTTAGCCAAAGGGGCGTTTTACAGTGAAGTCGCAGACACTCATGGTGTAAGCAGAAGCACAGTTTGCAGAGTAATTGGCCGAGTTGTCAATAGTATAAATGCAAATATTGACAATATAAGGTAAGAAATAGAGTTTAATTGCTATTTGGTGATTTACATTATATTTGTTTGATTGTTTAATTAACTACAACATGTACATCAATCTATGTTTGATTGCCCTATATATGTTTTATAACTCTGACAACATATGTATGGCATGAATTTTGCCGCTTTCAGACAATGGATGACAAAGAATGTGAAAATAAATACAAATTAAATTGTGCCTTGATAATGTCTGTCAGATTGTGAAAATGCTTGTCAAATCTTGCACCTCATTGGATGATGTGTCTGACAAACTTTCATTTTTATGTTGATTACATTTAATTTAATTCAAAATAATTGATAGTATATGTTTTGTATGTAAATCTTATACTATAATATTATAATAATATTGTTAATAGTTGTACTTAGTAGTATTAAGTGAGCTACATGTAAGCTAGACTGTAAATTAGTGTAATAACTGCATGTGGTAGTTAGATGAGGATATTACGCGATGTTACTTTTAATTACTTTTTTCTTAAGCTCCTTTACTACGGGGTAAATGGGTGCTGGACGTTTCGTGCCACTACCAGTTCGTGCCACTGATATTTGTGTAGGAGGGCATTGGACGTTTCGTCCCACTGATAATATATAGGCGTATAGGTTGAATAATACTGTATAGGTGTGAAATCATAGCAGGAAACTTTCGCACCTTTGATTGTAACATCTGTTCAATGGGAAAACAACATTGTTTTTTTTTCAAGATAGTTTAAGAGTCAATTTAAATGCTTCATATAATACATTAACAATACATTACATAAATATATTAAAACATCAGGAGTGAATGCAAACATACATTTTAAACAAAAAAAATGCATCCTACCCAATCTTGTAGGATTATCTTGTGTTGGCAGAGATTACATAAATATATACAAACATTTGCAATAAATTGACATTAACAACATCAGAAGTGAATGCATTCATAAATTTTAACAATATCTAGATTGATTACATAAATATATTCAAACATTGTTTTAATACACATATACAAAAGTGCACAAATATAGAAACACAAATACAACAGCATACTATCCTATCATACACATACACAAATCATATATACAATGTATTGCATTTCAGAAGTCCTCATTGTGGATGTCATCCTGGGTTGTGCTCGGTCCCAGCCCGATGACATGGCTGCACGCTCTCAGCAGTTGAGTAGTTGTCATGTCATCGTCTTCGTACTTCTCCCAGATCTCGAAGAGCCGCCCGTGCACTTCTTTGAAGATTTTCCGGTGTACCCGAGTCAGGGCGTGCTCCGACACACGGCGAATTGTCAGATCCAATGTTTCTGCCTCACGGCGCAACAGGGCTACGAGCACGTAAAACCCTAGGTCGGGACACCCCGCTCGACCGTTGATTCTGCGATGCCATCCTGGAATATTTCTTTTTGTGAACTATGATATATATTAGTTTGTATTTAATAATATTTAAATTATAACTATCCAATGAAAATATGATATATTAGTTTTTATACGATAATATTTAAATTATAACTATCAATTGAAAATAATATATTGCTTAATTATTCTATACATGTAAAAAAATACCTTTAACGTCGTTGTTCGTTCGTACCGTCTGGCGGTATTATATACTGTGTGTTCAACTGACTTTATTTACTCTTTCAATGAATTACACAGTTTACCTCAAAGACCTCGTGAAGAGGCCGGTAGGACCTGTAAATAAACTCTGATACACACATACACAATTTGTATCATAATTAAAGCGGTGAGTTGTCTACTAATTGGTTACTAATTGGCCATTAAAGGCCCGTGTCGGTAAATTAAAGGCCCGAGTCGGTAATTAATTGTTTGCTAATTACGTAAAGACACATACGGCTCAATGAAAGTTTGTGAGTCGATAGTAAAGCATAAGCTTTTCGTTAAAGAAAAACAACAACTTTATTTTAAATTGTATTATTGTTCATTCATGTTATATATTATTATTTATGTATATAATACATACAATTGAAGCATAGAAAATAACAGCAATTCATGTTTTATATTTATTAAACATAATGAACTATGCACACATGTTTTTATACTAACAATAAATCATTTATTTTATTATTACAAGCGCATACACATGATTCATAAAAAAATAACAACACTTTATGCTTTATGTTTATCACATATAATACACTATTTACAAATATTAGTATACTAACGATAAATCATTTTATTTGTTTGTTATTTATAATCATAATTGTCAACATTGCTGTAATTTTCTACATTTATATACACCCTAATATCATTCACACCTATACGGCATTATTCACACCTATCCGCCTATATATTATCAGTGGGACGAAACGTCTACCCCTTTTCAACACAAATATCAGTGGCACGAACTGGTAGTGGCACGAAACGTCCATAAACCGGGTAAATCACTGCTAAAATGGCATTAAATTCAATGTATAAGGTAGCACATATATTTTATTTAAATTTTATAAAACTTGCAAACCTTTTCTTGAACAGTATTGAGTCCCTTTACTGGCTCCCACCACCTGTCTTCTGTACTTCTTTATGGTTTTTTCGTGCCTTTGCAACAGTCCGGCACTGAGAAAAAAGAATTATTAATAAAAGTGATATGAGTAATGAGCAAATGTTGAATAGTCATATTTACTAAAAGAATAATTCATAACTTGGGTAATTGTTTAGTGACACACAAGTCAATTTGAGTATCTACATGAGGGTGAAACCATGTTTGGCACACAGTATTCAGGGGAATTTTATACTGTACGCAAGGTTCAGTACCCCAAAAAAGTAAAATTGTGTATGCATAACTTTATATCATCATTACCATTTAGATTATCATAACTTTTTTCTTGTATTTAAACAACATCTAACACCTCACAATAAGGCATTTTGCAAAATTAAAATAAAGCAGTATTCATCCTCATAATGTATTATTGAACTTCAATATTACTACTAAAAATACTACTTTAATTTACCTTAAGTTGTTTCCATTTACTTTTGAGGTCTTCAATGGACCTCCCATGACCTCCCACAGCATTAATACTAGATGAACAAAACAATAATTCATGTCAGCTCATATAAATCACTATCGCCAATAAAGGATCACTGTTTACAGCATTATCTCCCCTGTCAGATCAACAGTTGTAGCATCTTTTCACAAATTTGTAATATTGTACATTTATCCAAGGGACACACTATGCAACAATTATTTTAGATTTGATTATACTTGTTCATGAAATACACGATAGTGACCCCCTATTGGTGTGACTGTACAATCTCTATATCTATCTAGTTTTTGAATAACTTAAAGGTAACATTTATTATTCAAAACAAGTTAAAAGTACAATCAGATGCTATTTACGGTACCCGATGCAACCCAAGCTGCACACATCCCTTTTTAAAAAAAAAGGTTGAAACAGTTTATCTGCAGTTGATCCATATTTACTCACCAGGCAGGCCCGGCAAACCTTCGTCTCCCATGGGTCCTTTAGCTCCACCATAGCTGAAGCCTGGTTCACCCACACGACCCTTGAAACCCGGAAGACCGCTAACACCGCCGTCCCTACACATTCCTTTGAGTCACGGACGGCCTGGCTGACCGGATAGCTCGTTCTCTTCACGAATAATCTGGAGACCTGTGTAGAGAGAAACTGTGACCTTCACTATAATCCTGGGCAAAAACATTTATAGAATGATATTGGCAGCTCTCTAAAAGATCATTATTGATAAGCTCAAATTTAACACTTTATTCGCATACTGTTCTTTAGACCAATGAGAACATCATTGTTGGTTAAAAACCAAAATTTAAATCAAACTACATGTATGTCTTAGAATAGTTCAAACAATTATACCATTATTTCAATTCTCCTTACTTAAAGTTATTTTACAATGAAATGGTAACAATGAATGACCTCAGTAGTATTAACGGACACACATGCTTAAATGAGCCGCGTTTTGGGAAAACTGAGCTTAATGCAAGTTCGTAAAGTGTCATTCAAGATAAGCATAGGCAGTCTGCACAAGCTAATAAGGGACGTCACTTTCTGCTTTTATGGAATTTTTCTTTAAATGAGGTCTCTTCTTAACGAAAATCCAGTGTAGGCGAGAAGTGTCGTCCCTGATTAGCATGTGCAGACTATACAGGCTGATCTGGGACGACACTTTACGCACATGCATTAAGCCCAGTTTTCCAAGAACGCAACTCAAATGTTCAGGCGGTAGGTTATGCAGTAGTTTTATAATTAAAAAAAGTGTGCACTTTGTCTCACGCAGAACTTTCCGAGCTCGATTTGCGCGCTCGATATGCGCAGTGAAATACCATATCCGGTTACTTCGTCTATTTCCGAGAACGGTCGTGAATATTTTTTGTTTTTTCATTTTCTTTTTTTTTCTGGAATGTCTTGTTAACGCAAAATAAAAAAACAATATTTTAAAATATGTTTATAAATACAAAATAATATGTCTTCATAAATATCTCAGAAAAAAATCGTCTAACTGTTCCCGTAAACACTTGTATCTTTTCGGTCTAGACCGTCAAGTTTGGAACTTATTCTCGAATGAATATGTAAACAATAAAAACTATGTCGTAGACAATTCTTTGCAATTTTGCTTCAATAATATTGTTTTTGTCACTTTTTTGACACCGTCATGTTTGATAGTGATATTCTGTATTTACAAGGCGGGTTATTGAGATCTGCGAAGAACTTCTTTTATTGCGCATGAATTAAGTGGTAAATCGGAGTTTTGGGAATTTGGTTTTTGGCAGCCAGCCAATTCGGATAGGTTTAGAAATTGACATCATTACTATGGCCTTGGGGCCATGCCCCAGGCAAAAATCTGAAGTAACACTATTACGTTGACTTTTTTTAAACATTTCAACAAAATAAGAAGATTAATAATTCATGAAAATATATAACACTTGTAATTAAAAAACACAAAAACACACAATCGCATTTATATAAAATAAACTTTATTTTTAAGTTAACTAAAATGTTATGTCGGGCTGATGTCGGACGGATACCATACACATTTGAAGGATACTGGCCAATTATGGGCAAACTTTAGTATTAATGTTCTAAATTAAAAAAAAAATTTGGGTAACAGTAAGTCGTTAGTTCAGAGGTGTTTACATATTCGCTAATTCCAGCGTGTTTTGTGTTATCATCTTATAATTATAATTGTGTTACTAATTATAATCATTTTCGAAGATGAAAACGTATTTGTGGTTTGCAAATGATCGTTCGGTCTATATATTTTACTAAGGAAAGTAATTTATGTTTGTTTTGCAACAAGTTCAATGTCGTGTCTACCTTAACATGTATACAAACGGACACCATATGTTAACGTCAAACTAGACGAGGAAAACGCATCAAGTAATTAATCAGTGCTCGTTTAATTAATTAGTCATGTATCGGGTAACCTGCAGCCCATTGATTGTTGAATCATCTCATGTAAATAGCGGACTAACGTCCATATACGTCTGTTGCATACATCATATTACGTCATTACATTTCGACACGTGATTTTGCACACGTTCCCGTAGGAAATTGCACACGTAACCATAGGGTGTTTAATTCTCAAATAATACATTGATTGTCAGTAGAGAAGGTCAGTACCACGCACACAGCCGGATATAGAAGGCACACACTTTGTTGTTGTCGAGGGGCGGACCCGGCCGTTACGCTTGTTATTCAGATTACTTTACCGACATTTGAAAATGTTGTGTCAGAAATAAATAAGCAAAAACAAATCGCAATGAAAACTTAAATGGACTTCGTTTTATTTTTTGTATGTTTTCCAACGCTTATGTTACAGCATAAAGCGATCTTCCGAGAGCCTCTCGCAAAGCGCGTACAATGAACTATAAACAAGAAGCAAACTTTATTAAAAAATATAATTACATGTAGCAATTAGTTCTGATAAGCAAAACCGTGGAACCAACACATCCTTTTTAACGACCACTTTTTAGATAATTTAACCACACAGCACATGATGCCGAGTTATTTTGTTTGGTTTTGCTAATTAAGTTAAATAATTAATTGCGGCGTTATTGTCCTGAGAATTGTATATAACGCCATACATATACTCTTTTTGTGATTTATACATATTAATATGAATAAATTTTCATTTATATCACATTAAAACACCAAAAACACATGGTAAAATCAGCCATTAGTTTCTCAACGACTAAAAAATATGCACATACATCTAGAATTTATAATAAATACTACGGGCGCAGGTGGAATGCGATATTTTTATACAACCGTATATCTCTTTTTTTTAGACAATGTATGCGTTGCGTTTGTAAACAACGTAAAGAAAATGTACATATAAAACCCCCTTAAAATGTGAAAGAGTCCAGTTTTATTTACCAACCGTATTAACGTATTTTGGCTTTATTGGAATCAGACAGAACAGGTAAACGACAATACAATAATTTAATTTTCTTTTTACTACTGTTTTAATGTACGTAATTATACCATGATTTGCTCGTATAAGTTGATATTTTACTTGGATTATTTTAAGACGCCTTCCATGCCAAAACTTAAGGGAATTTTCAGCGCGACCATATGTCCGTCTATTCTAATAAACATTTCAAATTATTTTTCCAAACATGGGCATTAACTCGTATGTACTCCTTTTCTATAGATATATTTTTCGGAGTTAAAATAAAACTAATACAACTGATCATTGTAACCATGAGTCATGCATGTTACTTAATATACATATCACATCACTATCAGGAAATAATACAACTGAGTCGCGTTCTGAGAAAGCTGGGCTTAATGCATGTGCGTAAAGTGTCGTCCCTGATTAGACTGTGCAGTCTGCACGGGCTAATCAGGGACAATACTTTCTGCTTTTGTGTTTTTTTTTTCAGTTTCAAGGAAGTCCCTCATTACCGAAAATCAAGTTTAGGCGGAAAGTGCTGTCTCTGATTAGCCTGTGCAGACTGCACAGACTTATCTGGGATTACACTTTACGCACATGCATTAAGCCCAGTTTTCTTAGAACAAGGCTCAGCTTATTGTTTATTATGAATATGCTTACTCGTCTGAACGTGGAACAATATACCTATACTTTTGAAGAATATGACACTTTACACAAAGTTTACGTTATAACCTTGATACAGTGCTTATTGTGCACTTCACTAAACTGGTCATTAATCTAAGTATGAGACAATCAACGAATTGCAACGTTTTATAAAGGATTAACCCAATTTTCCATAAATAAACTCTACTGAATACGTTTATTATGATTGTTATCGTTAGTTATGACAGAGGAAATGTTAACCAATGGGCTACATATTTTGCATTGATGTAATCGAAACCGTGGACATAGCTTTAAATTAAAGTTACTTTCTTTTATCAATGAATTGTATAATAAACCATTATTCAATATTTATATATATTTCGAGATAAACACTCCTGGTCAAGTTTTAAGTATGGAGGATCTTTTAACCAGCATGAACCCATATGCGTTGCCTGGGTAATTTTAACCCATTTATGCAGAGTGGACTCTCACATCCTTCTAAATTGGATCAATTTATTTCCAAAATTAGGGATGTTGAGTATATTTATTTCTATATTTAGAATATTTCTTATAGAAATTCCTTTAAGCAAACGCCGCAGACCCTGATGAGACGCCGCATCATGCGGCGTCTCATCAGTGTCTTCGCTGTTTGCAAAGGCATTTTTTTCTAGGCGCAAGGCATAAATAGGTTAATGCGGAAATCGTATTTTTATTCATAGGTGTGCATTTGACACGTATTTTTGTGTTGTTTTCCTTGCGTTTATTCAGCTTCGCTTGACACTACTTGTGATTATTGCATGGAGGTTTGAGATATTAATCATTACAAAGTGTTTGTTTTCTCGTTTGTTTACCCTTTTTCATAAAACATTTATGTATGAGAGTTTAATATATGAATACTCTGACGGCCACTTTACAGTGCATGATCGTTTACGCACTATCTTACAACGCTTTAATTAATAAAACAAACGTTTACAATAGGTGATCAAATTGTGCTAATAAAAGCAACTCTGTACATAATTATATCGCGATATGTTTAATAATCAAATAAAACTTAGACCTTTAAATTAAAGGCGTTGATTGGGTTCAAAATAACGATATTTTTAACAAGTTAATTTCCAGCACACCGCTTTGACTGAAATCAAGAAGTTAAAAAGACTGAACAAATAAATCGAAATTACGAGGAATTCGAAGTTACTAAGTTAAAAAAACGCATATATACTGACGTGTGTTGCTGTTACATTTTTACATGTTCGTTTTAGGAAAAACTGGGCTTTTTAGCAGACAATAGCGTCAGTTCTCTTTCGGAACAAAATTGATTTTACTTGATGTTTCAGCCGCTTTTTATTCGCAAATCAATATTCATATTTCGCATAATAGTGCCTAATAATAGCACAAGTTTCTCTCGTGATATTGTTGCTGGATTTTCGATGTTCATTATTCCTCATGATTGTATTGAGCTACCTAACACAAATGAACCGTATTAAAATATGTTAAACAAGATTTGCCTCAACACGTTAACTTATTGTTTTTATACTGTTTGACATATACTTTTACATTATGCGCAATTACAAGATGTTAAAAATCATTATTGTTTCAGAATTCTGACCAAAAGCATGTCGCGACAACGACTACAAGCTTTTTTGCATACCATATGTTGCCTTGGGGTAACCGGATCATACGTCCTACCCGGAAATCTTGCTGAAGTTTGCCCGTTCAGTTCATTCTGCGGCGAAAAAGCGAGGTCGATCAACATATCCTCAGGCAAGGAAACATGTTGCCGATCATGTTCATGCGATCCTAACTGCGGTCGCCGAAGAAACTGCTGTTTCTACGAGGACGATCTTTACAGAATAGAAGAAAAGGGAGAGAGCTCTTGTGTTGCGCCTATCAACATAAACCAAGTTCCCAACATACCTTTTGGGCGATATTATATGATAGACAAATGTCCCGGAGCCAATGATACGTGTCGAAGCATTAAGGCTGCTGCGTGGGGTAATCTCTTTCCACACTTGTCTTACAAAACGGGCTTTATTTATTATAACCAGTTTTGTGCACGCTGTCACAACGACAGTCACATCGTTCCGTGGACATTAGAAGTTATGTGTCCACCTCTTGATGATGGAGAGCCGAGTCTTAGTTCATTTTCATATGAAACTGAGAAAATATTTCTAGGACACACAAGTCTATGCACTCTTATGTTTCGTGCACCTAATGATATTGATTTGTCATCAGAATTTTGCAATTTTAAAGTTATTTCTGACTGCACGTATCAAGATCCTTCATTGGAAATGGATACATTTCTGAAACTTAAAGCACACTGTCATAATTTCAATGCAACATTCGCCCACTCTTCTTTCCAGTCTAACATAGTTTTCAAAAACGTGTATTGTTATTTATGCAGCAAACCTTACGCAACAGCCACAATAAATGACATCTGTCCATCTAATAATTACGATGATAAAAATCGCGTAATTCCTGGAAATCTCATGTTACTTCTCGGATCATATGATGCTGATTATCCAGTGATACAAGATGGCGCAGGCGATATTGTTTGCCACAGAGACAGAAAGGTAAAAGATAGAC
This sequence comes from Dreissena polymorpha, assembly GCF_020536995.1. NCBI lineage: Eukaryota > Metazoa > Mollusca > Bivalvia > Myida > Dreissenidae > Dreissena > Dreissena polymorpha. The sequence goes on along the minus strand of NC_068359.1, from coordinate 17,341,441 downwards.
ATTTTCAATTTGATTTGTCCTCTTTGCTAATTGACATGACGCCTTATCAGTGATCGCTCCGCCCACGTTATCACGTGGCTCAGCGGGAAGAAAACCTAGACAAGCTAACACCAAAATGGCTTCTTTGCCTATAGACTGCATATAGATTTACGCGATATTCCGGGCGATTTTATGGACATGTTTAACACCATATTACACTTGTAAAAGGGTTGATGCCATTTAGTTATTCTGCAAATGCAAAAATATACGATTAAAGATAACATCAGCTATTTATAACGGGTAAATCGGTACATTAAACACGCTCTCAAACGCTTGCGCGCTTACCGAAATCGAACCCGTTATTACGTGTAATGGTGGTATTTGCAATAAATTAACACTTCACCGGTATTTACCCGTGTTATTAACAAAATTATTACCGAAACATTCCCCCCTACCCGTGTATTTGACACGAAATAGCGCTTTATAACTGGGAATTCGGTGAAGTTTTACGCGATTTCTGACGCCGGGTGGGTACCTCAATCCCACATGTTATTGCGTATAAAAGTGATATTAATCATATTAAACATTGCTTATGGGACATTTATCAATGACTATAATTTAAAGCGCAAAACCAACACAGTAAGTTTGGACATTGTCTGATATAAAATTAGCGTTGTACGAAATGGAATACGATCAGGCTATTATAAATTAATAAGGCTACCAATATCAGACGCTCGCGCAGGTACCGACTTCCCCGAAGTTACCGCATTTATTGGTTAACTAATATCAGCAATAATAACTCTTTTACAATAGCATTTATCGATACGTCTTTATTAAAATAATAACAAAATGGGTTTCACTTGTTTCTGACACACACAGAAACGCGATTTTTAACGGGGATTTCGTAAAGTTACACGAATTGGGTACCAAACTTCTCAATTATTTTACATGCACACGTGACATAATACATACTTAATAATGCTTAGTTATTGCTTATATGACATTTCAAGTTTTTGAAATAAATTAATGTTCTATAAAGGGGATCTCGGTAATTCTTGAATCTTCCACTCGCTCTTGTCAAGACCGCATTGCCGCGTTGGAAATGGTATAAATTTAATTCATCTAACTTATCTTTCTGGATACCAAATGTCAGAGTTGCATTAACCCTTTTTACACCGTTTTTGCCATATTTCATTTCCGTTTTTTAATCCGAACAAAATAAACGAAACTCGTTTAAAAATGAGATTAGGATCTTCGGCTTTGGAAACGAAATAAATTCAATGTCACCAACTAATCTGTCAGGATATCGATTGTCCGAGTTACATAATCCCCATTGACACCGTTTAACCATTTTTAATCGTTTTTTAAGAGGAAAACAAAAGAAACTCGTTGGAATAAAAGTGAACCTAAACATGTAGCTTGTCTAGAAAATGGCGGACAGGTCGTTGCTAACGAGTGCGCCCGATTAATCGATCGCTGATTGGTGGATCAATTCTAGTGGGCGGAGCGATCATAGATAAGGCGTCATGTCAATTGATGTATGATAGGCAATTATGTTGTTTTACTTTAATTGAAAACAAAACACAACAACAACTTTTTGTTTAAAAGCCTTAACCTATAAGATCTAGCTCTGTATTAATTTTATAGCTTTTTTGATATGATAATATTAATTGTGTCATTTCTTTAAACAAATGTATGGAATTCAAAGATAGAAACGTAATGTGTGAATAGCACATCCGTTGTTCAACCCTTTGCCTTCATAGTTGTCCCCTTTTTGTTCAACATTTATAAGCAGGTTACGACTTGTTTTCAGTGCGTTGTTGATTTGTATCGAAATGGTATGAACAGCATTATTGACGAATAGTGAAGTTTTGTTATATGACATATCTGGTGACAATAAAATGAAAGTTTTCGAAAATAAGACCATTTCAAAATATTGGGAGAAATGAAACTACGATATTGACGCATTTGTTTTGTAAAATAGATGGATTGAGTCATGCAGTTGACACGGATTGGAAATAAAGGTCTTATTTATAACCGTGCATTTTCGGTAAGATAAAAGATTTTTTTATAATTATATTTCCAAAATTATGCGTGTATATATAATGTTCTAAAATTGTAAGTAATAATGTGTCAATTTTTGTCAATATAACAACATTTGATTCTTAGTTGAACTACTTGAGGAAAAGTTTTATGAATGCCTTCTCTGTGAATTGGCCATACTTGATAAAAGCGAATCCGTGCAAGAAGAACTTTTACATGCAAAATGTAATGCACACTTAAAACAATCATATCAATAAGCATCATTTTGTATGTGCATCTAATGAATGGTCAGTCCGGACACATTACAATATTATATCAGAATCGTATAATACTGTTTATTATATTGCAATAAACGCAACTGACAGCATGGTATTGAAGAGGAAAAGCTTTCGCACTAGGTAATTTGAGCATCAAGCAGGTATATAGACATGGAGAAACATATGGCTAGGAAGAGCAAAAACAGGATTAAGTCGAAATTGGTGGAGTTGTTTTTTGTTTGCGCGATTAATGTTCGCAGCATCTACCTGGTTCATAAATACTATTGACACAGTGTCACGAATATACTTTTGATCATACATAAGACTTGTCTGTATGTATTTTGTTTAAGTCATGTATTGCATATGTCTAAATATATATTGACATGACTGTTTAACTGGTAGTATATGTATACTTAACTGATGATAAGTTTTCTGTTGTATATCCATATTATATTCGTACATATTCCAGTATTTATACTGATCAAAAGCTTGAAATATGCTCATTATTTTGTTAACAAGGTTATTGTATTTAAGACATTCTTAATATGTCATGTTCTCTAATCATGGTCTATTATATCATAATATTTGTTTTGAGAGGACAGCTGTATTTTTTGAAAGTATGAACTCAAGATTAAGCAAAAAAAAACACAACAGCAATTGCTTGATATAGTTACGATTTAAAGATGTCGCTAACGAACATTTAAAAAATGCTGGTATAAATACTGTTTTAATCGCTTGATCCATGAAATAAGTATAACACAAATATCTAATTCATTTCATTTGAGATTTAAAGAATTTTATCCGGCATATTATATACTAATGCTTAACAAAAAATGTTGCAGGGCGACTGTCGCAAATTATTGTGCCCCGAAGGACATCTAAGATGGAACAACAAATGTGACATACCTTCCATTTTAGTTGGATTTACATTTTCAGTTGTAATTAAACTTGAATTATTTGACAACGGAATTTCTGACGATATTTTGGGCTCATTAGATAATGTAACGGAACGGGATCTAACTGGACATGGACTGGACGAATGGGAACTTGAATTTTTCAAAGTCGTGAACAATGTCACCTCATTTGGTGTAAAATATTTCGTTGCACGTTTGTACAAAAAAAGTGAAGGAAAGACCCTTGCACATGTGCTGCTAACCATACGGCAGGCTCTAGACAATATCTGGCAGATCAATTATGGAAATATATCAATACGCTTCAAACCCTCATTTAATGACTTCATCACAATAAGAGGTGAGTACGGATACAGGACTTTTATCTCCGTGTACAAGTTTGAAATGGAAGACGTTCTGGAGGTTGAAACATTGATTCTGTTATCTGATATGAAAAGACGGTTCCAATCTCTCATCGTTACTAAGTCATACTTTTGCAATCAGATAGATCTTTTTGACGACGAATATGAAGATTACCAATATCAAGTATATTTGACTAGTGTAAATAAAACTCTCGGAAATGGTAAATTTCGCCGACTTAAAGACAGCGACGGAAACAATGTAATCAGAGTGTGCCATTAAGACTTTGGGCATGAGTGGATGTACAAAAGCAATTCATATCGGTTAATTCCAAACACAGGGATTGAGACGGCAATTGTTTTCGTTCTTATAATTGGGACCTCATTATACGAGTTATATAGTTAAAGATACTTTCACAAAACGGGAATAAACTGACATTTGAAAGCATGTGTCAAAATTTGATATAAAATTTAGTTGAACATGCCAATCAAGTTTATTGATAAGCTATGTTTACGAGACATTATTCGAGTTTCAAAATATGAATACAGAAAATGAATGCAATCAAGCGATCCCGACTTCGATTACATCTACAATTGCTTCAAAATATTCCCTATAAGAAAGTGTGTTCCAAAGCCTAAAATTGGCGATGAAATGACGCTCAAATATAAATGTTAAAACTAAAAATCGTGACTTCTCAATTCTATTCATATGCGCTGCGTGTATGTTGTACATTTGCGTTTATAATTTGCATTTTTTTTCTGCAGCGACAAAAGCATGAGTAAAAAATTACTTGATGTAATCCATGACAAAAGGATTTAAGGTGCGGAAAGGTTGGTATGTATTTAATGATGTTTTTCATTGTGTACTACAGTTTCATATTAAAAATACCGATGTGTCGAAAAGTTGTTCTCTTTTTGAAGAAGTGATATATATGTACTTCATTTGATTGTGTTGATGTTTCTATATCCTATAGGATTCAAATAGAATAAGCAAAAAAGTTGTGCCAATCTCCTTATCTTAATATGAATGAATACAATTCTCACTCACGTGTGTTACACGTCGTCATTTATTGATCGAAATTTAATATAATGAACTTAAGAAAAGTAACAATTTGCTTGATCACATTACAATTCTTCTTTGAGTATATGAACATTTCAGCTCCAGAAAAATTAAACAGAAATACAATCTTATTTACATTTGATAAACGTTTATTTTTATTGCTAGAAGAGATTGCCTAGAAAATACTGGGGCATGAATGCAACTCAATATTTTAAGTGGCCTTTTCACGTTTCGGTAAATTGACAAAATGAAACAACATGTTTCAGATTAGCAAATTTTCGTTGTAGTTATGATATTTGTGAGGAAACATTAAGACTGAACATTTACCATGCTCTTAAATATCCAATATATGCATCTTTTGACGATTTAAAAATCTGAAAATTATAAAGCGTTGCAGCGCGAAACGATTAGATAATTTGGAGATTTCTGTTGTTGTCGTTATATTTTGTGATACTACGTGGACTGCTTAAAGAATAAAATATACATCTCTCATTGTATCAGCACGGATGGCCGAGTGGTCTAAGCGAAGCCTTTTACTTCGGGTGTAAGTGGTTCTAGCTCAGTTGAGGGTTACTTCTTTCTTTCTTTAATTATATTCTTGTATTTGTTTTTCTGGATATTTTAAGATCCAATGTTTACATTAATCAATACAAAACATTTAAGCACACATTTAAGTATGTGCCAAAATCTGTGAAAAGGTCCTTTTAACATAAAACATTTATTTTGAATTCATCGCATTGAAACATAACTTACATCAAAACTTATAAGTAAATGGTCGTCCTCTTGAAACTATCAACGAAAACACAAATTGTTGTATGAGACCGATTTGAATGCGTGTCAAAACTAACACTGAGCCTATTGTTTATAATAAATTACGGAAAAAAATATCAAGAAACACCTACAGGAGAAAAACTTCTCGATAACACCCGATACTGTACCATGTAAGGCTTCTGACCCTTTGCCTTTCCTGCCCATACAATGCAGTGCACTTCATAAAACAAAACCTGCACAATGAAAATGATTACATCCGGATCACCGTCTGAAATGTTAAATGTAAATCATAAGGGCTTTTATCAGATTGAAAGGTAATCCGAACCTCAAAATAAATCCATCATAACTCGATTAAAAGTAAATGAACAGTCATGTCATAGAATAGTACTATACATATAATATAAAACACGAGTATCCCATTTCCAGGTTCGGTTAAAATTTAAAACCGAATACTGAGATCCATGCAATAACATCAATGCGAGTTATCTGACTAAATTATATGTTTCAAATGGAGGGATTATTGTTATACGGACCATTACAAGAAGGACAAGTAAATATATATATCGTGTTTAATGAACATTAAATGATAGTTCTAGAATGACCCTCCCCTCCGCGGATGGGGTATTGTAATATTAAAATCATTTACATGGCAATCATAAACTAAAATAAACAAACTCTGACAAACAATTTGTATCCTGTCAGCTTATAACCCAATATGTGCAGGAAATTCGACACGCATGACCAGGTCGTCACAATATTTAAAAACGAAAAATCCCTGATAGAACTTAATAATACTGACTCATCATCTGCTAGTGAAAGCAACGACAACTACATGGATTAAGAAAAAGACGCAGAACATAAAGTATAGTAAAACAATCGAAGAGATAACAATTAAAAAAAAGACAACATTAAGTTATGACGTACATAAATCGGAAAACGCCTGTTAGAATAAAATGAGATCTACAATAAATTCCGAGTGTGATAACTAAAACAATGACGCTTCACTGTTAAAATTCTTAATCAAGGAAAAACATGAAATAATTAAAGCCTCTATAACGCTCAAAATAAACGACACATTCGTAAAGTATTTCGTAAAAAAATGTCACACATAAACAATCAGTGTTCATAATAACAATAGCCACAATCTCGATGCTGGACGTGGTATGATTACATAGATTTGTGTAGATACAAAATGCTCGTTTTAATGTATTTGTGACACAATTAATTCAAATTTAATTTCCCGCGAATAAATCTATTCATACGACACACGAACACTAAAATGGTACCATGTTAGTATTCATGCGTCGTATAATAGATATCTTTGCGGGAAATAAAAATGGAATTAAATATGCAAAACAATAATAAAAACGAGCATTTTTATCTACAAACATTTATTTGACCAGACCACATCTGGCGTCAAATTTTCGGCAATTGCCATAAGGAACAATGATTTTTAATTGTGTATCTTTTTTTTTAAAGAAATATTGTACAAAATTTTGGTTGATTTTGAGTAGTTATTAGTCTTTAAAGAAAAGTTCTCTAGAATTATATAGAAAAAACTAGAAAAAATGGAAGGCTAATTTTTTTTAAACACAAAAACGAAATAAATGCCTTTAAAAGAACAATTAAAGAACAGAGGAGCCAGTGAGATGCCCTGAAACAAACGAAGCATGACAAAGTGTGCAGCCTCATATTTAGTCTAACCAAAGTTTATAACTTTGTCTCAATATTTGCTGTTTCTTCTTAAATTTTAGGACATCATTTAAATCAGGTTCACAAAGTTAATAGCCTTAGACATACTCCTTAGCCTCATCGTTTTTTTTTAAATGTTTAGGAACGTATACACTTCCCATAAGTCCAAATCACTTCAAAAATGGCATCGTAGCAGACGGTTTAAATGGTTTCTTCTAATTTAAATCAAACGCCATCACAAATGTATGTTTTCCGTATATAAATATATTCTAATGGAGATAGATAAATCAAATCTATAGCCTAGTAAGCAAGTAATTTATTATTTTTCAAACGGTACGGCTTTTAAAACCGAAAAAGGATTTATAGACGTATAAGACCATTTCGACAAACGCGATTATTTTTAAGTTTTAAACCGCAAACTAGACGGATTTCTACCTTGTAACCACCAGATATATTCTTATTGGCATATTTAAATATGTTTCTTCTTAAAACTTAAATTTACTATGCCATGTATTTCATTTCAAGGTGTGTGGCTTTAAGAAATCATGAACATAAATACTATAAACACAGCTACTCGTATAGGTTTATCACGAGTTCACCTGAGAGGCAATTATGAACCAGTAAACTTCATCTTTGTTGTTAGCAACGCCGATAAGATGTCATGCGTGTCAGTTTGTCATATAGGAGAACTTTCATCAGCTGTGCAAACATTTATTTGGTTTTGGTCTGATACAACGAGTGTGCGAATGTCTTGTCATGCAACCAGCATAAGAAGCTCTTGTATCCAGCTAGTATTATATAAAATAACAGATGATCAAGTGTCTATATAATACTGGAAACTTAATGCAATAATGACGCTAAAAACATACAATGTTGAAAGCTGGAGTCAGCGCCTTGGAAAAGTCAAAGAAAAGCAAAAGATCCCAAAATCCCAAATTAAACGCCCGTCAAAAACTATTTTGTACTTATGAAGACAGAAAATGACTACACGAATAAAATATTACCCATTAAAAAGTGTCGTACATATCGAAGTTCAATTAACACATTAGGATATATGTTTACAGTTTTAAAGTTTTTAATATCCAAAGTAACATGATTTATATGTTACAGTTTTAAGCTATCACGTATGCAATGTACGTACAAAAAAATGTCAAACAATTTATGTGTAAGGAAGATCGTAAATATATATTTCATCAACATACAAAACAAGTATGTATTTTTCATGAGCATGTGTAACTTGTATATAAAGGGCACTGTTTTACAGTATAATTTATAAAGGCAGTGTACGACTTGAAAGCTGTAGATTGCACATGCAAACAAGCTTGTTTTAGGGTAAAAACTATCGTCGACATGAGAAGCTCAGACAACTCTTAGTCATAACACTGTAACAAACGGAACATTGTTACTTATCGAACGACATGCTTTGCTTCCGTTTACCATTTAAATGAGCCGCGCTCTGTGAAAAAGGGGTTAAATGCATGTGCGTAAAGTGTTGTCCCAGATTAGCATGTGCAGTCCGCACAGGCGTATTAGGTACGAAACTTTCCGCCTTAACTCGTTTTTTTTTCTTATAAGATACTTTCTTTAAACGAAAAATATTATCAAAGCGGAAAGTGTCGTCCCTGATTAGCCTTTGCGGACTGCCGTCTGCATGTCCATCTGTTCTGTCTGTCCGTAGACACAAACTCGTTCGAATGTTTTATTTTCAAATAATCCACCATAACGACAAACAATTTTACTTAAGTTAATTTCCATTCTATTGTATTCCTTTGTTTAACTCAAAGCGACGAGTTTGACACAAGGGTACTATATCAGTTCGTATGCGGTTTAAACCCTTTGCATCGCGGAATGTTGTGTAGTAGCTCATTAAAATTAAAAAGGTACAAAAAAATGCCCACCCCAAACGCCCAACAATGATTTAAACAAGTCGACGTCAATCAATGCCGGCTTTGTACGGGTTTTAATTGATTTAATTTTGTTTCAATTAACACTTTCGTTCGTGTGCTCGTCTCCCTTTTTGCAATAAGACACATGTTAACGTTCCAGTATGGCTTCACCTGAATTTAAAAATAAGTTAAACTGTATTTCTAAATGTTTCAATTGCTGTACTTAATCCATTAAGAGGATGACGTAGTCAGGGTGTGTTACTTCAATAGTTTGTGTTTACTTAAGATATATTACATACAGCTGGGTGCGTATATACAACGACTGAAAAGGCTAGATCTCACGCTTTAAGCGGAGAGCATGTTTATTAGTCCCCGCTGCAAATTCGGAAGGATAAAGAATTTACGTTGTACGTTCGTTCGCCCGTCAGTCTGTCAGTCCGTCAGTCCGCCCGTCTGTCACTAAGCCTTTTAGGGCTTTATATCATAAACTATATAATATATCAAAATGAAACTTATTAGGTGTATGAGCAGTGTCTTGCACAAGAACAACCGCCCTGCACGTTCTTTTATATGAGTTATTATCCTTTTTTATTTGATGTAATTGTTTAGGATATTGTTTTAAGAAATATCTCCTACCGGTAATAGCTTATGAACGCTTAAATATACAATAATGTAAGTTGGATTGCTTCATGTTTTAGTAGAAGTATTTAAAAGTATGTCTTTAGAAACTAAGTGTTTCACGGAGTAAATCAAGATGAATCTGCGCCACGCACCCGATGATACAGAATTAAAAAAAAATTTTCATAGGAAATATCAATATCTGATATTTGTATTTCATATATGTCTACAATTTGATGAAATTGCAAAACGGTTTATTTTAGGAATTGTGCGGTATAACATTATAAAATGTTATAAAATATAAACTATTTCATGTACTGTCAATGGGTAGCATAGATGCGGGTGCTATTCAATGGCTTCACTCGATAGAATCTAATGAAAGACGGGGTCGCATTAATTAATGAATTATGATATGGATTTTATTATTATAGTCTCATCCATATTTATATTTTTAATAATTTTGATTATATAAAACATTAAGATGATGATGCAATACAGGTAAGTGCCAATGCCAACTGACCAGCTAAGATTATCGACAAATAAATTATTTTCCTAAGTAAGACTGAACATGGGTCTAATTTGCAAAATTTTAAATTTATTTTATTGTCATGGTTATAGAATTTGCAATTTTTTTTATTTATTTTATCGTCAGTTCATTGTCAGTTCAAAGTTTACTAATTTATCAACTTAAATCTACATTTTTGGTTACCTGTTAACCCGAATACACACCACACATGTATTTAACAACCTGATAAAGATCATAAAACCGGGCATAGGTGCGAGTGTGCTAGACAATTGCTTCATTCGATAATGATTGACGGGGTCGGAGTAATTAAAGAAAACAACATCTGTTTAATGCATTAACGATGTGTGAACATCGTCAAGTTAGTTATTAATCAATTAGGTTATGTTGTAAATTTATGACGAATTTTGCAAACACTTTGTAGGCATGAAGTATCCGCGACAGAATATTTTAGTGCAAAGAGGGAGGATATTGTTCATACCTTCATCTGCAATGACTGCCGCAACCGCCCTGCAACGCCTGACATCAGCCTAAACACCAGCCTAAACTTAGAAAATGTCGCGCAGTCGACTATGCTTGAGGTACTAGTTACTTCTCCGATATTATTGTTATAAATATGAAGTATATTCAGGTTTTTACAGTTTCACAAGCATAAACAAGTTCAAAGATAGTTTTTTTTCATTGGTATTATTAATCATTTTGATATCATCTATTAAACGGACTAGCTCTTAATCATGCTGTGCTAAATGATTTTTCTTTGTGTTAATCGTAAATCGTAAGTGAAGTAATATAAAACAGTGGCATTATTTTTGACATTAATACATTTAAGTTGTTTATTCGTTGTATGCTCAGGCATCCGAGGATCCTGCTTTGCTTCCACGGTTCGACATTTCGCACGATTTCGGATTGTCCGACGTGTCAGCGTCAGAAGACATAGCGCTCACCCGAACGTCCGAGTTCGAGCCTTTTGATTTGACAAGAGCCGAAGTGCAACCGCCCGTTGTGATCGACGAACGGTATGTAAACTTAAAAATGGTATAATCGTGTAACTTATGAGCAATCAATATAAAGTAGTTATTCTTTTTAACAGTGGATACTACTGTTATATGTTAAATGCTTAACATTAGAAAACTGTTTTACGTTAAATTCTTAATATTATAATAATATTAAACGTTAAATGCTTAACAGTATAAATGCTATGCCCATGTTAAACTGTTCGTTTCAGTAATCTTCCAGAGCCAGCTGTATCCGACAGTGTACTAACTCAGCCCGAAACCATAGAATACACCGTTGTAGGCGCAGGAACCAAAAGAGGCAAACCAAAGCTAGTTTCCTCCGATGGATATTCATTTACGTTTAAGGTAATTAAGTTTTTACATAAGCCGTTTACACCCATACGTATTATTAAATTTAAACAATGTTAAAAACTACATTATTTGTGTATCTGTGTATGCGTAAATAGTGACTTTAAATAAACTGCTTTAATATGCAAAACTACTATATCTATACATTTTAGTCGCGCTCTGTAAAAATGGGGTTTAAGGCATGTGCGAAAAGTATTTCTTTTTTTTAAAACTATTTTACGTAATAAATTAAGTATTTGTATATCAGTTACCGTTATATTTTCCCGCTTACAGAAACAGACAAAGAAGCAAGCTGTGTGGCGATGCAGCGTGCGACGGAAAGCGTTCATGTGTACCGCGTCGGTCACGCAAGAGAGTGACATATTTCAAGCGAAAGGGACGCACACTCACGCTGCTGACCCTTCGATGCGAAAGAAAGTGGAATTGAAACGTAATGTAAGTTAAAATGGCGTGTTTATATATGTTCGAAGTTTTGATAGAATAGAGAAAATGAAACGTAATATAAATTATTGATATATTGATGTAAAAAGTTATTTAATCATATCTTGTTTAGTTGTATATATAAAATGTACGATGTTTTGAGAAAATAGAGAATATATGTATGTTGCAATCTTGTTCAGTTGAAGACAGCGGCCGTGGCTGATGTGTTCGCGGCCTCCCGTAGATTGGTTGATGACCATATGAAAGTTTTCGAGGCCACAGATTTTAACCTGCCCAAGCCGCAGACATTGACGAGGATCCTCAACCGTGCCCGAGAAAAGCATCGGCCAACAGATCCATCATCACTTGACTTTGAGGTAAATTTATGAGATGAATTGCTCATTTTCAATATACGTATAATATACAAACATTGTATTTATTTCTAATATACAAAAAATAATGGTTACCACATGCATATTCTCATTATAATAACAACAGGTGGACACAAACTTCATCGGAGATGGTTTTCTACGCGGTGATGTGCGTGTAGACGGGGAACGTCACCTCATCTTCGCCAGCGACGATCAGCTGAGCAGACTCCAGCAGTCAAACCGCTGGTTCGTCGACGGCACGTTCCACGTCGTCCGGAATTTTTTATCAGCTTCTATCCGTGCACGCATTCCTACGACACGAGGATTGTCTGAAGCAGGTGCCTTTACTCTTCGTGTTGATGTCACGCAGATGGAAGGTAGACTACCTCGCCGTCTTCCGGCACATTTTGGGTTTGTGGCGGGAATAACCACAAGTCCAAGGATTCGTAATGGACTTTGAGATAGGTTGGTTTTACCTTTTTTAATCCTCATCAAGCGGTTATATATATATATATATATATATTCAATTTGCGTTTTAAGTGTTATTTAATGTGAACATGTGCACAAGATACATGTCAACTCGTTATGCAACTTTTGCATATACTATTTCAGCCTTGTGGTGTTCTCCTACATTCAGTAATCTGGCTTGTCAGTTCAATCTGGGCACTGGAAGAGTGGTCTGTGTACCGACAGACTGTCAGAACGAACGAAACAGAAGGTTTGTGGTGCATTTAGTCTGTCTGTATATTGTATGTTCACTAAATATTTTTTTGTAAGTACCTTAAAGTGTACGTAATTTTATTTTCATTGTATTACTAAAGCGAATTACAAATTATATTGCATTGTCTTATTAGTGTTTTGTTTTTAAGGGTGGCACCGTCGGTTGAGTTTGAAGGCAGCCGACCACAAGTGCTCCTTCTATGTGTTGGTACCTCTCCTGCGGCGCGAGGCCGAGTACCTGCCAGTTCAGGCCCAGCTGGTGCGAGAGGGAACCGGGCGGGTCCGACGCAACGTCTATGTAAATCTTGACGAGCAGCTTGGCCAGCTATGGGAAGAATACGACCAGCGGGAACTGACCACCGAGAATTTCCTCACCAAGATCGGGGAGACGTATGCTTTCTGAATCGTCGCCTCTTGATGAAGATGATGATGATGATAATGCTGGAATATATAAACCTATCACCACATGATGATGATTATCACGTTACGTTGATGATAATTATGATGAATATTATTATTATGATGATGATGAATATGCTTTAATTATTAAGTTACAAATAAATTATGCAATTATAATGATGATGATGATTATTATTAGAGTGATTCTTTTGATGCTGAAGATTATTATGCTGCTGCAGACTATGGTGTATTTATGCTGATAATTATAATGATGATGATTTAAATGCTGATGTTTCTTATGCTGATTATTATGATCATTATTATTATGATGATGAATGATGATGATTAATATTTATATGATGATTATTATGATGATGTAATTGCATTATTAATAAAATAAACAACTTGTGTTCAGTAAATTATGTAGTATGTAATTAGGTTAAATTTATGTATTGTGTTGTTAAGACGTATGTATTCCTTATTGTTATAACTTTAAAATTATCCAAATAAATGTAATATTAATTATTTTATAGTTTGTTTTATTTTCAAAGCCGTCTGATATTCTTGTATCTATTCTTCTCATTTCGACGTCGATAAACCTGAAGCAAAAGACAAAAAGAATCTTTTTTCAAATGCATTAATCCTCAATAAAGATAATATATTACTGTAATAAACAATATTCCATAGTTTTAAAGAGTTTCGACCAACATATTTGCAACGATTAATTCAAATAAAAAATGGGGGTTACGCATGCGCAATTATTTTCCTTCTATATTACATATAAATTAGTTGAAGTTCGATATCAATTTTTACCATGATCAAGCAATGACCCACTATATCATTATGCATCATTGGAAAGATAAATGCATACTCATTTGAAAAAAATGATGTCCCTAAATTCTATACGTCGTAACTCAAAATATTCACCTTAGAATATGCACACCGGTTTCGACAGCTGTGCAGGAGACCATTTTGGGCTCAAATAGTATGACCTACTTTCGAAGCGGGAAACCATCAACAGAAAAAGTAGAGCACAAAAATGTTTTTTTTTTATTATAGCTAACAAATATACCTTCAAATTGATACCAAACCATTCCATTTGCAATGTATTTTACAAATCATATGCAGCATGCACTGAACAATGTGTGCTAAGTATCAAACTGACTGCATGTAACCCTAAAAACAGTGTAACCATAAAAACAGGAGTTCCGGTTTGGGGTTGTGTGACCTGTAGTGCGTTCAGTTACAGCGAACGTTCGCTATAGTTCGCGAACGGTCGCGAACGTTCGCTACTGAACGCTCGGTTCGCCGCGAACGTTCGCGAACCGAAGCGAACCCTCTTGGGAGGTAGTTCGCTATAGTTCGCTAGCGAAACCAAGATGGCGGACAAATAAATATGTTGTATTTGTTCAGTGTAACTTCGATATTGTTTCCTTTTTTTGTAGTACAAAAATGAATTGAACAATAAACAAAGTGTATAGGAGGTTTTGGGGATTCCGATAATGACGTCGCGTTTGCGCAGCCTCAAATTTTGGCCGTCAACACTGCGGCCATTCTGCTTTTGTTTGCGTTTGATGATCCGCATCGTGATAAGATTTCAATCATATTCGCGACCCTTTTTAAGAACAACAAAATACTCAGCAATTGAAATTCTTTCAGATTAAATAGAATCCAATGAATGAACACAAATAAGGACGAAAACAAACAACAAATTGATTGATTTTATGTAATCAACATAAAGAAACTATTTGAACCTATATGTCCGTAAAAACTTACCTTGTTGCAGATAAACTAAATCCTCTTGATACATGTAAATGTTTTTATTTAATTGTTCACACTTATTTTGACACTCCTTATTTCAGCATGTTTAACCACCCATTGTTTAATTGCCCCTTCATCACAAACCGATTATCTCGATATGATCGGATACCGTCCAGACAATTACTAAGAAAACAGGGTGTCATAAACCCAGGGACCTATATTTGTATGACTCAGTATGGGGTCATTAACCACATGTGTCTGGTCATTAAACACAATTTATGATACCTCCGTGTCATCTCTTGGCATATTAAGCCAAACACTTAACAGTTGCTTTAATAAAACATTTGAACATATTTAAAAAATAGGCGTACATTTGTCCGAAATGGATTAACAGGAACTATTAAGTATGTATATTAACCAGTTTAAACATAACACTTAAGTGTTTTATAATGAAATACATTTAAAATATTGTAAAAATTTACTGCTACACAATTATCGTATTTAACGGGTACCTGCAAATGTAAACTCCGATGTAATAACGTGTAAAGATCGTGCGTTTTTGCAGTGTTCGAAACATCATCGTGAAAACAAGCAATCGCGTTTGATCATAATACGGATATAAAATACTTGGGTAAAATAAATGTATAGATTATGGTATAATAAAATGCCAGATTTGTATCCCTCATTATCACTACAAAAGAGTTTTCAATATAGATGTGCATTCAAAGACAGTTCAATTCGCAAAATATGCAGGTGTTTTTTTTCCATTTGAATGCTAAAATTTATTAATATTTTCATTAAATGTAAACGAAACGAAAATTCATTCAATGTAAAAGAAAATTACAACTACATTTGAAGATTGTAATGTATTGCGCTATTTTAGGGCTTTGTTTTATAACTGATTCAATGCACCTCTTACACTAAATTTTGATCGCTAATGAAACATAACACTATCGCATCCACACCACTTATAATTATAATCAAATTATTATATGTTTTATTATTTTTGAAATATCTGTTAGATAAGTACTTTCTGTGTTATTAGCGATTTCCGCCATCAACATCGCAATCAATTTTCTGGGAGCCGCCATCTTGAAACGTTCGCGCCGAACTTATCGTTCAATAAGACCGAATCGCAAACGAACCATCATTGGCGAACGTTCGCTGTAACTGAACGCACTACTGGTACCTGGGCCGAAAGAGCCTGAAATTGGAGCCGAAAGAGCCTGAAAAAACGGGGCCGAAAGAGCCGACAACCTTGTCAATGTACCAGAAAGAAAATAGGTTAAAACCAACTATGTACACAACATGGTTTAAGTCCAGAAACACCGAAAACCAAAAAGGCCGCATACCAAAAAGGCCGAATACCAAAAAGGCCTTACCAAAAAGGCCCTAAAGCGTACCAAAGACAACTTTAAAATGGAATTTGGGGTTCGACTAAATTGCGTATATGACTCATATCCGCGGATATGACTGAAAAGTGCGGATATGAACAAGATAACGACTTTTTAAATGTATTTTCCTTTATTTTGTTTATATGAAAATCGTTGTATGAACAAAAATACACACCGTTCATGCGTTGTGTTACGATCGAATACATTTTCACGTGTTTTTCATTAGCATTTTAATTTCAGTAACTCCAAATTCATATCCGCGAATATGAAAGACCAGTCGGAGCACCGCTTTTAGGGTGCTCTTTTTTGAGGCAATGTTAACAGATTTATCACATATTGAGAATTTTTCATTTAACAGTAATTTGTTTATATAAAGAAAACTGCACAAAACGCATAAATATTGCCTATATTCGTTCATATTCGCACTTTTCGTTCATATCCGCGGATATGAGTCATATACGCATTTTAGACGGACCTCTGTGGAATTTGTGACTGGTTGATATGGCGCAATATGGGCACAAGGATTTCTGGTGGAATAATTCTTCTTCGCACTTTGGATAGCTCGCCTTAAATGCTTCTCTGGATGGGGAACCCGTGGGGGTCAATGATTTAAATCCACACCCGTTTCAATAACATAACAGCAAAATAAGTAATTCAAACCGCTGGCAAAGAATAAGAACGCTTTCTCGCTGAGAAATTCAATACGGCGATTTTTTAAGATTGTTGGAAGGTATGCTGCGATTTGACTTGTCCATGTATGTAATATTCATGGCAGATATGTACAGTCTGATTGGTCGGCGAAATATGAAAGATTCTTTTAAAAGCAGCGCGATCCCGGCTTCCAGCACGAACGGAACAGCTAGTTCGGCGGCTGATACATTGTTTTGATCCACTTAGTTTTGGGTTCAAATACAGCCATTAATAAACAATAACCCCATCCACAATCCTTTTACCAAAGACCTATCACTATACAAAGACCTATTAATATACATATAAATGATATATCGATAGGTCCTTGCTTTTACGCAGGCCCGTACCCAGGTACTCGGCCCAGGGGCCAGCCCCGCCCCCCCCCCCCCAGCTGGCTGTCGAGTTATGATTTTTTTTAATACTGGGCCTACTGCAAATTTTTCTCACATGAAAGGGTCCACAGTACACTTCCCCGCAATACAAATGCGCAGATGTGTTTTATTGCCCCGGATACACAGGGGTATTAGCGCTAATTTACTCAACGGTGGAGATAAACCCCTAGGCAATGTTTTCTTATCACCTTGTACAGACATCCCCGATCTGTCAATTACCCGCTGTGCTCAATGCTTCATCTATCTGTCATATAACCATAATAGTACTTTATCTTTGAATTCAAACCTTCTATTGAGTCATACTTAGTTTATGATACATTTCTGTGAAAACTGTGTTGTAGATAATAAACATTTTATTATGAATTTACTTTGAAACTTTTGAGGAGGTTTGAATTCAAAGAGTAAATACTATTAGGCTATATGCCAGTTACTGACATATAACCATAATAGTATTTTCTCTTTGAAATCAAACCTCCTCTAGAGTTATACTTTATGTTACATTTCTAAATAAAGGTTTTTTTATTTTCAATGGTTTCTTTTCCTTCTTCATAAAACATCGTACATTTCTGAAATCTAAAGCTTTAAACATGTGTATGAATTTCACACCAATGGTTAAAGCTTTAGACTTCAGAAAGATGCTGATTCACTTTATGCGCATTAAAATTCACCTTGAACGGTGCCTAATGTAGTTCTTCTTGAATGCTCTGAGCTTTTATGAGTACATACGTACAGCGACCCGGAGGGTCAATATAGCTGGGAGTTGTATTATTGCAACTATGCTTAATGAAAAAAAATCTATTAGGGAGGGGCAACCCCTCCCGCACCCTCCCCGTTTGCCTCTCCCCCCCTGTCAAATTTTCCTGTTTAAGGCCCTGTTACGTACGGCTGTAAGCGTTTCCAAACATTACGGTTAAATTCAGAAAACTAACATTATTAAATATTCTTAAGTGCACGAACTGGTAACACTTTGTACTGTATCTGATGGAGTTGAAAAATGACTTTTAATTTTCCAAAATGGTGACCTTACAAATTATATTTCAATTGAGCTATATTCAATATTACAATAAAATTGTTTTTCAAACATTTTAAAACAATTATAGCATAACTATTTGATTTAAAGTACATGAGAACACAAGTGTATATATAGAGAATAATAGGTTAGTGTTGATTATAGATCAGGTTTATCATGCGAGGCTTACAAAACAAAAAGCACGAGCCTTGGCCACGTGCCGTGGATTATATCAGAAATTTAATCAACGGGGCTTTAATCAACCGAATTCGCTGTAAAAGTGGGATACAGTTAGTATATTTTGTCTTAATTTATTTTGTTTTTAGAACTTGGGCTTTGACAGATAATATCATTCTCCAAGCAGAGTTGTCGTTCGTGCCTCAAAATTCGTGAATGTAAGGAATATTCGACGCAACCTTGGCGATTGCAGCAAAGAGGTCAAGAGCATTACATACACAGCTTTGGTTAGACCTACACTTGAGTATTCATCCACAGTATGGGATCCCAAACCTCAAGCCAAGGCCTACACAAACTCGAACAGGTGCGAGATTTGTGAATTCTGCCTACACTGACCGTACGCCAGGATGCGTCACAAAGATGGTGCAAGACCTGGGCTGTTAGTCACTGCAACAGTCACTCCAACATCGACGCTACCTAGCGAGACTGTCAATGCTCTTTAGAATCCATCACCACCCGGTTGAAGTCTCTGGAGCAACAGAAGCACTCCATCTTTCAGACAGAAGAACCAGGGGCTCACACCGCTTCAGTCAGAAATTGGAATCATCCACCAGCTACAGGGCCTCCTTCTTCCCACGCACAATTAGCGATTGGAACCGCCTCCCAACCCGGACCACCGACTGCACAACGATAGAGGCGTTCCAAGCCAGCCTGGGAGCCCTGTCTTCCTGCCACTAGCTAATTGTCACCTTGTAAATAGTTTTAACCAGTACTTCACTTCATAACTTTTTTATCGGGTAAGCACAGAGCCTTTACACAGGGTTTCCGATATTCCAATATGGATTTCAACTCTTACACCGGATGGTGATGATGATGATGATGATGATGATGATGATGATGATGATGATGATGATGATGATGATGATGATGAACCGCAGTGTAAAAGAGCGAGATAATATATGAGTTGTATTAGTGACGTGTAGCCTATTGAAATAATTAAGGCACAGTTTACGACGAAATTGGAAAGCTTTTGTTATGTTCCTTTGTTCCGCGGGAGATTTTTGTTTACATGGAAGTAAAAGACAATATATTTTTCTGATCATAGCATGTTCACCAGATTCCTGTCTCTATTTAATGGGGGCATGAGGGCATATAAGGTTCAAGACGTTAAACGGGAACGGCGCGTGGGTGTGACAGCGAAAACTTTTAACGATCTTCTTGTGAAGGGCTGCGAGAAGCTACAGGTATGAATATACTTTTTAAATCGATGCATTTACATTTATGTATGAACTAATGGAGGTTTAACAACCCTTAAAGGGACTGTCAACCGCGATGGACGAAAAAAGAAAAGTTTTAAAATACCGTATTTTTATTACAATTATTAGTTGTAATAGGAGATAAGGCATGGCAGGGCCTCGGAAGGTCAGGACTGGGCTTTGCAATGGCAAGGCGGGACGCCCTACCATTTAGACCTAGCTGGAGCGCTGCCCGTAATGAGGCTCAATTGATAATGTTCCACTGCAGTTAGACCCGGAGACAGTGACTATCGTTCTGGAAGATGATGGCACACTGGTGGACAGCAACACATTCTTCCAGAAACTGCCTGCCCAGACAGTCCTTGTCTTCCTCAGAGAGGGCGAGAAATGGGGTGGAGGTAAGCATTGCTTGCGTTTGAGCTTTTTTCTGGGACACCTGAACTTAATGTATGTGAGTAAAGTATTGTCCAGTCTGCAGGTGCTCATCATGGATGACACTACGCTTTTACAGAATTTGTATGCTCCCCTAAATTTTTTTTTGGGGGGGGAGCATATAGTCGCCGCTTCGTCTGTCCGTCAGTGTGTCTGTCTGTGAACAATTTTGTCCAAGCTATTTCTCAGCAACTAATGACTGGAATTCAATGAAACTTTATGGGAAGCTTCACTACCAAGAGGAGATGTGCATATTATCAGCTGGTTCTGGTCCGATGATTTTTCACAGAGTTATGGCCCTTTGAAATTTTCTATAAAAAAATCTTGTCCCCCCAACTACTGTGCCCTCAAGACATTTCCTTTTATCTGAATATATAGTGCAATATTGTGACAAAAAACTTTTGGGGATCATCACCCGTCTCCGAGGGTTTCTTGTTTATATGAAGGAAGTCACTTGTTAACAAGAATCCAGCTAAGGCAGAAAGGGCCGTCCCTCATTAGCCTGTGTGGACTGCACAAGCACATCTGAGATACATTAAGCACAGATTTCACAGAACAGCGCTTGCATTTATGAAATTTGGACGAATCATGCTCTCAATTTGTGTCAAACTTGCAGCATTAAAGTTCCAACAAATTCAAAATGAAAGTTGCGTTATGCAAGAGAATGAAAAAGCTCGATCAATTAAGTTTAAACCTATTTATTGTCTCCTACCGGTAAAACTGGAGGGGTCTTATGGTTTGCGCTCTGTCAGTCAGTCTGTCAGTCCGTCACACTTTTCTGGATTCTGCGATAACTTAAAAAGTTCTTCATATTTTTTCATGAAACTTAAAACATGGACAGATGGCAATATGGAGATTATGCACGTCAATTCATTTTGTTCCTACGTCAAAAATTGTGGTTGCTATGGCAACAAATGTAAAAAATAAAATAAAAATTACTGACAATGGTGGACTTTCCCCGGTAGGGGACCATATTGCTTGACAATCTCTTGTTTTAGCTTGATTACATATAAAGACTCAACCTTCCAATCCTTAACCCTTTCAGTGCGGGAACCGAATTTTAAAGGCCTTTGCAAACAGTTTGGATCCAGATGAGACGCCACAGAACGTGGCGTCTCATCAGGATCCAAACTGTTTGCTATTCTGATAGTATTCTTTAAAAAAAATGAAAAAAATGCTAATTTTAGAAATTCAGCAGACGACATTTAAGCAGATGACAAATTTCCCAGCATGCAAAGGCAGGGGTTTTTTTTAGAAAAAGGGGAAGACGCTGGACGCTGGGTAAAAGGGGAAAATCGAGCGCGAAAGAGACATATTTGGGGAAAAAATAAAAACTGTTCATTTCAATGTCTAAAACTCACCTACAGACTTCAGGGTTTTTTTTAGAAAAAGAGGCATGTCTCTGACCTTTTTGTTCTTTAACACATTAACAAGTATGATATTAAAGTCAAAGTCCTAAATAAAGTTGCAGGGGTAGATCTAATAATGGGAAATGTTTTCAACTTGGGCCGGGGAACGATGTCAATATTGTGATTTCAATTTCATGATGAATGGGTTGACGATCTAGATCTGCTACAGTATTGGAAGGGAAAGGTGCGGCAGCTGCCGATTGTCTACTTTCACTTTCACAATAATCCGACAGTATTAATCGATGTTGATTACATGTACCTCCGAATCCTGCTGGGTTTCAACGGTTTTTGATGATTCATTCTTAAAAAATGCGTCAACGCAATTAATATTTTACGAGCCCGAACGTTTTATTGTGTCTGTGTATGAACGCCAATTGCGATACTTTTTTCTGTTTTAACGTTTATATCTTGGCTTTCACATAACCCGGATGAAAATTCGACTGGTTTCCGGTAATTGATTGACGAAACACCCTTCTGGCGCAAGACCGGAATCCAGTAAAATAGTCACATGATTAATACGATTGGTTGCCCGGTTTCCATGACGTAATTTAAGAGCTATATATAGAATCACTGGGATTCCCAGATTTGAGTGTTTGTCGGGAGAGAGAGAGAGAGAGAGCGAAATCGTTGTACATGGTACAAATTGGATAAGTGTCGACTTCCCAAAAGAAAAAAAACATTTCTTTGAGGGTAAAATATTATATTTTGGTGAAAAATTATATTTTTGGAGGGGAAATGGTATTTTTAGGGGAAAAATTCTGGTAGGGGAAGACGCCGAATATCGGCGTCACTTTCTTAGTAAAAAAAAACCCTGAAAGGGTTAAGCTTCTTGAGACTCTGATTGAGTTCATTTGAACCAACTATTGATGTCTTTATAGACAGTTGCAAAATCCTTATCACCTTGATCAGTTTCAATGATTGATCTCAATAAAATGGAATTCTTTGAATTTTCTAAAAGAATGTTAAAACACTTCTTCAAAACAAGGCTGCAAAATATTTGAGTCACACTCTGGCAAAATAGGGCTTAATGCTTTGTCCACAAAGGGTTATCAGGGATCACATGTTCTGCTTGATTTTTTGTTTAGAAGAAACTTCCTTCTAACAAAAATTTTCATAATAGTTGAGATTGTCGTCTCTGATGAGCCTGTAGGGACTGAGAAGGCTTTTCTGTGCCAACAATTTACGCACATGCCTGAAGCCCATTTCTCCAGAGCGTGGCTCTGCAAAGCATTTATCCCTTTGCATGCTGGGAAATTTGTCGTCTGCTAAAATGTCTTCTGCTGAATTTCTAAAATTAGCATTTTCTTCGATTTTTTTTCAAAGAATACTATCAGAAAAGCAAACAGTTTGGATCCTGATGAGACGCCACGTTCTGTGGCGTCTCATCTGGATCCAAACTGTTTGCAAAGGCCTTTAAAATTCGGTTCCCTCACTGAAAGGGTTTAAGGCCATAATGGGAACTTTGGAATCCTGAAGCAGCCAATGACTCCATTATAACACAAGTAACCTTAGAACAAAAATTGTCACTCCATCCATCCCTAACCCCTTTCAGCGGGTGCGCTGATCCACGACGCACTCAGCAAGCTGTACAACGTGTCCAGGAAGGCAGAGATAGCCAGTGAGATTAGAGAGCTGCTGGTGGGAGAGGGATCCCCGGAGAAGGTGCACATTACATGTATATTTATTTTTTGGATTTTTATGCTCCCCCATAAAATTTTGGGGGGAGAATATAGTCGCTGCTTTGTCTGTTTGTGTGTCCGTCTGTGCACAATTTTTGTCTGGGCTATTTCTCAGCAACTAATGATGGGAATTCAATGAAACTTTATGGGAAGCTTCACTACCAAGAGGAGATGTGCATATTATCAGCGGGTTCTGGTCGGATGATTTTTCACAGAGTTATGGCCCTTTGAAATTTTCCATTTACTGTACATATAGTGCAATTCTTGTCCGGGCTATTTCTCAGCAACTAATGACTGGAATTCAATGAAACTTTATGGGAAGCTTCACTACCAAGAGGAGATGTACATATTATCAGCGGGTTCTGACGATTTTTCACAGAGTTATGGCCCTTTGAAATTTTCTATAAAAAAATCTTGTCCCACCAACTACTGTGCCCTCAAGAAGTTTCCTTTTATCTGAATATATAGTGCAATATTGTGACAAAAAAAAACTTTGGGGAGCATCACCCGTCTCCAACGGTTTCTTGTTTTTATTTGAATACACTATGTGCAAAAATGTTTAGTACATTTACATACAAACATCACTGAAATACTAAGAAAATACAGAACAAGCAGTCATTTTGAAATAATACATGCCAAAGCTATACAAATAAAATTCAAAAACACTCAGCGATTGTTTTCCTCTTTATAAAGTACACATAAAAGGTACTTTCCCAATTAAGGAAAAACTACGAAATACTCAGCGATTGTTTTCCTTCTTTATAAAGTACACATAAAAGGTACTTTCCCAATTAAGGAAAAACTACGAAATACAGTTGAAAAAAGAAAGGAAAATTTTGTTAATTTCATTCCTAAAGTGCATTATCTGCAAGCAAACAAATAATATGAGCACTGAAACTGAACATTTCAAGCCAAAATTAATGTAAATTAATATTTATTTTTTGAGGGGCAGTTTATACCAAGCAATTTAAAAGACCCATAATTCCCAATCTGATGATTTCTGCAAGAATTTTCCCAAATTTCAGGGGGGTTTAACAATTTTTCCCAATTGGTAAAGTACCGGTACTTTGCCCATTTGGGCAAAGTAAATGGCTGCTAAAAGTCGAATGTGTCAATGTAAATTAGTATAACAGAGAGACTCCACTGTTTCCCATGAACTTTTATGAAATGTTTGATAAATGTGTGAATTGAATAACTGCTGAGATTTCATTTCATTATGAATTTCATTACATTTCAGCTTCTTTTCAGACCATTAATCGTAGGGGTTTCTATTTACCGTTTTCAGGTGCACATCATCTCTCAGTATCTGGAGATGCTGCAGACAGACCCTAACGCCGAGTACAGATATGAGGATGAGGACTGGTTTGAAGGTCAGGGTCACCATTCCAAATGCTTCTGAAGAAAATTTCGAGCCTCACTCTGAGGGAATGTGGCTTAATGATCTTCACTTTCGCTAAAATTATGAATATGTGTCTTGTTCTGAGAAAACTGGGCTTAATTCATGTGCGTAAAGTGTCGTCCCAGATTAGCCTGTGCAGTCCGCACAGGCTAATCAGGAACGACACTTTCAGCTTTAATGGTATTTTTAGTTTCAAGAAAGTCCCTCCTTACCGAAAATCAAGTTTATGCGGAAAGTGTCGTCCCTGATTAGCCTGTGTGGACTGCACAGGCTAATCTGGGACGACACTTTACGCACATGCATTATGACCAGCTTTCACAGAACAAGACACATATGTCTGTTAACCCTTTCCCACTTAAATCCATATTTTGATGTGTTTTTAGTCTCTTAGAAAATTTATTCTTTATTGAAGACCTTTCTTACTAGATTCAAGTTTTAAAGGCTTCATTTCCAACCCTTAGATACTGGTGAGCAGCAAACAGCATAAAACCTGAACAGATTGCGAGTCACTCACAGGCTGTTCTGGTTTTATGTTGTTTGCACATAGCAATTTTCACTTTGCATCTGAGTGAGAAAGGGTTAAAAAGCAGAAAACATTGCATTTCTTATACAAACTTTTATCTTAAAATTGCCTTTCCTTGCAAATTAAGTTAAGATTTGAGCCTGGCTTCTGGAATACAGGGTTGTATGCATGTGCGTAAAGTGTCCATCCAGATTAGACTTTGCAGTCTTCACATGCATTAAGCTCATTTTAGTACAGATAAGAGAATGAAGACTGGTTTTAAAGTCAAAGTTGTCATACAACAAACACGTAAAGGAAATCGTTTATTAATATGCATGAAAGGGACAATTTAATTAAAATAAGAAATGCTTCTGTTCCTGCTTTTAAAGAGAGGACGTTCTAAATATTTTGGCAAAAATAACTTGTGTTAAACATATAAGCCTCGATCTGGGTAACTGGGCTAAATGAATTGGCGTATAGTGTAGTTGTGCATTAGCCTGTGAAGTCTGCAGAGACAATTCAGGGTCGACACTTTCCGCTTTAATGGTATTCTTTGGTGAATGGAAGTCTCATATTTTAAATCACTAATCCAGTTCCGGCAGAATTTGTCGTCCCTGATTAGATTGTGTGTACTGCACAGGCTAATCTGGGACATCACTTAACACACATGTATTCAGTCCTCTTTACCCAGATAGAGGCTCAAATATTTACTTTTGCACAAAAGGGAAAATTCAAGATCAACATGTTTTGTAAGAAATGCAATGTTTCTTGCTTTTGAATAGAAGACTTGTTAATCATTAAGCAATGTTGACGTGAACAAATTTCAGTAAAAAAACGTTATCTTGAATTAGGCGGAAAGTTTATGCAGATAATAAATAATCTAAAGTTTCCGCTAAGGACGTTTGTGACTACAGGTCCAGGGCAAAGATTGTTCAAGCAAATGAGCATCTTGTTAGTTAAACTTCATTTGCCTCAACTCAAAAAATCTCAATTTTACTTTGCACAATTAAGTGCAGAATGTGATAAATTTAATTTATCAAATATCAAAAAACATACACACTTGTGACTTTGGTAGGCAAAAGCCTTATATTTAAATGTCACACTTTTATGTGGTAGATTTACAATGAACCACTTCTATTGACTTCATTCTTCATTTGATCTTCGTTCATGAGAACTGGGCTAAAGGCATTTGTGTAAATAGTCGTCCCAAATTAGTCTGTGCAGTCCACACAGGCTTAACAGGGACGACAATTTCTGAGTTTATGGTATTTTGATGATTAAGTTAAAGGAAGTCCTTTTAAATTAAAATCCAGTTAATGCAGAAGGTATCGTCCCTGATTAGCCTGTGCAAAATGTGCAGACCAATCAGGGTTGACACTTCACACACATGCTTTAAGCCCAGTTTTCCCAGAACAAGGCTGATTTTGAGCTCTGTTCATGATATAAGCAATATTGAAAGCCTGTATCCTGTTGTCAAGTCTGAGGAAAACTGTATAGTGTCAATTGTAAACATTTTATATTCTTTACTGAGCAGGTTTGAACAAAAAGTACAAGACAAAGCAAGAGGTGATGCGGAACAATGCACAAACACGCATTCGTAGCTACTTTAACTCGGTAAGTTTTTTTTATTAGTGTTATCTCTCCAATATAAAGTTATATGCTCTGGTGATATGTTTTGATGGTGCTTTGGTTATTAATTATGTCTATCTACATGTACACTCCACTAATTAATTTTGTAAGTATATTTAATTGTGGTTTTATTACCTTTATGGCTTCACGGATTGATTAAGCAGTTGTACATTTAAATGATAACAAATTGTTAACGTGTTATCAGTGTTTTAGAATAAAAATAATTTTGGACATTGGGATTTTGGGGCAATTTGGGGCAGTTATTTGGGAGATATATATACTTCTTGAGATAAGAATTTTAGCCACAAATCCGCCAACAAAATCAACACTTGTAATAAACTGTTAATACCTATCTCTGCATAAAATCTACAAGAATTTTAAGTCTCATAAAAATCTGTCCACAAATAATTAAAAGTTGGGGAGGGATATGAAATTCTAATTATACCATCCAAAAATGATTTCTTCTTTCTATTCTTTAGTATATGAGCCGTAGTAGATAACAAGCAATTCTTTTGCATAGTTATCGCTTGAAATGGAACAATAAAAAGGTTGAAAATAAACACTATTGGGTGCTTTTGGGAATTTTATGAAGTTATAAAATATCAGTGTAAGAATTATTTTTATTTATATTGGAATATAATATATATCATGATAAAATGCTTATAAATGTATTAAAATTACCTTATTCTGTCTTGGACGCAACTGTGCTTAGAATACAGATATACAGATTGTCAGTGTCATATAACAGGGAAGAAATGTATTAGCCACTATTTAAAATGTTCATCTTGCATGGTCATATTTCAATGGAAAGTATGGCATCAACTCTTAGTGACAAAATAGATAAACTAAATCGGTTTCAGTAAAATATACTGTAAACTCATTATTATTCGTAGGACATGAATTTTCCTTGTTTTCATGGATTGCCCAATTCGCATATTTAGCATTAACAATTAGGAGAATTACCAACGCAAATTTCTTCTTTTTTTTTCCAAAATCAGAAATCAACAAGTTAACATGTCCATTAAACAGTTATATTTCGAACACAACCAGAAATTGTCAAGGTGTCGAATATAACTAATTTAACAGTATTTTGTTACGGTAATAGCCAGTGACATTTGATATTGTAATTTTCCACTTTTATCACAGGCTAAGGAACAAATTGAGAAGGAGGTAAAGGATCCAGAAACGAAAGAGATTCTCACAGAATGCCTCGACCAGATGTCAAATCGGCTAAAAAAGAACGACTTTCACGGGGGATATTTTGACCGTACCGCCCGGCCGGCAGAGCGCATCTGCGACAAGCAAGGCTGGTTTCAGTGCCAGGGACCGTTTGACAGCGAGCGCTGTGACAGCTTTCACACAATCAACCCGTACGCATCGCGAGGGTACAGGCAGCTGTTTGGGCTGTGGAACCTGGACCATGTGTATGTAGTGATGTCTCTTTGTGTTATCTTTTTCGAGTATTAACCCCTTTACCACTTAGATACGTATTTTGACGCCTTTGTAGTCCCTTAGTAAGTTTTAAAGGCTTCCTTTCTTGACCCCTTAAATGCTGATGAGCAGCAAACAGCATAAAGCCTGAACAGACTGCAAATTACTCGCAGGCTGTTCTGTTTTTATGCTGTTTGCACATAGCCATTTTCACCTTGCTTCTGAGTGAGAAAGGGTTAAATATTTTCTCTAGCAATCACCAACAATGACCAATTTATTTTCATTAAAAAAGTTAACCCTTTTACTGTATAGATACACATTTTGAAATGTTTATGGTCCCTTAGAAAAACAAGTGAAATGTAAGACTTTTAACAAGATTCAAACTTTAAAGTCTTAGTTTCCTAGCCTAAGATACTGATGAGCAGCAAACAGCACACAACCTGAACATACTGCGAGTAGCCTTCTAGGCTCTTCTGGTTTTATGCTATTGCATATAGCCATATGTCACTTTGGAAATGAGTGGGAAAGGGTTAACTTCTTTGTCTAGCGATCACCAGTAATGAAACAAACATGATCTAAAATAATAAATTTAAAAAATATTTGCTGTGAAAAAAAATTGTATGATATTAAAACTTGACTGAAGTCAATAATACATATTGAGATGATATATAATATATGCTATAAAAACTGTACATGAAGATTTACACCTGTCAAAAACGTAATTGTAAGTTGTACAATATAGTAGTATGCAGGGATGTCAATTGTCGGGATTATTCTGGAAAACTGGATTTGAGCCTCAGGGTCTTCTTTTTAGCTCACCTGATTGCTCAGGTGAGCTTTTGTGACCGTCTTTGACCGTCGTCCGTCCATGTTTGTTTGTAAACACTCTAGAGGCCACATGTATTGTCCCATCTTCATGAAACTTGGTCAGAAGCTTTGTCCCAATGAAATCTCGGTCGAGTTCGAAACTGGTTCGTGCCGGGTCAAAAACTAGGGTCACTAGGTCAAAAAAAAAGAAAAAAATTGTAAACACTGTAGAAGTCACATTTCATGCCCAATCTATATGTAACTTTGTCAAAATGTTTGTCTTAATGATATGTTGGTTGAGTTCAAAAGTGGTTCTGGTCCGTTGAAAAACATGGCCGCCAGTCGGTGGGGCAGTTTTCCTTATTTGGCTATAGAGAGACCTTGTAAACACTCTAGAAGTCACAATTTTTGCCCAATCATCATGAAAGTTGGTCAAAACTTTGGTTTTATTGATTTCTCGGACGAGTTTGAAAATGGTCCAGATCGGTGAAAAAACATGGCCGCCATTGAGTGGGGCATTTTTCTCTTTATGTATATAGTGAAAACATGTGAACACTCTAGAAGTCACATTTTTGGCCCAATTTTCATGAAATTTGGTCAGAACATTTGTTTCCTTGATATGAGAGTTGAGTTTGAAAATGGTTCCGGTCAGTTGAATAACATGGCTGCCGGGGGGGGGCAGTTTTCTCATATTTATATAGTAAAAAAGCTTGTTAACACGCTAGAAGTCACATTTTTTGCCCAATAATCATGAAACTTGGTGAAAAGATTGGTTTTGTATATATCACATATTTAATGCCATAATTATTGCCTTTAGATTGTCCAAATTTTCATTATATTATACAAAATCCTTGTAAACACTCTAGAGGTCACAATTTTGTTCAGATTTTATGAATCTTGGTCATAATATTTATTTTTGTTAGCAAAGTTTGATGTTTGGTAAGGGGGGTCAAATCAAAATATAGGTCATCAGGTCAAATCTTACAAAAACAAAATCACTCCATATACCAGAGTTTTGGTTCAATAATGATGAAACTTGACAAGGATGTTTGTCTGGACAATATCTAGGTCAAGTTTGACGTTTGGAAAAGATTGAATGAACCGACTCCTCTGAGGTGAGCGAACAAGCGCCATCTTGGCCCTCTTGTTTATTGAATTATTATTGGTTAGCGGCTGGCACGGACATGAACGGTAACTAACGAAACCTCTTAGCTACGCACCTAAAATCTTACAATTTGTTAATTATTGATTAGGTTCAATAACCCTAATTCCATTTGTATATATGGTCCCATAATATAACTGCCAACTGTCAAATAATTGTTCTTGTATTTTCTATAAATCAAATTATTCAGGACCGGTATTATTTTAAAGATACATATGTCCTCTTTCAATAAATGCAGTCAGAATGAAATGGTCTCAACACTTCTAAGAAAGTTACATTTGCCCAGAGACAAGCACCCTCAGAAAACAGAGTTTCGGGAGTGAAATTTCGACAAAAGCCCCATACTCCAATAAACGCACCTCAATTGTTCATCTTTCAAATATATCCCCAATGAAATGCACAAAATTGTGGCAGACATACATAGGATGTATAAAATAATCACAAAAAGCATGGTTGCGATTGCTTAAGTGCTTTTAAACCCAAAACGAAAAGAAACTCTTTAGAAATAGGCGCTACTTTTGATCACAAATGGATTCAAAATGATTAAGTGAAATGTAACCATTAGCAAAGTAAAGCACTGCAGTAGCATATTGTTAAAAATTTGTTTACCAAATTATATTTTGCTGGGTATTTGATAGAGTTCTGCAGTCGAACAATATGCAGGTTTTCTTTATATAACCATTTTATATCATAACGAATACACATGGGTGGTCTGGTTTATAATATTTTGGTACTCAGCAGAAATTGCAAATAGAAAGACTGTAAAAACATTTTATTAATTGGCTTTCAGTTTGTTTGTCTACACATATTTATCTCACCGAAACATTTGTAAAAGGGTGAGCTATTCTGGTCAGTATTCCATTTAAAAAAACTGGAAAACTACAAATATCTTCTGACTTCTTGTCCTTTATAAACCACTGTGTGAATGTCAAATTTAGTCTTTAATACTAAGAAGTTCCTCAATTTTGATTTGTCTTGCAGGGTGGCATTGCAGTTTTGATTGTATGTTGATAGATAAATAAAAAATATTGCAGAACAATGACTAGAATAAAAATGCTTGAAGCTGAAATGTTTATTGGATGAACCTTAATCTAGTTTTTATGTCCCCCACCACTATAGTGGGGGACATATGTGTCTTGTTCTGAGAAAACTGGGCTTAATGCATGTGCGTAAAGTGTCATCCCAGATTAGCCTGTGCAGTCCGCACAGGCTAATCAGGGATGACACTTTCCGTTTTTATGGTATTTTTAGTTTCAAGGAAGTCCCTCCTTGCCGAAAATCAAGTTTAGGCGGAAAGTGTCGTCCCTGATTAGCCTGTGCAGACTGCACAGGCTAATCTGGGATGACACTACGCATATGCATTATGCCCAGTTTTCTCAGAACGCGGCTCATATTGTTTTTGCCCTGTCTGTTGGTTGGTTTGTGTGTCTGTTTGTGCAAACTTTAACATTTGCAATAACTTTTGCGATATTGAAGATAGCAACTTCATATTTGGCATGCATGTGTATCTCATAGAGCTGCACATTTTGAGTGGTGAAAGGTCAAGGTCATCCTTCAAGGTCAAAGGTCAAATATATGGGTCAAAATCGCTAATTTAATGTACACTTATGCAGTATTGAAGATAGCAGCTTGATATTTGGCATTCATGTGTATCTCATGGAGCTGCACATTGTGAGTGGTTAAAGGTCATGGTCATCATTCAAGGTCAAAGGTAAAATATATGGGGACATAGTGTTTCACAAACACATCACTTGTTTCAAATTAATTTATTCTGTTAATGTGTTAATACAAGGCCTCCAATATCACCGCCAGGGTCTTGATAGTTTTGCTTATTTGAT
Source organism: Dreissena polymorpha (assembly GCF_020536995.1). NCBI lineage: Eukaryota > Metazoa > Mollusca > Bivalvia > Myida > Dreissenidae > Dreissena > Dreissena polymorpha. Next base: position 17,309,122 of record NC_068359.1, on the reverse strand, counting down.
TGTATAAAAACTAGCAACCATTTTTTAATTGACGGTTATTTTAGAGAAATGTTCATGAATAACTTTCTATTGAATTTATGGGAATTGAAATGTTTTGTTATCAATTAAAGCTATAACAGGTCCAGCATACACATTTTTGACATACAACATGTGCTCAGAAAGTACAATTTTATTACAAAATGATACATTGTCTTACACTCAGGTGAGCCATACAGGACCATCTTGGCCCTCTTGCTTTTTATGCTCCCTGATCGAATTATCGGGGCTATATTGTTTTTGGTCTGTCTGTCTGTCATTCTGTTCCAAAACTTTAACCTTGGTCATAACTTTTGCTATATTGAAGATAGCAACTTGATATTTGGCATGAATTTGTATCTCATGGAGCTGCCTATTTTGAGTGGTGAAAGGTCAAGGTCATCCTTCAAGGTCAAATGTCAAATATATATATATATGGCTTCAAAGCGCAGTATGGGGCATTGTGTTTTACAAACACAGCTCTTGTTTTATAAACATAAAGGAAACTTGTCAGCTATTCGAGCCTCTTGCTGGTACAAGTGGGCTTAATGTATGTGCATAAAGTGTTGACTCAGATTAGAATGTGCAGTCTGCTAAACAGGGACATAACTTTCTGTTTGCGCTTGATTTTAATTAAGAATAGACTTTCTTTAAGTAAACAATTCTATAAGAGCAGAAAGTATTGTACCTTTTTAGCATGTGCAGCTTGTACAGACTAATCTGGGACGACACTTTACGCACATGCATTTAACCCAGTAGTCCCGGAATGAGGCTCATTTGATCCATTTCAGCATCAAAAAATCATGTGAGATCCTTTCTACACTTTATTGTACTTTTTTGTTTAAAGGAAGTCTGTTCGTAGATGAAAATAAGTGTTGTCCCTGATGAGCCCAGTTTCACCAGAACGATGCTTAGACATTCAGAAAACATGTCTGCTATTTCATCCATTTCAGCATAGAGAAATCTCGCGAGATCCTTCCCACCCTGCTTCAGGCGGTGAAGGTGAAACAGAAACACGAGGAGGTCCATTGGGAGCATGTCTACAAGCTGCTGTTCACCAGAGACAACCTCAAACTTGTGCAGGTTGGGTGTCACAAGAAGGCCGCTAGAACGCAGACATGTGACGTGCGTGACTTTCTTGTCTCCAGTTGATGTTGGCTGTAACCTAGTGTATGTGTGTGTTTGTGCGAAAACTGGGCTAAATGCATGTGCGGCCCATATTAGCGTGTGCAGGTGAAAAAATAATTCTTTAACAACAAAAATTCTTAGGGGAATCTTTTAGGCTGAAACTATCTTGAGTTGATTTGTTTTCATTAGTAAGAATTATTAAGCAGTATGGCCATTTGAGATTGATATGGTAGTCAATTACCAATGTTTAATTGGGTTTGCTCATATTCTCAGGTTTTAGCTCATCTGAGCCAAATCCAAAAAAAATGGGTTTTAGTAATGAAAACTTCAAAAATCTCCTCTGAGATCTGTAAGGCCCAGATGTCAAACATTATGTATGTTATGTCATCTAACGGTCTGCGACAAAGTTTGTCCAAATTATGCCCCTCTTTTGCTTATTTTACATAGACTTGTAAAGGGAAAACCTTGGCAAAAATTTTGGTCCGAATTGGTCAAGCCCGATTCATTCATATTTGGTATGAAGTACCATTTAGAAGTCAGGAATGTTATAAGATTATAACTAGAAGGCACATTTTGGAATTGAGGCAAATCTTTCGGAATTTTAGGGGTGGGGGTGGTGTCAGAGTTTGTTAGCTCATCTATTTATTTTTTTTAAATTATGAGCTATTGTCATCACGTCGGCGTCGGCGTCCGGTTAAGTTTTGCGTTTAGGTACACTTTTCTCATAAAGTATCAATGCCATTGCATTCAAACTTGGTACACTTACTTACTATCATGAGGGGACTGGGCAGGCAAAGTTAGATAATTCTGGCTTGCATTTTGACAGAATTATGTGCCCTTTTTATACTCAGAAAATTGAAAATTTTGGTTAAGTTTTGTGTTTAGGTCCATTTTATTCCTTAATTATCAAAGCTATTGCTTTCATACTTGCAACACTTACTAACTATCACGAGGGGACTGTGCAGGCAAAGTTATGTAACTCTGACTGGCATTTTGACAGAATTTTGTGCCCTTTTTATACTTAGACAATTGAAAATTTGGTTAAGTTTTGTGTTTAGGTCCACTTTTTTCCTAAAGTATCAAAGCCATTGCTTTCATACTTGCAACACTTACTAACTATCGTAAGGGGACTGTGCAGGCAAACTTATGTATCTCTGACTGGCATTTTGATGGAATTATGTGCCCTTTTTATACTTAGAAAATTGAAAATTTGGTTAAGTTTTGTGTTTAGGTCCACTTTTTTCCTAAAGTATCAAAGGCATTGCTTTCATACTTGCAACACTTACTAACTATCGTAAGGGGACTGTGCAGGCAAAGTTATGTAACTCTGACTGGCATTTTGACGGAATTATGGGCCCTTTATACTTGAAAATTTGGTTAAGTTTTGTGTTTTGGTCCTCTTTACCCCTAAAATATCATAGATATTGCTTTCATTCTCGGAACGCTCGCACACTATCATAAGGGGACAGTAAAGGACAAGTTGCATAACTCTGGTTGTCATTTTTACCGAATTATGGCCCTTTTTTGACTTAGTAACATTGAATATATGGTTACATTTTGTGTTCAGATTCACTTTACTTCTAAAGTATCAAGGCTATTGCTTTTAAACTTTCAATACTTTCATGCTATCATGAGGGTACTGTACCTGGCAAGTTGAATTTTACCTTTACCTTTGAATGACCTTGACTGTCAAGGTCAAATTATTAAATTTTGCTAAAATTGCCATTACTTCTTTATTTATGATAAGATTCGATTGATACTACGACAAAAGAACTCTTACCTGACATACCACAATTGATTCCGTCCAAACCATCCCTCCCCCGCCCCATTATTTTTTGTTATATTAAAGATCATCTAATAAATGACCACCACACCCTCACACTTTACCCCACCCCCACCCCAAAAATTTTTTTTATGCCCCCAGTAGGGTGGCATATAGCAGTTGAACTGTCCGTCAGTATGTCAGTCAGTCTGTCTGTCAGTCCGAAAAAAACTTTAACATTGGCCATAACTTTTTCACTTTTTAAGATAGCAACTTGATATTTGGCATGCATGTGTATCTCATGGAGCTGCACATTTTGAGTGGTGAAAGGTGAAGGTCATCCTTCAAGGTCAAATGTCAAATTTATGGTGTCTGTCCGTCCGAAAACTTTAACATTGGCCATAACTTTTTCAATAATGAAGATAGCAACTTGATATTTGGCATGCATGTGTATCTCATGGAGCTAAACATTTTGAGTGGTGAAAGGTCAAGGTCATCCTTCAAGGTCAAATGTCAAATATATGGCGTCTGTCCGTCCGAAAACTTTAACATTGGCCATAACTTTTTTTAATATTGAAGATAGAAACTTGATATTTGGCATGCATGTGTATCTCATGAAGCTGCACATTTTGAGTGGTGGAAGTTCAAGGTCAAGGTCATCCTTCAAGGTTAAGAAAAAAAAATTCAAAGCGGCGTACTCATGAAGCTGCACATTTTGAGTAGTGGAAGTTCAAGGTCATCCTTCAAGGTCAAAGGTCAAAAAACAAATAAAAAATTTCAAAGCGGCATTATCATGAAGCTGCACATTTTGAGTGGTGGAAGATTAAGGTCAAGGTCATTCTTCAAGGTCAAGGTCATCGTTCAAGGTCAAAGGTAAAAAAAATAATCAAAGAGGCGTTATCATGAAGCTGCACATTTTGAGTGGTGTAGGTTCAAGGTCAAGGTCATCCTTCAAGGTCAAGGTCATCCTTCAAGGTCAAAGGTCAAATAAAAAAAAATTTAAAAGCGGTGTTATCATGAAGCTGCACATTTTGAGTGGTGGAAGTTCAAGGTCAAGATCATCCTTCAAGGTCAAGGTCATCCTTCAAGGTCAAAGGTGAAAAAAAATAAATAAAAAAATTCAAAGCGGCGTTCTCATGAAGCTGCACATTTTGAGTGGTGGAAGTTCAAGGTCAAGGTCATTCTTCAAGGTCAAGGTCATCCTTCAAGGTCAAAGGTAAAAAAAATAATATTTTAAAGCGGCGTTTTCATAAAGCTGCACATTTTGAGTGGTGGAAGTTCAAGGTCATCCTTCAAGGTCAAGGTCATACTTCAAGGTCAAAGGTGAAAAAATAAATAAAAAAAATTAAACCAGTGTTCTCATGAAGCTGCACATTTTGAGTGGTGGAAGTTCAAGGTCAAGGTCATCCGTCAATGTCATCGTTCAAGGTCAAAGGTGAAAAAATATATAAAAAAATTTAAAGCGGCGTTCTCATGAAGCTGCACATTTTGAGTGATGGAATGTCAAGCTCATTCTTCAAGGTCAAGGTCATCCTTCAAGGTCAAAGGTAAAAAAATTTATAATAATTTCAAAGCGGCGTTATCATAAAGCTGCACATTTGAGTGGTGGAAGTTCAAGGTCATCCTTCAAGGTCAAGGTCATCCTTCAAGGTCAAAGGTAAAAAAAATAATATTTTAAAGCGGCCTTCTCATAAAGCTGCACATTTTGAGTGGTGGCAGTTCAAGGTCAAGGTCATCCTTCAAGGTCAAAGGTAAAAAAAAAATAAAATAATAATTTCAAAGCAGCGCAATAGGGGGCATTGTGTTTCTGACAAACACATCTCTTGTTTTTTTCAAACATGGTTAAAAAACACAAATATTTATTTTTATTATTTTATTTTTGAAATACCGTCCAACCATCCCACCCAAGAATCCCCCCCCCCCAAAAAAAAAATTTACTTTTTTTTGCTTTTTTTGCATTTTTGGAAGATAATGTAATAAATGATCACACCCCCACTCTTTACACCACTCTCCACTCCACCCCTTCATCCTTTGTGATTGAAATCGAGATAGGTCCCTACATTTTTAAAAATAAAAATAGATGAGCAGTCTGCACCCGCAAGGCGGTGCTCTTGTTTTTTATTGAGATGCACCATTCTAGTATTTGATCATGTGTAAACAGATAATTTTCCATAGTTCATCTATCAAAATTTACCACTCAAATATTTTAATTTTGAAAATGTAGTATTTTAATAAATATTTCAATTGTTAATGTAGATGGGGGGGTCTGGGGGGCATTTCCCTTAATGACATTTTTCTTTAATGCTGGATTCCATTATTTTAGCTTGTCTTAATACACATTATGTTTCATTTTAAATATCAACATTTTAACATTTTATTTGTATTTCATTTTAAATTTTCAAGGCAGTGTCTTGGGCATGATCCTCACAAACGTTTTGTCCCCTACTGGTTTCACCGAAGGGGACTTATGGTTTGCGCTCTGTCTGTCAGTCTGTCTGTCAGTCAGTCACACTATTCTGGATCCTGCTATAACTTTAAAAGTTCTTAATATTTTGTCATGAAACTTGAAACATGGTAAGATGGCAATATGGACATTATGCAAGTCATTTCATTTTGTTCCTACGTCAAAAATTCTGGTTGCTATGGCAACACATAGACTAGAAATACTGCTGAAAATGGTGGTTTTCTGGATCCTGCGATAACTTAAAAAGTTCTTAATATTTTTTCATGAAACTTGAAACATGGATATATGGCAATATGGACATTATGCACATCATTTCATTTTGTTCCTACGTCAAAAATTCTGGTTGCTATGGCAACAAATTAAAAATTCAAACAATTCTGACAATGATGGAATTTCTGACAATGGTGGAGCCGGTAGGGGACATATATTGCTTGGCAATAGTCTTGTTTATAATGAATCATTCTTCCTACTAAAAAAACTCACTCTAGTGTAATATTCCTTCAACTTGAATGTACTTAAAATTAGGAATTATTATTATTCCGAGAAGAGAACATTTGCTAAATTAAAATAAATAACATTTGTAAACATAATACCATGTAAAACATTATAAAAACACTTGCACATCAACAAAAGTAGAAGACCAATGAAAGTTGTAATCATGCACAAATATTCCAACCTTTCTAATGCATTTTTAGGAACAGCTAATTTGTTTTTCAAACACTACCCTAAAGGGTAAAACTTGGCCAGGCCCAGGGGAATAAATGGTTAATAAGGACTTTAATTATGAAAATAAGTTGACAATTTCTTCTCCTTAACTCCAATGTCCAGAGATTTAAAATTTGTATGTAACATCAAATTGTAGTCCTCAACACAGTTGTATGATCATCTTTTATGGTTTCAAGTTGTCACTCTCTGGGGAATTCTCTCTCTCTCATAATTGATATAGACTTGTGTAGAAAAATGGCTTTAAAATTTATATCTGAAACCACAAGGATCCAAGACTTTATATTTGGTAAGTTACATTATAAGCTTTGATATTTGGTATGTGACATCAGATGTAGGTCCTATACAAAGTTTGTTCTAATCATGCACCTGGGGTCAAAACTGGACATGCCCCAAATAGTCACAATATTTATATATATAAAAAAAATGTACATAGCAAAATAAGGCGTAATTATTGGTATTAAACACTGTATAGTGGTTTTCTACAAAAATTGTTTGAATTATGCACCTTAAGTCAAAACAAGGGGTGTCATTTATTACGCAACTGAGCAACAATTGTCAGGTGAGCATTAAAGGGTCCACAGGGTCCTCTTGTATTAAAAAAAGAGAGCCATGTTGGACCTTAAGTGTTCACCTGAGTCACAATGGTACAACCATTGGCGAGAATTCAACCAGATGGTCTAGTTTGTCACCAGATTGTCCAGTTTTTAGCTCACCTGTCACCCTGTCACGAAGTGACATGGTGAGCTTATGTGACCGTGTGATGTCCGGCATCCATAGGTGCGTGCGTGCGTGCATGCGTCCGTCCGTCAACAATTTGTTTGTGTAGACAGTACAGGTCACAGTTTTCATACAATGTTTATAAAATTTTGGTCAGAATGTTTATATTGATGAAATCTGGGTTGGGATTGTATTTGGGTCATCTGGGGTCAAAAACTAGGTCTCTAGGTCAAAAACTAGGTCAAATAATAGAAAAACCTTGTGTAGACAATAGAGGTCGCAGTTTTCATCCAATCTTTATGAAATTTGGTCAGAATGTTTATCTAGATGAAATCTGGGTGGGGATTATATTTGGGTCATCTGGGGTCAAAAACTAGGTCACTAGGTCAAAAACTAGGTCAAAGGTCAGAATGTTTATCTTGATGAAATCTGGGTTGGGATTGTATTTGGGTCATCTGGGGTCAAAAACTAGGTCACTAGGTCAAAAACTAGGTCAAATAATAGAAAAACCTTGTGTAGACAGTAGAGGTCACAGTTTTATCCAATCTTTATGAAATTTGGTCAGAATGTTTATCTTGATGAAATCTGGGTTGGGATTGTATTTGGGTCATCTGAGGTCAAAAACTAGGTCACTAGGTCAAATAATAGAAAAACTGTCAACAGTTTGTTTGTTTAGACAGTAGAGGTCCCAGTTTTCATCCAATCTTTATGAAATTTGGTCAGAATGTTGTGCTTGATGAAATCTGGGTTGGGATTGTATTTGGGTCATCTGGGGTAAAAAACTAGGTCACTAGGTCAAAAACTAGGTCACTAGGTCAAATAATAGAAACTTTGCATAGACAATAGAGGTCGCAGTTTTCATCCAATCTTTATAAAATTTGATCAGAATGTTTATCTTGATGAAATCTGGGTTGGGATAGTATTTGGGTCACCTTGGGTCAAAAACTAGGTCACTAGGTCAAATAATTGGAAAACCGTGTGTAGACAATAGAGGTCACAGTTTTCATCCAATCTTTATGAAATTTGGTCAGAATGTTTATTCTAATGAAATCTGGGTTGGGATTGTATTTGGTTAGTCAGGTGAGCGATTCAGGGCCATCATGGCCCTCTTGTTACTCTCAGTTTTAAGTTTTATTTTAAATAGGTATTAGGTCAGAAAGGGTGCATGTTGAGTGTTTTAATAAGATTTTATGTGGTGACATCGTCATATATTCAAAGTTTTTTTTATCAGTTTAATAAGGTAGAAACCATATGTATGTATGTTTGTAGTTATGCAAAGCGGTTACAAATAAATATAACTTATTTTACTTTTGAATGTAATCATTTTTCATACAATAGTAATTGATGTTAACATTGTCTCATTTATTCATGAAAATTTAAATACACTTAATAGGACTATTTCATTTACATTCCATTGTCTTTCAAATTAAGATTTGCAGGAAATCACGTTTTGCATCATGGTATGAAATCATATTGTGAGTTATTAAATGACATCACTTTATTAATCATGAAATGAAATCACGTTTTTAACCATTTGATTGTATGAAATCACATTTTGAATCATTGTATGAAATCACATTTTAAATCATACGGAGTACTTGTAATTTGGTAATAATATTTCATGTCAAATCTTGTTGTTATATTTGTGTTATTCAGTGTGCTAAAGTTACCTATTTAGCATTATTCGATTCAACTGTTAATTGGATAACAATAATTATTTGATCATTATGCTCATTATCATTGCGATTTGTCATGAAATGACTTGTTATTGTTGTTATTTCTATATATTGCATTTGTACACCTTAAACAAGTTTGTTATGGTTATATTTACTAATGTTCAATTTTTAAGTCTTACATACATGGTGTATTCCATTCTGCTTTTAATCGCTTTAATTTTTTATACCTGTAATTCACAATTTTTACATAGATTCTACGCAATTTTATTAAATTTAGTATGCAATTGTATATTAGACAAATATATGTATACATTCTTTACTCTGTTACTTGGTGTTTGCATGAGTCTTGAATATGCGTGTATAAAATAACTACCCTTTTTATGTGTACCTCAAAAGGATCTGCCTAGTGGTAACACAAAGGTGCTCAAACGCTAGATCCGAGGGTTTGCAGGGTCGATCCTTGGCTCAATCCTAACCTTGATAGTCTTGTGCTTGATATTTTAAACAGAAGGTGCAGTGTACTTCCGGGCTTTACAAGACTGGGCATAAAGACCCATGTCTTCATGAAAGGGCGTGTCCTCTATCTATTTCCCCGTAACCCAACAAACAAAAGGCCATATGGGAGAATCCAAGTGTACTTGGTACACATACCGTAACAGATGATACATCGCTATCAGGGCGATTGCTCTCCCACTGAACCCACTAGGCCGCCACACATCCTCTCCACTGATGTGAACACCTCTATGCCGTGACACATATACTATAAATGATACGGATCCTCCACCCATCCCAGCCATTCCTGGAGGATGTGTTCAGCCGTTTGGTCGGCTTTACCTTCACACTGGGTAATTGGAGACAGCCCCAGGTGGAGGCACTTCTGCATGTTATGGTTAAGTCTAGACTATGTTTTTCTCTCCCAATTTGGTAGTATGGCCACAATACCCAACCCACGTCCCCATGTAGTAAATAGCTAGACAACTACTTATATAGACGTACATCCAGACAAGCCAGGAATACAAATTCAAATAAACAGCTCTATACCAACTGACGGTTCTGTGCCAGAATATAGTGAGGCGGAAGGTTGGCATTTTTATCTACGATGGCAATAACACATACTCGCATGTAGCATGAAACGAACACATGCAGTAGGCTTTTACCTCCAGCATTAGCGTATGGATCCCTGGAAATCACTAGCTAAGTGTGCGCTAAGTGTGCAAAAGAAAGACCTTCGACCATGAGCAATGAGTGACGTAACCCTTACCTATACACCGAGTCCTGCTGACTGAGGTACCAGGCCAAACGGCGGATTCTATCAATAAATGAAGCTACGCAATACAGTCTACTATGACACTTGATTGCACTTGCAAACAGTTCGTTGTTTTTATTCTGATATTTAGAAAGTGGTTGGGCAAAATAATGAATTAATAAAATAGCTTGCCCCAGCAAAATATGCCTTTTAAATCGACGATGATATTTATTTGAATCAGCGATCTTTATTTTCGTCCAAGATGATTATGACATTATGAGTTTCTGTTCGCTTGCCTAGTGACACAATTTAGTGATACTAGTGTTATAATGTTTTCTTAATGTTTTTTTATCCTTCTGTCGACATGTGTAATTTTATCATACAAATAATATACTGCACTAGTGTGCTGTATAGAAACCAAAATTTTCTGCTTCAACATTAGGGAGGAAATACAAAATTGAAATAAATATTAATTACAGCAATTTGAAAAACATTTCTTGTTATGTTTCTTTTAAAACTAGTGGCGCTATACTACGGGCTAAAGTACCTGTATTAGTACATAATTAGCTTACATTTTGTCTGATGATATAAATGTGATATAAATGTGTTGTTTGCTCTCTGAAAATTGGGTATATACACCAAATTCATCAAATTTGAGTGGATAGTTACATAGTTTTTATACATAGATTTTATAATCATACATATGTTTTGGCGGCCATCTTTGTGGCCATTTTGGACGCTGTGTTGGATTTGTGTGTAATATCATAAACTTAAACAATGTCTGATTATCTTAATGGGTTCTTTGCCCCATGGAACCTATGTATAGACACCAAAATCGTCAATTTGAGTGGATAGTAACAAAGTTATGATCATTTTATAGGTTTTGGCGACCATCTTTGCGGCCATCTTGGCGGCCATTTAGGACGCCATAATAAATTTCTGTGTAACATAATTAACTTACACTTTGTCTGATGATATTAATGTGTTCTTTGCCCCCTGAAACCTGGGTATAGACAACACAATCATGAAATTTAAGTTGATAGTTACATTGTTATGATCATAAATAGGTTTTGGCGGCCATTTTCGACGCCATGTTGAATTTGTGTGTACTAAATTAAACTATAACAATTTGTGATGATCATTATGTGTTCTTTGCCCCTTGAAAACTATGTCTAAACACCAAATTCATCAAATTTGATTGGATAGTTACATAGTTATAATCATAAATAGGTCTTGGCGGCCATCTTGAAAAAAACAACTTTCCGGAGGTCCGATTATGGTAAACTTTTAATATGTTTTTAAGGACCTTCTACCCTACCATGATCAGTTAAAATACGTTTTGTAGCAATTTTTTTTTTTTGGGGGGGGGGGGGGGGGGGTCAAAGTGTATATTGACCCTACTTCGGTTCATTTCTCCCAGACAATTTATGAAAATTAAGTTGATTGAGGCCCCAGAAAAAAATACCAAAAGTTGCCAGTACCAGACTGTTATCAACCATTTTCATTGGCGTCACCCTGGAGGGCGGCGACTAGTATGTAATGCATTTGTTTTTTCGCTTATGGGCGAAGTTATTTTACGGATCAATGTATATATTTTTGTTTTAAGAATATCTTGCATAGTGGTGATTTTTTAACCAGGTTTTCCGAAGGAAAAAACTGGTTATTAGATTGGCGAATGCGGGCGGGCGGGCTGGCTGGCTGGCTGGCGGGCGGGCGGAACAAGCTTGTCCGGGCCATAACTATGTCGTTCATTGTCAGATTTTAAAATCATTTGGCACATTTGTTCACCACCATTGGACGGTGTGTCGCGCGAAATAATTACGTCGATATCTCCAAGGTAAAGGTCATACTTTGAGTTCAAAGGTCAAAAATGGCCATAAATGAGCTTGTCCTGGACATAACTATGTCATTCATTGTGAGATTTGAAAATCATTTGGCACATTTGTTCACCATCATGGGACGGTGTGTCGCACGAAAGAATCACGTCAATATCTCCAATGTCAAGGTCGCCACGACTAAAAATAGATTTTTTTTAAAAACAAACTTACAAAGGGGGTTAATTTTGTTTGTTCATTTCAAAAGTTCAGTTTGAGTTTTCTCCCTTTATCAGATTTTTTTTTCACAATGAAAACCTGGTTTTGTGACAATTTTGTCCCTTGTTTTGTCAATTAGTGTAAATAAGTACTGCATTTGTGCCTATTACATTTATTACAACATTTATTGCCAATAATGCAAAGCTAATTGTTTTAATTAATAACTGATCCACAACTGATCACAGGGGAAAGATCACAGGGACTGGGCAAATACGCGAAACTTTCTGGTTTTGTATAAACACAAATGATGTTTTGTATAAAAACAAAACATAATCAAAATATATTTATTTTGTTGTTTTTCTAATTTGCGTGGAGAATCAATGTAGTACGATATTTGACGATCTATCTCGCCAGCAAGTTTATTGGAAGGTGTAGTGGTACGAAAACGTACAATGTATTAGTTTATTAAAAGACATATAATAACGATCGCTATACACAACTTCACCAAATAGCAGTACATACGTGAACGTCAGCCGGAAGGTTTACAGTCAAAACGGCCCCTAGTCAAAATGACCGAAAACTTGCTCAAAACGGCCCCAAATTTGGTCAAAACGGCCCCACTTTGGTCAAAACGGCCCCAAAGACAGTTTTTAAGTTGGTCAAAACTGCCCCATATTTGGTCAAAACGGCCCCACATTTAGTCAAAACGGCCCCACAGATAGTCAAAACGGCCCCACATTTAGTCAAAACGGCCCCACAGATAGTAAAAACGAAATCGAAAATCAGAAGAAAAAAAATATATGAAATGTACTTCTGTTATTTTCTTAGTTAAGTCTGCAATTACAACTTTAAAGGATTTCGTTTATTTTACGTACATACAAACATATCATACAAATATTGATTGCGCCTTATTATATAATAATTCTAAATTGTTTAATTCACAAATAACTGATTGCGTCGGTTCTTAATTGAAAATAATTTGTTTGCCGGCGAGAATGAGCGTAAGTTAATTATGAAAATAAATTATGTATCTTTGAGAAATTAGACTAATTGTAAATATACTATAATTATCAAAGTTTTATCACAATCAAAAGGTTATTGATAACTTGTGATCTTATTTGAAGTTGTAATTGAAGTTAACTTAAAAGGAATTAAAGGTGCTTAAGATGAATTGTTTAAAGCAAACTGTTGAGCATAATCTGCATAAGTGTTAATAATATTCTTACAATCAATTATTTCCCGATCATATAAATATCGGCGAAAGAGCATGTAGTTAATTATTATGATCTATTTGTTTCTATACGGATATATTTGAGTGTATAATTGTGCAATGGAGGATAAGTGTATTGAGTGTGATTTATCAGTTCGACCGCGTCAACAGGGAATTTCATGCGACCTTTGTAAGAGATGGCAACACCGAACATGCAATTCAGGTAAGCGAATATCAATTATATCAGTTGATATTTAAATTTTCAATAAATGTACAGCTCTACATATGTGTATTGGTTATGTCTTATATCTTTGTATATTGAGCATATTAATAAGAAATAATATTCATTTATTACGACGTTCATATGGCAATATTTAATTAAATTATTCTGTATTAAACGTATTCTTGATGCGGTAATATGTATCTAGTCTTGACGAATTATTTCGTTAACTGTTGTTTGTAATGATCAAATCTATTTCGACGGGATTTAAGGTCTCCGTGGTGAGTTTGTGGACGTTTTCCACAAAAGGTGCTTAATGAAAAACATTTACATATTGATAATAACTTTTTTGCCAAAATTTACAAATACTTTTAAACGAGACTATAAATAATGGACTGTTTATGTATTATTAAATAAAATGTTAATATGTTTTCGTATATCTTTGTAAATTGTGCATATTAATAAGAAATGATATTCACTTTCTACGACATTCAGCTTACAGAGTTTAAATTGTAATTATGTCCAGATATTGTTCTGTATCAAACGTATTCTTGATGCGGCAATATGTTTCTAGTCTTGACAAATTAATTATTTCATTGTATCGGTATTGTTTGTAATAATAAAATATATTTAAATACATGGTACCTGTAACGGATTACGGAAAAGTAGCACCGGATTCGGATTCAGCGAGACCAAATGATATAGATTTAATGTCTTAGTGTTCTATTTCGACGGCATTTAAGGTCTCCGTAGCGAGTTTTGGGACGTTTTTCATGAAGGGTGCTTAAGAGAAAGACACATTTGTGCATGATATTATTTTTAACAAGTATTTAAATATGTGCAATTTTTCGTATGACAGATAAGAGGTACCGTCCTAATTCGCCATATAATGTGTACACATTTTTTTCCTGAATCTTTTCCCAAGATTTTAAGATTTCAGCAGAATAGTGACATGTCATTTATTTTCTGAACAGGTGTTTCCCATGGCACAAGCTGTTTGCTGCTTGGGAAGAGTAAGTAGAAGATATCAAAATAAACTTTTATTGAGATATTATTTTTATAAAAGTTTGGTACACATAACAGTATTTCATTTAGCGTAATTTCGTTCTTTAAAAAGATTTCTTATATCTTTGTAACTAATTCTTTCAAGTATGGTTTAACGAAATGTGTCATGGTTTTAATTTTGTTATTTCAGATACAGGGCCGGGACGCTGTCCACGAGTGGCCTCTTGAAGAGGTGCAGTACGTTCTACAGACCAGTGGTACCCAAGAGACCAGAGGAAGTTGAAATGAATGAGTGATGAACTTATTAATGACTGAAATCAATCAAGATATTGATTTAGCTGGGCGTTTGTGCGTTTGTTTTACAGTGTTGCTAGTGTGAAACACTGAAACATTTTCGTTATTTCTTGTCAATTATTATGTTCGACAACTATTAGAATGTAATTGATACAAATAGAACATTTTTTTTTCACAGAAATCATACTTATATATCTCTTTTTTTTTCTTCCTTGTCAATTATAATGTTTGACAACTATTAGAAACTATTTGATAATTATTATGTTTTACTATAAAAAATACTCATATTCTTACTCATAAATATCTTTCTTGTCAATTGTTATGTTAGAATGTACTTGATACAAATAGAATTAACTCATTTTTTCAAAGAAATCTTACTTATATATGTCATTTTTCATTCTTTCTTGACAGTTATTATTAACTATGTGATACTTATTATGTTTAACAACAATTGTTATGTTTAATTATTCACCATGCATATCTTCAAATAAATACAATATTGAACAAAGTTCTTTTTTACACAATGGGGCCGTTTCGACCAACCTAAAAACTGTCTTTGGGGCCGTTTTGACCAAAGTGGGGCCGTTTTGACTATTTTTTACTAGGGGCCGTTTTGACTGGGGCCGTTTTGACTAGCTTTCAGCCGGAATAGCTCATTTGGGAGAGCGTTAGACTGAAGTTGTTTACGCAACAATCATCTAAAGGCCCCCGGTTCAATCCCGGGTTCCGGCACGAACGGAACAGTTCGGCGGCTGACAATTTTTCAGTC
Source organism: Dreissena polymorpha (assembly GCF_020536995.1). Lineage (NCBI taxonomy): Eukaryota > Metazoa > Mollusca > Bivalvia > Myida > Dreissenidae > Dreissena > Dreissena polymorpha. Next base: position 17,293,857 of record NC_068359.1, on the reverse strand, counting down.
AGGTTAATAAATATAATAAAGCTTTATTTTATGTAGACATTTTAATATCCATTTTACTTCAATTGGACATTTTTATTAAAATTAATGGATGCAACGTGGTTACAACGTTTATTACAATTTCTTACATCACTTAAATATCTTATAAATAATTCACGTGTTTTTATATTAACAAATAAATGCAAACAACACATCTATTATCCATGTATTTTTATGAATGTCTATCATAGGCCTATCCCTACCACATATAGAGCGCGAAGCGCGACACGTATTATTGATTGTTACAATGAGTTGCGATAAAGGAAGCAGCCGATTATCAAGGAGGAGCTGTGTCCCAGCAACCCGTTTCCCTAGAGTCAAGCACTCCTCGGAGTTTTTTTTATTTAAGAACCACATATAGAGCGCGAAGCGCGACACGTATTACTATCCAGGTGGTATGGGCCCTTTAGCATAAGCATTATCCGACCATTACGTCCATAGTTATCTTCCTTAGAATTTGAGAAATTTTGAAATCCTTGTTCGTAGTCCAAAATTTTCATCAAATTGTTCCCAAACTTTCACAGGTTTTTTTATCAATGAGGACCCAACCCAAACTCTATATGAGCAATATCGGACCATAAGTCCAGAATTATGTCTCTTAGAATTTAAAAATAAAAGTGAAAAACTGCTTGGTTAGGTGATTATGTCAACATTTTTCATCAGATTCTTTCCAAACTTACAGTTTCTTCATATCAATGAATATTTTTTTCCTCATTTAAAATGAGAAACATCGGGACAATAAGTCCAGAATTTTTTTCTATTAAATTTGACAAAATAAACAATTTCCACTTGTTTAAAATATTTCACAACTTTCGTCTGAATCTTTCCAAACTTGTTAAGTGTTTTTATATCAGTATTACTCGAACCCTATTGAAAATGATGAATATCGGAGCAATTAATCTATTATGATCTTTTACTGAATTTCAAAGCATTGTGAAATGCAGCTTCTTTATACAATTTACAGTTTTCATTCATTTTTTTTCCAAACTTTTACAGTGTTTTCATATCAATGAGTACTCAACCCCTATCGTAAATGAGTAACGTAAGAATAAGTTCAGAATCATCTCTCCTTGAAGTTGAGAAAAATATGAAATTACGCTTACAAGATGAAGCAGATTTTTTAAAACCTACACAGTTCTGTTCCATTAATGAAAACTGCACACGGATACCAGTAAAAACAAAAAGGAAACCAATGTTAATAAAATTAACTATGAAATATTTAGGAGTTACAACACAAAATCATAGATAATGGTTATTTGGGGGTTATAACACAACATCATAAATAATGGTTATTTGGGTGTTATAACACAAAATCATAGATAATGGTTATACCAGTATCTTTTTCTATTTTGTTTAAAATAATCGGCCAATATATAAGTATTTACAATAGAAAAAAAAATATTCCATGTAACTTCATTGAGTGCCTTTTACACTGAAATTCCCGACGCCCTTTGATGCTTTGCATCAATACTTATATTGTATGCTACTGGCATGCATCTTCCAAGATATACAATGTAAAGGTGTAGTTTTGCCCCCCTTACTGATACACCCCACCTCAATTTTGGGTACTTGGCTGAAGGACTATATTAAGAAACTTGTCTTAGGAAGTTCTTTCATGTTTCTGCATGCTATGCAGCAGTAAATTATGGTTGCAGATATGTGACGTGCATAAATTGTATCTCATTTAAGCAGATCGTGCTCGTGGGGAGCTTTTATGTAACCGTCATGCCCCTCGTCCGTCTGTGCGTTACCTGTTTCCTCACACGACTTTTTCGCCTGAACTCTTAGGCAGATTTTAATTAAACTTCAAATGAATGAACATTGGGTGTGCTTTCAAATCCTTAAAGTCCACGACATATGTAGGGAACCACAACTCATAGTTTGTTTACTTGGGTAACTTGTTAAGTGTAAAGTTGGAATTCGAGCTTTAATGATATTTCTGCACAGTTTGAAATGGTTTCGGTCCGTTGAAAAACAGGGGCATGACACCGTGTGAACACTGTGTACATTCGTCAAGAAACTTGTTCGGATCAACCGTTCTAATAGCCGTGTTCGCCTTATCTTTCCTACAAATCACAAATAATGCTCAGAACAGTTAAGTACACCGAATTTGCAGGTAAGAGACCTATGGAATTTAACCCTTTTGTTTGATTATTTTTTGTTCCTAACAAATGAATCAGATAATTGCTAATTTGTTCATATGAAATGATCTCAGTCTCCCAATGATGTATTAACTATTTTGAAAAGTGGGTTAAACAGTGCGAATTTTGTTTTAAACAAAACGCGTTACTTCGAATAAGGTCCCTCGTTCTCACGATTTACTTAGATATCATAGAAGTTCGCTCTGTCCTAACCCCGAACAACTTGGCCGTTCAGTTAACGTTTAAGTTGTTTCCATTATTTAGTTATCTCGTTTCCACCACTTATTAGGACCTCACGTCGTGGATGTAAAATTAAAAAATAAAATATGCACATGCGTCATCTGTTCCACCGAAATCAATATTTTCAGCAGCGATGTTGTCTGTTTAAAAATTTGAAAAGAGAGAACATAACGTTTACTCTAAACCAAATAGCAAATTAATATTTTTTTTTTATTTTAAATAACAGAAAAGTGAAAGTTTTGGTGCACCATCAGTTCATCATGACAAAAATCTGATCATGGTAAAATTATTGTCCTGTATTTACGGAGAAAACCGAATGCCAAAGAGCGCTGAACCTCACACACTCTAGAAACAAGCACACAACGAAAATATATAACAAACCCATACATATGCATAAAACTGATGATCAGCTCATTTGTTTGGAGCAGTCAATGTAAAGCACAAAACGCTTTAAACCATTTTAAATAGCTCCAAAAACCACGTTTGACCAAGATTTATTCACATAAATATACAGAGTTAATAAACTAAATTATAGCATCATTATGTTAATTAAAAACAGGAAAAACATACAAACTCTTCATATTGATTACTTTTTTACTTCTTTTTGGTTTAATGCACATTAATTGCAACACAATTAACATTTTGTAAGGCACGACGATATAAAACAAAAACAAGAATCAACTTTGCCTCGTCTATTATAAAAAAGCTTATTCACACTAGTATAGCAAAATGACACACTGCTCTGAAATCAAAATGTAATGAGGTGATTAAAGTATAATCATTTTTATTCTGGTCCTTATATACAGTTTTTTCAAGGCATGCCAATGTGGTCAAAACTGGTCATGTCCTATGAGTCACATTGTCAATGACTTTGGTAAACACATACATAGAGGATATTTGTTGGATTCGGTGGATTATCGATTTTAATTCACGAGTGATCATAGAAAATATATATTTTTTTATGATCACGAGTGAATTAAAATCGATAATCCACCGAATCCAATAAATTTTATTTTTATTTTATGCTTTTTTTTCACAGTTTATATACATTGTTAAAGAGTTTAACTAAAGAATTTCGCTGGGAAAATGACGTCATTTCGACAAAAAAAAAATGACGTCATTTAATATAAACAGTGAAAATTATCGATAATTTTCACTGATAATTTTCATTGTTTGAAACAGTGAAATTATCAGTTTTAATTCACTGATATTTCTCTATAAACCACCGGAAAGCATAAAATAAAGGTTTGATATTGAGGAATAATAAGGCTCATTATATTGTCTGTATACAATAATTGGTCTCTCCAAAATGTGTTTAAAACAGATCCTTTGTGTCAGAAATTGACCAAAGCATGGCGGCAAAAGGCTATAAAAGATTGAATTTATGAGTAAATAATTTAATAAAATCGGCTTAGTAATAAAATTTATAGCGCATCGTCCATACCTGGCCGCCACCCGAAGTTGACTCGGTTAAGGTACGCGTATAGCAAACTAATAACACATTTGCTTCTATTAAACCAAAATGCCAAAAGATAAAATATTATTTTGCTTTGAAACTTGCTAATTTGATGAAACGCCTATTTATATAATTATATTCAATGGCGTTGTACAAAACATATAAATATACGTACACTTGATAAAAAAAGAGTGATTGATACTATTATGCAGCATTAATTAAAGGATTAATAATCTAAAAATGTGTGATATAAATAAAAATGCGGTAAGCAATAAAACAATACAGGCTACAATATTAAAACACAGGAAAAATAAAATATTATGTAATAAATTGATATAACTAGTGTTAAGACAATAATTATAATGATATTATGAGCAAAGTTTTGGCAACATAAAGACACTGTTTATCATTAACCAAAAGGATACGTGAAAGGATATTTCTGCACTCTGGCTGTCGGATCCCACAGCTACCAGTCGCCTGTCACCCTTACGGACACTTCTTTTGGGTTTTAACCTTATTTGAACTATTGTGACTACAAGTCACGAAAAGACTGACCAAGTATGACTACAAGACACGACTTGAAGGTTAAAATTTCAGTGTGACTATAAGACACAACTAGAGGGGCTAAGCGTGACTAGAAGACCGCTGGATAATGTCATTCAATCATTGAGCACAGAAGCCCTAATGATTTTTGGTTACCGGTCACTTGTACAATAAATATCCCTTTCGAGCAAAGAAGCCCGCACAATTCTTTAATTTCTTGGTCCTTCGAGTCATGGTTGTTGGACAAATAAGCCCGTACAACTGAGTCTCGATTTGTTTTGCTTTGTACCATACCATAGTGTTTCTCTAACCAGATTATGTACATGTGATCAAAGCTGGCAACAACGGGACTCTGTCATGATGCAAACGTTCTTTTTTAGCTCGGCTGTTTTCGGAGAAAACCCGAGGTATTGTTATAGCCAGCTCGTCGTCCGGCGTCTGCCGTCCGCCGTCCGCGTCGTGCTAAAACCTTAACATAGGCTCTAAAATCAACGTGCTTCCACATACAACTTTGAAACTTCATATGTAGATGCACATTGAGGAGTTCTACACGCCACACCCATTTTTTGGTCACTAGGTCAAAAGTCAAGGTCCTTTCTGACAAGCTTTAATTTATTTAAAACTGCACCCACATCCGAGCGTTGGCACCCGCTATGCGATGCTCTTATTTTTTTTTATATATAAGATTATTTTATCTATTCAACATTATTCAGGTGAGCAATCTACAGCAATTCTTGTCCTCTTGTTTTGAAATTCATGTTCGCTTATTACCGGTATGTGTATATTGTGTGCATATTGTTTTACCGCAAATGCTTACATCGATCATAAAGTTGACTAGAACGTGAGGTACCGTAGTCGCAAAATACCGATTAGTTTTAATTCAAAAGAAATATGACAAGACATATAGTGGAACGTTTTCCATTCAGAAAACAGTATAAATTCTACATCACAACTTTGTTATATTGAATTATTACCCATTTGAAATAGTATACATACAGTTTGAACCTTAAACAGAAGTCCGACCTAATGTTGAAATACATCCAACTCACATGAAAGATTTGAATAACAAATTGCTTGCGAGTACAACAGCCTTTACAATTAAGCTTTAATACAGATTATCGATAAGACCTATTCATAATTCACATAGTGTATTATCTATGAACAATCACAGGTAAATATATATTTGAATGCAGTTTTATAAAAATATTTTGTGATCGGTGTGAATTGGATATCAAATTTCTAGACCTTATGACTTGTTCATATCGCAAATATACCCAATAATTCATTGGATATTAAACAAATGACATAAGCTTTGTTTTAACAATTCGGCATTCATATGACTCTTATCAATTTTCCGTTATGAATTTATAGACTTTACGTTTGCGTTTATTTACACACCGAGTACCTGCGTTTAAAAGCAGAATATTAATTTGAATAAAACAAAACATATTCTGAAGATAAGCGTGGTAAAATGGATAAAGAATTAAAAGACGAAGAAACACGAAACTGGGTGAAAACTTGTTTGGCACTTCGCTATGTTACCGAGGGAATTGTGTCATACGTGAAAAAAGCATGTGAAGAAAAGTACTTAATTGACATTGACCACTTGAAAGACGTTTGTGGAATATCTGATTATACATGTAATATGTGTAATGTAAAAGAACTTAAACCTTATCATGCTAGATTATTTCCTTGTAAATACCAGCAATACATACGTAGATGCGGATGTCAAGGTCAAAATAAGAAGACATGTTTACAGAACGACATTTGTGGTGTATTTTATGATCTGATAATAGATAATCACGTCAAATCTAATCCGAAATGGTCAAACACCAAATGTGAACTATGGTCGGACCAACGAACGGGACCATGGGAAGTGATGAAGTGCTACATTTGTACACCTGGGTACGAGAAGAAACCAGATATTTTTCAAGCAGATGTCACAGCTCTGGTCCAAATATGTATGAATGACAGAGACCTACAAACTAGATTGGGTTACAGACTGGTGTTGCTGGAAAAGGTAAGTGGTTTGACTTTATATTGACCTTCACTTGTTTTATAAAGTTGTTTGAGGTATTAGCTATTTAAAGATCTCTATTGACCTCTTACAAATTCCATAGCTGCTATTAAACTTCTAACGATACCCAAGGTACACTTATGAGATTCAGGGGTAGCGTGTTTTAAGCGAATGTTCTTCAAGAAAAATAAATTATTTATATTTGTTAACAATATGTATACACGTATTAAATCGTAAAAGAAAAACAATTTACATTAATAAACGTCATTTTATAATCAAAATCTTAATACTGACGTTTATGGCGTAATATACAAAATAAAGGCGCCGAGTCTCTTCAAATACCTTTTAGAATATAAATTGTTGCTTCAGTAATGTATCAGGATGTATCCAGAAAAAAAAGACAATATGTTTTGGAAATTTAACAATGCTTTATTTTGTCATTAAAGCGAGTTTTCTCAAAACGCGATTCAATGCTCTATTGAACCATGCAGTACAGTATACATGAGATATACTAGTTATAACAAAACGTTGCTCTTGAAAACTTAATACGCGCAAGCGATAGAAACAACAACGAACAGAGATAAGTGCGGCAATATAATTGGTATGACTGAAAGACAAAGTCTCGAAGCATTGATTTCTATTTGTTGATCTTTAAATGTTTCCTTTATCTTCGACTTATGCATCTTGTTCCTCCGCAAACTTCTCCACAATTTGATTTAATGCCAGCAAATACCCCCATGTTTGATAATTTCAGTCTTCAGATAAGGTGTTCATTCAGAGCGAGATAATCCTCCTTTGTATTAGCCAAAATATTAGATCTTTGAAATTAGGATCTTATTATTTCACGCCACACACTCAATGCGCAAAATTGTATCATACACTGCTTGCTTTGGAGGCAAGTTATTTCCTCCTGTACAAAAGAAACACGATACAAAGAAATTCAGACGTTTTCCGATATCACCCGAAAAGAACACTTGTTTTATTGCACAAATTTTGATTAATTATGAAAATAATGCTGATTGGGATAGAGCGATAACAGGTTATAGGGTTTGCATAATATTTTTATCATGTGTGTAGATTCGTGAAATCCGTAATGAGGTGTGTCATTCGGCGACAATGCAGATGTCTACAGATTGCTTCAAACAACATGTCAGACATATGAAAGATGTTCTCAGACTCGACATTTTTAAAGGAAACAAAGCAGCAAAAGACGGGCGTAAAAAGCTGAAATCTGTTAGTAGACATTGGGATAATAAGCTTTACGAGCTTTTATTTTAAATGGAATTGGCTTATCCTTTTCTTTTTGAGTAATCAACAATTCAAGAAATCAATGTAGCATTTTAATCGTGTGTTGTCTTTTCATTTAATTGGTCACAGAAAAGCTTAACTTTCTGCACAATAACAGAATTGTCATTCTAGCTTCCTTTCTAAGGGTTAGTTACTTACGTTTTATCTTGCATATTTTTGTCTAACAACAAGTATTTATTTGTCAACAACTATATGAAAATACAAATTGAAAATGGATATATTGTATTTTATGTGTTTGTAACTAAGCGTTCTTAACTATTATAATTTTGTTTACATCGTTATTAGTTAAAAAAAGAAGCGAAACAGGTCACCGTTGAAGATGAAATGAACGCGAGGGAAGATACTATTGCTGCAATCAAAGAATTAAAGAAATTAATCGAGCAAAGTGAAGACAGTCATGAGATTGCAAGACAGAAAATAGCTCACTTAACGAGTGTTGAGGACAAACACAAAAGGGAACTTGAAAAACAGTTTGATGAAATAACGTCACATTTGCAAGATTTAAAAAAAAGAAATTGTGCAAACGACACAGAGGTTAGATGACCACAAATGCATGTTGAGCAGTATATACAGTACATTATCTTCTCAGAATGAGCAACTAAGCTTCATTTCTAGGGTAAGAACACAATAATGATTACAATAATTAACACTCACATTTGTATAATTAGCAATCAGTATTAAGTGTTGTAGTAGTACACAACTAAGTGTAATCATAATGGAACATATATGCGTGAACCGTTCTTTGTTTCACTATGTTAAAACAGATCGTGCAAAACGAGGCTGGAAAAGTTCTCAAACCGAATGACGCAATTTTAAAAGGTAATCATTCATATAATTTTTATTTTGTGTGAAATGACAACATGTTAGAAAAACAATCGATGTATAGTGAAGTGACACACTTTCATTATATGCTTTGCAATTTAATATAGTGTTTTGTAAGTGAAATTGAAAGTGGTTTTCGTAAAAAAATAAGATGTTGCGATTTTTCTTTGCAATGAATGTAAGTAAAAAAATACCATTATGTTTCCATACATCAATCTACCAGAGTCAGTTACTTTTCCTGACAAATCAAAATACATGTAAACTGTTAACAAACATGTGTTTCCCATAAATCCATGAACTATTTAAAAACTAAAATCATTTAGCAGCAACGACGGGTAGATTGTGACACTTTTGTTCCCACCAAACTCATTTATGATGTTATGTATTATACGTTTTAATGACGTATAAGTCTACAAATGCATGACGTTAAAGCATATTCCTTAAGTTTTTTTTCAGTTATTGTACTAAAGCATAAAATATATAGAGAGGTTCGTCCGCTAGTACATGCATGTTGCTTAATGACACGATTGTTTTGAAATCCTTGATATGAATTATGCTTTCAACTGTATGTTTGCTTCTTGTATTTGAGGTATAAGCTATCGTTTATGCTTTTAATACATATTTATAGTCCCTGCATGAGTACACGTTATTTTATTGATGTACCGAACAAGTGCTCTAAAGAGATTTAAATTCGTAAAGCAATATTACAATGTTTATTCATACTACGTTAGTATATTACGGCGAACCACAAAAAAATCCGTTTTAGCGCAAATTATTGTTCAGGGAGATACCTATGACAGGTTTACACTGATTTACGGGATGTAGAATATTACTTTTGATGACAGAAAAATATATTGGCGTCCTTGCTTGTTGTACCGATAGTCTCTGCCGCGAAGAGCTGCTTTCATTGGAACAGTTGATAAATAAAGAACATGATTTATTAATATTTGCAAATCGCAACTTGAACGTGCGACCATGTATGTATTCCGCTTATGCGGTATGCGAGGGATTGGGTTGTGAACCAGCAAAAATCAGCACCAAGAAATGGTTTAGTGAAAAATTAAGCACTTATTGCACAAAATGGAAAATGGCGAAATAAACGATGAGCTATGAAACAATCCAAATGCCCCGATGCAGCTTTCAATAGGAGTTGTGTGTGTGTGAGTGGGGAGGGGGGAGCACGTTTGCATTCAACTGATCCGAAAATCGAAAATGCACGAACTAATTCCCTCCAGTGATGCATCTTATTATTGTCCTTATTCCAAAGAGCCTATGCATTGATTGCGCGTCGAGGCCTGCGTGTTCGCAGATGACAGCGTATAGATCGCTCTCGCGGTTTCACTACATCGCTGTAGTAATAACATTGCCATGTTGTTTTTGTGATGTGTCAGAATTAATACAGAGTGCTCGAAGACCACTTTATACTGTACGTATACAGTCCGTTCCAGACGATCACATGAAAGGTCAACAGGCAATCTGTACAACATGTTTCACTTTGGCTCAATATTGAAATCGTAAAACTAAGGGTGATCAATTTAAGTCACAGTTCGCGGAATAGATCGTTGTTTTGCATATAAATCGTATAGCGAGAAATCAACTTTACATAAATTCATTGAAAAATATTTTGTATCGAGGTTGACATCGAAAACCTGGTCAAAATCGGTTTTGAATCGATAAAATAATATATAAATGATCATAAATACATGCAATAGGCGAAAACCATTGCAGCGTCGTGAGTTATGAAAATTATATCTGTATTTAGCTTTCGCTAAACATTATAAGCATATGGAAGATAAATACATAGATTAAGCAAAAACGTGGCGTTGCAACTCAGTTTCCGTCTGTAATAGATGTACATGTTGTATTTGCATTTGTTCTTACCTTCTCTCCGCTAAATTCGCCCGTATCCGCAATTTTGTTTGTTTAGGTTTGACTTAACTTGTCGAATCATGAATATTAATCTCTTAATCTCTCTCTCTTTCTCTTGATGGGACAGAGAGAGGAGAGAGAGATAAGGAGAGAGAGAGAGCGAGAGAGAGAAGAGCGAGAGAGAGAGAGAGAGAGAGAGGAGAGAGAGAGAGAAGGAGAGAGAGGAGAGAGAGAGATGGAGAGAGAGAGAGAGAGAGAGAGGAGAGAGAGAGAGAGAGAGAGAGGAGAGCTCGCTCTCTCTCTTCTCTCTCTCTCTCTCTCTCTCTCATTCTCCTCTTGCTCTCATCTCACCTCTGTCCTCTCTCCTGTCTCTCTCCTCTCTCTCTCTATCTCCTCTCTCTCTCTCTCTTATCTCCGCTCTCTCTCCATTCTCTCTCTCTCTCTCTCTCTCTCTCCTCTCTCTCTCTCTCAAATGGCAAAAACAGTAGAATTTGTGAAATTAACTCCTTAGTTTGAATTCATACTACATGTTTTCGTGTTAAATCTTGTATAAATAATGCTTTTTATTTGATCATACTTGTATTTGTTATGAAATAACCAAATATGAGGGACCGTCAACCACGAATGACGGAAAAAGAAAAGTTCTAAACTACCGTATTTTTACAATTATTAGTTTATATTGATTAAAACACCACGACTGGTATATTAGTTTGTGGTTGGGGGTCGCTTTAAAAACAACTACAATGTCTTTTGCTCTCTCTGGTGGGTTCTCCAACTTACTGACTATGCCCAATTTAGGTAGTAAATATATACCAAAAGATTTCTATGTAATTGACAAACAAATTAATAAAGACATGGTTGTCACCTAATGAACGTCTAAATCGCGGGCTAGAAATATAACATTGTCATTAAACATCCAGTGGGCATCAATCGTTTTACGAACGTTGCTGAAACGTAATATTTAGGTCGCAAAGTCGGCAACCATTACCGAACGTTGCCATAACGTTGCATACAAAACGTTACTAGGACGTTTCATCATAACTTTGCACGGACTTTTCAGAAACGTTGCATTCAGATCGCGACATCAGTAACCACTTCTGAACGTTTCTGCAACGTTGCACGCGAAACGTCGGTGGAACGTTTGAGAAGGATGTTGCAACAACGTTGCTTCTAGGTAATTGTGCACTTTTGTAGCGTCTGAAGTTTTTCGGCAGTTTTCTCCCTTGAATTCAGTATCGCCGCTAGTTTTTTCGGCGTAACTGTATAAGCCAGCTTTTCACCTTACCTGACCTTTGTAAGTGTCCAATAAAATTCAAATAAAATTTCCCACGGCTAGATACGAATGAATACACTTCATTTATTAAATTGGCTGATGTGAACATACCACCAGGACATTGGAAACATGGACGTGTCTTTGTAACACTGTTTTACTGCATGAAACAATTAGATAGAACAGTTTTACACTCAACTCTCGACATCAACGCAGTTTGTGCGTGCACCTTTTATTGACGGTGCAGCATCGTCCAAGGTATCATAACCATCTAAAAAAAATCACAATGGCGACCTATGTAAAAGACCGAGCCAGTCCGATTGAGATAACTCGATTTTTCAGTACTTCCCTTTTGCATTCGCCACTGCGTAGGAGATTGCTCGTCATTGATAACACTCTCCTAGCAGAGTTGTCGTTAGTGTTTCAACATTCAACAATGGCCGCCCCCATGAGAGTCTCGATTCAAAACGTTCTTACTGCATAAATTGGCTTGTTTCGCTATTTAGAAGCTGTCATTTAGGATATATGAATGAGTTATTCACTAAATCTCCGCTTATGACAACAATAGTTGGAATTCGAAGGATATATACTCCATGAGAATGAAGGACTTTCTGGATCGAAACAGCTTGACACGGCAAAACTGGCATACTGGTATTTTTAGTTATCAATATAAGTAACATTGTGCTTTATAAATTGTATTCGAGCATTTTGCGACTTATTGAATGACTATGATACCCGATATCAACATTTCATCGGGGATTTGCAGATCACCAAGCTGTCCTGAAATTCAACATTGATTTCAAACTCTTTACTGGTTTGTACTATTTCTTAGTGTTAGTACTTTTTATCATTTTAAAGTTAAATTAACTGTGTCACAGTAAAAGAGACATTAAGGCGATTGTGGCCAGTTTGGATCTAGATCAGCCTGCAGTTGCTTGAAAGCTGTTTGCTTAAAAGCGTTTTTCTGACAATAACAAATAATTTAATTGGATACTGATTTGACTGCGCTTTTCCTGTGACCTGGCTCAAATAATAGAATTGTCATTAATCAAATTATTTATTTCGAACATTAATCAATTGTTTTTCTTGTCCCTCGGGATCAATGACTCCAGCACTTTCCTGTTGAGAATTTAATACTGCTAAAGGCGATGCTAGGGGGCGTGAGAGATGTTGCACCTTCCAGTATCGCTCGATTGTTCATTGTCGGCTCGGGTACTACGTACATGTACCCCGGGTACTCTTAAGTATACTTACATGTATAACGGGTACGGTAAATATACTAAAATGTACCCGGGAAATTTAACCCTAAATCAGTCGTTGTCGACTATTTTTTTGTAATAATTATATATACACATTTATGTCAATTTTCTATAGAATGGCCTCTATATTATCGGAACACATACTCAAAAAGCATGTTGATGCAGTGTTTTTTGAAGAGAAGTAAGTAGTACCAGAGCCGACAATGACCAATCAAGCTCCATTATCCCTCATGAACCGAATCAAAAAACCGAATCGGCAATATTTGACTTAATTTTTGGCTTGGTTGCTCTCGAGGGATCGAAAATTTCAAAATCTTCCTAAAAGCCCTACGGGTTTGATCCCCAGAAGCGACATTGAAAACTAGCATACTTTGTTATTTAAAAGGCTGCTAAACCTGATATTCAATGATAATGTGAATTTTCTCTCACATGATGTTCATCAGTCATATTATATAAAAACTTACAGCAGTAGTAAACAACTGGACAATAATTAATGAACGCATCTTTCATTTGTCTTTGACACTTTGATTTTGACATGGCCTAGATTTAAATATGTGACTGGACTCTACCAGCACTCTTGTAACAGAGCTAAAGTTTAAATGTACCATTTAAGATCACCTAAATCCAGATTTGCTATTAAAGACGTGTGGAAAGTTTTAAGGGTGTGACAAGTAAGCAAAAATTTGTCATTACCCAGAGGCCACAACTGATCTATGACTGTATTAAAACAAGAAAAATCAGTGCCTGATTTAGATTTCCTTAGATAGTTCAATAAAAACTAATTTCATAAGCCTGGTAACAGTTTAACGGTAATGCTGCCAATGTGGCACACCAGGGCCTTGAATTTGAAATCTAAGACATGCATGGTCATTTCTTCATGAAATCAGGACACAAAATTGTATTTTAAGTCCTTAATTGACCTGGCTATAGTTCTCAGATTATTATAAGCTCAATCAGTATATTTATAACATTATTTATGCTTTGTGTATTGTACACATATACACAATCATGCAGTTACATGATAGTAATAAATAATATCAAAGCTACCCATACTATAAAGGTCATTGACAAAGCCTATGGTCAAAATGTGAACACATTGAGTGTAATCGCCCTCTCGTGCCAGCAAAAACAACACGTTGACAGGTTGTCATTTTTGACAGTTCTACTTTCACTTTCATTTTGTGATATCAAACTATTAACAATTATGTGGCTGAGAAAAATATCGCCATTGCTTTTTATTCCCCCGGTAGGGTGGCCTATATCAGTTGAACTGTCAGTCAGTCAGTCAGTGTGTCAGTCTGTCCGTCCGTCCGAAAACTTTAATGGCCATAACTTTTTCAATATTGGCGTGCATGCGTATCTCATAGAGCTGAACATATTGATTGGTGAAAGGTCAAGGTCATCCTTCAAGGTCAAGGTCAAAGGTCAAATTTTGCAATATTGAAGATAGCAACTCCATATTCGGCATGCATGTGTATGTCATGGAGCTGCACATTTTGAGTGGTGAAAGGTCAAGGTCATCCTTCAAGGTCAAAGGTAAAATATATGGCTTCAAAGCTGCGCAGCAGTGGGCATTGTGTTTCACAAACATAGCTCTTGTTTAATATATTTTCTGCACATTTCTTCAAAAAACTTACATCAATACACGATTTTCTTCGTTAATTCAATCATTCCTGACAGACTTGTGTACATATTTCGCTAACATTTTGACGCGCGTAGGTAGGACCGCATTACCGCTTCCGAAATGTGTATTCATACTATTGCCTTCGAGGAACTTATCTGATGTTTAACGGAAAGGGCCGAAAACGAGCGAGTGTGGGTCAAGTTCCCCACAGGTACTAATTTCCCGATCCCCCAATTTTTTTTTTCCGTACCTAAAATTTTTCGTACCAAATTTTTTTTCGTACCCAATTTTGTTTTCGTACCCAATTTTTTTTTCATCCCAAATTTTTTGTTCGTACCCAAATTTTTTTCGGTCCCAATTTTTTTGTTCCCAAATATTTTTTCGTACCCAAATTTGTTTTCATACTCAATTTTTTTTTCGCACAATTTTTGTACCAAATTTTTTTTCCTACCAACATACACAATTGTGGTGATTGTGGTGATGTAGATAAACTTAACTTGATGCTTTTATATCCATCCTCTCAAAAACATCGTCACACCAGTACTGTCAGTACTTTGATTTTCAGAGGATTGCTAGCGCCAGTATCAGGGTCAAATCGCGGCCAGTGAAATAATCGTTATATAATATAGACGCTTTCGCGTAAACTAGGTGAAGTGTTTGGGTTATCTGGAAGACTTGTTGTCAGAAGCAATAAATCACTTTCTCGGGTTAACCTTCTCAAAGGGCCGATCTCAGCATGTTATCTCATTAACAGCTACAGACCATTATTGTATTGCTGATAAGGGCTGAAGTCTATCTGACTTAAGAATCTGGCATATACCATGGACTGTGGAATTTCTTTAGACCAGAAATATGTTAAATGAAATTATTAAATGAAATTATTAAATGAAAATATTCAGCGATATAATTATGGTATGTCAATACTAGATTCTTAATGTGCTTTCAACAATATCATGATAAATAATATTTTTGATTAATTTAACAAGAATTATTCCACCATATTGACTAATGTATAAAGCATAAGCGCGATGATTCTCGATACTGTTAATAATCGACAAACCACTAAAACAGGTTTGTTCGAAGAACGCGCGTATGAATATTTAAAATATGTACGGATACTTCGCGTGTGACTTAATGTTTTAATTTCACTTCCATTCTTCGTTTGGTTTTCTGTTTTGTATCTATAGGTTTATGAACAGCAATATGTAATAATGTAAAATAAGCCGCGAAAACTCCGCGTAACATCCCGTACTGCGTGTGATGCAGCTAAGAACTGCACAGAAAAAGACATTCGCTATCTGTGATCTCATTCATTGAACTCTTTACCTTTCACCAAATCCAACCACAATCAACGCCGTATATCTTTTTTAAAGATATTTCTTGTTTACCTTGAATTCAGTATCGCCGCAAGGTGGAATGTATACGTTTTTTTTCAAATAATTATTTTGCTTGTAGGATAACATTTGTTAACTATCGATCTGTGAACTTTTAACGACAGAATATAAAAATTAAAAGAAAAATTCGAACCACGTTGTTTAATCTCGCTTGTTAACGCATGCGCGAGGCGTCGATTTGCGGTCTTTGTTTTTTTGTTTTGCCGGCCAGTTTGAATGTTTGTGCGTAGAGCGATAGTCGGAAGGATAACCAGAAAATCACCAGTCAAATTCGAAATTAAAGTATATCTGTAAATCAGAAACACATCCTTCTTCGAGAAACGAGTGGTAATTAAGTGTACAGTTCTTTATAATAATACAGTTCCTGCATCGCATGAATGAAAAGATGATTTTTTGTAAATTTTAGAAATTCATTTTTTTAATTTTACAGATCAGTTGCTTAAACTTAAAGATGCTTAAGATAAACTTTTATTTATATCGCTGGATAAAATAAATTGTCATTTAGCAAAATGAATGGACTAAAGGACATTCCCTACCAAAAAAGTAAAACAGAAAATGTTTTGTTTTCGTTGAACTATTGAATATTTATTTCACTCGTGGATATACACAATTTGTTATATAACTCGTGGTTACGCCACTTGTGATTTATTTATATAACAACTTATGAAATAAATTTCGATTTAACACCGAAATCAACAAATGTCCTTTGCGTGTTTACTCCATGTTTGCTTGTAATGGTGTTCTGTAGTAATATAATTATTTGAAATATTGAAAGTTACATATTTGGTTAATAGTCTGGAATAAAAACTGCACGTTCATCTTTTACGCTATAAAATTAACAAATTGTTTCTCAACCTATGCCCTTTCGTTTTTATTTGTGAGCGTTAATTAGCTCGCAAATAATGCAGACGCAATTTTGCAAATCAGTATGAGCTTAGCTATGGCAGGAACCGTAACCCGTTACTGCCTGTGTGGATGACTCCAGTTAAATAAGCAGACGACGTCTGATCTAAACACCGCATCTGCCTATTTATAGTTCCCACTGGTTAACTACATTGTATGTATTCAAAAGTATTAAACAGCTAGTGTTTATCATTGAAATATGTACATATTGGCAGCTTTCAGCGAACACGGGGCTTAATGCATGTCAAATAATATTAGCCTGTGCACAGTGATTAGTGTATCAATGATTTGGAAAAAAAAACACATCTCGACCTGTGCTTTAAGACACACTCTTTATAAATTTGAATTGGTTGTGGTCATGTCAAACTTTCGATATAAAAAGCTATAACATAATATTGAAAACTTAGTTGGGTCTAAGATTATACAACAGCGAACAAATTCAGTGCCTTCAGCGCTTTGATTTATTCAAATTAATTGTATGCAAAACATTTACCTTACTATGTGTTAACTATCGCATCCACCTGTTAAAGCTTGTTCATTTTAACAATAAGCTTTTTCTTGGTAAACAAAGGAAAAGCCCATATTCACTATAACTAGGGTTATTGTTAATTCGAATGTTTATTTCTATATTATTTATGTAATATTAACAATTATTAGATAAATAACCATATTTATATATCTTGTCCAATTGGTTACAAAGAACCAATTATAAATTGTCTTGCAGCATCCTCCTATATTAAATGCAAAATTTATGCTTCGAGTTTCAATTGATAATTCGTGTTATTAAGAAGCGAATCTATTTTCTAATTACAGCTTAAGATGGTATACAAACGTAACATGTACATTGTTTTTCACTTGTTTGGACAACGTTTTGAAAGTATCTATACAAAAGAGTCAAACAAAGTACTATAAAAATATGAAAGACAAATTCAATTTGCTTCCTTGCACATTTTTATAAAGTGTCTGCGAAACAAGTTATGAGATTGTTTAGCCTTAAATCTTTACTTGTAAGAATAATTAAAAAATAAGGTGGTTACAAAACAAAAATCAACTTAACTGTGAATGACAACAATTCCTTTAGATATTAGCTATTTGTAGAATTCAGTATATAATAGAAATGATGTATTTTATTACCTTCAAGCATTGTCTAAATGTAAAGATTTAAAAGATTAACTTTCAATTCGTTCGAGGCATACATTTTTAGGAAACATCAAGGTCATAAATTATCTTAGCACCATATTTAACAGAGGATATACCGCTCATAAAGTTTGAATAGTCAATGCTAAAAACACTCCTTTTAATATGAGTGTAATAAGGTAGCCTATAATGATGTTGTTACAGTTTTAGAGAGAATAGAGAGGAAATGCGATACAATTGCTAACCCGTCTTTCAACCAAATACCATTCGATGACATTAGTAAGTAACTAAATTGGAACACGGATCTTTTTATATTTGCAATTCTTAGTGTTTCTTTTACGAATATTTTAACTATGTTTATGCATTTTATAATCAGAATAATATGCCATAATGTTTATTTTCATAACATCGTGCAGAATTAAAACTTGTTATCGAAATGAACGACAAAGACGAGGCGATGATTTCAGCATATGTAGTAGAATCAGCGAACGGTATCAAACCGAATGTACCGCGTACCCAGTTGCAACAGTGTCTTGAAACAGCACTCAACAAGCTGAAAGAAGGTTGGTTGAAATTCGTGCGAAATATAAGTTATATATGCCTATGAATAACAGCATCGAGGTGGTTAATATTTCACGGAATTTAAAGATCTGTATAGTGAAACCATAGAATGTATAGTTTTAAGAGTGGAGTTTTTGTTAATGATGTATATATATATATATATATATATATGTGTGTGTGTGTGTGTGTGTGTGTGTGTGTGTGTGTGTGTGTGTGTGTGTGTGTGTGTGTGTGTGTGTGTGCGTGCGTGCGTGCGTGCGTGCGTGCGTGCGTGCGTGCGCGCGCGCGTGCGTGTGCGAGTGCGTGTGCGTGTGCGTGTGTGTGTGTCAATATAATATCTATATGTATTTGGGTATTTTATGTTTATAGGCTTTGACGTTAAAATTCACGAAATAAAGCACAAATGTGTGGCAATTCACCTTGGATTCCCAACATTGAAAAGATGGTTAGAATTCCTACATGGGTACTTCAATGGTGACATTGGGAATATTTTTGTACCATTGCAAGAACACTTGAGGTACCTTTGCTTTGAGGATCTTGAGTTTACCGTTGTTGTCTACGAAAAAGACTTTATAAAATGCTCACAAGCAATATGTAAGTATACTATTTAATATTATCTACTAATTAATTACTATTCTCAATCGAGTGTTTTGTATTGAAATATTAACATAAGTACATAGCCTAGAAAAGTTAATGTTTGCCCTTGTCATTGTCAGCCGTTGAACTAGACACTTTAAGTTGTGGGAAAATACTGCATTTCGAACACGAAGAAACGGAAAAAAGTCCAGTGCGTGTTGAGGAAACAACCTTTGGTACAGCTTCTGAAAATTTTGACTTACGGAATGAGTATGCACGTACGTATGCATGCAAAGCACAGAAACACACACGCGCACAAATGCACGCGCGCACACTTGATGTTTTATGAAGGACACAGTTTTAATTGGAATAATTGTATTCATATCATTATAAATAACATGCACACAAACTGAAACATAAGCATAAACTGAATAACCTTTTATTTGTTAAATTTCACCTAACTAACTACCTACCTACCTAACTAACTAACTGATTAACTAACTACATAACTAGCTTACTGACTCACCGACCGACCGACATGCAGGCAGGAAGGCAAACTCACCGACCGACAGACTCACCGACAGACTCACCTACCGACAGACTCACCAACCGACCGACAGACTCAACGACCGACAGGCACACTCACCGACCGACCGACAGACTCACCGACCGACAGACTCACCGACCGACAGACTCACTGACCGACAGACTCACCGACCGACAGACTCACCGACGGACAAACAGACTCACCGACCGACCGACAGACTCACCGACCGACCGAAAGACTCGCCGACAGACTCACCGACCGACCGACCGAACTCGCTGGCTGGCTGGCTGGCTGCCGGCTGGCATGCTGGCTGGCTGGCTGGCTGGCTGGCTGGCTGGCTGGCTGGCTGGCTGGCTGGCTGGCTGGCTGGCTGGCTGGCTGGCTGGCTGGCTGGCTGGCTGGCTGGCTGGCTGGCCGAGCGACTGATTTTATTTTATTCATTTGATATGCATCTCTTTACATTTGAAAAGCATACTAAACGACTAAAATGAATGCAATTGTCTTATTATGTGATGGAATCAAATTGGAATTTGGAGATTAGCATTGGCAAGATAATACAACGGTTGCTTTGCAGCTGGCGAACTAGAGACGCCTGACACGGCACCAGAAAACGATCCGGATCAGACAGTTAGAGGTGAAGCCTTTTATAAAATGAAAGCGGTACATAAAAAAGCTCATATTCGCAAACATAGTATATATATTAGGGTGTTACATGATGATCTCGTAAGATTAGCCAGCATGAACAGTTTTATGAATTCGGGGAAGAAAAATACTAAATATGTATTGCAAAATATGTTATTCAAGAAGGCACGCAACCAAAGTGATAACCTAGCGGATTATAATGGGGCGTTCATACTTACATTCTAAATAAGACTATAGTGAACAGAACTAGTTTTTATTAATTATTCACATCATTATAAGTAAGCTCGTTTAATCCCTTAAAATAGATTAAATAGTGTTGACATTTTTAGAAACATTTTCAGTAGAATAAGATATATTCCTAAGCATCTGATCAAACTGCATTAAGGAATAATAATTTCCTGGTTAAATTGAAAACCGTTCTTTAGAACATGTCAACAATAATCGTTATAAAAACACAAATACAACAAGCGAATTAATATGATTATAATATTCAATGTCAGTGTTCCGGTACATTCATCTTAATAACTCCAAGTTTTCGAAAACTCTTAATTTACGGACAAAACAATTATTTGTCGAACAAACTGGTTTTCGTCAATAGTTAAGGATTATACATTTTCGGACAGTTTATTTTACAATGCTATTTGACAAAGATTCTTCCTGTTTTGCTATCTGGTAAAAGCTCTATCATGCGTTTTTACAACCGGATTTAAGTCATAAAACCTTGGAGACGAATGCCTTAAGGCCATAGACAATTGCGTATGCGTTATTGAATAAATAACTCTGTTTACCGGTGATAGACAATGGTTTCACTCACAACAGCGTAAAGTGACAAAAACATAACAGTAATGTACTCTTAACGACGTGGTATTTGACAAGCACGTGATATCATTCGTTAAAACAATTGACGCTTTTTACAGTGCATACTCGTATATCCGATCGTCCAGGTATTATTTTTTGAGTGTCTTTAAATTGTCGACCATCTGCATTTTTAAAATATTTTGTGTATCTAAATTTTTTGGGGAAGAAAAAAATGATTATTGTTAAGTGTCCGAAAACTTTGAGTTATGAGTGTAATATTTCGAAAGTAAGAATCCACATACAACCAAAGCTTTACATATGAGTTCGAAGAATCAATGTGGATTTCCCTAGAATGTAGCTTAATATACAATATATAATTTTCCTGGTAAACATAAATTATAATTTGCGGATCAACAGTATGCACACAAAAACATTTCTTTACTTGTTATATTAATCTAGATAATATTTATCCAGTGGGCTCGAATAAGAGCAACCATTAAAAACATTATCTATGAAATGCGTTTGCTAAAAATACTCTACAACGGTATGTACCATTACATTAAAACGAACATTTAACAATGTATCCAACAATTTTTTTTCACAATTTTTGTGCTACATTTAACATATACTTTTAGCTGAGTTAAACCTGTTTTATTTAATTGTAAACAATGTCATGTTTTTTGTTTGAAGACATTTTTATTTCTCATACAAATTGGTTGTATAGTCTGCGAAGTTCAGTATTAATTAAACACGGGAAACTTATGTTAACCTCAGAAAATGACGGTACATCACTTTATAGAGACTAAAGTATTGTAAAATGCTTTTTGTATCATTAGAATGTTCAACTACAGTGATTTCTGACGAAATTAGGACACACACACACACGGACCCAACACTGTACATGAAGTTATTGAATATAATTGATATTCTTGAAAATATAAGCAATTTGAAAATATAATATGTCAACAAAACGCAACGGAGCAGATCAGCAAGTTATATACTAAGAATCAACTTAGGAATAATAATACATGCTAAAAAGGAGAATAAAAGCTACAAGACTATTACTCTATTTGATAATATCCAGATATCACTGTTCTGGAACATTCTATGGTAAACCAAAAAGATTTCGACAAGAAAATGCATCGTTTCATTTTCAGCCGCCGAGCAAGAGACACCCAGTCGTTTGAGGGCAAAAGGAACAAACAGTGAGTATGTAGACGATAAACGTCAGTAAAATGTTAAATGAAACACGTTTATATTCTATGAATTGTATTTTATCACAGGCTGCTAAAACTGTAGGTATAAAGTATCGCAATAATTTACGTAAATTTGGTAGATATATTGCCATTCCGTAAGAGTAGTCATTTTAAAAAATTATATGATAATTATTGAATATAGGCGGATACTGAAAACTTCTATTCGAATGATTTTATTAGAGCATTATACATGTTCCTTGCGTCTTATGACCTGATTAGTACAGAATATCGGGTTTTTTTTGTAAGGAAGTATGTTACTTTCAGATAGCATGAGTACAAGATAAAAACACAGAGAGCCTTTTACAGTAATACTGTTTTTTTTGCAAATTATATTGCCTAGACGACGCAAAGTATACACCGATTTTCAAAAGCTGCATACTAAAATATGTTATTTCTTTATTATCAGTTTTCTATTTATTATTCAGTCATGTGTGATGAAACGTTCTTTAAATCTAGACTTTTTATCATTGTCCATAACTGTATCTGCTAATTGCTAAGTATCATCTTATCATCATATGCATATTCGGTTATAGATTCTGTATGCATAGAATAGCTATAAACTGAATCCGAAATGCGTCATATTTGTTTTAAATACATTCGAACACAAAACTTGTGAATGACGCGATCGAGTAACATTTCTGCTTAATACTATCAAACACGGATAGCCATTTAGTTAACAACACGTTTAGTTAAAGTATAAACTGTTGTCCCTCTATTATGTTCATAATATAGAAGACTAGTTATTAATACCATGCATATACGCGCAAGATTTGCCGTCAGGCAATTATCCACAGAATTTCGACTTTTTTTGTGACATGCATCACGCTGATTGGAAATCTGTACTATACGGTGCTATGTTCTAAAATCGTGTCAACAAGACGGAATTCAGCTTATTCTTGCATTAATATTCAATTAATTGATCATTTATAGTAGCTATTATTGTGCACAGGTGAGTAATACACACATAAGTTATCAATTTTATATTACATGGAATATATAATATATTTTATTGCTTTTTGAATTTTATTTTTTTTGCTGTGGAGATACTAAGGAATGCATTAATGTCTATTACTTAAAAAACATACTTTAAGGGTCTTGATAATGCACTTTTTTCTCGTTTAAAATTAACCATTCAATCGCAAATTCTTACAGTACCTATTCGACACCAATGCACCCGCAACGATAAAAAATATATATGACAGCTTCCTGTTTCTAAACTTATAACATGATACATGCATTTACAGATTACCATAGCAGTTCTTCTTCTAGCATTGATAAAGGTAAGTAGATAGCTAACGGACTCTTGAATTTATTTATTTAAAAAGTCGATCAAATAAACATTACTTTTGTACCTAATATACATCAACGAGGAATGTTTTATTGATCCCAATTAACAATAACATGAAGTTAAATATTTGAAGTTAAATTTAAAGACTATTAATCAATTCAATGACATCCAGATATGACTAGTCTTGAGCATTCTATTCTAATCCGGTGAGATTTTGACAAGAACATGCATCGTTTGATTTTCAGTCGGCGAACAAGATACGTCTAGTCGGGTATGGACAATTGAAACCAGCAGTGAATATGCAGACAATAAATGTTAGCAAAATATTATGTAAAGCACGTTTATATGCAAAGACTTGTATATTATCAATCGGCTGTTCAAACCATAGGTATACAGTGCCGCAATTACAGCATGTGCATTTTTATTGATATATGGCAATTCCGCTGTAATACTCGTTATTCAACGACAAACACCAAGACAAAAATAAACCAAACGTTAGCTTTCTTAAGTAGAAGTAGTAGAAGTAGTATTTGTAGAACTTTTATTTTAGGCAAAACTATCGGTTAAAGTAGTACATGTAGATATAGTAGTAGCAGTGGTAGTTGTAGCAGAAGTGGCAGTAGTAGTATTACTTGTAACAGTAGTTGTACAAGCAGTTATGTCAATTGTCGTACTTACTGTTGTTATTTTTTAAGTGATTATGTTTGTTATAATTAATAGTATTTATAAAAAATATTGTAGTAGTAGTAGCTAGCACCATGGCAGCTAAAGAACCTTTTCCAATGTTCAAGCCATTCAAATGCAAAATTGAGGCTTGTCTGCGCAACGGTGAACGACCATTTGAATGAATATTGAATTAATGTTTATAGTGTTTTAAATTCATTTATCTGATTTGTGTGTACTGGTACTGCTACTAGTATTATATTTTGTGTTGTTTTTGTTTCATACATTGGTAGTAGTAGTAGTAGTAGAAGTAGTAGTAGTAGTAGTAGTGAGGTAGTAGTAGTAAAAGTAGTTGTAGTAGTAGTAGTAGTAGTAGTAGTAGTAGTAGTAGTAGTAGTAGTAGTAGTAGTAGTAGTAGTAGTAGTAGTAGTAGTAGTAGTAGTAGTAGTAGTAGTAGTAGTAGTAGTAGTAGTAGTAGTTGTTGTTGTAGTAGTAGTAGTAGTAGTAGTAGTAGTAGTAGTAGTAGTAGTAGTAGTAGTAGTAGTAGTAGTAGTAGTAGTAGTAGTAGTAGTAGTAGTAGTAGTAGTAGTAGTAGTATGACCAAGATTATCGGGCATCGTGATGTCTTTACCCAGTTAGTAACTATTTGTAAATATGTGCACTATTTGCCTTTGCCGTTTTAAGCCCATTCAATGCATCGACCGTTCAAAAAGTGTGATCCCAGCTTTAGTAACATATTTATGTATAGCGTTGTTTGATATGTATTACCATTCATTCTAATTTTAATTGTACAGAGTAACACGAAGTAATATCTTGGAAAAATGTATTGACTTTTATAGTTTCATGTCAATTACATTTGGCATTATTTAAACCACATTGTTCTGGGTCGTTTACAATATATTTTGTCACCACATAATATGTCCAGTAAAGCAAGCTCCTTAGTGTTTATAAATGCATATTATAGTCTTTAAAATGCTTTGAATAGAACGTACCATGGCTCTGTTCCCAGCGTTAATAATGTTATGTTAATTATTGATTTTCGGTAATAAAATAAGTGTGGAAGATCAAACACTTCTCTCATTATCACGTTTTTTGGATTGTAGTTATTCGCTATATTTCAAGTGAATGTTAAAATACTACATAGGCGTTAGATCAAACTGTTTATCACTAATGTTTATTTGAATAATTTGAAGTTTATTATTGTGTTTTCTTTTTAAATTATCAACAAAATGTGAGATGTAGTTTTGTTCTTCATGGGCGTGATCTAAAGAAATCGTAGTAGTTGTGTTTGTGTGCTTGATTCAGAACTAGTGTCAAATCCTTAAGATAAGTGCTACCCGAAAAAATAGATTTTTCTGCTTATCAACTTCGCTTTGGTTCCGCTCTCTAAATGCTGGTACAGTAACCAAAAATAAAATTGCTTTTCCAAGACTAGTAAACCTCTTTACATAATTGAACGGCCAAGTGTAAAAAAAATAGAAAGTTAAGGAGAAAACATCATAAAAATTCAATTTTCAAATCATTATAACTTATCACTTCATACTAAATGCTGTTAGTGTGAAGGCACTTGAGTTTAAAACGTCGTTAATAATATAAATATATCCCGTTCAATAGTTTACCGACCGTTTTATGACTGACATTGTATATCAGAAATACTATACGTTGAACTTAAGTTGACCGGCAAGACTATTGAAACCAGATTCCATATTTGTGTGATGGTTTCGTTAA
Source organism: Dreissena polymorpha (assembly GCF_020536995.1). Classification (NCBI taxonomy): domain Eukaryota; kingdom Metazoa; phylum Mollusca; class Bivalvia; order Myida; family Dreissenidae; genus Dreissena; species Dreissena polymorpha. Next base: position 17,267,779 of record NC_068359.1, on the reverse strand, counting down.
AGAGAAGTTAAACTCATTCAAACCGACGTGTGAAGAATAGCGTGTTTGCCGGCACTATATTAAGTCTCCCTCTGGAGAAGATGATTATGGCTACAGTATCAACTGATATAGTAATTAATTTGTTTTATTATTCTGAATGCTACGGAAACGTATATGGTACACCCCAATAATGTGGTCATGCCGGAATAATTTATATCGACTTACTGTGAAATAACATGGTATGTCGACATAGTTTTGTAGCTTTTCCCACCTTAATTTTACTCGTCATAACGACATTAAGTTGAAGTCTCGACGTAAATGTGTCCGGCTTTTCCCGAAACATATATTTGGTCGACATGATCTAAGTCGACAAATCTACATAATTTTTGGCGTCATGCTCTTGTGAAAATGACTTGTCATCATAGTTTAAGTCGACACGATGAGTTTTTTTTTACGCCATGACACCTTTTTCATATCATGTCGTCATAGAATTTTGACATCATCACATTATTGCAACATTGGTTCATGACTTCCGGGCGTCGAACAGAATTTTAGTTTCTGGTATATTCTTTCGAAACACGCAAGACCGCAGACAGTCCATTTTTACAGCAGGAATGCTTGGTATAAACGTAAAAATAACATACAATGTTTGCAAACAATACATATTAATGTGTTCGTTGGGTTTTATGAGCATTGAGAGAGCTTAAATCTCGATTGATTCATTTATATATTTCTCTTTAACTAATACATGTTATACGAGCGATTCGCTCAGTATATAAAAGAGGGATGGCTGAATGTGGTTATAAAACTATATGGAAACTGGTCAACACAATCACAGATGTCAAAGTTATCCAAGAAACAACAAGGTGTTATTGAAGGTAATTGATCCTGATGGTGTTGCTCTCAGGTCTGCACATCGCCTGCGACGCATAGTCTATACCAATAAAGGCCCTAATTTTACTATACACATTGATGGGTATGTTACGCTAAAGACTTTTGGAATTGTTATACACGGGGCGGTTGATGGATTTTCCAGATGCATATTATGGCTGGAGGCATGTTATTCGAATAATGACCATCGAATTATGGCGGGCTTCTTTGTTAACTTTGTGAAACAGATTGGTCGCGTTCCACGTCTGGTTCGTGACGATGCAGGAACAGAAAACGTTTAGGTACGGGCTATGCATATAGCGTTTAGGTTTAATGACAGAGATAACATGTCTGGAATGAACAGTTACGTGACTGGGAGATCCACTGGTAATAAAAGAATTGAACGTTTTGGGGTAAATTTAAGAGTCAGTTTTACTGTGTTTTGGAGGAACTATTTTAAGGATATGGTAGACAGCGGCTTGCTTCGGATTGATGATCCTGTGCATTTAGAATGCTTGAGATTCTGTTTTATACCATTAATACAACATGATCTTAACTATTTTACCCATCTATGGAATTCTCATCGGATTCGGCAGCAAAGACACATGGAAGCACCAAATGGGATACCGACGGTAATGTACTACCAGCCTGAGGCATATGGAACCTGAGATTTTTTATTTCGGCTTTCTTGCGAATTGGAAGTTTCGTTTCGATGATCAACAAAAAATTGATATTCTTGTTATTGGAATTGATAATGAAGTAGTTAAACGTTTTTTTTCTTTGCTAAAATAAATTCACTCATATTGTTGTACACATTTAAAGACATTGCAAACTTGTCAAAAAACAGATTAATCATGTTCTTCATTTCATTGTAAGATTGCAAAAGAATGAATGAAACGTCACTTATTGTGTGAAAACATGGCGGTCATTTAGTTATGAAATCCTCGTAAATTGTGGAATGTTCCTTTCAAAATATGATTCTTTCAAAAGATTTATTAACATTTCATTTCAAACGTCAATATTTTAAACGAAATGACTGTTGTTAATTTTATATTTAATATTTACACGGGCACACATATATGATATGTTTATTTTGTATTTTCTTACTTGGTTTTCTGTTCCTGAAACTCTAGTGTACATGTATATTGTACATGTTTGAAATAAATGTTCATTATGCAATTCGATCTTTTTTTTTTTGAATGGTCAAATGATTCGTTTTTTAGGAAAAGGAAAATTATTAAAATGTGAAACAAATTTGGGCTATTTGTAGATCAATTTCAGGGCTAGTTAATGTGATCGGTCTTTCTGCGACGTCCGTCAAAATTTTCACTGAAGCGAAATCACCTACTCAGCTGTGTCATTGGCCTCTAACCGGCAAAGTAGGGGGCTTTGTGTTCGTGAAACACAATGCCCCCTACTTTGCCGGGTTGAAGCCATTTATTTTACCATTGATCTTGAAGGATGACCTTGACATTTCACCATTCAAAATGTGCACCTCCATGAGATACGCATGCATGCCAAATATCGAGTTGCTATCTTTAATATGGCAAAATTCGACCCTCGACCTTGAAGGATGACCTTGACCTTTCACCACTCAAAATGTGCAGCTCCATGAGATACACATGAATGCCAAATATCTTCAATATTGCAAAAGTTAAAGGCAATGTTAAAGTTTTCGGACGGACGGACGAACGGACGGACGGACTGACGGACGAACAGACAGACTGATTGACGAACAGACAGACTGACAGTTCAAAAATTATATGCCACCCTTCAGGGGCATAAAAAGTTAAAGTTTTCGGACGGACTAACATACGCCATATATTTGACATTTGACCTTGAAGGATGATCTTGACCTTCACCTTTCACTACTCAAAATGTGCAGCTTCATGAAATACACATGCATGCAAAATACCAAGTTGCTATCTTCAATATTGAAATAGTTATGGCCAATGTTAAAGTTTTCGGACGGACGGACTGACGCCATATATTTGACATTTTACCTTGAAGGATGACATTGATCTTCACCTTTTGCCACTCAAAATGGTCAGCTCCTTGAGATACACATGCATGCCAAATATCATGTTGCTATCTTGAATATTGAAAAAGTTATGGCGAATGTTACAGTTTTCGGAAGGACGGACCTTGAATGATGACATTGACCGTCACTTTTCTCCACTAAAAATGTGCAGCTCCATGAGATGCACGTGTATGACACATATCAAGTTGCTATGTTCAATATTGAAAAAGTTATGGCCATTAAAGTTTTCGGACGAACGGACGCACAGACTGACTGACGGACAGTTCAATTGCTATATGCCACCCTACCGGGGGCATAAAAATTTGAATATTTGTTTACGAGCCGGTATAGTTTTATATGAGTTGTGATACACGTACCTTTTGACTAGATCGGTCTATGGTCTGACCCTATATATATATACTCAACCGGATTATGAATGTGTTATTGAAAGCGAATTATGCATTTGATCGCCAATTATACGTGCAGTCATCATTGTAAAACGACAAAAATGCACGGCGAATATAAAAAGTAACGCTTGACTTTAATTGCATTTTATTTTTCTTGCAGTTGATTACATAATAATAATTGCCCTATGTTTCACTAGTGTACATTATTCTGATTCACTATTCGGGATTTTCGAAACTACATAAGTTGTCTCCCATTCGGGTAGGTATCACGAGAATCCCGGGTAAAAAGCGGTCTGTCTAAAATGCGTATATGACTCATATCCGCGGATATGACCGAAAAGTGCGGATATGGACGAATACAGCCAATATCGACACATTTTCTGCAATGTTCATTTCAATATGTAATATTAAAAAAAAATACACAATATGTGATAAATATGTTATTGTCTCAAAATATAACAGTTTAATAGACATCATTTTTCCAACTCTAAATTCATATCCGCGAACATGACGAAGTGCCTGAAGATTGTATTAGGGCTACACACCACAAACAATATAACCACGCCGACACCACACTTTGTTGTATGAGTTTACATAATGTTTATATAATATACTGAATGTATTATTATTCTTGATGTCGTCTGAAAACTTTAGTATTTAAATATACAATATGCTTTAGAAAATAGCAAAGTACTTTTGGGCCGATTAGCGCCAGACCACAAGTAATTAATGATGTTACTTTTTCCTGTTTATATTTTTATTTGAATACAAAATGTTGAATGTATTTAAATATACTGAATGTTATGAATGCAGTAAATATTTTCTAAAAATGTCACTGTTTCAAGTGGCATTTTTCATTTGAAAATAAATGATGATTTCAAATGCGCGAATATGATAAAATCGACGAATGTGGTTTATCCAATAAAGGATCTACATTTTTAGTGCTATAATAACTTTATGCAAGTTAAAAATATCTTATATTTGAGTGTTACTATTTATTTTATGCTTTCCGGTGGTTTATTGAGAAATATTTGTGAATGAAAACTGATAATTTAACTGTTTCAAACAGTGAAAATTAACACTGAAAATTATCGATAATTTTCACTTTTTACTGTGAAATGACGTCAGTTTTTACGAAATAATGTCATTATCCCAGCGAAAATCTTTAGTTAAACTCTTAACAATGTGTCCAGATTTTCGTAATTCCGTCTTGACAGAGTTGTCGTTCGTGCGGGTATGTATACCTACTTCCGGTGTTAAGGAAAACAATGGGGAAATATTACTGTTCCATCGTTAAATGCCATAATTTAAGCGGTATAATCGGTAAATTTTCAAAAAAAGTAAAATTACATAAATCTCACAAATCCTCATGTACAAGAAAAGCTTGGATGATAGCAATTATCCGAAAAATTGGTTTCCAACGGCGTATAGTCGCGTCTGTTCCGACCACTTTCGAGACGGAATCGGTCCAAACTCTGTTGACGAAAACAAAATTCCTACTGAAAATTTACATCAGCGCAAAGTAGTACCAAAACATGAAAGAAAGCAGCATACATTAAGACAGCCACTTCCAGAAAATATCCCTGTCACCTCTGCCCTATATTTCCATTCGTAAGTATCAGACAGGTAGCATGTTTTGTAGTCATAATCCATATTGTCCACACCATGGTCAAAGGGATAATAAAAATATACATTTCCCCTATAGTTTCATCCATTCCTATAAATTCAGCCACCAAATGCAAGACATATTTGGATAGACGTGAGGTATTTATCTTATTTTTGTCAGAAAAAGTTTAACATGCTATTAAAAGGGTAAAATAAAACAAAAGATCTAGTCAAATTTTGATAATGTATTTCTTTTATTCTATATAATTTAACATGCATGCATACATGTAAGCGTTATGCATATAAACCAACACTTCATGAACATTTCATTACTTATAATGAATAATATGTCCGTCACATAAAATGAAAAATAAAAATAAAAATACACCCACCCGCCCTAATTTTCCCCAAAATTTGGATGATAATCTAGTTATTAATTTTCTATTGCCTAATGTTGAAAATTCCATTACAAATGTCTCGTTTTTTGGTTTATTTTTGGTGTTTTTACTTCCTATACACTTATATTTGTTAATGCAGCATCACCTTACTAAAACAATATCCCGGAAAGAGAAAAATAATGCATTTAAATATCAACCGTACTTTCGTTTAAACAACTGACGACAAAAATGATTCGATTTACGATGTGAATCTTAATTTAGTTTTAGTGAAGATTCGTTCATAAGACACAAAGACACTATTTTGTTTTACGGATCATTTCGGCTTAGAGGAATGGTTGAGTCATGTAAAATATCGAATATTATATATATTTTATAAACGACTGGTAGCAAGATGAGTTGCAGATAATTGATTTAGATTTTTCGTTAACATAATGTTTTATAAGTGAATGTAACAGCTGTAATATTAATCTTAAACATATAGGCTTCGTATTTTAACTTATCGGTGTATTGGATATGAACTGTTGAAACATTAACGAAAAATCTAAAATTTTACCGGGACATGCATTGTTTTTCAATAACATCGCAACTATAATGGTTATAATCATTCTTGAAACATTTAAATGTAGCACTACGATATCATGTGTTCAATAAAATAACATGCATATTTTTACGTACCAATACATAATATATAGTAACAATCAAATATAAGACATTTTTACCTTGCATATTTAATACATATTGTGTATTTTTCATTAAACATTGAAATAAACATAGCAGAAAAAGTGTCGATATTGCTTATATTCGTCCATATCCGCACTTTTCTGTCATTTTCGCGGATATGAGTCATATACACATTTAGACGGACCGCTTTTTACCCGGGATACTCGTGATACCTACCCGAATGGGAGACAACTTATGTAGTTTCGAAAAGGCGCACGAGGAAATCGAGCATCGAGCGTGGGGCTACTTGGATTAATTATGGCACGTGCGACATGTACACAGTCGAAAAGGAGGCGCTTACTAAATTCATGCTGGAATAAATCCAAAGTTATATTGTCTCTTTGCCAAACCATTGAAAACATATGCACATGCAGAATGATAATTGTAATTACATGCATAAGGATTAAAACGCTCGTTTCTTCGCGACATCGATGTAAATAGGTTAGTTTTGGTATTTAATTCGGCTAAATGCAAATAGTTCCTCACAAAAAAAAATCACATTTTCAACTAGAGACAACTAAACATCTTACATTTAAAAGACCGGAAAGCGCGTTCAAGGTAACACTTTAAGAGCTGCAGTGATGTATCAAGCAGATACTATAATGGTGAGCATTAAAATACGATTCAATTTCAGATTTAACAAACGTTGAGCTTCAAATCTTCGCATAGAAGCTGATTATTTAAATGATAAATCTCTAATTCTAAATATCAAATTTAAAAAGATAATGTATAAAACAACATAACAGCTTATGAGTTTCAGTCTGTTCTTCAGTATTTATTCAGAAAAAGTAAGACAAATGAACTAAAGTTAAGGACATGTCCTTAAACAACAAAAACAAGTAACACAAACAAGAGGACTAAGAGGCCCTGGATCGCTCAAATGAGGGAATGATATGAAAAGAAAGACGAGTTAAACTCGTGTGCACATAATTTAGAACGTTTATATGACAAAGGCTGACTTCAAGGCAAGGTTAAGGTCTTCCAAAGTATTTAATATAAGCATATATTGAAAATTACCCGACCCCCTGGTAGCCATTACCCGACCCCCTGGTAGGCATGGTTTACCTGACCCCCTGGTAGACATTACCCGACCCCCTGGTAGACATGGTTACCCGGCCCCCTGGTAGACATGGTTCCCGACCCCCTGGTAGACATGGTTCCCGACCCCTGGTAGACATGGTTCCCGACCCCCTGGTAGACATGGTTTTTAATACTGATTGACCGCAACCATTTAACAACTCAAAAGTGTCAAGGAAACAAACGTTTTGACCAAAGTTCATGAAGATTGGGCTAAAATTGAAACTTCTAGAGTTTTCACATGTCTGCATTATAAACATAAAGAGAAACTGCCCAATCCTCTGGCGGCCAATTCCCCCCCCCCCCCCTATCAGTACCAATTTCGAACTTGTCTGAAAAATCAATAATACCAATTTTCTGACTAAGTTTCATAATGATTGGAAAAAGTGACTTAAAGGGTGTTCACAAGCTTCTAATACTACATAAAATATATGGACAATGACCCCATGTGGCCATGTTTTTTGACGGACCAGAACCAGTTTCAAACAAACTATACATATAGAGAAAACTGCCCCTGCCCCTGAAAGCCATATTTCCCCACCGATCTTGACAATTTTCGTACTCGTCCATGATTTAAATAAAACCATCACAAGGTCTTTATTCGTTGACCAAGTGACCTTGTTTTTGACCCCACATGACCAGTTTAAAACTCAGTTGAGGTATGATTTGGACCAATGTCCTGACAAAGTTTCATGAAGATCGGACAAGAAATGCGGTCTCTAGTGTTCACAAGGCAAAGGTTCACAACGGACACAGGTCGATCGAATATCACCATGAGTACTAAAGAGCTTATGTGAGCTAAACACTGGGCAGCCAATTTGTTGACATAGGCATTGAAAGGACCAATATGTAGGTATGTATGTATGTATGTATGTATGTATGTATGTATGTATGTATGTATGTATGTATGTATGTATGTATGTATGTATGTATGTATGTATGTATGTATGTATGTATGTATGTATGTATGTATGTATGTATGTATGTCTGTATGTATGTATGTATGTATGTATGCATTTATGTCTGTATGTATGTATGTATGTATGTATGTATGTATGTATGTATGTATGTATGTATGTATGTATGTATGTATGTATGTATGTATGTATGTATGTATGTATGTATGTATGTGTGTGTGTGTGTGTGTGTGTGTGTGTGTGTGTGTGTGTGTGTGTGTGTGTTGTGTGTGTGGTGTGTGTGTGTGTGTTGTGTGTGTGTGTGTGTGTGTGTGTGTGTGTGTGTGTGTGTGTGTGTGTGTGTGTGTGGTGTGTGTGTGTGTGTGTGTGTGTGTGTGTGTGTGTGTGTGTGTGTGTGTGTGTGGTGTGTGTGTGTGTGTGTGTGTGTGTGTGTGTGTGTGTGTTTTGTCTGTCTGTCTGTCTGTCTGTCTGTCTGTATGTCTGTCTGTATGTCTGTCTGTATGTATGTCTGTGTATGTCTGTATGTACATATGTGACCATATGCGCCTCTTGGCACTTCTATATTTTTAATACAAATTCAATTAGTGGCTGCTGAGTGCAGAAACCTAAAAGGTTATACCTTATAGCACCTATGGCATCAAAGGGCAATAACTCATCGAATCAGAATGATTAACATTGACATGAATAACATTGTTTTGTAGTTTTATTCAAATGTTTTCAGATTTATAGAAATGGTTAAAGCTAAAAAAACAACAACATTTGAACGTCAATCATTTGGAGAAAAATATATCATAAACATACCAATATTATTGTCAATAACACATCGAATTAGAATGATTACATTGACATGAATAACAGTGTTTTGTACTTTCCTTCAAATGGTTTGAGAATGATAGAAATGGTTAAAGTTGAATAAAGAAGAGCTGTCTCCATAGGATGACATATGCCCCCGAAAACTGCTTTGACAGAAGTTATTAGATTTTTTCGAGACCTAAACGCTGATCTTGAACCTTAGCGCGGACCCTTAATTCAAGGTCAAGGATAAGTCAAAGGGGTCAAAATGTGTGTGCGTATGGTAAGGTCTTGTCCATATACACATGCATACCAAATATGAAGGTTACATCTGAAGCGACAAAGAAGTTATGAGCATTTTTTGAAACCCTAACGCAGATTTTGAAACCCAAACGCGGACCCTAAGTTCAAGGTCAAGGTCAAAGGGGTCAAAATGTGTGTGCGTATGAAAAGGCCTTGTACATATACACACGCATACCAAATATGAAGGTTACATCTGAAAGTACTGAAGTACGCTCAATAGAACATTTGCGTTAAAAACTGAACTTAAAATGAGCAAAAATAAACAAAACAATATAGCACAATAAAAACTTAACTAAAATGTTATTTCACAGTAAGTCGATATAAACTAATCCGGCATGACCATATTATTTGGGTACCATATACGCTTCCATAATTTTTAAACAACGCCCTTTGTCCACATAAATTATATCGACTCCTTTAGTTATATCGCCATGTCAACATTATGTTACTTGCAAGTCATCAAGATATATGCCGACATACATGACGGCTAGGTTCAAATATCTTCAGAGATTTAGGCTCTGATGCCAACATGCGGGTTGTTTAAGTCTTGACAACTTATCTTATGTCGACAAATCAACATAATTTTAGGCGTCATGCTCTTTTGAAAATGACTTGCCATCGTAGTTTTAGTCGACACGATGAGTTATTGTTGACGACATGGCACCTTTTTTATATCATGCCGTCATAGAATGTTGACATCATCACAGTATCAGGGTGTACCATATACGTTTCTATAGAATGCCCATGCACATAGATATATAAAAATGCGCCATCAATGTTTAGATTGAGGATTATTCCTGAACAAGAATGACATATTAATACTGCGGATTTAATGCAAAGGTTCGTGTTGTAGACGCACGACATAGTTACGAATGCATATTAACAGTCCGTTGATTGTCATTAATTAAGTGAGGTTTTGTAAAAAACAAACAACACTACATCAACGTTATCTGTAGAACGGTAAAGCTAATTTCAGTTGAGTTCAATCTTCATTGTGGTATTCGTGAATGAGCTTTCGTCTATTTATTTAGTAGGTAAGAAAACCATTTTTGAAAACATTCATTCACAAGACCTTGACGTTTTGTAATTTGCTAAAACATTCATTCACAAGACCTTGACGTTTTGTAATTTGCTAATAAAACAGGTTTCGGTTTGAATCTAGATAATACCAAATAAAAACATGTAACTTCAGCTGAAAAAAATACATGCGCATTAATCGCCGTATCAAGCAGGTACTTCATTTCCGCGGCGCTGTACTGAAATGAGGCGTGCTCTCTACAATTATAGACTTTTACAATAGTAAAAGTACTTATTCATTCATTTGTGTATTTAAACAATTTTGGAAGAAAAAGGTGATTGTGTTTAACTTAATAAAATACTAATCTTGTTAAATCGTAAAACTTGTTTTTCACATGCGAAATGTGTTTATTTAACTTATGTTCAAATCTATCTATTTAATGAATGGACTAGATTCTTGTTGCTTTTGTTTAAATTCTTAATGACGTCTTATGTTCGAGATCAGATGGTCACATAGTCGACATCAATATTTGGGTTCATTGCCAAAACTCATCAGTCCCGTAAAAGGGTTTCAAATAACTTCGCTTTTATATCCAATGTTTGACGCGTAAGCATATTGGAGCTGGTGGATAATTGGGGGATCGTTGGAATACGACATCAGTAGACATAATCTTCTACTTGCAGAGTTACGGTCTATTTATTAGAAATCATATATTATACAGTTGATAATTCATGCAGTATAAATGTGTCTGGATATCATGATTCTCTTAGACATATTTCTTTCTTACGATTTTGGTAGTTGATTTCGTCTGAACATACTTATTGGTGCTCTTAGACCAAACGAAATTGCTTTTTTTGACATTTTTGGGATGGAATGTACTATATTGGACATATGGTTATTAATGTGTGTATTGCTTTATTTTATAATTTAATTTTGTGTCTATAAAATTCAAGGAATTCTATGAAACTCATGCACAACTTATTCCCTGCTTCGAACCTATAGCCACACCTTCTACTTACATGTATTCTTGATAATTACATTTTTGATCATTACATACACATCCACTAATTGATAAACTAAATGTATATAATATTGTACTTATTAGTTTTCTCTAGGCAAATTAGCATTGCCTTCTCTTCAAGAATGCATTTCAAAGACGCGTTTCAACTTTATTGCCTTTGTTTGTCCTTGTTATGATATTTTTTTCTCACCCTTCAAAGCTTCACAGTTGCACTACGATTTTATCACTAATGTGCTTGCAACGTTCAATGTTCTTTTGTGAGGTGCTTTCAGATTTTAACAGAAAAGACAATAATTGTGACCGCACTGTTTAGCATATATTTGTTTCTCACAGCTGAAATAAGAAGGATGTATTATGTATTTTTCGATTCTATCGCGTATTATTAACGAAAATATATTATGTCTGTGCGATCTCATGTGTTGCAGGAAAGAACCACTATATGGCATCTTATTTAAACGAATCGTTAATGCCGCTTAAAGAAATTTAACAACCAAATATTCTACATCAACTTTTATCGCAGAACGCCTCATACGAACATAAAATATTTACAACTAGGATGACCACCTTAGGCGTGGAACGGTCAATGCAAAGCATTGTGGACGTAAAGCAGTTTTAGGGCTTGCCAAACTTCACCTTTAACCCATAATTAATCATACGTAGTGAAAATGCGACCAACTTAGCGCCCCCCCCCCATATTCCTCATTATAAGAAGTAAAACTAGGGTATATCACACGACCATTTTCCTGATAATTATTGTAATGTGAGTGGTGTGTTTGTGAAGCCAACGTAAGCAGCTGGGTCTAGATTCAATGGAGTAAATTCTAGCAGAATAGACTGCCGGTATTTTCCGTTTTGCATAATCCTGTATCATCACATGACTAACATTCAAACTGACCTTAATAATTATCATTATGAAAAATATATTCCAACAAGATATGACAATAACAATCTTTGAACAAGTTGCAAGATTCATTCTAAAATCCTACAAGATTTTGTATTTGCACATGACGGTAGACATCAATCTGTGAAAACTAGTGTCATCTTGCTTCCATAAGAATACAACGTATGCTTAATAGCAAAAGTGCAAATTTTGGGAAGAAAAACTTATCTGTTAACTTGTTTTATCCTTAGCACACAACTCAAAGAGAATGAGCGATTTTGTCTCATTTTTTCTCATTAGCATTCTTGGCAATAGTATTTGTCTCGGATTGATAAGGAAAATAGCCCTCGAGAATTGTGATGACACAATCTGAACGTTGTCTATTATTTTTAGGAGATTCGTCTGGTTGTTGAGGAGACACTTTGTGTTTATTTAATGCTAACAGATGAAATATTGCAAACCATCTGAGAAATATTTGTATATTGGGTTGGTGTTTTCAATATATATAATATACATATGGTCCATAAGCATACACGATCAAAACATTGTAACCTATTTAAAGGCATGTGATCAGTATTGAATATCATTAGTTGTTAAATAAAGTATAAATACATGAAAAGGTGTAGGCCAATCGGATAATAGCATTAAGAATCTTTATAACAATGCTATAACGATAAAATAAAAAACAACAAAGAGAGCGAGAACTAAAGTTTGAGTAATGAATTATATACAATTAATCATAATAACACTGGTTTCTTTAACTAAATGCTTAATGTAAATACATAGCTAGGTTTCCCTTGGTACTTGCATTAATTTAATTAATTGTATCATGTTTGGTCTTTTCCAGTAATATGTTTTATATACAATTTCCATATATCATCATAAAAGGAACAATCTAATTAAAAATTATATACATCCTAAAGAACATTGCAATGTTGACATTTTTCTATCTAAAAAAGTTATAACTTCCGGTTAATTTCTGCCTAATTCGATTTCTAATCCAAGAGATGAAACCCTTAATCTAAAAAGATCAAACCTTATCAGATCTAAATTTATTTATACTCAATTTGTTTTTAGATAAGATTGCAATCCAAATTTACTAAACTACCTATAAATAATTGCTCTTGAAGAATCATTAAGTGATGGTGATTTTAGTGATTACGACAACGATATATCATGACTATTTGTATCTAACCATACTCATTTTTGACGTTTCTTTAGTTCACGTGTTGATGGCGTCATATTATACAAATCTATGGCGTAAAAATTGTATTTGTATTTATTTTGTGTATTTCGGCGAATAATTGAATATGTATTCCACACTTTATTATAAAGAAGCATATTTTTATTTAGGGCTACGCCAATCTTGAAAAAAGTGTGTTCTATAATCAATGTGGAAATAAAACTGGATCATATCTCGAAATCAACAAATATCCCCTTTACATCAATTTTTAATTAAAGATATGCCTGTGCGCACGAAACCAAGAACATTTGTACACTGTGTATCCTTTAAATAAGGTCAACTGTCGTTATCATGACATACATAGAAACATTTAAGCCAAATATGTTCAAAAATTATTCTTACTTATACCTGCGCTTATATCCATATTTATAGAGATTCCAAAATGTTGCGTGATAGAGGTCATTGCAAATGATATATCAGATACTTTAAATGAAATATGGTAAATGTCATATACATTTAAGTATTCAAAACAGTACTTGTTTTTTGTGTTTTATGAACATTTACAAAAAAATCTCCTCGTTAAAATAACTAATTGGTTCTTAGTAGTAAGGCCATTATGACATTTGAGTCATAATTCATTTAAAATCCATTCCAGCTCTTAAATTAGTTTATAATATCGTGAAATATCACGTGTGGGTTCCAACACCGCTATTTGAGATCCAGTTGTGTTTGGTATCCGCTTTTAAGATGTTTATTTCTCTACAGTCCTCATGTTCCTTGGCCAGTTGATTCCGTGTTCATCTTGTCTTTCCATCACATATCATATTTTGGCAAAAGTTAATCCAGTATACACGGTTGGTAATGGCACAGCTTTGTCGGGTTTTCTATTGAAACTTCGCACATGTGAAACTTGTAAACGTCTCTTTATATCTGAAAGACTACATAATGCTTCCTACAATGTTATAGAATATTTTTTTTTAACTTTTATTGGAGTTTTCATTAACCTAAAAATTATCGAGATTTAATTTCACATATGCATGCTTATATTGATACCACCGGAGAGATACATTTTAATGGTTCGTTAAGTTTGAAAGTAAAATTATGTTTTCGAATTATCTTTTTCGAATATCTTTGATCTCTCGGACGTATTTAAGGTTTCTTTCGATTGTGTTATTTGATTTCGTCTGAATATTATCTTATTACAAGACCATACGGAATCGCTCTTTTGATATTGTTAGGGAGGCCGCAGTTATATTGGACATTATAGTGATTATACGTTCTTATTTAAAAGTTCTTTAATGGGATCGTTTTATCTAAAACATTTCATTAATTTATCGCATCCATATGTCAACATTTAAAACATAGACATCTATGAAACGCCTGATTGTTTTTCATATTCAGTAAATTGTTCATCATATTCAGTTCATTGTTCATCCCCTTTGGTTAAGTAACAATACGCATAACTTCTTCCCAGCTTTGATCCGTGAGTAATATTATCTGATCATTATATGGACAACCAAATAATCGATCAACTAACGTTTCATCAACTGCATCATTAGGGTGAAGAATTTTGTACTGAATAGCCTTGTCGCTGCTAATTAGTACTGTCGTCTATTCAAGAATACACTGAACAGACGTTTGACAACGTAATTGCCTTAGCTCGTACTCACGTGAACCTATTCTACTTTTATCTCTATACAAAGCTTCACATTTGCACTCATAAATGAGCGTGCAAACTTCAATGTTTTTTTGTGTGCGATTGAGAAGCTTTCAGAAAAATGCGTTAATTGTGTTCTCAACGTTTAGATTGTCACTATTTTTCTCACAGCTGAAAATGGAAGGGTTAAATAATGTAATTATTTATTTTAATAACCGCGTATAATTAATTGTCTCTGTAATCATCTGTGTTGCAGGAAAGAAAATTAAATAATCTTTAAAAAAAAAATAATGCCGCTGAAGGGAATAGGGCAAACAATAAAACTCAAGAAACTCTATTAGGAATGTTGTTATCCACTACGTTTATAACACAATACGACGGATAAACATAAAAATATCACAATTGTGATATTCTGGACTTGGAACAGTCAATCAAAGGCATTAGATCTGTAGAGCGGTTTTGGGGCTAGCAGAATCACACTTTTTGCCCATAATGAATAACACTCTTAACGCGCGTCTAAAACATCTCCATCAAATGCACCTATGCAGACAGAAAATTAAAATATAAATGACAAAACATGCCGCTTTTAAACTAATCAAATACCACACATATAATTTGAGTGTACAAGAGTTATAATTACCGAAATTCTATTAAAGCGATACGGACAGAGGTTTTAGTGTTATTCGTATAAACATAAATATTGTTTATCTCGAAACGACATTGAACTATCAAAAAAGCAATGTATCTACTGACTGATACAAGAAATTTAGAAGAATTGCAAAATACAATAGCAGCAGCTGTCACATGATTTTTTCCGAAAGTAAATTTATTTGGACAAGATCTTTTCCTGATTTTTATATTTACGAATATTTTTGGCGAAGCCAAACTCTTGAAAAGTAAGCGGGTGAGTCTGGATGAAATTAAATTATTACAGGTAAAATTGATCGCCGTGATTCGTTGTAGTTACAGTTGTGGGCTTTTATTTTTCTGTAACCATTGTAGTCATATTTATGAGCTGATTTAAAACATTTGTGGAAACTCATTCACCTCCGGAACGAAGTCTGAATTGTGCGCAAGGTAATAAACATGTTATAGCGTAATAGGTACTACATGTCTTAAGGTTTAAGAAATCCCGGCTCAATTCAAACAAAAGAAAAATGCAGTGTTTAAAAGAAAGGTAGTAGTTTTTATATAATTAACTGATTATATTCGAATCGACTTCCTTAATGAATGATTATTACATTGGAAAACAAGATGGTGACTGTTATGTGCATGTTATGACAAATAAAATGTAAAACAAAATCCACAACAACAGCAATGCTGAATCATGCTGATGTATCATTTGTGTCATTGCACAAATGAACATTTTAGCAGACGTGATGTAATGACGGCTATCAACTTGGTATGCCACATAAATTACGTATCTTTTAAGAAATGGATAGTAGTACTAAAACAGCTTCGTTTAATAGATTGATTGCAACTATTTTTTTTTCAAAATTCTCAGGCTGCTTGTTATGCCATGAGACATTTTGTGACATTTTGTGACTAGTTTAAGTTTATATGTGTTTTGTGATCGCATATACAATTTTATGGAATATTGATTTAACAAGATTCATACATTTATGGGCAAGTTTTCATCAAATAATTGTTTTGTTTTTAAGTCAAAGAGCAAAAAAAAGTATTTCGATTAAAAATAATTGCTTAAATTTTGAGTAAAACTCGACACATAAATATCATCAGTCATGTATTTATGTATATATTTGATAGATTGTAACAGTTTGTGGGAATACATTGTCCTATTCTGCATAAGGGTAGGAAATAATAATGTCAATTAATTAAAGCCTTATTGCAACTCATTTGTTTTTCATGCGATCGTTTGCCAATAAGATGGAACACATTGCACTGAAACAGGTTCTGTTTGGATAACAGGCAGTTTTATTTAACACTAGGACAATATTAGTCACACAATATTTTCTTTATATGACCGTAATCATCACGTTTTCTAATATGTTTTGAAGCTACAAATGAGGCAAATGCCATATGTGTTTTAACGTATTGTATATCCAACGCATGTTACTTAAGTTATTTGTTAGATAAAAGGTAATATATTGTATATATCAAACGAACGATTGGTGGTTATTTTATGTATTTGTGTAAATTTTTATTTAAGAAAGGACAGGCGACAGGACAAATGGTCACCATAAAATACGCACATAACGAATTTGAATGAAGTAGAAAAATATGATATTTTAGAAAAAAAAAGCATAAACTTAAACCTCATGATTATTTTGTCTTGTTCCCTAATCAGAGGAGGTAACACGTGATAGTCAAGATGGCGACGTCCATACCGAGACGGCTATTTTTTCGCCGTTTTATACCTTTTATTACTTCTATTAATTTTTTTAAATGACGCTCACTTTCCAGCCATATCAGTAAAAAGGTGATTAGCGTTTCTTTCGTATTTAAATTTGCTTTATATCTCGACTTTGCTCCCCGCAAATTTTCAAATGTGAGTGGAGCCCTAATAAGGTCATCCCGCTAAGAAATTTCGCACCGAGTAAAGTCGAAATATGGAGCGAATATTACTATGAAATAAAAGGCAGTAACTGTCTTCTTAATATGGCTGGAAAGTGAGCGGAATAAAAACAAAAGTACAAGCAATACAGAGTATAAAACGAAGAAAAATACCTGCCTCGGCATGGACGTCGCCATCTTGTTTGTCACGTGATTACCTCCTCTGCTAATGTTCTGTTGACGTGTCTATTCAAATATTGAAGACTACGAACTCGATTTCTGTCCCATCACATTTAAACATACATTACAAATTATCATTTATGATCAATATATTCCTGAAATAATAAACTACTAGAGCACATAAATAAGTCGCAATGTTTCTTTCAGTTAGCCTTATATATAATAAATGTTGAATTTACGCAAGACGGTAAACATCAATCAGTGCAAATAAATGTCATCTTGCTTCGAAAAGAATCCAAAGTATGCAATCTAGCGAAATTGCAATCTAGGCGTAGACAAACTAATGTGATCAACGTACGTGCTTTTATCGTGAGCATACGAAGAAGTATAAACACTTGTGTACAATTGTTTCTCATTGTTTCTCATTAACATTCAGGTCATCAGTATTTTGAATATTCAGTTGGACAAGAAAAGAAGTCTTCGAGAAATTTGTACAGTGACAAAACAAACAGAATTCGACCGATATTTGCAAGAGATGAAACATTGAAAATAATTGGAATAATAATCCCCAATAATGTCATACCAACTGTAATAGGTAATTCCTTTTTTATCATTGTAATTTGATTTGAATTAAATAGTTTAATATTAATATTCAGCTTTCAGCAATATACATCATCACATGGATGTGAAGATTAAAGCAGTGTAGAACATTTCAAGTCACATGCATAATCAAAATCAACATTTTTTTCACAAATATGTTGTAAAAGAAAGTTAACCAATCACTAATCAGTGTTTCTTTGAGCAATTATCCAAAATGTCAATGCTAGATGTGGTAAAGTAATATAAATTTAATGAGATACACAATGCTTGTTTTAACTGTTTGTGCCACATTATATCCCATGTGAATTTCCCCCACGAAATACGAACATTTACGAGCGAACGCTTCGGGAAGCGTCGAAAGAACGACGTATTCATGAGAACTACGTTGTGCAATTCAAGGTAATTTAAGATAACTTAGAAATTCAAATGTGGCATAAAACAAAAAATCAACATCGCTATTCATTTCCATGGATATGAGTATCACATTTGCTCAGTCTTCAGTTGACACTTTTAGGTAAATAGCCAATTTAATCCTTGGTTCGATAATCTTCGCTCGAAGTATCTTTTCGTCGTAAACGCATTAAAATACCACTGACATATGCATCCTTTTAATAAAAGTGTGCGTTAATAGAGATGTGTATGTGCGTTAATAGAGATGTGTATGTGCGTTAATAGAGATGTGTATGTGAGTTAATAGAGATGTGTATGTGAGTTAATAGAGATGTGTATGTGAGTTAATAGAGATGTGTATGTGAGTTAATAGAGATGTGTATGTGAGTTAATAGAGATGTGTATGTGAGTTAATAGAGATGTGTATGTGAGTTAATAGAGATGTGTATGTGAGTTAATAGAGATGTGTATGTGAGTTAATAGAGATGTGTATGTGAGTTAATAGAGATGTGTATGTGAGTTAATAGAGATGTGTATGTGAGTTAATAGAGATGTGTGTGTGAGTTAATAGAGATGTGTATGTGAGTTAATAGAGATGTGTATGTGAGTTAATAGAGATGTGTATGTGCGTTAATAGAGATGTGTATGTGATTTCTATTGAATCGCTGCTTAGATTTGCCTGATATACGCAAATTATGTTATGGAAAACTGAGCCCTCCGGCGCATACAATTTCCTGTCTTCAACGTGCGGTCATGTATAATAATCAATCAGGAAAATGTACTTTGTCTTATTGTAATTGCCAATCAAAACGTTTAACACTTTCTTGTTGACATGGCTGGAGGGAGAGGCAATTATACACTGAATACAAGTAATATAGGGTATAAAACGACGAAAACTACCTATCTCGCCATCGTGATTTTCCACCCTGTGCATATCATCCTGAATAATAATCGGAATGATAAGAAGACAATTTCAAAATAATTAAAAACATAACGTAAAGAAGACTTCATAAAATTAGATATTCACTTTTAAAACAGTGAACAATAACGGTCACCTGTACTGTTCCTCTTTTTTAATTTCTTATTCCTTGTTCCCGGATGAGTACATCTAATATAACGCGTCGCTGTTCAGAAATGTTTCATCCGGAAACTAATCAATTTTGTCAACGTTAACTTAATAACTCCTTATCTGATGATGTTGTTACCGCTATTGAATGTGATTTTCCATTTGCCATAAACTAGTTATTGTTGGAGAGAGGCATTGTACTTTGTTTTAATTTATCTGTGTTTATTGTATTCGAGTATTCATATGTTTTCTTACGTATGTGTGTTTCGCATTGGAAAGAAATGCAACAACGAAAGCAAATTTCTAAAACAAACAAACAGACAAACATACAGTTTATTTCGACTTGTACAATGTACATCGTCAAACACATAATGAAAACAGTACAATGTCAATTGTGATAAGAACAAAGTTGTGCACATATCTACAAATCATTTACTTAGCTCAAAGTGGTGTGAGCACAACTTAAATACGAGTATAACAACAACTAAAACAAAAACAAAAGAAAGAGAAAAAAAAGAGGATCAACATGTAACACAGTCTTGCATTAATAATAGATGTTCGAATTGTAAGTGATACTTTTACAAAAAGGCATTTTTTTATAAGTTCTATTTTAGTATTTGATTGCAGTAATCTTATATATTTATATATAGATGGCCTTAAGTAATTATATGTTTTATGTACTTTTTTTCTATTGTTTTTGAACGCCAGGCAAATAAAAATAAAATGGCATTCATCTTCAATATCGGTCGAATTGCAACAAAGGAACTATCGTTGATTTCTAGAAACTTCTCTTGCATAACGACTGGTTTGAATATGTAGTGAATGGGCTGACATTCTAAATCTAGTGAAAAGGTATCTCAAATTTCTTGGTATAATGTCTAAGTAGGATTCATATTAGAAATTCATTTTAAAATGTCGATAAACATCTAACACTTAACTTTTATTTAACAATCTATACCATTCCTGTGTTAAGTTATCACATACTCTGCATTTCAATTCATCTACAAATTTGTTAATCTCGATATAAATGGTAATTATATCCTCAAATGCATAACTAAAACCATAGTCATCAACCATTGTTGTAACATTAAATGCCCAAATATGACAACCTTTATAATTATCTGAGACGGCCAAGTTATATGTGGTTTTAATAATGATATTTTCAGATCTACAGTCCAACCTGCCCGAGCGACCGCCTGTTAATAGCGACCAACAGTCAATAACGACCACACTGATTTCCTCCCGAACGATTTCACTATATATTGAACCTGCGAATAAAGCCCACCTGTGAACAAAGACCAGCGACCACCCTTTTACATTCCCAAATCTCCATTTTGATAGCTTACAACGACCACTGCAATCATAAAAATCAACGATTTCGCAACTTTCAAAAAACAAAATGGCCGCCAGGACGCTGCGTAGTCACGTGATACACATCTTACCAGTGGACACGTCGGTCGCTATGGAGATATTGGCAAGTGACAGTTTATTGCACTCGATAGCAGTTGTTTGTTTATTTAACATGCATTGCTAATTGGTAGTCGCCTGCTTCTTTTATGCATTTGACAGTTTGTCAAAAGTGTAAAAATTTGCCTTTGTATTTAAGTGACTCGCGATAAATGTACTAATTGCCGAAAATATCAAAGACAATTGTGGGGCTTTCATAAACTCATTAAGGCAATTAGCGGTTTTATATCAGTTACGATGCCTATTAAAGACAAACATTTTGATAGTCATTCTCTTCTTAAATTTCTCCGCAATAAGACGTTCATAGATTATAGAAAGGTAAATTGTCAGTTCAAGTTAACCACCATGGCTTCCAGGCGTAAGTTCTTGACGTTGGAAGAACGCGTTCAGGTCATTAGTTTGTTAGGTAAAGGACACAGTTGTAGACGAGTGGCTAGTGATCTTGGTGTAGACAAAACTCAAATTCAGAGCATTTTAAAGCGTAAACATGAGATTATGGACGAATTCGAGGAAAACGTAAACTGTGAAAGTAAACGCCCTAAGCGTGAGTCGGAATTCGCATCAGTGAATGACGTAGTGCATAAGTGGTTTGTTGACGCAAGTGCAAGGCTCTTTCCTGTGTCTGGACCTATGATTCAGGAGAAAGCCTTGAAGTTTGCGTGTGAGTTAGGATGTTTGGACTTTAAGGCTAGCAATGGCTAGCTCGAGTCTTTTGTAAAAAGAAACAGCATTGTATTTAAGATTCAGAGTGGTGTGCGGGGTGAAGTCAAGAGTGAGATTAAATAAATAATAAAAACATAAGGGAATAGAAATACACCATGTAATAAATATACAAATGTAAAACAAAACTGTGTTTTCAATCCTTTATTTCATTATACATGCATAAGTATTCAAACATTTAAACAATAGAGCACATACAAAGATAAGATACCTGTTAAAAACTACTAGCATATTTTGCAAATTTTCGATCGACCCTGCGAATAAAGACCACCTGTGAACAAAGACCACAACGACCAAATCCCTTGAGTGGTCTTTATTGACAGGTTGGACTGTACATATCTTAAACCAATATTTAATGACACGGACATATCTATGTATACACATGGGATATATACCCAGCTCACAATAAACACATGCATTACATGTGTTAAGTTTAACCTTCAATAATCGTTTGCAAAATTTCAAATGGATTATTTCTAATTCCCTAGATTAGGTGTAGCAATTGAAGGTCCACTTTTCATTCGGTAATAATCCGCCTCTTTTCCGAAATACTGTCATTTTTGTTTTCTCTGTATTTACTTGTATACCCCATAAAATGCAACTAGAGCTTTGTTACAAACGTGACGAATACCCCCACATGCCGCATTGACACAGAATATTTTGCATGTTGTCTTCACAAAAAACGCACTAAGTGACCCTGTGACCTAGTATTTGACCCGGCATGACCCATATTCGAACTTGACCAAGACATCATCTAGATACAACATCTGACCCCGTTTGGTGAAGATCGGATGAAAACAACTTGAATTAGAGAGCGGACACTTAATACTGTCCGACCGACAGACCGACAGACCAACAGACCGACCGACAAGCCCACTCCTATATACCCCCCTAAACTTCGTTTGTGGGGGTATAATAATAATGTAGATTATTTAAATGATTTTGAATGTTTTCGGGCGGTTTACCTACAATAGCCATATAATCAGCAAATAACAGTAAAATCAAGACAATGTCGTCAATATACAACTCGGATTGTAAATTATTTTGTAAAAACAACTCGAGATCTTCTACAAAAAAATAAAAATAATGGGGACATAATTTCCCACTTTCGGAGCCCCACTGCGTATACTAAATAGTCAGAATATGAAGACAATGACATAACACAAAACTTTTTGATACATGTCCCGAACAATCCTAAGAATTGTACCCCGTATGCCACATTTATACATGTTTAACCATTATGCATTTCAATATATAGTATCAATACATTTCATCATAACCACAAATATAACATATAATCTCTTATTTTCAGACAAATAGTTTTGTTCAAGAGAACGAATTATTAATATTGCATCTGTCGTAGACCGCCCTTTTCAGAATCCGAATTGGGCGTCCGAAAAAGTATTCTTTTCAAAACATATATTTTCAATTCGATTGTTAAAGAACGGTTGTACAGGGCTTAGATAATTAGCTTACTAAAGTAAACCCTCTATAATTATTAGCATCTTTCGAACCTTTCTTGTGCAGACGGACAATTATTCACTCGGTCCATTTTTCAGGGTAATATCATGAGTTCAATACGCAATTAAATAAGTCACATAAATGGCATGGCTAATATATTAACACTTTCAATAAAATACTCGTTCAAAAGATTATCACCAGTGCAAGAAATGTTCCGCTTCAATAGCTTAACAGCATCCCTTTAACTGTAATTTGGTCATCAAGCGCAGGGAAGACATTGTAAGGATTATCAAAATCAGAATAACTTCTAAATAATTCAGCATCATTATTATTAACAGTCGAAATGTACGTGTTTAAATTTTAAAAATAATGTTTAAACTTATGGAAGAAGTTTTTGGAGATTTAGATTTAAAATGTTTCCAAAAGTCTCTTCGCCTACTTGTGCGCAATTTTGCTAAATCGGACATACGTTTATTATAATGCTTTTTCTTTCTAACAATATTTCTGTAATAAGTTTTTGCATAACACAAAATATACCTGTTGGTTTTACTTATTGTCGACATTAAACCAATCTAAGCGCTTAAAATACATCTTACGGGAAACAATACAGTCATTGTCAAACCAATCTTTATCTCTTTTACTGTAATTCTCAAAATAATTATCATGTGAATAAAAACAATCTTTGTTTAACAATGGATCTACAACATCACGGATAGTATTTGAAAACTGTTAAAACGTTATTTGAGTCCCTGTCAGGGCAATTGATATTATGCATTACATGTTGGCAAGGTTCAAGACATTGGTCACGTAGGGAGTCATTCAATTAATAATTTATTCCTCATTGGTTTTCTTCGCTTTAAAATATGTTATTGCATAACAACGGAAAGCATAGCGGCGCATGGTCTCTCCATTCATTAAAACTTTGTATATACAATTGTTGTATCTGTGAAAAGTAACTTTTTTTTGTTGAAAGATAATCGATCACTCTTACCAATGCGACAATTTACAATACGAAAAGATGGGCCTTTACAAATATCGAGCAATTTTACCCCGTGGCGGTTGAGTGATTTATTTAATGATGCCCTGTCAGGGATGCAATCTAATGTTTAATCGTTGCTATCAGTACAGCTATTAAATTTGTCACACACTATATCATTTTTTTATCACCAACTCTACTGTTAAAATCTCCACATATATACACATTAACAAATTAATCATATAAACATATGTCATGTTCTAAAATATTAACAAATCAACGTTAAAAATATTGTCTATCTGCGAATCACCACCCGAAATATAGGATCCACATAAATATATAAATATATTCAATATATTTTGCAATGTTAAACAAGGAATGATATAATTTCAACCAAGTTATAGTGTCGGTTTTGTATTATATGTATTCCATTCTTTAAATATTCTTTGTATATTAAAATAATTCCACCGCTACTACGTTTGGCAGTTTTATGTTTGAATTTAGAATATAAATTGTGAGATATAAATCCGTTAAATTGGACATTTCTTTTCGAGTCACACCAAGATTCGTAAAGTAAACACAATTTTTAAGAATATTTACAAAATCGTTAGATTCTTTTTTGGTCTCTCGTGAGTCCATGTACGTTCCACGACAGTATCGATAGTTCACCCTCGTCGTGTCCCTAGGGACGTACCGGCTCGCCGTCGACGTACAACGTATCGTATACGATCTACGCACGTTTACCTTCCTTTCTGTCATCTTTCATGCGGGGAATCAGTTTGCACCGCTTCTCTAGCACTTCCGGCGGTAACTGTTCGTGCATTTGTTAGTTTGTACCTGTAAGATGCTTCAATTGCTTCTATCTGTAATAGAACGGATTCTTAAACCTTACCCATAAAGAGGAGTTTAAAGGTTCAATTTTAATGAAGAACAATGTAACCAGCTGTCTAGTAATTTAGTATATTATCCGAAATTATCTTATCAAGAACGTGTAACTTACCGGACATGTTTCCTTACTTAGGAAAGTGCCAACAAGATTATTTTCCAAAATTGAAACTTTCTCAGGGAAGTTCCAAGGAGATTAACACCCAATATTCAAACTTTCTCAGGAAAGTTCCCGGGAGATTAACTCCCAACACGTTCCATTACAGGCTACTGAGACCGAGACATACATCTCGTCTCCAGTTCAATTAGTACACAGAACAATTACACAATATACAAATATCAGCAGATCATAATACAAAATAAACAGGTGACTGATAATCAATTGAACACCACATATTATGATACAATATTTTCACTTATAAACTCAAGGGAAATACATATACAAGAAGTTAACATTTAAAGGGCGATAATTTGAATGAAGGGAGAAAAACAGTCCTACTACACTACCTTACTAATTCCCTGTCCTTAAAGATGGTTAACTTTGCGATTATAGTTCGCACTTTACCAGTAACCGGATGTGATCGTGACCGGTGTACACGCGTAAACACGGGGCATCAGCGGTTTCTTTTGCAATCTTAAGTTGTTCTTCATGATGAATGCGGAGCTTTCGCTCTGTGACTTTGGGCGGATCACTTTCTGTCGAGTTGTCTGCCGGGTAATGTGTAAAAACCAAGCAATTACGCATAGACTGCGATTTCAAATATGCAACGTCATCCCGGAGCTCATTTTGTTCTTTTTCTAAATAGGTCCACCAACTCCACCTTTCCTTCAAGCGCACACACGCGCGCGTCTGTGCGCTTCACTTTATCTTTAAGAGCGACCCATATTTTCTTGAATTCTTTGTCAAAATCACACACTATTTGCTCTACAGAGTCTACTGCATGTAATATTCTTTCAATGCCCACTAACCTGGTATCTATGGTTCTCACACAGTTCAAAACGTCATTGATTGTTGGTTCATGACCGCTTTCCGCCATCTTTTCGGTACTAGAGTTAAATGAATCTGTGCAAGACAGCTCAAATACTTCACGCTGTAGTAGACCAATTGCATTTGTGTATAAAACCACACGTGTCCCAATATTTCACTAACAGAAGCATTTGTATCTGCCTCCTCCTACGGGCCTTTCTGTTTGGTAAGCTTTGTTTTGTTAACACTTCCACTGCCACTACTATTCCTGTCTTACGTTTTTTTCCAATTTTCAATAAACTTAATAGCTATTTAACACAATATAATAATCCGAAATTTCAAAAAAACCAACTTAAAAAATAACGATTTCTTTAAATGTAAACTAAATTAAAAATCAACACATTTCTTTCTCAGTTTAAAACACGTCCTCTTGTGCCTATCACGTGACCGTATTTTCTTACTTTAACTAAGGTTGTTTAGTTTGCTGTTTTTAAGCCAGCATGATTGCTTATATTATCTTCTGTTTGGTTTTTATCATTATACTGTAATAACGATTTCAATATTATTTTAAAAAGTCGTAAATAAAGCGGACGAATGTCAATTGAAAACTATATAATAATGTCGTATTGTATTTCCTGCTCTAATGTTCATTTATGCGCCATTAACTCTAAATTATTTATATAGGTAAAGCATAAGAATTGTTTTAGCAAGATCAAGAGAACGTCAGTTGACAGCAAACACAATTCTACGCAGTTCTCCTTTAAATTCAATGCATTATGTTTCTTCAATATCTTCCATCTTAAAATGTTGTATTCAACTGCTAAATACCTAAAAGTACCAAAGTTCAGACAATAATGTAAGCCTTACAAAATCCCGGAAGGCAATATAATTTAGGTTTGCAATCCGCAGCGTTGACGTAATTAATCCTTATCTGGTGATGGTATTCCATCCATTAAATATGACATGGATTTTACCATAAACTAGTTATCTATTCCGAAGCAAAAACTCCGCTCGTGTCATTACTTTATTATTGCTGCATGTTGTTAGTTTGTTTTTTAGTTCAATAATTCTTATGTATTTGTGAGTATTCTTTTATTCGCTTGTTTTAACAATTTTAAGACAAAACACGAGTGTGGTAAACCACATAAAAACAATATTTTTGTAATGTTAAGTGTTTTGTCTGTGTGATTAGTTTGTTTGCTTAACCAACAATTTTAAAACTTTTTTCGCTCGTTTTGGTTAGCTCCGGTCGCATCAGTAAGATCGAATCTCCTGTACAGAGTTGTTTTTGATATATTCACCAAGACAAGAGTACGTACAAATATTGTGCTCAATCGTGAAATTTGTTTTCCGCATACGATATTTGTTTTCTTAACGTGTGTCCCAAGCTGTTTATTCAACATATGGAATGTTTTTCCAATGCAATGCTTGTTCAAGTTCTTGATAACGTCTTATGTTTGAGGTCAGATACTCAGATGGTCGTCAATAATATTTGCGTACACACAAAAACCACCAGTCCTGTAAAATAGTTTCAAATAAATTGTATTATGTATACAATGTCTGTCGCTCATTCAAATAGGGAATGATGGATAATTGGGAGACCGTTTGAATACGGCATCAGTAGTGGTAATCTTCTACTGGCCGAGATACAGTCCCTTTCTTCTGGTAATACTCGTCTATTAGGCAGTTGATGATTCATGCGGTATAAATGTGTCTGGATAGCGGTCGTTGTCTAAGACATATTTTTTGCTTGTGATTTTAGTATTGGATTCTGTAGGAATATTCTTATTCGTGCTCCAAAACCAAATGTAATTACGTTTTTGAAATTTAAGATGTTATGACTTATACTGGACATTTGTATGTTAAATTGTTTTATTTTAATATTCTCTAATTAAATTTTGTGTCTAAAATATTTCAATGCTCATCTCTTCCATGTGTCCACATTCAAAAAGCAATCATCTATGAAACGCTTACAAAATACTTGTTGTTCGTAATATTCTGCTGTGTATCCCGATTTGTCATGTAACAGTATACACAACGTATTGCCTTCTTTGATCCTTTAGGCACACCCTCTACTTACTTGTTATGATGTCAAATAGATTTACGTACCAATATATACAAAACCAAGTAATTAAAAGATTTAATGTGTATGGTTTTATAATCAGCATTACGAATGGGTAAAGATTGTACTAATACTAAAGAAAAGCCCCGTATCATCGGGTTACGATTGGTTATATGTTTATTTGTAACATATCTATTAGGATCGGCGCACACAGATTTTAATATAAAAGTAATGAAACTATTGAAAGGCTTGGAATGCTCTTAACTGGAAGTTTAGCTACAGCGTTTGTTTCCTTGTATAACTAACACAACAGTGGCCACGTGTATTTCCTTGTTGGAATAAGCATTTTAAGTTTACAGTCAAGAATACATACTTATGTGTATTTCAGATCATACAATTGTGTATCTAGGACATCATTTCGTAGGATATTATTTGTGCTAGTGAACATTTATACACATGTTAATCCCACTATTAAACACATTATGAACAAACATGTTCCACCACTTTGATATTTGATGTAGTCGATGATGTATAAATTGAGCTTTCTTCCAGAATTAATTCATTCCGATTTTAAGAATACAGATATTTAATAGAATGTTGACGCTTTACCTTATATATGCAAAGACGATGATGTAATGTACGCATTACTGTATTTATAAAAAAAATACATATCGTCACCGAAAAGGTTCCGGCATGTTGTATTATACATTACATAACACCTTGCCTTAAAGAAAATATTCGGCATACTTTAACAATAATTTTTGACTATTGTGAACGACTAGGCATTATGCTATGCTTTATAGATACAGTTATTTTATTTACATGATTAAAGACAATGGAGACATTACAAATTGTTATTTCAAATATTAATGTAAACGCCGCCATGTTAAAAATGTCCCTTCTTTTTATACTCGCATGTTATTTGACGCCATGTTAGATGTATTATATATCTAAATGTGGCCTTAAATATAAGCGACATTGCTATTTATTTTTATGGATAAGTTTCACATTGTCTCGGTCTTCAGTTGACATAATTAAGCAAAGTGATCCTTGTGTGTTTTATTTTGCCCTTGCGGTCAAGGATAACCCATGAAAGTGCAAGTACTTATTTCCAATGTGGTCCTTTGGTTTTGCTGAAGAGACAGCAAGCAGAAGAGACAGTATTGGGATACAAGGATTCCGGGTGCGATACCCTAGCTCTTTGCGAATAGATACCTTGGTTCTTTTACGTGCTCAGTGTATAGCACCGATACTCGCGAGAATTACCTGGGTTTTATACCAGTACATCTCTAGTTGAGTGGGAAACACTTAAAGCATTTTTGAAATTTCCAGTGCCCCGGCCAGGAATTGAACCGGGGACCTCTGGAATGGTAGACCAGAGTGTTACTACTCGACCACCGCACCATCCTTAGTTCGATGATTATTTTATCGAAGTATTTCTCCTTCTTCAAAGCTATACACTTACAGTGATTAGGCATTCTATAAATATCACCATGCACCGATATGTTTGTGCTTTTCTATATAATCTTCATATACATATGCCTGATATTAGCTATGGAAAACTTAGTTCTCTGGAGCATCCAATTTCCTGTCTTCACCGTGTGATAAACAATCAGGAAAATGTAGATTATTCTGATATTTGTATATCATTCCTTCATGGAATCTATCATCAATTAACATTTAACTGTAATGGCTATTTTCGGGAGTGTGATCTAAAAAAACAACCTAGTCAACAAATATTTGCTTACCCCCATAAATCTTTGTCGGGTGAAAATACCTATTTTATCGTAACAGGATAAAACAATGTACTGAGGAAGAACGGATTTCCATTGTACATGAATATCAAGTCGAATTGCTATTAGCCTAAAAGGACAATTTTACAGGAATTTAGAATCATGCCGTTCGAGAGTTATAATTCAATGTTTAAACAAACCATAAAATAGTGAACAATAAAGATTAAATTCTCTCTGTGTCAATGTAGTTTTTAATTCTCTGTTATTTGATGAATGTATCAAATGTAACGCATTGGTGTACAAAGTTCTTCATCCACACACTTACCACATTTGTCAGCGTTAACTTCTAGTTCAAATGATGTTTTACCCGCTATAAATGTGATTTTCACTTCACATAAACTAATTATCTTCGGAGAAGGGACTCGTTATTTGTTTTTATTTGTAATTTTCTATTGATCGTGAGTTCTCTTTTTTTTCTGGCGTTTCTTTTTCTCAGATTAATATACAAACAACAGCGCTGTAGGTCTTTAAAAACAATAAGCTAACACAAAGTTACCATGTTGTTCTTGTTTTTCTTTTAAGCCAACATATCTCTTTTCTACTTTTTTGCTTTGAAGATCGATAAAATTGCCATCACGAATACATTGTTTTTAAATTTAATAATTCATTAATCGGACGAATGTCCATTTACATATAATGTGTCGTATTAATTAACCTTAAGTTATGTAAATTTCTGACATTTAAGATAAGTTAAACATAGCTTTTTATATATTGAAAATGCATTTAGCGGATTTATACCGATATTAAATATATATCGATGGATCATCCTGAGCATAAGGACAAAGTCGAATAAGTATGGTAAATAAACAAACCTTTAAACAAATCGGAAGACAACATCGAAAAATCAGTCGTTGGTCGCCATTTTGAACACCCGTAAATATTTTTCTCACTAACGGCTACCAGGTACTTGGTTACGATCTACCCGCTGTAAAAACACATCCCTTTATCTTTAAATTGTAAAGAAATACATTATTGAAACAAAATGTGTTCTAGAAGTGTTTATCAAACAATAGTTCGAAACGAAAAGCTCAGACTGCTCCTTGTTTTTAAATGCAAACAATAAGTTATATAAGTGTCAGTCCTCAAAATAGAAATTGATAACATAACAATCAACTTTCTGTACCTAGAAAGTTTTTTAATAAACTGTATTTTAATTGTGTCTTGGTTCGTGCTCATAACCATTGTATTAATTTTACAAAACTCATAAGTTATGTTAGTAATGATAGACAATGTATCATCTTTCGTTTCAATCATAGTTGATAACTAAAAGTTTTTTGTTTCCAATAATGCTGCATTGAAGAAGCGATTCTTTTCATACCTGAAAACCTTCCACATAAGTTGAACATTTGAGCATGACCAGATCTGGTGACTGGTAAATGAAGTTTAGACGACAACACATAGTTTATATTAATGTTAATTTAATTTGCGTTTGCTTTTAATACACTTAAATTGTTTTACCTAAATTTATGTTGTTGATTGTTGAAATATTTGGTGTCATAACGTATCTATAAATTGTTTATGAAAACATCGTTCTCTTTACACTTTGTTAACTTATTTTCTTTTTATTTGACATAACATTACTGATATGTTTTTAAACAGTATTTGTATACAAAACTGTTAGATTTCATCTATGCGATGGCAAAGGCAATATTCACGTTGTCGACGGTTATAGTGTTAATTGGAGAATTTGGATAAATGGTTAAGACTTTTTTTATGCAAAGCACATTTAAACAACGGTCTAGAAAAACCGGGCTTAATGCATGTGCGTTACGTGTCATCAAAGTTTAACCTGTGTAATTTCCGACTGGACTGGATTTTCGCTTCGAAAAGACATTCTTTGAATAAAAATTGCATGCATGCGGATAAAGTCGTTCTTTAGTTATTTAATTGTTGGTTTTAAAATTAATGACGATGGAGCAAACATTTAGGTATATTTTTTTTTTGTCTTTAATGTAATACAGTAAAAAATTAGATGTGCCTCATAATTGTGTGTGTTTTAATGTCATAGTGCATTAGACAACGCAGCACATTATCAAATTGAATATAATGTCTAACTGTTTGACCAAACGCATATAAGCATATCTCGTAGATATGATAAGATTAGTTAATCTTAGTGTTTGCTCCATTGAATTACAGTGTGACTTGATAGCATTGGAATGTCAGATTGCGGATGACGGAAACAATATTGCAATTACTAGACATAAAAAAGTAAAGTTGTTTACGTTTGGTCGCAAAAGAAACAATTGTCAGGCGATCGCTTTCACAGTTGCTTAATTGCAGGTTATACAACAAATAAGACACTCTAATCGTGCAACACAAATTTATAATTCATTATGATGACTACATTATTCTCAAGACTTAAGAAGCCGTTGAAATCTTGAAAACATGTTAACAGTGTTGGGACTGAGTAAGAAAATCATGGGAACGAGTTAGAAAGTCGTGAGAACGTCAAAGCTTCATGTTAATAGTGGGAATTACTTAGATATTCGCTTGAACGAGATCTTTGTTATAAGATAAGCAACAAATACTTGTTTTGTATTCTTCAAAATGGCTGATTTTGCATGGCTAACATTTCCTCGGCCGACATACATGGGACTGATTCGCACTTTTAAATGCTTTTTGAATTATGGGTATTATGGTCGTTTGATTATGAAGTTACCACGAGTTAGTTTTCTTGCACCCAATAGCTTCTTAGTCGTTACAATGAGCTGTTTATGTCGTTGCTACAAATTAATAAGCCTTCCCCATGAGAAATCCATGTTGTTACTACGACTTACGACTCGTTCGCACATTTAATTTATCTTGATCCAAAGTCTTAAGACATCGAAACGAATTACCAAGTCGTGGGAGATTCCTCAATGCAGACAGGCACATGTCACATAAGTGCTACATTTCAGACGCTTGTAAAGTAGATTTTAACTCAAGGGCACCAGCATTCTCCCAGATGTCCATCGCTACAACATACGTGTAATTGGGTTACGGGAGTATCGCTAAAACAATTGGCTGTCCTTCCAGAGATCCGAATACCTTGATTCTGCTTATTGCCCGCTGTGACGCACATAATACACTACACCTTTGTTTTATGTCTCGAGTACATACGCGTTAGTATATTGGGGTTGAACGTTGTCAGTGTGTTACCAGGAAGACACGGACCGGCTTACGACGGTTACTGAAGAACTGCCAGATAAGGAGACGTTACTTTTCAGAGATAAGACGATCCTAGTTATGTTTATTGTACGATGCAAAGCACCTTTTAGACAATGCCTTCGAACCTGCAATCCCTGAAAATCGGCATCAGAGTTTAAACACTAGACCAACGACCAGGTGACGACCAGGATATATTGCTTTAAAATCACCAACCAACTACTGTTGCCATATGCAACCATCTATAGGGATTTCTGGAACTATTAAATATAAGCTACTGTCGCCCTGCACGACCAGACATTGTGCTATGGTTTAAAAGCCACATTAATTCAATTTAACTTAAACGTCGAGATACTAAAAGTTAAGTTTATCATCACGAAATTTATCACGTTTATTCGTAAAGTATTGTTTGAGCATTTTTTTAAATGTATTAATTCAACAGAACTAATTTTCGTTTACAGATCAATCTGCATAATTGCTTTAGTTTGATTAGAGTGTACGTCCGTTATAACTATATCGTGTATGGAACAAAGCCTGTATTCTCGACTTCATGATGGTTTAACAAAAACTTACCAACGTAATCACATACCCACTAATTAAGAACAGTGAAATAAAATCTTTTAATAATATGTGTCAACATAAACCAAAGATAAAATAAAGGAAACAACCAACATTCTAATAACTTACCAAGTTTTATTGAGAGCTTATATTGCCACGATAGGTTCGTTATCAATTTCCAACTGTCATATTGAACTAAGTCTTCTATTTTAGAATAAAGATCAAACAGATAAGAGATTGGCACTGAGCATAAAGCAGTTTGCGAATAAAATTGACTTTATATGGTGAATGAACATGGGAAAAAATGCAGTTCAATTTGAAGAATTTTCTTCACGAAATACACTAATGCACTTAGCATACAACTGTCTTCGAATAAAAAGACGAAAGGTGGTTAACGGAAAGCGACTAAAATCAAATTTTGAATTTTAAGCATTTTCAGCCGAATTAATGAAATAGAATGGATTAAATGTAAAATCTGACAATACATTAATGCAAATTACTCTGTCCAATTTATTAAAAATACCGCTCTAAAGTGTAGACGTTCGTCGATATCGTTTTATTAAATTTTAATCAATGTAGAAGCAATTTGATTTTTTCAGTCATATAATAGTGTATATGCGTTTGTTTATTATACGCCTCATGCAATATTCCTTGTCGTTGACATGGTAACGTAAGCTTAGATTTGTCCGACTCATTTGCGTTGAATGGCCTTCGAGGATTTTCTAATCTTTTTTTCTGGAAATTAATCAGAATATATTTGGATTCTGTTCAGTTTCTACTGGAAACAATAACGCCCTTTCAGACAAAATCACGTTATCCAAGCATTGTTAAGCTTTAGCGAATGTTATAATTCAAATGATGTCGTTACCGCTATCAAATTGGATTAGTTTTTCACCATTAAATAGTTATCAATGACGAACAGCTATGATCGCCTTCCGTTTGCACTCATATTTTACTGGTATGTACATGGCGTTCAGTAGTTAATTAGTTAATAAAGTAGTCTGTAACTTGTTGCGCTCGATATGTGTTTTATGGAGACCGTTAACAAAAAGATTAACAATATAATATTCGGTTGATGTATGTTTATACAATTGCTTGTAGTTTTATATATAAGATAGTAAGTGTGCATAGTATCTTTTTATCATCGTTTTGATGCTTATATGAAGGCTGATAGTTAGTAATGTAAAGGCTTAAAATATAACGCAAACATCACATACAGGTTCCATTCATTTGGGACAGATATGATCTTTCCTGCGTTTAATTTACCAAACACCGGAACGCAATATTCGAAAGACGATGTAAAGGCCTTAAGATTTATTTATGATCAACGAACTTGTAGTAGGACAAATATGACAAATTGCTGAATTATGTACCAAAGTGTTCATACGATTTCAGCACATTTTATCTTTAAGATAGTAATATACACTATAAAAAATGTATTCAACAAGAGATTTCTGTAATACTTTCAAATTCGCATACATTTTTTAATAAATATCGATTGCTCAATATGTTTTTTTACAATAATTATATTAAGCCGTTCCATAGAGCAAATCACATACAAATTTCTTGTTTATCAAACTCCACATACGCCAGAATAAAGATGTAAGTGTAAAGTATTTGTAAGACCTGGCTCAGACTGATAGAAGTAATTCATGCAGAAATTATCAGCGCTAACGCAAAAAAATGTATTTAATGCTCTTGGTATCACACAAGCATTTGATATGTTATTCACAATAGACTCGTTATCGACGCACTTCTCGTTGTTCTCGTTTCAATCGCATTACTAATTGTGGCGCCATTGTATTTAATAATATGTGATGACATTTCGCCTGATGTTTGTCTGTTGTTTGTTTTTTTTAATGAGAAAAGAAACATGAAACTTCTTCTTTTTTTAAACAGACAATAAAATGCTACATTACTTTTGTGGTTTAAATAAATAGAATATTATTCTATACCGCGAATTCACCATTTATCTATACCGCGAATTCACCATCCTATTTCATCGCATGTTTTCATTACTAATATTTAAATAGCATACATAGTAATAATTAACGTAATTGCAGGTTTTACACGAGTATTTCAGGCTAATATGAACAGCTATTTTTGAGAGTGAGTAGTTATCGCCAGGAAATTGTGTACTTTCTTATTAATAATTAAGTCCTAAAAAATCCACCAAAAATATGTTTGGACATTTTATTTCATTTATGATTTTTGCTGTCATGATTTGGAAATTTTAATGGCTTTCTATGTTTTCTTTGAATATTTTCTGTGAAACAATTCAAGATCGATGATATACGCGGAAAGAAAACACCATTTTTAAATCAGAACGTACCGAGATATTTCCATTACTGTGTGTGGTTTCAACAACGAAATTGTGTATGGTGTACAATATCAGCTTCAACATCTGCAGTTCAAAAGAAAATGCCGGTGATAAATATATAAATCTATGAAAATACACAAATTAATGGTTCGTCATGTGTGAACGATATCTTAAATAGTCAAAACGAATGGAATGAAGTGTCAATGCTTACACAATGAGCCTTTCACCGACGCACAGAACTGAAAACCAAAACATTCTAGCTGGAATATTGCCATTATACACTTAAAAAATCACGATTTATTATGCATACGGTTCGTTTGCAAAAACAAACAAATTGCCTAAATTATTTAATGACTATACACGATAGCGATAGCGATGTCGACGCGAAAAGGATTAATTCAATTTTGTTCTAAATATATTCAAAAAGATTGAAAAAACGTACTTATCATGCAGTTAGGTTATTCAAAGCGATTGAAATACGGACTAATTGTACGTTGAAGCCATACATATTAGAAACCATAGAAGCACAGACTAATGATGCGATGATGTAACATGTATTAAAAGCGCTTGAAAGATGGACTAATGATAGGGTATTCGATAGCTAATGAAAGCGGGCGCTAGACTTGTATAGGTTTGCTGTCGATAAATGTAATACTCAGATATAGTATGTGTGTCTAAAATATGAATAGCATCACTGGATGTGTCTGCTTTTATATGCTGTAAATTATGTGTGTATGAGAAAGAGTAACTTGACAAGAAGTATGTTAAATAGGAGAGAGACATAACACCACAGTAATATGCTTCCTAATAGAACCTGATGGTTTTATCGAATATTTAACATGTTCATCATTATACAAATAAAGAAGAGCCGTCGTGAATGGTGTATTTACTGCATTATTGCAATAAAAATGAAGATTAAAATCGCGAACTATAATTTACTCAACTACCTGACTGTATGTATGTGCCATAGCTTTTCTTGAAACATAATCTTTAAACTTGAGCATTTGATTGAACGCCTATTTCTACGTATAAAACATATTCAATGGCGTTGTAAAATAGAAAAAAAACTTAACACAAATTTAAAACATACAATAATATGGAGTGACACAGCGACCGATCCGCAACAATCGAACGAGGCAATCCTTATTCACAAGTCACACAACGAACACCAGTACCAAGTATCAAACAAGTCTATATATATATACAATGAAAATTATTATAATTGTTATATTAGCTATAAGGATGTGTTTTCTTTATTTTAAGGCCATGTGGCATAGTTCATGATTTGTTTAATCTTGTAGGTGTTTCATAAAGTTATTAACTATAACAATGACATTTTTTGTTAAATAAGACCTCTGGTCCATAATATAAGCACTCCAGAGTTTATATGAAGTGATAATAATTTATATTTAAAAATATTAATAATGCATGTGATTATGAAAGGCAATGACATGTGTCAAATATTGAAATACTTATGCACACACTAGTAAAAGAATATGAAGTTAGTAACATAAACATACCAATAACTGATTGTGATATCAGAATTACGGTAATTTAATCCTAAAAACTATTCACAGCTTTTTGTTACAGGAGCCGATCCATGTTCCTTTGATGGAACTCTGCATTACTCGTGGAATTTTGCACAGACTGTGCATTATGCACACCATGCAAGACAGGTAAAGAGGAGATTCTTCATTAATTGATCAAAGGTATTCAAAAGTATTGCAAAACGGGTGTGCATTGTAGTTCAATAGTATTAACTTTAGATAATCAAACAATGTATTTCTCATGTATGGCTTTTGCGCCAATGTATGTTTCATTTTGCATCACATGTGTTCATCATATTTTGTATTATTAAGCTTTATATCAAAGTAAAACAATCGTTTGACAAATGCATTATACCTATTGAGAAGAATCCTCTAGCGTAGTTGGAGTAAACTCAGCGTTTTCCTTATAATTTCATTGTGTTAAGGTGTTTAAGATGATTATTTTAATTAAATACTACATAATGTTCATCGATGTATGAATACCACTGTGAATAACCGCGAATGTAGGTATGCACCATTGTCTGGCGTAATGCTAGAATATTTAAGCGTGGAATACGTGATGATATATATTCGATGTCACACTTTGGTACAGAGAAAGCAATAAGGATTTAAATTTGCAAATCAATAGTGTACGATTATTGCATGAAACACATTTCTTGTTCATTCTACTACTTTGTCGTTACCAAACACACAACTTTATGGCGAACATACTGTCTAAATATGTCCACCAAAAGTCACTAAATGTTCAAGTATAATTACATGTTAATATCGGACGATCGTAGAAAACTTCGTGTGTACATATTTTAGTATTCGATTATCTCTTTATTACATCTTACAAGTTGTTATCCATGTTCAATAATCATTTGTGCGAATGTTATTCATGTTTTATCTAGTTTAAATAACAACAACAACAACTTCAACGATTGCAGCATTTATTTCTGCAATAAAGTTTACGATATAGCTTCTAGCCTACAATAGTGAATACACAAATACTCATGGTTTCGATCACCTTATTCATTGTTTGATGAAGTAGGAAGGAAAATATATACCCTATTACTTGAACCGTGTAGTAAACGCGCAATCATATTCCCAATCGTTTTATTCAGGTGATAGCACGTCTAGTGAAAATTGTGAAACGAGACCTTGAGTTATTAAGGTGCAGTGTGGCTAAAAGGTTAAAAGTAACGGGCTTATGTGATGTTCTCTTAAATATGTATATGTTGACATGTAATGGGCATACAGGTTTTACAAACAAGTGTCGTTGCCGAGATGAGGCACGACGAGGCAGCTTCCTCGGCCTAAATTTGCAGATTAAAAAACGCCAACTCTATCTTTGACAGTCGTATTGTAGCTCACATGCATGCTGCTGCTTAATTATGAAATGCATTTAGGCTAGTTGAATCACCACAAAAACTTGCCCGTCTGTAATGTTATGATAAATGAAGGTTTATCATTTATGAAGACCATAACTACAAAAAAAACATTTTGAACGCAAACACGTCTGAAAATAAAGGAAAAACGCTTGTATGTGTTCGATTTGTTTTCAGTTATTCATACAAATATTTTAAATTGCAGCAACTGCAATATGATACCTTCATACATATAACAATCATCAGAGATTCGTTTTCTGGGTCTTTATTGTTGTCTTATATTATTTCACTGGTAATAAACGCCATCAGATAATCATAATGTTTGGTTATCTTTCTGTAAAATAAACGACTTATTTCGCAATAATGAGAGTTTTAGTAACCTCCAGATGCACCAGATATGACATAGGCAAACCAATGTGTCTATTGCGCAAACACACGAGCTTAGCTAAACTGTCTCGTTCTAAATTGGCTCTGGTAAGCTCTTGAAATCATCTCTTGATTTATAGGATCTCCAAACATATAAGGCTTACTGCAGTAAATGGCATTTAGCTTATCTTTTTGGTAGAATGCATAAAACGCCTTTACCATGTGCAAGAGAAGACAATCAACATGTACGAAAGGACAATTACAGGATTGAGATTTGTGTGGGTTAAGAACTGAAGTATGTTGCAATGAGCTAAAATTGCCATATATATGTTTTCCTTTTATGTTTGATCTGCACACCTTAGAGACCTGTTCGTCTTCAATACATAGCGATCACAATTTTAATATTTCTTGGTAATTTGTCCTGCTTTTGAAAAATATTGTTATTGAGTGTTTATTTTTGAAAATGTTTTAAAGCAACAATCTAGAGAAAGATACTGCTTAACCCTCCATACATCACCAGCTGTACGAAGTTGTTTTGTATATCTCTTTTGGTATATTTATATACAGGTAATTGTATAGTTGCATCAGCAGTTTAACAAATTATACAAGATCCTATTTGAAATTGACTTCCAAACTCCTGTACTAAATTTCACTCACTGTGAAAAGAATTCTGTTAATGGGAACAAGTGGATATATATATATATATATATATATATATATATATATATATATATATATATATATATGCGTTTTATATTATTTATTCATGAATATTAACACGGATGTTTAATAAGATTTCAACAGTTATTTGATATTATAGTGTTGCAAAAGTGATAGCGTAAAAATGAAAATTGTATACATGCATTTTGAAAGGGACATGCATACTAAGTTGATGTAAGTTCAAATTCAAGCTGCATGTTTCTGTTTTAAAACAAAACGTATTCAAGTTATACATTTGTGTCGCTTCAGATTTGTAAGAATACAGAATACGGGTCGAACCCGCTGTCTTAACCAGTTTCCTACCTTTTCGGATTGTTGCAACATACATGCACATCACAAAACAATAAAACATTGTCTTTTGTTTAGGCAATTTGTAGCATAACTATCGCTGATGCTGGTAATGACATTAAACTTTGAATCAGAAACCTAAATTTCCTGGAGAAACGTTATTTGGGACACAGAATGCATGTTTGTCGTAATTTTTAATAATTGTGTATCTGGGCAAATACAAAATCATCTTTAGAACTGTTATAACATATTCCGTCAATAGCTCGATTGATTGTTTTGATACACGAGCACAATTGCTGTTTTCATAAACGAAGTATTCAATTACATTTAAATAAAATATTACACTCAAGCGATATTCAGAAAATCGAAATAAACAATTTTGAAAAATCTTGGCTAACTTTGAGGATATTTAGATATTTGTTTTCATTTGTCGCGCCTCTATTTGTTTATCGCATCATATGTGCATCTTTTATAGTATTGTAAAAGTTGCTGATCTTATTCTGCTATTATACACATTGATCTATGTTCTAATTAAATTATAACTGAAATATTTGTATATGTTCTTGAATAAATGTGTTAGAATAAGGTCAATAGAGATATATTTGTGCTTGTTTTTTTTTTAAATAAGAGCTCACTGTTAGGTACTTGTGGTCTTTATTGGTTCAATTATATTCAATGCATTGGCCATTTCAAGTTTGTGTCCGATATGTATAGCGTTGTTCTTAATGCATTGGCATTTATTGTTAATGTAATTGGGCACTTGCCTCAAATTAAACACCAGAGGTAATATACACCAATTAATTTATTTGAATTTCTTGTGGCTATTACTCGTGTGTCATATACATTTTGAAGTCGATTTTACTGAGGTGTTAACAATTTATTTTTAGAGAAGCAAGTCAAATACAAACTCCAATTCAAATACAAATTACCACATTTTATTTTCATAGAATCAGTCGCTTAAGTGTGTAGAAATATTAAATATATCTTGCATACAACGCTTCCTGGCGATGACCAAGTTAAATCACTACATGTTTTTTTTAAAAAGGCTGATTATATCAAGAATGCATAATGAAAGTTAACAAAAACGCATATAGTGTTTATTCTTCACACTTGTGGTTTACAAATGCTTATTAGGTGTTTGTGCGATAAATTTAGAGCTAAAATTAAAGTCATTCCGTCTAGTCATTATTATTCTATTCATACCTTATATTTAACATTCACGTGTTGTAGGCTGTTAAGCTGTTTACTTTGTGGTAGAAAGAGCAAAGTGGCTTATTTGATAATTTGAAGTGTCTATTGTTAATCAATCAGAAAATTGGATACATTGTTAACACTCAACTTGTATCCCATGCTATAAAACTAAATGATAAATTAAACCAAATATTAAAATTTCTCTAGCATATGAAATATACTGTACGAATAGTCCAGTTATTTCAATTTTGTGATGAGTACAATCTAGTATCGGTATTGTAAACACATTTTCTCCGTCATCATAACATAATCTAACCATTGCCATGGGCAAGCCTTAAGACAAAAGTACTTCATCCGCACTCTCGTCTCATTCATCCGCCTTGAATTAATCAGTCCTTTTCTGCAGATGTTTCGCTCTGAAATTTCGTCACGATAAACTAGTTGTCTAAGCAGTATTTTCTCTGTATTATCCACTTCAATTTATTCGATGTAGCTATTACATGTGAGCGGAAACGAAAAACAAATTGTACTAACAAATATACAGCTTAAAGGCCATATGAATCAAGAGTGCTTCTTGTGAAATAGTTATTTTGTCTGTGCGTGTTTAATTAATTCTTCGAAATACTAGCCGACGGTTAAACTATTTTTTTCTCGTTATTTTTGTCTGGAGTTTACTTATAACTTTATTTCTTTGAAATACTAGCTGGCGGTAACAATATTTACTATCGTGAATTGTTGTCTAGAGGTTAATTAAAAGTATATTGAGCCTACCGCGAAAATAATATTATGACTTCTAGGTGTGAACATTTATGGAATAAAGATGTTTTTGTTTTATATCTTTAGAGAAACACACACCGTTTTACTAAATAAAATCAGGTCAGACAACGACGAAGTCTACAACGTCCTTATTCGTTTTTGTCTTATTATAGATAAGTGGTTTACGATTATCTTATCATATGTGTATCTATTATCGTTATGTAGTTTGCAAACAATGGCGCTGTTAATTCAAAGTGCTTAAACTCTTTCATAAACCAGCTCAGAAGGACATAAACGTGATAATTCGTATCTTATGATTCTGTTATCATAATATAATATCCCCTCTTCTCCATTATCTGGTGATTTATTCAATAATAGAAGTTGTTATTTCCATCTCATTATCGATTAATCTAATTTGTTGTTTTTAGTTGGTTGCGTTGGGGCTGACTAAATTTACAGAGCATGTTTTGAAAATCAGTATGTGCTTAGCAAGCTAAGCTACGCTAAGGACTGTAACTCACTATGCTAGGAACGATTACCGCTGCATGTCTGCACTGCAGACGACGAATGCCTAGGAGCGTCTGCTATACTACTGCAGTGTATTTACCAGCTTGTAAGTCGACATTGGTCAGTCTAGTTTTTATCATTGAAATCTGTACATATTGGCTGCTTTAAGGGAAAACGGGGCTAAATGCATGTCAAATAAGATTAGTCTGTGCAC
Organism: Dreissena polymorpha; assembly: GCF_020536995.1. Lineage (NCBI taxonomy): Eukaryota > Metazoa > Mollusca > Bivalvia > Myida > Dreissenidae > Dreissena > Dreissena polymorpha. The sequence continues at coordinate 17,224,870 of NC_068359.1, read as the reverse complement.
ACTGATTAGCCTGTGCAATGCACACAAGCTAATCAAGGACGACAACAGCGAACAACGTCAATGCCTTCAGCGCATTGATTGAATATATAATACATTTTTGAAATTTTAGTGAGAACAAAAACATTGGACATATTTCTTTAGAAAGATAATCTGTATGCAATTAAAGTTATTAATTAAATAAATTTAATCATGAAACTTATCTAAACCGCGAACTAATCCCGCACATACCATCCCGTATTTTCACTAATCATACAACAATAATGAATAACCTTTATGCTATGTGAATTGTACTAATATCCGTTTAAGAAATCATAATATATTGTTTTGCTCGCAAAAGCTTTAAGTGAAAACGATTAAAAATATTTACGAATGTACAAAAAGTCGGGGGAAAATGTTTAACCAAAATATATTGATGATACATATATTCTCAAGTCGAATATAAATAGTTCTCATAGAGTGTGTTTTAATCGCCAAGTAAAGTTGTTTTTTCCACAATTATAAACATGAATTGTATTTAATGACTGTATAATGTCATGTAATAAATAATTTTTAAAGCGCACAACACAGTAACAAATAAATATGTATACAAACACTTGTTAAACAGCTTAAAGGTTAATCATCATTTGTTGTTGTTTTCTTTTGCATCTAGTGTAAAATGTGCATCCAGTGTAAAATTCAAGTATAACTAAGTGTTATTTTACATTGTTGTTTGCAATATTCGGCAGACATCGCATAATGTGTCGTTGACATATCCGTCAGGTTTGTTCCTGTGATGGGAAAGCTTGCAGCTTTTATGGTGAAAATTCACTTTGTGTTATTTGCTTTCAGTAATTGGCTGGTGTTATTTTCTTGCAAATGAGTGCATGTCATGCAAACATTATTGAAGACGTGTTTATCAGACGAGTCTCTTCGTTTGATATTTCATTTCGTTTATCACGGCATCAGAATTCATCGTTTGTCTCCATGCAAAATAAAAATCGAACATATGTTTTATTTCAGAATTTAAACCGTTCTACTCGTATGAAATCGTATAAAGCCATAGCTAAATAAATAGAGGATATTTGTTGGATTCGGCGGATTATCGATTTTATTTCGCGAGTTATCATAGAAAATATTATTATTTTTTTTATGATCACGAGTGAATTAAAATCGATATTCCACCGAATCCAACAAATTTTCTTTTTATGTTATGCCTTTTTTAACAGTTTATATACATTGTTAAAGAGTTTAACTAACTAATTCGCTGGGATAATGACGTCATTTCGTCAAAGAAATGACGTCATTTCACAGTAAACAGTGAAAATTATCGATAATTTTCACTGATAATTTTCATTGTTTGAACAGTGAAATTATCAGTTGTAATTCACTGATATTTCCCTGTAAACCAACGGAAAGCATACAATAAAGAACAACGAAACATGTTCAAATAGAATATATTCGCGATAGACATGCTTACTTGTTTCCACCATTATATAATCTAGACCTGTTTGATTGATTTGCTTTATACTATATACGCTCTTCAACCGTCAAAGTCATTATCACATTTTGTCAAATGTGACATTTTTAACATTTAGTTATATAACGTTACCTGTAATTCAAATTCGTTAAATGATTGATTCTAAGCAAAGAAACGTGTAAACGTTTAACATTTAAGCGTGATTAGTGAATACCCGTGTAACCGGTCATGTAAGCTTACTCGGTAGAGCTCTCGCCTTTATACCGAGAGTTACCTTGGTTCCATCTCTAGACTGTTTGAAAACTGTCTAACACTGTTGGATTTTATTTCTTTGAATCTGGTCGTTTGTTAGAACTGGTAAATATCGGACTTGATGAAAAAAGTTAGGTCGCAGTATTACTTTTACACATGACACCTTATTATAAATGTAACGTGAACATATATATATATATATATATATGAATGCAAATGGTATTACCAAAGAAAACTGTCGTACGTATGGTTTGTATATTTATATCACCCAGATAAAAATCGCAGTTTATATCCTAAAAAAAGTTATTGTAGGTTACAAACAATTAGGGAAATATATGTTCGTCGAAATAAGTAAATACAATTGCTTCATGGAAAATGGTTTTCAACTTGCATTGGATTGTTTATATTGTTTCCTCATCCTTTGTTATATGTGACATATATTTACATCGACCGGAAAACAACACTTTTATGATCACGATTACATTAACGCACTTCGTTAAATATAGAATGAACAATGTGTATGATAACACATGCATCATGCCGACGTTATTTTGTCGAGAAATTAGGACACTGAAATCAAATAAAAGCAGATTTTCCGTATTCCTACAGAATTATACTCAAAAAGATTTGACGTTTACTTTATCAAACAATTCCATTTATTAATCCAACTTTTAAATGTTTATTATATTCAATCAGTTAAGTATTTAAACGTAAATGTGGAATTTGAAAACTTAATCTGACGGTCAATAATAGAAAAACAAACTTGTAAAGAAAGGTCGTAGATCTCGTCAGTTTAAACAATAACCTCTTAAACAATAGCACAGGCATAGTTTTTGAACTACTCCTGTAAAGATAAATAATACAATTGCAGCTACTTTGACTGTTTCAAAGAAACATTAGATACACTAATGTGTATCTATTTTACAAATCAATATGCATTGATCTTTAAGTGGTGTTAAGACTCATTCTGTGTTAGCATGTTCGAAATTCAAAAAGTGAAATACGTTTGACTGCGAATCTCTAAAAAGTACTGATAACTTAAACTATATCAACACAAATCATGGACTGGGATATTTTTATATCCATTCAGTTGGAACAATATACCATGACTGGCAAAATACAAGCTCATAATGATTTATGAATTAATTGCAAATACAATTTGTTCTGTTTATGCAGATTTTGTGTTTTTAAAATTGTGTTCACTTCCCCGTCTTTTGCTTGCTGCCCCACCCTATATTTCATGTTTCCTTGTTCCTTGGCGGTTAAGTGTGCTTTTTTATGTATAATTCGTTAAGGCGACCTAGCATACACAACTCCAAGAACAATCCAAGAAGAAGTAATCATTGATATATGTTTTGCTATTAAACAAGTCCACACAATGTTATAATTAATAAGATACAGTTAACAATGTTCAAACTGGTAAAATATTCATGTCCAATAATCAAAGATAGATCCGCCAATTTCATAATCAAAGCTTTTATTTTGATCTCATATACCCCGGTCAACCTTTTCTCAATAGATTTAATTATTAAAGTCGATACACAAACAAACGGGACTTTGCATCGATGGTGGTCCGTGGTGTGTTACGCTACAGTGTGTATTTCACTAAATGTACATTTTTAATGACCAGAGTATTGGTCAAGCCATTAAAGAATCAATATTTTGAAAACCTCGAAGTGCATAGACATGCACGAAATAACATGTATCTTTTTATGCAAATACAGCCAATTAAATAGACATATTTGTTAGACATACGTTCACCAATAGTATCAATGTTCAATAAATACATTGTAATATTATATTTTCTTTATATTTTATATTTATATTAACGTTAGATAATGAATGATTTACTTATGCTTACTCCTGCAAAAATACACGTTTAGTTTAAATACAAACACTGTTATGGTAAGGATGTGTACATACATTGGAATCACTTCACACATCATTCATCTCATTTATTTCCGTACGTGATAATCCTGGAGAATCAAGTACCTAAATGTAAACGTTTTACTTATGCTTCTCTCTGCGGAAACCGGACTTAATGCATGTGCGGGCTAATAATTGACCACACTTTCCACTTAAATTATATACTTTCGTTTTAAGGAAGCCTCTTCTTATATAAAATCCAGTTTAGTCGGGCAGTGTGTTCCTTGATTATCATGCGCGTACTGAACAGGATGTTCTTGGACGACACTTTACGCACGTGCATTAAGTCACAGCTAATTTGGCAAAGAAAAATTTAAGTTATTATATAGGGTCATATGCGTGTTCAAAGTACACATATTAGACTGCTGGTCGATGTCACTGCCGAAACTAAGACCTCGCTACCATTAATAATTGATGGCTATCACACAATTTATAAAGTGCACGAAAAAGGAATAGAATAATAACATCTTCTTTTAATGGCATTTTATGGGGGAAATAAAGGTTTCACAAACATTAATTGTTTTACACAAATTAGTATTATTTGCTTCTAATGATTCTGAACATCATTTCTCTAAGTCTAAACAGTTTTTTTCACAATATCTGTATGTATAGCCTTCATAAATCACTTTTCATTAAACATGCTAAAATTGTAAATGTTTTCTGAAAGTTAGCCACCTTAATAACAAATTTCAAGGAGATGGTTTCTAAGCGTTTTATGTCATTATTTATGCTTCATATATGTGTAGTGGTTTTGGGTTTATTCGGCCCCCTTCCCCTGTTCAAACGGAGGTCAATGGTGTTGTTTCTCCGTCATCAAAGGTAATTTAAACTTTGATTCGTAATTAAAGCTTGTGCCTTTCTTACTTTATGGAAATGCTTTATTATCATTTGTTCACTTCATATGTGCCATTTGAAATGTTACAATCACGCAGTAATATGTAATGCAATGTGCGTAATACTTGAATAAACAGATACTGCAGGAAGTTATGTAATTTGCTATTTTTCGAATGCTACATCAAACAAACATGTAGGCAGCGCATATCGGTCAGAACACTTTTTAAAATCTTAAAATGTGTCCGCGTTGATTTCAGAAAATACAAACAGCAAGAGTCATGCATTTTTATTTAAGTATTTAAAAATATCAGTAACAGCAAAACGTAAAATACATATTTAAAGAAACAAAAGTAGAAATGCTAAACAAACAAAATAGTTCTTTTCTAATAGGCTCTGACAACATATGACCATCATGTCCCCATTTGGTAGCTTAATATGTTTTTAAAATCATTTTTTTCAAGATTTACATTTTACTTGATTTCAATTTCATGATCAATTCATCGCTAAGCAGAAACTATTGAATGTATAGCAAATTATTCAAAAGACCAAAAAAAAACCTTTTTGTGTGAAATATATTCTAAATAAATATATGCAAGCAAACAAAAGCATTCAGAATGCATGGACTTCTTTTAACTTTCTTTCTGTTATTATAGTACACATCAATTAAATTAAAATTGCACTTAATGAATCAGTAAAATCGATATAATATGAAATTTGCAAGTAACATAGTAAATATATTAGTCGTGTTTTGAGAAAACTGGGCTTAATGCATGTGCGTAAAGTGTCGTCCCAGATTGGCCTGTGCAATCCGCACAGGCTAATCAGGGACGACACTTTCCGCTTTTATTGTATTAAGTTTCAAGGAAGTCCCTCCTTACCGAAAAACGATTTAAGGCGGAAAGTGTCGTCCCTGTTAAGCACAGGCTTATTTGGGACGACACTGTACGCACATGCATTAATGCCAATTTTCTCAGAACAAGACACATATATGTGTGGTAGTTTATCACAGATGGCATCTTAAGTTTATAAAGAAACAGTGCATTAAAGCTAAGTGGTTTATAACCTCACTATTCAACTGAATAACCAGATTTAATGGATTACATATTGGTGTATATAGAATATAAGGTGAATGAACCTGAATTTATCCGACGCGTTGAAGAATGGTTTACACGCCGTGAAAAGCTTATATTGAAAAAAGGCCTTGCCAAACAGCGTAGACCCAGACTCATCAGGGTCTTTGTTGTTTGCTTGAAGGAATTTCTGTAAGAAATATTCTAAATATAGAAATGAATATACTAGACATCCCTACTTTTGGAAATATATTGATACATTTAAAAGGATGGGAGAGTCCACTAGGCATAAATGGGTTAATACTTGCCGCATCGACACCCCTACAACCACATGGAAAATACATGGTCGGAATAAACATGTGGCATGCATGTACAGTTATTACGCCTGTTTGTGCTAAGATTAGAAAAAATGTCTGTATTTTACCTTTTATGCATTTTTGCATTGAGTTCTGAAAACAATATAATGGAGTATTACTGAGAATTTGAACTAAAAAAGCGAAAAATTATAATCGCTGAATTTCATCTATGCGTATTGTAAAGTACATGTCTGAATGTTTTTTGTCCGGAATTACGTACGTTCTAAACACGTAATACTACATTATTGTTTTAATTCCGTTGTCTCTATCATGAATTGTTTTAGCATTATATCATTGTAAAATGTATAATGCATCTAATCACGTGTATTCATCTTTTGTTTGGTTCAATATTTATAAACATTTTCATTTAAAACTTGACAACATATCGATAACAAGTTCATATGAAAATTAATAAACGATTATTTGTAAAAATTGCATGTGAATACACGTTTATTGTTAATATTTAAAGGGAACTTTTTCAAGACGCTGGCTGCGTAAGAACTACTATTTACATGGTTTGTATCTTCATTATGCATTATTTAAAATTGTTTTGTTATCAATGGATATTTAAAGGCTCTTATTGTTCTATGAGCTATTTTACTTTCTTTTGTTATGTTGGTATGTCATACTTCCATTTACCCTAGATGATGTTGCGCGATTTTGATTGGCTGCAGCTATGATGCATGATTTTAACTGGTTGCAGCAAAATCGTTAGTAAAGTCTTCAGCATCGGTAGTGTATATTTGGTAGTCCTCCGCACAATTTGGCAAAAGTTGCTTACAACAGCACCACTTTCAAACCCCTAAGAATCCTCAACAGTAAGAACTGAAACGTGTTTATCCACTACCATGATAACGTAAAAAGTGACAAGATCTGACACAGTTCTAATCGTCTAGTGAACATTTGTAGTGTTTTTTCTCGAAACGTTCTTGCATAATAGAACTGTAAACATATTTTAAAAACAAGTAATTAATTGCCAAATGTTCTTTAATATCATCTCTATTACGGAACTCAAATTATCACGACGTACTCTTTTTATGTAACCTGTGATTACATGAGACTTAATAAAACCTGAATAAATTATTGTCTTTACTAGAGTGTTTTCTGCAAGACTCACACTCGAGCCGAATAAGAAAACTGTATCGATATGGTGTAACATAATTCGAAGTGAATGTAAACAAACTCCATATAAGTATGATTATAAATAAATTTCGTCTAATTATTCGACATGGACCTATAAGAGTTTGTTGCAAGATTCAAACTCTTATCGGATGTACGTCCTTGACATAAAACAGAGTCATATGCCTCGATTAGACTATTCATTGTAAGGTAGCTAAATTTACTCACTAGTAAATATATATCAACAATATCTATAGTATAATCAAACGAAATTCCTTTTCATTACAGGGAAAGACGTGCTTTTTTTTAAATGATTCGATTTGAGGATGACAGTTATTAAGAGCACGTTTTCAAAATCAATAAATATCAAACCTATCTAAATTAAACGTGTAAAAATATGAGTACATTTTCTGTTTCATTCTTCTTTAATTGAAGTAAGTACAAGCCACATTGATGTTATGTTTGATAAATGAGTTCAGAATACAACCGTCACTCGTATATATGCTATTCATAAATGTCCATACATTATTTGGTATTGCCATCTTCGGATACCTTTTGACCGATTGTTTGTTTCACAGAAACTTTAAGCAATAAATGACCCTGTTTAAAAAAATGGATTGAACCGATAGATTCCATGGTGAACAAATAATGAATTGTCTGGTGCTGAAAATTCCAACACAATCATACAAATGCTTTGGTATCAATTTGACACACACAAAAGGGATATCGAAGTAAAACCATGAGGCATACAATTGAAGGAAATGACAATGAACGCCTAAAATGGTAATAAAGAGAATATACAAATAAAAGAAATTATAATTATTATATTTTTGATTTGGAAAGATTTTCACCGATTTTTAGTGAAACAAGTGCTTGTCTATACCGCGTAAATATTGTCGGCATAACAAAAATAACATCGCAAAACTATTGACGAAAATACTGAGATAGTGTGCATATTCCCCTAAAGGCATTCTATCCGTATATCGAGTTTCATCAAACCAGTCAAATTGGTTATCAAGTTGTCCTTATCAACATTTTAGTCAGCATTAATTTATCTAAGCATAGCAGCCACAATTTTACGTAACAATTTAATAACGTGCATATTCCCCATATGACCCTATCAACATTTTGAGTTTCATTAATCTTTCTAAAGCACTTATTGTGTAATCGAAGGATCCAGATCTTTCGGACAGTTTGAACATATTTTTGTACCCATACTAACCACAATTTCTGTCTGACGATAAAACAGTGTTTTTTTTTAAACTATAGCAACAACAGTTTTTGTAGCACACAAAGCTGAAATAGCGTGCTTATTAGTCATATAAGCTTTCAGCCTAACTTTCTTAACAGTATCTTTTGAGTTATTTAACGATATACATTTTTTCACATTGCAAACTTATTTCTGTATCAAAATCGACGACAATCCTGGAAGAAACCTCTCATACGGACCTTCATCCACATACCGACTTTCACCAATTTAACCACTTAAAAACGTTTTGAGTAATCGCAGAATCGCCTGAAATATCATTCATAGCTTTATTACTTTTTGTCTTGTCTCAGCATCCAAATTCGTATGGAAGCACAGACAGACGGACGGACGTACCGGCGGAAAACCTGTCGTTGTCTGAGGTTTTACCATAACAGTATATGCATGACAAGTATTTCTTATGTTAAGATTGTGTCTATCATCCGCAATTTAACGTTTATAGACATACCTGTTTGAAACATTTACAATTATATGCACAGAAATACTATACCCTGTCAGGTTAATGTTATCGGAATCGGAACACGATCACCATAAGTTGTTCAACCTATTTGTTTAGTCAAGACAATATGCAGTTTGAAGTGTTCAATAAGTTATGTAACTTAGCAACCAAAAGTTTGATCTGATGAGTGAAAGAAAATACATTCTACATACCGTGTTTCATCAACATAGCTTAACTTCTTTTTGAGATGTCGCAAAATCACGATTGTTAGTTTTCACTAACCGTCAATCTTGTGCAAGCGACTTTTGTCTTATGCGACCACTTTGAACTCCCCCCCCCCTATTTTGATATTTTATTAAGCGCCTTTTGTCTTACGCGACCAGCGACCGCGGATGTTCGTGTATCGAGATGCCATATCTTGGATTTAGCGACCACTTGGGGTTAAATTGGAAAATCTGTTGACTGTAAAGGAACTTAATCGCCGAGTTATTAATAGTTTGTTGTCATCAAATGAAATTCGCTTCCTTTTGAGAAGGCATAAAACAAAACTGTCTCGCCAATAAAATTTACTTCATTTGTCTATCGATCAACATGCTTAACCAATCGTTAAGTGTTAACTAACCGTTAAATGGCCTAAATTGACTATGTGATTTACACATGCTCAATCTCAATTTGCAATCTTAATTACTCGGAAATAATTTATACATGTGCAGTTATCTCGGCTTTTCCGCGAAAGGCAAAGTAGTTCAAGTATACAAACTTCATGTACATTTGCAAATAAAAGGCGAACGTGAAATTCTTACACATGCATCGTTCATAACGGACATATTGTTTTGTTGGATTATTACAAGTTGTCAAGTTGCAAGGTAAAGCTATGTTTAAATACACTAATATGTACATTATTTAATATAATTTTAATGTTAAATAAGATAGTTGTCACATTATCAGTCTATGAGTTTGAGTTGATACTTTTTCCATTTTCTTGTAATATTGACACGATATATGAAGTCAACATGTACGAAATCGAACATTTTCGTACCACATATTTTGATTGATTTGATTACAAAAGTTCAAATAACTGTGGTTAAAGGAGACAATCATACATTTATAATTGAATGTCCGCATTCTTCCAAAATTGTCTTTTTTAAAGACCAATTTATTAAAAGACTACTTTTGCGTACTACGTTGAGTGGTTTCTTAATACAAAATTGACTGTATATCTGTTTAAATATTAATCACACCTTTTTTCTTACACAATAAATAAATAAAAAACGTGCCTAATGTCCCATATTTTTCTCTATTCACATACTAACTTCCGTTAATGTAGTTTATTTACCTTTGAATTATCGCAATATCAAGCCTTTTCAGGAAGAACGGATGGGCGAACGAAGGGAAAGAAACAAACCGATAAACAAGCATATTCCCCATATGGACCTCTATCCACAAACCACGTTTCATCAATCTAGCTTGCTAACAAAGAGTTATCGTAGGACACAGATTTTAGTTATAAATTATTTGTGTAATTATATCATCTGTGACCATAGCAGCCACACTGTGTTCAATGCCAAACAAATAACGTGCATATGCCCATTAGGACCACCATCAACAAACCAAGTTGTATAAACCTTGTCCTTTTTGAATTATCGAAGGAACTAGATTCGGACGGACATACGAACAGACGTACACACGGTATGACGGGCGCACGGACGGATGATAGGACATTTAAACAAAAGACGTAATATCATATCGCCCTTATGTATCCTAGAGTGATCAAGCGTCTAAAACATGTCAAGTTTTGACTTCATCGCCTCTAAATCATTGCTTTCGAATAGATGGATTATAGGGACATACTGTTCCATTTAGAGATGTTAACCCATTTATGCATAGCGTCTAGAAAAAAAGCCTTGGCAAACAAACAGCGTAGACCCATCTGGCTCTGCGCTGTTTGCTTAAGGGAATTTCTGTAAGAAATATTCTAAATATAGAAATAAATATACAAGACATCCCTTATTTTGGTATTTAAATTGATCCAATATAAAAGGATGGGAGAGTCCACTAGGCTTAATTGGGTTAACCGATTATAAACATGTATATAAACGTCAATTATTTTACATTGATATTCATTAAGTTCTAAATCGTTGGAATTCAACCATTTCAGTTAAAAATGAATGTAATACTTCGAATATAAACAATTACTTATTGCGATTTCTTGTGACTTGATGTCACGAAAATGTCTCTTCAAGCGCTTAAAATTTACAAGAATAGATAAGCAATTGACAGGACATTGAAGTTTAAGTGTACTGGATAATTATATGATTATAATAGTCACATTTGTGTCCCGAACTAGTTAAATGACATCTAAGCAATCGTGAGTTCAGTGTTATGGCTTTAATAACTGTATGTGTTTCATACAACAAGTGTCGAATTTGATGTCTGATATAGGAAGTAAGAAGCATGAGTGTTGCTTTCTTCCCCCCCCCCCCCCCCCCTCAATACATATGAACATATCCGATATGTTAGGCAAACGGTTTGTCATACATGCATCTTTATTTGGTCCTTGCAATCGATTACGTATGTCAAGGTTGAAGGTCGCCCGATTTACCATTGGTCTGCAATAACGAAAAAACGCTTTTTCGGATTCATAATGTCTAAAAAAACACGATTTGTGAGCGCGTTTGAGCACAGTTTTTTTTAATTAAAAAAGAGGCAATTCGATAAAGCTTTTCAGTCAACTAGAGGCATTTTGGCGTTTGACTGTTCACAATCGAGACTCTCGCCGTTATGTAGATCCTACGAGCCCTAATCATATGCCGAGGTTGAAGGTCGCCGGATGTACCGTTTGCCTGCATGAGAGTGAAAACGCGTATTCGCACTTAAAGAATCTCTTAAGAAAAGGCGCGGTTGCAGCTCATATATAAAACGTTCCAGTGTACTGCAGGCATCTGTACCTGTGCTTTCAATGTAGTATTGCCTTTATGGTGACGTATATACTTGCTTAGCAACTTTATCATGTTCCTTCTAAACTATGAAAACATGAATACCATAGCCACTTGTTTGTTGTGTAAATTTAGGGATGTGATGCGGCGCTATATTATAAGCCCGGAAAATGTTCAGAGGGTTGAACAAGGGGGTGGGGATTTTAAAAGACCCCCCCCCCCCTCCCGCTAATTTTGCCGGGCGTTTTATTTTTCCTACAATGAGGATTTCGATTGGTACATAGATGGATATAACAATGTACATTACATTTTTTGTATAAATAGCAGATGAATGCGTACCTGAGTCTAAGAACGTTCGGTAGCAAACATGTCGTTGTATCAGAGACTTCAAACCTTTGAAAACAGACCATCCCGTTATGGCGTGTCAAAGGAAGACCTGGCTAGCCAGGGATTAATCTACGACCATTGTGTAATATCCGACACTATTGAGTGCGTTCGATGCGTATTTTGCCATGTGCACATTTCCATTTGGAACATGGACAAAGAAGATGTGAGACTTAGGCATCGACAGCTGCGCCCCGTTTGCCCTTTTGTGTTCGATTGGGTCATGAACACAGAAGAAGAAGTGAAACTTAGTCAGCGACGGTTTCGCCGTGCTTGTCCTTTTGACAATGAGTTATTCGATAGGTATTTCCAAAACGAGTTTGAAAAGCAATATCAAAGAGCTTACTATGGAATTGTGGAAACAGAAAGCGATGTTTATTCTAGCGATTATAACCAAACAAGTTAAAAAATCGGTTGATAGCCTTCAAACAAAAGATGACCAAAATGATGACAAATACGATGATTATAGTGATTTGGATGAACTGCTTACGGCGAAAATTGAAAAGACTTGTACTCGTACCCGCCCAAATTTTTATCGAAAACAAACCGAAAAGCAGCGGAAAAAGGCTGAACAAAGGCGTTCGCAAAGGCAACTTTCAAAACAAAGAACAAAAATACGCAATGCATAATGAGATCAAAAAGAAATAGTCTTGGCAATGGTCCAGAACTGTAACAGAAACATAAATAACAAGATTTTGCATGGAACAAAGCAAACCATAACGAACACAAAGCTACGCTATGAAAGATGTCTATGATCCGAACATTATTACGTGAAATTATAGCCCCCGAATAAGAAATTGTAATTAGTTAGTTCCGTTATAGTCTCGCCTTCATTGTGATGTCAGTGACGTTGGGCTGTCCGATATATTAGTTTTCGGTACAATTACGGAGCGTAACTTTTACGCTAAGATCGGCGTTAGACTGTTAACCATTGAGAATATCGCCGTTTCAATGATCCTCACGGTCTCTTATCGTATGCCGAGGTTGAAGGTCGCCGGATGTACCGTTGGTCCGCATGAGCGGAAAATTGCGTAATAGAAGCAATAGATGCTATGCACATGATTTCGTTTTATTTTCTAGCTGTTATTGACATTAACTGGGAAATAACCTACTACGCTGATCTTAGCATAACAGTTACGCTTTGTATTAGTTTCGAATGCCAATACTTCGAACAGCGTTGTCGTCAATAAAAACAACTGTGCTCATACGCGCTCACACAAAGTGTTTTCTTAATAAATTTTAAAAAGTCCGTTAAGGCTTTTGTCTTGTTCGTGCAGGCAAAAGATATATCCGACATCCTAGACATACCATAAGGGGCCGTAATGACATGCACAGCTTCCCTGGTTTCGATGGTGAATCGTCCTACGCCGAAGTTAGCTCAACAGCTTCCTTTTCTTAATTCATTCGCGAACAAAAAACTGGGTTATCATTTTGGCATGATATTTTGAATTATTTTATTTAAGTATTTTTTCAATCCAAACTACGTATGCAATGATTTGCATTGATATTTTGTACTCTTTGGATCATGTCAATTTACTCTTTAAGTAAGAAAATGCCAGTTCCTTATTCCTTATATAAACCGAATAATGAAACTGGTTAATCATTAAATAAAAAAAGTAGAAAATTAATTAATGTGTTGGTCTATTTGGGGCATTTTAATTTATTGTTTAGTACGAAAATGTCAATTCCTTATTCGATTTGAATAAGGAACCTGTTAGTCATTCTTTATTCAACCGAATAAGGGATTGGGTTATAAAAATAAAACCACGTAGAAATGTATTGCAATTTACATGTTAATGTTACGATGATTTTCATTGCTATATCGTACTCTTTGTTTACTTTCAATTTACTTTTTAGGTAAGAAATGCCAGTTTCCTATTCATTATTTAAATATCGAGTAAGGATTTGAGTTATCATTCAATAAAAAAAGGAGAAATTTACTGCAATACATATATTTTTAAAATATCCAACCTATATATACGAGGACATGCATTTATTTGTGGTACAATTTGGTTCAATTTAATTTATTTCGAAGTTTGAACATGCCAGTTTCTTATTCGACTGCATGAAGGAATAAGAACTGGATCCTTTTCCTAACTCAGCCGAGAATAAGAAACTGGGTTACCAGTAAAAGCATTGCAATTAATATGTTTGTATAACCAACCTATGTTTGCAATTATGTGTATTTATATGTGGTACAGTTTGTTCCGTTTAATCGTTTAAGTAAGAAAATGTCAGCTCTTTATTTGGTAGAGAATAAGGAACTGGCTTCTTATTTTTGAGCCAATATCCGTCAAACAACATATCAATTTGTTGTGGCCTAAGCGTTATCACAAACTTAACTGTACGGATATATTTTACTTGTTTAAACTTTTGCATGAACATGAAGTAGGGTACGGGTTAATGGTAGGTTAGATACATAAAGCTTTGTTCTTGCAAACTTGACATTAATGTATGTGCGTAAAGTGTTTACCCAGATTCGCCAGTGATAATCAGGGACGACACTTCACGCATACAGGTTACCGTATACTAAATAACCGTTTCATGTAGGGCTGTACTATCTACAAAATGTCAAAGTTGATTCGAAGGCATGTTGTACACTTTAAACTATTGTTCTGGTTTTATCTTTTGGAGAATGTACTAGGGCATGAATAGGTGCTCACTACTAAATCCCTGAAATATGATAAACTTAGAGACTTTAGTAAAACATTGCACTGAAAAAGGTTACATTCCAGCAGAAAACGACAGGAAAAAATGTTGCAAAACAGTAGATTTTGACTTTTGACAAGTTCTTTTTTGGTTCGTACATGACATATCTTTTTTATTGCACAAATCGACTCCGCTTAGAATGGCATTTAAGAGAAGGTATGGTTATGGGGGTCTCTATGTGCAAAATGTTGCATTTATTTTCGCTTAAAGATGTCGCTTTTACATTGAATTATATAGGGAAACTATTTAGTATATTGTGACCTACACCGGATTTTCGCCCACAAAATGATTTCTTTAGGAACAAATCTATACCAGCGGAAGGTGACGTCCCTGGTGCGGAGTGCTGATTTCGTCAGTCTCGAAATGAAAATTATTAAATTATATGTTTTTAATTTGAAACGTCACCTTTAAGAATCGTATCAAAATGTTTTAAATAAATAAAATGTCCGAACCATTTTATCTGTTGCCGTATATAAAAAGACTTTTCTAACGCAACGCGTATTCAAATCAATATTACTTTAGAACGGACTTTGTTGAAATTTTTACTCAGACTAATTCAACACATATCTAATACTTCATGTAAATTAAATTGAAATAGATCAACATTAAATTATCAAACATAACAAATTTAAAAAATCACGGAAAAGGTAAACTTCTCAAAATCGTACATCGTACAATAACAATGTGAAAAGAAAAACGAATTATTAACCGACCGGCTTGCAACATTGCGCTCATGAATATTAATACGAGCCATATTGTTTTTTCTAGTTTATGTAATGTTTTTCTGGTGTAAAAACACAACGAGAATGATGAAATTTAAATTAAATTGAAATTAAATAGCGTTGTTCTACACATTTTCGAACGCAGCATTTTTCAAACTTAAGTGTCTCAATTAAGAGTGAATATTTTGATTTCAAAATTGTTCATGTGATCATTTGACTACAGTTTGTGTAAGCAAACGATAAAATCATTCATCCGTGACAATCGGATGCTTCAGCAAGTGGGGAAGGTAGCCTGCAGCATGCCGATTGCACAATTTCGCTCCTTAAATTTTATAAGAGACATATTTACTTTTAAATTAAAGTTATATTTTCATGGTGTATCAACCCACCTAAAATAAAAAAAGGAAATAAAATTATAATCATATCGCGTTTGACCATTTTCACGTGCAAAAAGATAAAACCATACCTACCCCACGCGAAAAAGCGCCGGATTGTTACGGATGAATGATTTCGTTGCACAGAATATAGTCAAATGATCACATGTGCATTTTTTGTTAAGAAGCGACTTGAGATACTGAGTTGATTTTTTTGTATGTGAGTCTACCTACATAAACTACAGATGAAGTGTGAAATATGTTCCGGTCCGATGCTTTTTGCCGTAGTTATGGGTCTTTCAGTTTAATAACGTTTTCCGGAGGGTTTGTTACGCAACGCTTTCAGATAATGAGCTTATTGTTGGTATGTAAGTCTACCTTCATGACCAACAGAAAACGTGTAAAAAAATGTGCGGTCCATTGACTTTAAACGAAGTTATGGGCCTTCGACTTAAAACGTGTCTCTATTGTAACCGTTTTCCAGAGGTTTTTACGCAACCCTTTCAGATATTGAACATTTATTAGGTATTTGAATTTACCTACATAACATACAGATGAAGTGTGAAATTCCTTTAGGTGCATTAATTGTTAGAGAAGTTATGGGCCTTGGACTAAGCAATTATATGTATTATAACTTTTTTCCCGGATGCTTTTTATGCCAAGTTTTCAGATGTTGATTTTTTTATTGAGTCTACCTACATGACTTACAGATGAAGTGTGAGATTCGTTTTGGTCCATCGACATTTGATACAGTTATGGGCCTTGTTTCCTCTAAAATAGCTGCCGTGGGACTTCAAAACTCCGTCAGGGGGGCATTGTGTTTAACAGACGTAGGTCTTAAAAATTAAGATGCCCATGTCCTTTGCGTAAATGAATAAAGACTAACATGAACATTCTGCATAAAACATTACCAGTACATACCCAACCCGTTAATATATAAAAAGTATTGAACATTTAAATCACAGGTTTGTATCAATATTTCTCTGGGGTTGCACACATTATAGTACCTGAAACTTTGACTCCTATTGGGAAATCAGTATCTTATTTAAAAAAATAAGTGGTTCAACCATTTGCGCTGAGAATGTGTTGCATTCAGCATTATTGCATAAACTCTGTTTATAATGCCCTCTGGCGGGGTGAAGAAACTTGATAAAAGGAGGGCTTGAGCGGTAGAAATCGTGTATTAACAAGGCGATTTACGTGCCGTTCAAGCCCTGTAATGTGTTTTTCATATCCATAAACTGGTCCACGCATAGTTACTTCCCTTAGTCTTCTTTGCGTTCTTCTTAGTAGATTCAATGAATTTATTATGAACTTTGTTAATAACTCCAGTCTTTGACGACTTTACAAGCATAAATGTGGAACTGAATAAGCACCAGTTTTCTCATACATGCAGGGATAAAGGCAATGAATATTTCAATACACCTTTCAAATTATATCATCTGCACTCTCTTGACAACAGCTTTATTTCATTGGCAACGTTAATGGGTTAAGGTTATTTAATCAACACTTTCAAAAGACTATGCTGTAAATGTAAGTGTTTATGTGCCTTCAACGTTCCTGCTGTATGCTTGAAATACTTCAATGACAATATGTTGGCAGTATTAATTTTTAGAAAATTTAGTTGGAATGAAATAAGATAGACCTGAACGAAAGAAACACCTATGAAAACAATGACTTATTCTGACAATATATTTATCCATCACGACCAGTCAATTCCAAAATAATTCCTCGTTTCTTACTTTGCGCGGCTGCATTTCAAATTTGTATAACCCCACTGTTAAAACACATTTCAAATCGAAAACTGTCTATCTGAAGGTAACGCCTCGTCATTTCTGATGATAACCGAGAGAGGCATATGTAAAACACATCCTTGAACTGTATGACATCATATAAAATAATCGAATTATTGTGTCGATGTTGAATGAACAAGACATACTGTTTTCAATGTGTTTTTAAATTTATTTTGGTATGTGTGATTTATGTATGTAATAATAGCGAAAATACACATTTTCTCGGACATGATCATCTGCGGGCGCTCGAAAAATCCGTTCCTGCCCGAGTGCGCAGTACGAGGGCAGGAACGAATTTTGAGAGCGCCCTCGAAAATGTGTATTATCCCTATATAACAGAATAAATTCATGTTGTTCTAGACGCAGTTATGAACAGGACTGCGGTGGAATCTGTCGTTTCCTGTGAACCGTACAACTTTCTGGAATGCCATATAGCGCGCTGGATTTGGCGCATTGTGCCGGTGTTTTGCATAAGTGTTGGAACGATCGGCAATCTGCTTAACGTCATCATCCTGAAACGAATGAATCTGCGACGATTCCCCAGAAATGTATTGCTAGTGTTTCTCGCAGTGAGCGACTCAACGTTTCTTTGGACGTTGGCTCTTAACAACGTCCTGTTTGCGTTAAACGGGCACACATTTCTCGAACAGGGCGACGTTCTATGTCGGACAACTTGGTTCGTTGGGTACACAGCTGCAGCCTTCTCTTCTTGGATAATAGTTCTAATGACTACGGAAAGAACGTTGGCGTTAAGGGCTCCAGTGTTTTCGCGAAAAATGCTAACCGTGAAGAGCTGTAATTTAGCATGCGGCGTGACCTTGATCATCATTGCGGCAATTAATTGCAACTTTCTTTATGGTTTCGACTATATAGATTATGCCAATGGTGAACAACTTAGTCCTGAATTCCAAAATGTTACTAAAATTAAAGCGATTTACAAGCCATGTTACTTTGTTTCAAAGAGGTATATGGAGTTTCATTACGGCGAATGGAATATCATAGCAATAACGTTGTATTGTGTTATACCAATTGTTATTTCTATTCTTGGGAATGTAAATATAGCGATGGTAATAAATTTAAAAAGACAACAAATGGTTTCTTGTCGTATGTCTGAACACAAGGAACCGGATAGCGATTTTAAATTGACTTCAAGCGCGGGCAATAATGAAAGATCAACTAACGTCACCTGTAATTCGTCAACTGATTTGAACGAAGCAAACCATATAATGCAAAATACGAACTGTGCAATGGTGGATACAACTAATTCAGAAAAATACGAAATTCAACGTATGACGAACATTTCTACGTCGCATACGAAACCAACAAGAGACGGGTATGTAAATAAACATGATTTATCAATAACCAAATCGGATTCTAAGAAGAAGAAACGGCAAAAACTTCAAAGAAAGTTTCATAAGCCAATGGCTGGTAAGGGCAAAAGAGGCCAACAGGCAACGCGACTTTTGTTTTGTATCAGCACGTTTTGGATACTTTCATACATTCCGTTTGCCGTTTACCAAGTTATCCGAAGCAAAATTGAGGATGTATCACCCAAAGTGGCTTCCATTCTTCAGCTTTCAAGAGCGGTCACACATTCAGTGTTGTATTTAAATTTTGCTATGAACTTTTTCTTTTACTTCGTTTCCGGAACGCTGTTCAAAAACGAATGGACGAAAATCGTTCTCCAGACGAGACAAGCATTAAAGAGACTACACATATGTAACAATTTAGACTGAACTATACATTAGCCGCGTCATGCGAAAATGGTTATTCTGCCATTTGCGGCCATTGCACCACACCAGCTTGCAGAATCGAAGTCTGGAGAGGAGCTGCGCTGTCAGTGATAAATAAACGCAAACGTTCGTGGTCTCATTATGGAAAAGGGTAACTCCTGAACTCACCTTATTGAAAGCATTTATATTTTATCCAATTATTTGTGTTATGTGTAATAGCATTTTAGTATTTGGCTTGTTTCCCTTTAACCCAATTATGCATAGCGTCTAGAAAAAGACCTTGGCAAACAGCATAGACCCAGATGAGACTCATTAAAATCTGCGCTGTTTGCTTAAAGGAATTTCTGTTAGCAATATTCTAAATATAGAAATAAATATACTAAACATCCCTAATTTTTGGAAATAAATTGATCCAATTTAGAAGGATGGGAGAGTCCACTATGCATAAATGGGTTAATTTGACAGAAGGAAATATCATTCCTCTGCACAAAACAGGCTTTATTGATGATGTTAGTAATTATTAAGGTATAATGCGTGTACGTTGTTTTTCTACATTGTTTACAACCATTTTAGGCAAATGCTTCGAATTGTTTTGTGAATATAACGCTTAAATATAGGATGCACATATTGGTCTTAGAAAATGTTGTTTAACTGTTTATGATATGTGATTTGTTATGTCTGTTTTCATCACTGTTTTAAATAAAAACGAACGTGTGTATGTGGTATACGTTGATTTGCTTAAATGTTTTGATAGCATATATTACACATTAAGAATATGTATGAGCTTGTTAAATCTTGTGTTAAGTCATGTACAAAATATTTCGAATATTCTGTCGGTCTAAGACAAGGGGATATAATTCAGTCGATTCATTTTTCTCATTTTGAAGAAGATTTGTTTTTTTTTACAATATAGCATATTGTCTGGCGTAAATATAGACGATATTACCTTGTTTTTATTGTAACCTTTTAGGTAAATAACCAGAAGAAGTAAAGAATTGATTAGATAACATTTTCCTGTATTGTAATTCTTGGGGGCTAAAAGTAAACATTTCAAAAACAAAAGTAAAGCTCTTTCGCTCAAATTAATTTGTCAGTTGTTTGATTCGTTTGTTGGGTCATTCTTTTTGCTATGCCTCTGATATATGGGGCTTTAATAAATCATAAAAGATCAAACGCATTCATCTCAAATTTTGCAAAAGATTGTAAAAAATAAAAATGAATACATGTCGTTCTATAGTATATGGTGAGTAAGGCTATAAAACAAACTGTGTTTATTCAAGCCTTGAAAGATGTTAATAAAGTATGCACAAGTATGGTTGCAAATGTTAAACAATTGTTTAACGAATACGGCTGTTCCCACATTTTTGAAACTACGAAGACAACTAATAGTCATGCTTTTGTATAAGAATTTCAATGCATAGGTATTGACATCTTTAAACAGGAATGGTTTGTCAATATAAATAACATATCTGTCCTATATATATTTAGATAATTGTTCAAAATCGTCTTGAGTATAAATGCTTTGTTTTATTATCAAAAAGTCTACGGGGCATGGGGGATTAATTGTTTGTTATTTTTGTTCAAATTTTATCATATGCGGAATAATTGATTTCTTTGTTGGTTATTTTGTTCAATTTTTATCATATATACCATAGTCAATAAAAAGTAATAGTTTATCTTTACTGCTTTTACAATTAGAGTGTTTCTTTACAAACAAAAACACACGAGCGCACGCACGCATGCAAGCTTGCATGCACGCTCGCACGTACGCACGCATATATCATTGATTTGGTAACCATTATTATATAATGATGCGTGACATTGCTTTATTGCTGTATTTATAATTTATAATTGTATGCATTAAACACGATTTTCAAATTTTAAATGGTAATAAACTGCCTGTTTTGTTCTGCTTGTTACTATTTAAGAACGTTTAAATAAATAAAAAAACAACGTGCACGGACCCACACCTTATCCCATGCACTCACGCACGCAAGCACGAACGCACGCACACATACATATACTCACATTAACGCACACACATACAGTCACGCACGCACGCACTCATACACTCACACCAGATGATTTACATAAGACATTACTTGGACATTATTTTTATGACATAATGGAGTCCGGCACTTTGCACCTTATGATGTAATACACCGGTACTTATACAAATATGTTTAAATGAACTTGTTCATCATTTAAATTACTTATAATAAAGCTTTTAATGATGACACAGATTCGTCCAAAAGAAATAAGCATGTAGTTTATATGTAGCTCATTATATATTCGTGATAAGAACTAAGTTAACAAAGCAATAAGAATCAGTGTTCTATTCACTTTTACATAAATACATTTTCGAACACGTTTAAGGACATTATTCTTAAAATATTGGAATGATATGCGATGAGTTTACAGCTTTTTAAGGCTTTATCATATTTGCTAACTACAATTCAATATTTAAAATCGAATAAGGCAAGTTTATAACGAATTGCATGGCTTAAGAAGCCTTGATTTCACAATTTCTTAGGCAATGCATGATTTTTGTTATTGAAAACCTTAAGCCAGGTACGAGCCTTAGCGAATCTCTCTTATTTTAAAATATTCAATAAGTAAGAAGGGCGTTACAGAGTATTACCATCAAATAAAGTTGTTTTAATATCGAATTGATATAGTCCCGTTTGTAATATAGATTTTCAACAATAGTAAGATGTAAGAATAGAAATGCAACATCAAAAAATGATAAACACGACCTATATACATGTATGGATAGTTTTTTGAGTAAATATGTTAGATATTATGTACATAGAAGTGATTATCTACGTTTAAAATATCACGCATTTATCATACCACTGCATTGATATCTGCCTGATATAACGTTGCCTGATATATTTTTGTATATCATGGTCAACATAAAGTTTTTATATCAGTCATTTGTGGAGGATAGTCATATTACTCGGAATCAACTATAAAGTAATTATTTTAAGTAAAATCGAATCAGATTCAACAAAACAAACAATTGGATACTAAAATGTAACATATTTTAAACACAACATTCAACAAAAACAGCAAAAACATTTATTTACGAATATTAAACGCGTGTATTCATTATGTCATAATTGACACGTCAAACGACACAAGTCATATTCTTTCCCGCTAAACCTGCAGTTTTTTAGTGATTTTTGTACTATTGCCTTAAAATCGGGGACGTAGAGGTATGTTAACAGAAAAACAGGTTAATATCTGATCTTTTTGTAATATATCAGGCTCGGCACGTATAAAAGCCTCGCCGTTATATTATTCTAAGCCTGGCTTGATATATTACAAACAGATCAGACAATAATCTGTTATTCTCTATATATCAACTTGTAATTTAATATGTCCCTATAATGTACTTGCCAAATATTTCATTGATTAGGAATTTGAGCAAAGATTTTCTTTTAATAATAATACAACGCTGAAACGTCAGTGTTTTGTTTCCATGTACCATTTTTAGGCAAAATGAATCGTATGATGTTTCTAATACTTCAATAAAGAGGATATATAACATACTTTACCAAGTGTTGTATTCAGAAATCTTGTGAATTGAAGCGCCATGAAAGTTTAAAAAGTTTTCAGATTTAAAAAAGACTGTATGATAGCCATACGGAATATTTTCCCATGTAAATCAAGCATCAGAACCGTAATTCTTAATCCCATATTTAGTCAATATTAAAGATTAAATTTGTTGATATAAGTTCTTAAAAGTGAACTGCCCGTTCTCTTTGAAAAAAACTTAAGGCATGCATGTCTATGCTAATTCTTGCTAATAGAGTTTATGAGTTTTAGATGAATGTTGATAAGTTATACCGTACCCAATGATTTAAGCAGTAAATGTCAAGATTCTGACATGTTTTGTACTGTCATTTGCTACTTCATAGATCTTCCTGTAAGTAAGCGGTACGCAGGCAATATGAATCTTAAATCAGGTCACGTAACATTGAACGGAGAGTTTATACCGACATACACAAGTACAAGTGTATTTATTTTATCTTCAAAACTGATTTTCTTTTTCTTATCCAGCTTAAATAAAAATTAAATACACACATTCATTATGATGCTGTGTCGAATGTTCATTGCGTTACGTCTACATAACTTTGACAAGTATTGAACACCATTTACTATTGTATTTGCCCACAATAGTCCATGTTTTACAGTCAAAAAGTTAAAACTTTAATGTATTGCTAGTTCAGTTACAGTCCATCTTATACCAACTGTAAATAATGCCGCAAGGAATAAATAAACATCTGTTTCAATGGCAGTGCAGTAATGGTTCATTTTACCTGTACAACAATACTATATAAGCTATTCTAAAACGAAAAAAAACAATTAAAGAAACGTTTACTTGAATATTTTTTATGATGACATTAAAATGTAATACTTGATGAGTTTGATATCAAGAAATGCTATGACACTCCATCCACTGCTTGAGAACTGTTAGTGTTCGTCTTAACAAGGAAGATTATAGAAAGATGGCCAATTGGTAGTGAGAAATGTTCAATTAAAACGATGAGAAATGTTTAATTAAAACGAAGTGATGATGGAAGTATATACAAAACAAGAACAATGAAATATTTGTAATTATGCACTTGAATAACTATTTTTCGTTGAAACCCCGTGTCATGTCAACAAGTGTGCTTTCAAAAGAAAAAATGTATATACTAATTAACTATTATTATGATGAAAACACTTTGATTGTGAATTGTATATTGCAAGCAAACAGGAAAATCCATTTACAAGTTTAAGTCAAACTAATTTGAACGGAACGGGCCCTAGTCTATTATCACAATTGTTAAATAAAAACCCTATTCACAGCACTCTGTCAAAGCTCACATTTATGTACAGTGATTGCGTCCTTTCACAGCACTCTGTCAAAGCTCACATTTATGTACAGTGATTGCGTCCTTTCACAGCACTTTGTCAAAGCTAACATTTATGTACAGCGATTGCGTCCTTCTTAGATCACCTTAGAACGACGTTCTTACAGTGAGCTTTTTATGACATTTTGCATATAATGTGGTTAATAATCGGTCGTGCATTGTCCGTTGTCAACATTTACATTATAAACACTCAAGAGATTATATTTGTTTCAAATATTCGTGAAACTTTGACAAGGGTTTTGTCAAAATTTCATATTGGTTTATTAAAACATGGGTTCACAAACTATGTGCTAGGTCAAATGAAATAATCGCGTTTGAACATTCTAGACGTTTTACCCAATCCTCATGAAACTTCCTCAGAATATTATTTCTAACGGTATATCTTCTGAGTTAGAAACGGTGCAAGTTAGAAATTGCTTCTGCACGTTCCAAAATACGACTCAAAGTGAAAGTACTATAAAGAGGAAGAACATGAAAGTCATTCTTGTTGGTCGATCAGCTTGTCCGAAGTGTATCAATATATGTTTTCAGAAGGACGCATTTATGGTGATTGAGTTAAATTTCAAATATGCTCTGCATCATTTGCCTAATGTTAATTTGAGAGCTTGTATACTTTGACATATTCACTGCATTCTATTTGTATGTATATCGGTCTAATATTGGCCGAACATCCCGAAACGATATTGTGCTGATACAGTTTATGCAAAGTTGCGAATCCAATTTAATTAATACTTATCAAGTAAATAAGTTTACAACTCTGAAACAACAAGGTTAAGGGTTTAATATTTGATGTGGGAGTCAATAGCTTTGTCCTAAACAAAGTTATTTAAAATCATGCCCCTCTAGTCACAATTTGCACTTCATTAAGGGCAACTTTGTTCTTATGTTTATATAGCGATTGCTTTAAATATCGTTTAATCTTAAACAGCAATTTCAAGATCGTTGGTATTTGACACGTTATGTCGCACGGTGGTCCTCTTCAAAGTAAATTTATTAATGGCCCTTGGGTTTTCGTAATGTTTGAAAACAAGATCACGAGTGACGTAAACAATCTCTGAAACCACAAAGCCTAATGGCTAGGTACTTGACATGTAACATTATATGGTGGTCCTCTTCCATGTTTTCCCAATGATTTCCTTGAGCACTTGAGCTTATTTATTTGATGGATAAGTGTATTTGTCACACTTGAACGTACATTTGTATTGCCCTTAAATGTATAAGTGCAGGAAAAAAATGCAGAATTAAATGCACTTTCAGTTACAAGTAAAGTTTTTTCTGCATGCTCAAAAAATGCCTATCAATAACTCTCCGTTTGATGCGTTTTCACTGTGTAGGTCTTAAAACTAATTATTGTTTATCTGAACTTTGGTAATCGGTTTTTCATTATAATTGTGTTCATAAAATCAATGTGGATTCATGTCAGTGAAGTGTTTTAAATGTACAGCAAATACATTAGCATACTAGTTTACTGAATGCAAACAAATCACCGAATTGCGCATGCGTGTCAGATGACGAAGTCTTTTGATTTACCCTTTTTCTGTGCCGCGTCAAACGTTGTGAAATTGGACGTTTGCATATTTATTCACTATAGATATATATACTTGTGTGCATTCAATTCATATTGATATGATACAATCCTAAATATGATGTAAAGTATCCACATTTATATCATAAAAGAACATATTAATATTATATTGTACGTATGTATATTTTATAGATATTTGCGTATGATAGATAAATACCTTTTAAAAAATCGTATTTATGTTCTTTATATTTATTTGTGGAAAACGAGGTCATTTTTGTATTCAGTAATTTCCTCATGGGACGATTAAATATATAGATGGTGATGTGACTAACTATTTAATCAGTAAGACCGTTCTTGTTGTTGACAAGAGATCTCATTGGATGGCTGATAGACAATAACACGTATAGCGTTCACTTATTGCCATTTATTGTTTCGCACTTTCGAAAAGTAATAATAATGCAAGATCTTTGACCGTTCGAGAATCGACATCCTGTGGCTAACGGTTCGATGGCAATGTTAATTTATATAATTAATTTGAATGAACAACATATAATGATGGATTAGAATATAAGGGTTCAGGTTATATGATCATAATATATGAGGATAACAATTGGTGTTATGATTTAAGTATTTTATATTCATTTACTGTTAACTAGAAAAGTTAATTTAGTTCGGTATTGTTTATTCGCCTTTACACAAAATCTAATATAAACTGTTATTTTAATAGCATGTCCTTTATTAATAACCATATGCCGTTTATTGAATGAGCAAACCGCTTGATGCTTAATTTCAATCGCTAAGCTTTTAACTTCTTAACCCTTTCAGTGCGGGAACCGAATTTTCAATGCCTTTGCAAACAGTTTGGATCCAGATGAGACGCCACAGAACGTGGCGTCTCATCAGGATCCAAACTGTTTGCTGTTCTGATAATATTCTTTGAAAAAAATCGAAGAAAATGCTAATTTTAGAAATTCAGCAGACGACATTTTAGCAGACGACAAATTTCCCAGCATGCAAAGGGTTAGAGTAAATCTGATTCAGAACATGGAACCTGCAAACCAAACTAACGTTGACATATTAGTTCTGACTAAACCATGCCCAATATATGTGACCCAGGTATTCTATGGAACCTGCAAACCAAACTAACGTTGACATATTAGTTCTGACTAAACCATGCCCAATATATGTGACCCAGGTATTCTGCACTATAGGTTGGTCAGTGGTCATTTGGTAAGAACCACGGTCGTCTCGTCTCTGGGCAAAATAACATTGACAAGTAATTGAGATCTTTTATAAAGCACGTGTTGCCTTTCTACATCACAAACTGGTTGACACGAAGAGGTGTTCATATATAAATTGTAAAATTTCCATGATCAATGCGTTTATTGCATGTAATATTTACTCTTTTCTTTAATATTTGTTTTAATATTCTCAAATAAATTAATAATATTCATAATGGTTTCCATGAACAATTACGAATCGTTTGATGCATGCGTTTTAAGTGCAAAAAATCATATCATTGTGGCCGATTTTAAAACTTATCTTTGATATACGAGATTGTCTCAATATATTATGGAACTACAAATGTCAACAGCCATGTTTTGTCAGCAGATTTTGTTTCTCAGCATTAAGTTTCGTATCTGGGCGAACAGGACTGACATGATATCAAAAAGAAATGGATACAACAAAAATCCATCTCCTGAAAGAGTTCCTCGATATTCATTTTGTGCTATATCGAAAGTGGTCAACAATTAATTCTCAACATGTGAAATAAAATCCTCAACATGTTTGCAACCGTTATACGTAAACCTGTTGCATTTATTAAATTTATACAATTTAACGTCTTTAACGAGTTTCTTTACCGACAAATACATTATCGCAATGCACATCTTAGTCAAAAGCGACGATTTTTAAGCTGCGCCGAACAAAATGTATATTTGTTAAACACAAATTATAAATTTGAAATCATCGCGTCTATTCCCCCGTATCTCAATGTGTAGGCCCATTGACTGAAAAAAGCAATATTATATATTTTAAAACTTGAACTGCTGTCACCTTTGATACCCTATAACATGGTTATGATGTGAAATGTACCCGTAATGGCACATCCTGGCACAAATGGCAAGGTAGTTCTGTATAAACTGTACACCCAAACTTATGTGACATCATTTGTACATAGATATGTTAACATGTATGTCCAGTGTCGAAGTTCATGCATTGAAAAGAAACGCTTATTGAGGTTTGATCATATTTTCTTTAATATTCTTTAGTTAGTCGTATAACAAAGGCGGGTTAATGCGATCATACGCCATATCGAATCATATCAGGCCCAAGGTTGTTTTTTCCAAAACCATATCATAAATATATCGACATTACTTCGTTACATTTTAGTCTCAATTTAGTTATACAGTCATAAAACTTCGAGTCATGAAATTATATATTGAAATACTAATGGTACATGTCCAACGAACCGTTAATATATAAAAAAGCAAAAATAAATAGATAGAAGCAAACACAAACTAAATAAAAGATTATTATTAAAAAAAACGTACATAAGAAGTAAAGCTGTTTATGAATAAACACCTTAAAAAAATAGATAACCAGACCAGCAAAAGGGAAAAGCCTTTAAAAACAATCCTATAAAAAAATCGGTAAGCGTGGCAGATTATTTGAATGTACAATTACCTGGCTAAAGCTATAAAACTCGAGATGATAAATAAATAACATACATTTTGAAGCAGATACATATGTGAATAGCCAGATTGAATACATTTAAATGCTGAGCAGCCATTTTACAATACTTATATATCGCATATACTATATTATTTACATGCTTTGGACGTGGATTGCAGTGTAATGTTCACACGTTTTTTAAAGTTATGTTAACAGACCAAATGGACAAAGTGTACGTCCGTAACACATTTCAATAACGAAATGGCTTGGGTAAAAACCGTTCTCAAGCGGTATAGGCATTGGAGGTATATTGCCAACATAGATGATTATTTGCATTATATGCATTTCAATGCAATATATAATTGAAAATAAAGTTTTGGTGAAAACAAAAACAATAATCGTGAAAATATTAGATGACATATGTTTCAATGTAGAGATAATATAACACAAAAATGCATGAAAATATTCTCGGTTTGATAAAAACGGTATAGTATGGCTTTATACATGTTATTTAGAAGAGAGGTTATGGTAATGGTTTAGCCCGAAAAATGCACGGGTTTTGTGTTTTTCGCTTTGGGGTATATATGATTTGCAAATCAATTGAGTCGCCATTCGGGGTGTGTATTTGACAGGCAAACGTTATGGAAAAGGAAAACGAAAGGGTGATAACACCACTCGCCCGCCCACAATTAACATATGCATGTCTAAATAATCGATTACATTACTTTTACGTTTGTTATATTGCAAAAATAAAGTCGATATTAAGTTTATTTTCAGTTCGGTTTTAAGTCCATGTGAGATGGGATCTAAACACGAATTGATTCCTTTACCGAGAAAGTCGATGGGTGTTTTTTCATTTAAGTCTGAAGCAGCTAAGTTTTCTTGATTATTTTGTTTCATCTTTTACTTCATATTGTGTTTTAATGTGCATTTTCAGTTATGTGTATCATATTTGAGACTTTCACTTCCTGGAAATATTATTTTTTGCATATTAAATGATCTCTTAGTATGTTTAAATGTCAGTGTTATCATTTTTTGTTTTCTGACGTAAGGAATGTTTCATTTTAAAAGGTATTCGTATTTTTACGATTACTTAATTGTTTCGTTTTGATGCGACTGGTTAGATGTTAACGTCGGTTTAGCACAGCTGTTGCGAAAGTTTGTCATATGTATATATATATATATTACTCGGAATACTGTTGATTTATCTACACTCTTTTTAAGTATTATTTTATGAATTTATGGTTTGAGTTATTTGTTTGTTTCTTGTTGATTTCCGGGGTGCGTACGGGATGCTTTTTATGTTCGTTTGTTATTTTAGTTTGCGCGATGAGATTGATAATGTGTTATTTACATTTTTTGCTAAAGAAAACTTAATTTTTACAATAAAATCTGCTTATTTGTAAATTTCTCATAAATAAGAGGTTTCGGGAGGTGGCGGTTTTGAGCTATGGGTCCGCGTACGTTCCCCTGCCATTAAAAGAAAAAAGAAAGAAAAGAAAAATGAGCAGTTATGGTTGCGTATCCCACTCGCGGTTTTACCTGAATCGTTCATTATTACCGATTATTGTATTAGGTGTACATGCAGTCATGTACACTTCTCTTGATTGGTGGTGGTGGATGAATCTTGCAAATAATAGCAACTTCTTTAAACAAATTAATGTTTCAAATTTGCAAATGTATACTTTTTTAAGCAACTTAACGTGATTGATGGGCGTTGGAGGCGCTTTGGGCATCGGCGGGGATCAGATTTTTGAAACCTTAACTGTTTCTTTTAGCTTTAGACTTACCGTCTGATGTGTATGAATAAATTTGCACTATTCAAATGTCACACATCCGCATGTTTAGTATACATAATGACATGCCCTGCATCATTTGATTAGTATCGTTTCAGTTCTTTTTACATCTGAACAAGAATGTTACACCGTTTACAGTCGTCTCGAGACTCATTAACTGAGCGGTGCAATTGAGGTCGATCTCTGTTGCACATGGAACAAAAACGGGCGTCAGAAGAATTGTTTTTTGAATTTATATGTCAAAAGTCCTGTCAAATACAAACACCCACTCCTTTTTTGTCTTTGGTTAATTATCTTTATGATAATGATAATTATTTTGATAGAATGATGATGATGTGGTTGATAATGATGATGAGAATTTAATAGTATTTTGAGAATACAGAATAATAAATTTACTCATAACTATGAGTAAAATATTTTTTCGTTAACAACATAAATCTAACAGCAATAATTACTTCTTATGACAAATAAATTTTAAATATTTATAATAAAAATCCTTGACAACATCGATCTAAACCAGAACAACATCCTATGAAAAATGCATGTAAAATATTTAAAAAAAACATTGTACCAAAAATGCATAGAACACACACAAAGAGAGAAACAAAGACGCCTTAATTACGACCTTTTTTTACACAACATACTTTAAAGAAATTGCGTCAGTTACGATATCATTTTGTTAAATAATTTTTCTTTAGACCGTATGCATATTATAAATGGATAATATTTAGCTTTCAGCAAACGATAGTATGTTGCGTAGTATTTAATACTCGTGAAAATGTTTTGCTGTATGATCACTCGTAAAATAATGTTACTTTCACCAAAAGAAGCGTATATCCTCTCTATAAAATAAAAAAAATAAACATGATGCTACCGATGTAACACACCCGTAATTAATGCTCTTGCATCATAAACCCCACAGCTTAAGTGCAACCATGTAAGATTGATCTACATGTTTTTAAACTTACATATTAATCAAACCTGTCAAATTTTCTGATTTTGTTATCGGCTGCTACACACTCTTGCTATGCTGCTTGTTCAACATTTATTATTTAAGCCCATGTGAAAACGAAATTTATCATTGAGCCTTTACTAGAACTAAACTCACATATTATAGTGGATACTTGTCTACAAACGACAGGACACAATATACGTACCGGTTTAAAGACAATAGCGACTTAAGCACAGAATTAATCACAAATCACACAGGTGTAAAGAAAACATTAACCTCATAAAACTACTCTACAAAATGAACCGTTATAAAACAGAATATTTAATAAGACGCTAAGTGATTAACTCTGGGCTAAGTGTGAGGTTCGGCCAGCACTTAAACCGATTTAAAACCCAAAACGTTCGCATTAGTTAACCGTTTCAAGGCAAGGATCTCAGTTTTGATCATTTCATGCAATCATTTTATGTTCTGTAAAACAAGACAGTAGTGGGTATTAACAAGAATTTATCTGAGCAATATAACTGAAACTTCCTGGGCGAACCGACGCGATGTATAGAAACACATACAATTATCAGCTGAAGTATTATTGTTGGCACGATTTCAGAACAAAAAATCGCATATAATACTTATATATCACAGGCATATGTCACCTCAAATAGAGTGATGTCGGTAGTGGTATTTGGGCCGAGGTGTACATTACTATGTAAAGTGATAGTATTTACAATATCAGGTCATGTGACAAGGCATTTCATGCAAATGTGCAATTGATATCGTTTGTTTACATTGAGGATTAAGGGATAAACGGACAGTTCGCAAAGGAAAGAACTTTATGATGTAAAAGTAAAGAAAACATGTGAAGTAATGTGTGAACCCAATCTCATCGAAGCTCCATCAATCAATATTGACAAAGGAAACATAACCAATAACGTTCATTGATACTGAAACAGCAAACACCGTTTAAAACAGTGAATTATCACTTTAAAATTACGAATGCTTCTCGGGAAAGACATCAATCATAACGCAAGATGGCGATATGATAACTGACAAACGATTTCATTTTGTTTGCCACAAGTAACGTTTTTTTGTTATGTACTGTATTTAGGTAACCGAATAAATGCCGCATGTAATTTAGCCCATTTATGCCTAGCGTCTAGAAAAAAGGCCTTGGCAAACAGCGTAGACCCAGATGAGACGCCACATGACGTCTGCGCTGTTTGCTTAAAGGAATTTATGTAAGAAATATTCTTAATATAGAAATAAATATACTAGAAATGCATAATTTTATAAATGAATTGATCCAGTTGAGAAGGATGGGAGAGTGCATTAGGCACGAATGGGTTAAACATCAACTGCAGCATCTTTTAAGGCACTGCATCGGCGTGTGAATAGTGTGGTGTGATTGTGTAGGGCTTCACACTTTTATGAATACCAATGCATTTACACGACAGCCCGATTGTATATACAGGGCAATGAAATGCAAATTAAAAAAAAAACAATAAATAGTTTCTTATAAAAATCAGTTTGTGAAAATCGTCACTTTGTTGAAGTAAAACAGGATGCGCAAGTCGCCTTAATGTTCAATTACTTTCAAATGTACTTATATGCGTATTAATCTTTTTATTCACATTATAATTTAACAATTCATTCATTTCGTTATTCTGGTCGTATCAATTATGTTATGCTTTAAAAAATGTGGAGGCATAGAAATATTAAAGTTAACATTTATATAGTATGTATCTTATTCAAGTCAGTCATTCGAATTCAAGAACTATATTTGTAAATATCTTGTAAAAGGATATGCACTAAATATGTCTAGTAAGGTGTCGGCTTCATTCATCTGGTGTGATTTCTGCGAATTGCAATCCAACATATGTGCTAAAACTAATTTGTATCATAAAATTACAGTGAGATAGAATAGGCTGACGTGATTTTCTGGGAAATAGATACAGGATATGAATATATATTTGACATCATATTAAATTAGCTATGTAAGTTCGCTTTCCCAAAAAGATTTGATTTGTGATATCGAACTACATTTGTCCATCGACAACCGAATTGAAATAGTGCACGTCTAGAATATTTTCAAAAAATGTTTAATATGCCAAACAACAAAGATATTAATATATTTATATGTTTGTGATAAATAGAATTATATTTTTCTGTTAAAGGTTACAAAAATAGGCACGTGAAATGTGAAATCTTAAAAAAAAAAACTTAAAAAAACTCTGATTGTGGGAAGCTTATATTTTAGCTATTTGTTGAACCTGTTTCGATTGAAAGTTTAAGAGCGGATAGTCCTTATGAATATGGCACAATTCGAACTTGTTTTAACGTGCTCTTCAAACAACGTAAAACGGATATTAAAAAACGGCAAACTCGTTACTGATCAATGACTCTGGTTATTCAATAGAAAAATACAGCAAAAAGTATTGCAGAATATCGTGTTATTGTGTCAATTCATTTTGTTTAGAAAATAAAGAATTTTATTGAGGATGGCGTATAGTCGTTTTGCACCAGATTCTTTTTTCTGTACAAGTTGAAATAATGGTGGTAAAAGGGTTTGGTAATTTGTTGGGTAGGGCAAGATATACCATATTTTTTCACAAATGTATCCGTTGCTCTCGTCACCCCTGTATAATGAATTAAATTAATGTTCAATTTGTACAAACTGTTCAAGTCGTCAAGAGATTTAAAGGTTCCATAACCTATACCATGAATTCCAGCTAGGAAACATGACTTAAAGAAAAACACCTTTATTTCGTATCAATATATGTGGATAATAAAAAAGAGGATAATACAAAAATTCGTCTGTATTTGCTATTAATTTACCACAATACGTGAGGAGCTATTTAAAAGATCTATACCAAAAGGGTTTAAAATTATGTACGATATATTTAAAGCATAATGATAGCTGCAATTAAAGAGTTTATATGTATCGAAATAAAGTGTTACTATCCAGTTTCCCCTAACGGATTGAATTTTGTGTAACCATGTTTGTTACAATTCCTGAAATAAATCCATCGAGATTGTTCATTTTTATACAAAACTTCACTATAATCCTTAAAACTTGTTGAAACTTTATTTTCATATGCCCATCCCAAATAAAACTCAGAATAAAGCCTTGATAGAGTTTTAGAATGGTAAAAGGTAGATAAGGCAATGCTATGAACAAGTGATTGAATAGGGCACATAAGTGTTTTCACAATGAAGTGTCAAAAATTGAATTGATCACGGAGCGGTTTGGTTCAACCACGAGATGCAGCTTCATCAGTAATTAAATAAATGTTCGAAACAGAAAACGGATACTACTACTACTACTACTACTACTACTACTAACTACGACACTACTACTAACCTACACTACTAGAACGAAGACGACAAACGACTACTACTACGACTACACGACACACTACGACTACGACGACTAAGACTACGACGACTACAACTACCACGACTACACTACACACGACGACGACGACGACGACGACGACGACGACGACTACGACGACGACGACGACTACGACGACGACTACGACGACGACGACGACGGCGACGGCGAAGACGACGACGACGACGACGACGACGACGACGACGACGACGACGACTACGACGACGACGACGACGACGACGACAACGACGACGACGGCGGCGGCGGCGGCGACGACTACTACGACAACGACGACTACGACGACTAGGACGACGACGACGACGACTACGACTACGGCGACGACGACGACTACGACGAAGACGGCTACTACGACGACGACCACGACAACGACGACTACTACGACGACTACTACTACTACAACTACGGCTACGACTACTACTACTACGACGACTACTACTACGACGACTACTACGACTACTACTACTACTACTACTACGCTTCGACGACGACGACCACGACATAGAGGACTACGACGACTACTACGACTACGACATCAACTACGACGAGGACTACTACTACTACGACTATTACGACTATTAGGACTACTACTACTACTACTTCTACTTCTACTACTACTACTACTACTACTACTACTACCACTGCTGCTACTACTACTACTACTAATACTTCTACTACTACTACTACTACTACTACTACGACTACGACTACGACGACGACGACGACTACGACGACGACGACGACGACGACGACGACTACGACGACGACGACGAGGACGACGACGACGACGACGACGACGACGACGACGACGACGACGACGACGACGACTACGACGACTACGACGACGACGACGACGACGACGACTACTACTACGACGACGGCTACGACTACGACTACTACTACGACGACTACGACGGCGACGACGGCGACTACGACTACGACTACTACGACGACGACTACTACTACTACTACTACGACGACTACTACGACTACTTCTTCTACGACTACAACCACTACCACTACTACTACTACTACTACTACTTGTACTACAACTACTACTACTACTACTACTACTACTACTACTACTACTACTACTACTACTACTACTACTACTACTACTACTACTATTACTACTACTACTACTACTACTACTACTACTACTACTACTACTTCTACTACTACTACTACTTCTACTACTTCTACTACTACTACTATTTGTTGATCATAAAATTGTGTAGACCGAGCTGTTGATCTATAGGATTGTCGTGTAGAGATGTATGTGTTATTAAGTGTCAAATGCTATATCGGTGACATTTACATAAACACGAACAGCGTAGACAGATTGCGATTTGACGCACAAAAATCACGGACAGATCTCAATATTAAGCAATATAAGTACATGTATAATTTATTGCATAACTTTAAGAAATAAGAACGCAGCTATTGTGTTATTTCAGAATCCTAAACAGGGTGCAGCAAAATCAACAGGGTATTCAGGGGGTTACACTCGGGCTGGACAGAATTTAAAAACACCATAAAGATTTTTTTGCAAATATCTCAAGTTATTGAAAAGCATTTGCATACATCTTTATTACATAAAAGACAATGAGTCTGAAATCGGTGACAAACTTTCACGTTGCATGAAGCATAGCCGTGTAATATTAATCTATTTTTTAAACAAAAACACAGGCTAATTAAACAAAGTTATTCCAAAGTATTTCACTTCGCCATAAGCAGCGTACAATTATGTCGTGTATGCACTAGTTAAAGTTCCTCAGAAAAATTGTTTTAAAAAGTTATTTGAAAAGAAGCAACACTTACCGTTTAGTTTAGATCTATTACTGTTGATTTAGGATCCCCACAAAGTCACGTGATCCTGCACCCTTTTAAAGTGCGTTAACAGGATAAATACTTATAATTCCCTAACGATCTTAAGTAGTGATTAATTATTGAGATGTTCGAAGACGTGTACACACAAGGTGAAGGTGCATTGTACTAAATGAATAAAAAATGGTTTGTAAATGAATATTTGATGCGTATAAAAAGAATCTTATTAAGAATAGCAAATCAAATATTGTATCTATGTATATTAATGAAACGGTTACATATTTATTACAAAATAATTACGTGACAGCAATATCATTTAGAAACTGAATGTTGACCTTTATTTTAGAGAAAAGCAACTACCATTTACATAAATGTCATTATGAATATTGATTTTAAGACATTTTTTCATAATTTGTTTGACTGGCAAATACACAAGTTATTTGATGATTTAAGTTTCTAGATTCAATTATTCAGAAAAACAGATGCATATTATACAACCGAATCTGTATTGTAGGTTACAGAATAAGACAAAGAATACACATAATGTGGGTATTCTCTAAACTATAGTATAAATTGTAAGAATGGTCGAGTTATTTAATAAACAGTGATGTAAACAATCAAAAGCCGAAATTCTTAAGTATGTTATATACACCATTAGCAATCTAAAAAATAATCTTAACTGTTCCGATATCAAGCTGGAAGACAAAAATACTTTATCCGGAATTCTCATTTCATTCATCAGCCTTAAATTAATCAGTCCTGTTCTGATGATGTTTCCGCTCAACACAATGTGATTTGCTCGTCACGATAAACTAGTTATCTTTGCATTATTTGCTCAGTATTAACATCATTCATTCGGCTTGAGCTATTTTATCCAAGTTCGTATATTGATCTGATATGTGAATGTTTCTCAGTAAAAAAAAACTACACATAGTCCTAAAACATAAAACCAAACATTAATTTTCAACCAAACCCGCGATTTTTCAATTAATTTATTTGAATTGATATGGTTTATTTATGCTTCATTAATGAACATACTAGCTGAAGGTTACAGGAATTACACTGCTGATTTTGTCGTGATATGTATTCATTACCAACACAATACAAATCTAGGAGTTGTCAGATTTAATATTAGTTTGTCTTGTTGTGTCACCTCTCGTCTTCGCATTTATAGAAATAAAACTACGATAATATATACAGAATAGAATATAGAAATAGAATAATTAGAATGTATATGGAGAGTCACAATCGGAATTGTTTTTCACAAGGTAACGTCAATAACCCATTTATGCCTAGTGGACTATCTGATCCTTCTTAATCGGAATTGTTTTTCACAAGGTAACGTCAATAACCCATTTATGCCTAGTGGACTCTCTGATCCTTCTTAATTGGATCAATTTATTTCCAATATTTTTAGAACGTTCTAATTCGCTCTTATCTTAATAAACATTCATTTTTTATTTGACTATTTATGAATCCATTATTTCATTTAAATTTGCATTTAATGACGTTGCTAAATGTTTTTTGTTTCATCTCCCCAGTTCAGTATTTCTTGTTATACTATTAACTTAGAAAATAATATTTTTTATATTTAAGCACGTTCGCGTAAAATTGCTAACTAATGTAATAATAATAACCCACATGTGTTGATTATCTCTATTGGACTCAGTGATTCTTAGGACTATAACTCAGTGTTACTTTTACCTAGTCCATTACTTTGGAGACATCGCCTAATGTGTATTTGACAATGCCATCCGGTCGGCTCCTGTGATAAAAAGCTTGGTGGCTGAAACAGTTAACAATAACTTTGGGTTACTGCCTATCATCGTGGCAAATAAGTAATTGGCTGATGCTAGCAAATGTGAATAAGTCATGCAAACATTATTTAAGAAGTGTTCATCAGACGAGTCTCATCTTAGGATATTGCTTTTGGTTATCAAATCAGTAGAATGCATCGTTTGCATAAGTGCACAACCTAACACAGCATTATGTATAATTCCAGACTTGTGACAGCACTATATATGTATGAATATGGGTTATAATATATCTGAACTAAAAACTACGATACATGCTCAAATGAACTATTTTACCATACCTATTAAACAATGCTCGCCTTTATGCCAGCAGTATAAATATAGTCCCGTGTGCTCTAAAATATATAAGCTTTTCCACACTACGTTTCTTGTGCGCCTGTTTCAAATGCTCTTGAACATGGATTTAATAATATTGCAAAAGGATTATACAAATGCAATTATGAAATATATTTTACAAAATCAATCAACATTAAAAATCTGAAAATAAATCTTACAATAAGAAACCTTATTAACACTATTTATATCAGTGACTGACCGTAAAACGAGTCCATGTTTCTTTCATGGTATAAAACTGAAGCAACATTGGTGATAAGATGTATAACGAACCCAATCATCTCACTAAATAGTTTTCTGGATTCTACGAACATGGCGCTCAACGTGACGCCGCCAAACGAGTAATTATCAGAAAAACATGCTAGTGGATTCGTGAAAAAGAGGTTAACAACAATACCAGTGACTCGAAATTGTGCAAGTATTTAATTTTTGCAACGGAACATGTCAACGTGATTTACTTAAGTGGTACTAGTGATAAGCTGTGTAAGCGGCCCTTTAAGCTCAGTAGTGCGCCCGCGTTCATACTGAACGCTATCAGATTTCATTCCAAGACTGCTTCTAACTTTAACAAATTGTAAGGTTAAATTCTCTGGTCATCTGTTTGGCCTGTTAATAACGAAAATTGAAAGCAAAAACATTTTGCAGCATTAAGTTGTATACACATTACACATGATGTTTAGCCCACGTTATACACATGACATGTAGATTTATATATGAAATGAGTTAATGTTTCGGTTTCTATGTTTGATTTGCGTGTGTCATAAGTGGATGCAAACTTGATTTATTTAATGAAACGAACGTCTGTTATGGATTTGTGTGGGTTCATTACGTATAATACTCTACTGTGACAAAAATAATCGAAGTTGTATTGAAACATAACCAATCAGGAACAGTGTTGATGAATTACGCATTATCAACTACTGAAGGAAACGCGAAAAGCTTCAGGTAAAATTGGAATCTTAAAACACAAAACACAAACCATTCCATTGCGTTTCTCTCTAGTAACGTTTGAACAAAAACGTTGTTTTCGGTAAACCAACTAAACAATAGAAATGCCACTATTTTAGGAACTGCATTGAAATTTGATGACACGGACGGTTAACATTATTTACTGAACGATTGATTTATTCGTAATTCTGAACTTATGAATTATGTTTTGCGTTCAAAGATTTTATGCAGAGTAGTGATTTATTGTGCATTGTAATATTATACAATATATTATCAAGTCAAGAAATATAATTCTGATATATTTCTTATTAACTAATTACTGTATGTGATATAAAATAGACATTTTATTTTAACCCATCTGTATTCGTGTTACATATTAGTTATCTCTAATGAATGTAATTAAAGCAGCTTTAGTTGTATGAAGTTCAATCCTAAATAATACTAATTAAAAGATTTCATCGTCCTTCGATATAGCGTAAGAGTTCTTGTCATAAATTGTGTTTATTTTGTATTTAATATCGCAGAGAATTTTAACACACTTTTAAAATGATCAATATAATTTTTCTAATGTATTGATTGCGACGTAGTTTAAATGACGAGTAGACAATCATAATGTTTAACAACTTGTTAAACAACGAAAAAACAAAACGAATTAAATTAAATTTAAAGGAAAAACAATGACGTTGGTATGGTTTTATAAGCAGTAGTTTTCTACTTCTACTACTACTTAAGCAGCAAAAAGAACAACAAAAACAACTACTGCTACTACTACAACTACTTCTGATACTACTACAACTATTTGATTACATTTAACGACCCCATGTTACATCCAAAGAATTCTTGAGCTGTTTACTGAACATGCGAAAACAAAACACGATTCGTTCAACATGACCTTTTGTTAATTGCGCAATATGTCCCTAAGGACTTTTTTGTCCAGATTTGGTGTGTCATTGTGTCGTTTTCTGAGGTTAAGGACACATATATATTAACGAAAAGTGTAAACATGTTGCGGTATTACGCATTCAGTCCGTGAAAAATTGTAAACAATAGGGAATATAAAATAAACATTTTAATGATTGTATGTATGACAATTTAGAATGCAGATTTGTATAATACATTTCGTCAGTATGTTAACACTAAAATCAATCTAAAATTGTTATTGTTATTGTAAGCTGGTCTAAGTTGTTTAAACGAAAATATTCTAAAGCATGCATCTAAGATGAAATCCGAAACAAATGATGCTTGAGATGAATTATAAACTCGCGATGCTTGACATGGTAATATTTTTTCAGTAACTTCATTCTATGCTTATTTGATTCACGAAAGCATACAATAGCGCAGAGAATTAAAAAAAAAGTTTTAATGTTTAAGAATGTGCTTCTAATGTATTGATTGCGACAAAGTTTACATGATGGGTATAGCATCATTATGTTTAAAACCATGTTTTAGAAATTTCAAGGCAACGCAATGACGTTGGTTCAGTTTTCTTAGCGGTAGTATTTTACTTCTACTACTACTATAAAATCAAAACAATTGCAACAACAACAGCTACCGCTACTACTGCTACTACTTCTGGTACTGTTAATTCTATTTGACTACATTTTACGACTCAATGTTACATCCGAAGAATTCGTTTGTTGTTTACTGAAATTGAGAACAAGCGCGATGTGTTGAAGATGACATTTTGTAAACTGATCACTTAACTGTACGGACCTTTTGTGTGCAGATGTTTGTGTGACATGTTGTCTATTTCTTTGGCTAAGGACACCTATATATGCACGAACAGTGTAAACAGTTTGAGGTATGACACAAGCAATCCGTGTACAGTTCTTAACATTAGGGAATATAAAATAAACATTTCATGGACTGTTGAACTATACGACAATCAAACGCAGATATAAATAGCACATTCCTACAGTATGTAAACAAGAAAAGCGAGTGTTTTTTCTTAATGGTCGTAAATTGTTATTGTTATAATAAGCTTGTTTAAGACGATCACGAAAAGAGACTGCTTCATTACGGACGATTCTAAAAATAGCAATATGTGTATCCATCTATGTTATAATAACGAAATGTATATTTAAAAAAACAATTTCGTTACAGCAACAGTAATTGCATTAGGTACATCAAAGTTTACCTTTATAAGTGTCTAGGGTACGAAATGAACCGAAGCTAAAATTAAACCCTGGTCTCGTTTGCATAAAGCTCTTAATAAGAGCAGAATTTACCTGAAAGATTTATCGCATTTTGCACATGAAATCCACAACTTGCAAAATATTGCATAACTAATTAGCTTAGCTATTCTTACTAGTTTAACTAATGAAAGGGCATACATAATGAATTAATGTGATATATGCAGGAAATTCAATTATTTTAGTTTTTGAAGAGATATGTCAGTAAGGCATCGGCTCTTACTTGAGAAGGAGCAATACCGTCTTATAATGAACCCGGTTACTAACGACGATGTATAGTCCAGTAGCGAATTCTTATTTCAAGACGGAAGCTGTTAACGC
The DNA here is from genome assembly GCF_020536995.1 of Dreissena polymorpha. Lineage (NCBI taxonomy): Eukaryota > Metazoa > Mollusca > Bivalvia > Myida > Dreissenidae > Dreissena > Dreissena polymorpha. The sequence goes on along the minus strand of NC_068359.1, from coordinate 17,182,791 downwards.
AGAAAGCATTTAAAAATGTATGGATTTCTTGGAAATTCAGTATACTTCAGTCGTCCCCTACAAGTAAAACCGTATTGTTTTATTTTTATCAAGCCGTATACAAATCATATGCCAGTCTTATCAACCATAACGCTTTATTGTATTACAACAGTAACTTTGTTTTATGTCGTTGTAATTTTTTAACTTTAAGTACACATGCGAAGTCCAATTTACAATTATAACGGTTTTTATAATGACGCTACAAAATATTGTCTCATATTGGTCCAGTAAATCTTGAACTTTGATTGTTCGAATGTCGACATATTGAAGTTGATTAAAAATAATATATATTAACGTACAGTAGCGTATCAGAGCTATAGCAATCATACTCCGACAGACAGACAAAACTTAAAGTGTTTAAGTGCCGTACATTGAAAAATATATATTGTTCAGATCATCACTTTGTTACAACCATTTACTGCATAAATATATTCAAAATAGTTACATTAATATAGTTACATTGTTCATTATTGTTAATGTTATTATTGTTTTAACGATGTGGTAAATAACACTTTATTAATTATGCACTATATCAGAAAAAAGATACGAAATAGTAATAAGCCATATTTACTGTTTTTTCCCGCTTAAACTTAGACACGAATTAGTAAATAGCGCAATTTTTCTTTTATTTAGCTCTGCACCATTGTTTGGTAATTTGTAGCTGAAATTTCCTTCCGGTTGGTTCTTGTAATGGGAAGGAGATGCGGCTATAACATTGAAAATTCCCTTTGGTTTATTGATTTACATCGTGACAAGTAAGGTTTTCTGTTAAGAGCTGATTTGATTTCCTTTAAAGTATGTCTATGTCATACAAGCATTATTTTAGAGGTCTGTAAACGATGATTCAATCTTGGAAAAATAATGAAAACATACTTAAGCTTGATTCATGAATAGCTGTATAAGCAGTTTGTTAAACTCATTCGGAGGATAATTCGCCTTGATTCCTAGAGGTCCCATGTTCGAGTCTCGGACTTTTCCAACAGTATGGTTTACGATCTTTCATTATCGTAATTTGTTTGAACCTTAGAAAACTGGAATTAAAACGTTCAACAACATTGACATTGATTCCAAACAGTGTGTTTCACATATCAAAATCATTTTTTAGAAAGAATTAAAAACATAACACGTTTTTGTATACTTAATATGTGCTGGTTGGCGTGTTTTTGCTTAATATAATTTTATTAGGAATGGATATGAATATGATAATTAAATGAAAACAAGGCTATGTGATATAATACATTTGCTTATTTGTTAAGAGGTGCGGCTTACAATAGATATTTGGTAATAACGTCATGATGTTAAGCAATATACATGTTTTGTTTAGGTAAAGCTCGGCATCTTTGACGCTCCGTATTATTTTCTTTAAATATTCGGAAAAAAAAAGGAACCTGCTAATTATTGCTAAATGAGTGAAAACTGAAATAAATTTAAACATTTTAGTTTATGATGTTTCCTTTACAATGCTTAAAGCATACCCTGGAATAGGATCGTAACATTACTGGAGACAAATGAACACTTACCCAATAGATACTAGTTAATTTAACCCTAGACGCGTATGTGTTTATGAGACCGAATTAATACGCACATTTGTTTCGATCTTAATCACCACCATTTGAAACTGCTGTTTTCTAAGTATGTAACTGAACTGGAGCGCTATTATACCTCGTGTGAATGAGTTGTACTTCACAATAAAAAAAAAAAACCGAGCGCATAATCATGGCTATGAAAGTCTAAAACATGATAATTTCTAAAACAAACGTTGTCGACTTGAATCACTTTGTTCAATTCAAACAGTGTATGCAAACTAGTTTTTATTCACTTCAAAACTACCAACCGCACGCATTTTGTCTGTGTGAATTGATCGCTAATTCTGTACTAATCCACCATGTTTTGCTTTAAAAGGTTTGTATACAGAAATTATATCACCTTTCGTATCCAAAATCAGTCATTATATTTTTTGTATATCTAGCTAAAGGTAATTGAATAACCATACTTAGTGTCGTCTGCATTTTCTTTTGTATGTTTTCCCATAATTGCCAAAGCGTTATTTCTGTGCAAACTCATTTTGATGATGTACTTACTGTGTGATGCATATGTTGACGTGATTTTCTCGTAAATAAGTCTACTACTACTACTACAACTACTACTACTACTACTACTACTACGACGACTACTACTACTACTACGACGACGACGACGACGACGACGACGACTACTACGACCACTTCTACCGCTACTACGACGGCGACCACGACGACTACGACGACGACGACGACGACGACGACGACGACGAAGAGAACGACGACGACGAGGACGACTACGACGAAGAGGACGACTACGACGAGGACGACGACTACGACGACTACGAAGACTACGGCGACGACGACTACGACTACGACGACGACGACTACTACGACGACTACGACGACGACGACGACGACGACGACGCGACGACGACGACTACGACTACGACTACGACGACTACGACGAGACGACTACGACTACTACTACTAGACGACTACGACTACGACGACTACGACGACTACGACTACTACTACGACGACTACGACTACTACGACGGCGACGACGACGACGACGACTACGACGACGACGACTACGACTACTACGACGACGACGACGACGACGACGACGACGACTACTACGACTACGACGACGACTACTACGACTACTACTACTACTACTACTACGAACTACTACTACTACGACTACTACTACTTCTACTACGACTACGACTACTACGACTACTACTACTACTACTACTACTACTACTACGACTACTACTACTACTACTACTACTACTATTATTACTACTACTAGTACTACTACTACTACTACTGATACTACTACTACTACAACTACTACTACTACTACTACTACGACTACTACTACTTCTACTACTACTACTACTACTACTTCTACTACTACTACTACTACTACTACTATTACTACTACTACTACTACTTCTACGACTAGTACTACTACTATTACTATTACTACTACTAGTAGTACTACTACTTCTAATGTGACTACTACGACTAGGACGAAGACTACTACTACTACGACCGTACTACTACACTAACTTCTACTACTTCTACTAACTACCTGACTACTACTACTATCGACTTCTTCTACTACTACTACTGACTACGACGACTACTAACTACTACTACTAACTACTGACTACTACTACTACTACTACTACTACTCACGACTACTACTACTACTACTAACTACTAAACTACTACTTACGACTACCTACTACTCCTGACTACTACTACTACTACTACTACTACTATCACTACTTCATCTTACTAACTACTTCTTCCTACTTCTACTACTACTACCTACTTACGACTCTACTACTACTAACTACTACTACTACTACTAATTACTACTACTACTACTACTACTACTACTACTACTACTACTACTACTAACTTACTACTACTACTACTACTCTAACTACGACTAACTACTTACTACTTACTACTACTACTACTACTACTACTATCTACTACTACTACTACTACTACTGCTACTACTACTACTACTACTAACTGTTGTGTAGAGACGTGTTGTGTGTTATTTAGTGCAAATTGCTGTATTTGATGACATTTTGACAATTACATAAACACGGACAGCGTAGACAGATTTTGGTTTGACGCATAAAAACCACGGACAGATCTAAAAATTAGGTCATATACAATATATATATATATATATATATATATATATATATATATATATATATATATATATATATATATATATATATATATATATATATATATATATATATATATATATAATTAATTGCATAACTTTAAGAAATAACAACGCAGCAGTTGTCTTATTCAAGAATCCTAAACAGGATGCAGAATCAACAGGGTTTTCTGGGGATTATTTACGGGCTGGACATAATTTAAACACACCGTGAAGATTTTTTCTCCAAATATCTCAAGATATCTAAATACATCTGCATACATCTTTATTGCATAAAAGACAAATGTTCTTGCAGTCTGTGCCGGTAGAAGAATAATTCCTTGAATACGTCTGAAATTGGTGACAAAATTTCACGTTGCATGAAGCATTACCGTGTATTATTAATCGATTTTTTTACAAGAACACAGGCTAATTAAATAACGTAATTCCAATATATTTCACTTCGCCATAAGCAGCATACACATCTGTCGTGCATGCACTAGTTGAAATTCTTTAGAAACATTGTTTTAAAAAGTTATTAAATCTATTAACGTTGACTAGGGATCCCCACAAAATCACGTGATCCTGCACCCTTCTAAAGTGTGTTTGCGCAATAAATACATGTACTTATCATTCCCTTACGAGCTTAAGTAGTGATTAATTATTCGGATGTTCGAAGACGTGTACCCACAAGGTGACGGTGCATTGCACTAAATGAACGAAAAAATGCTTTGTAAATGATTATTTCATGAGTATTTAAGTAATCGAATTAAGAATAAATAATCAAATATTGTATCTATGTATCTAACATGAAAAAGTTACATATTCATTAAACATATTTACGTGACAGCAATATCATTTGGAAACCGAATGTCGACCTTTATTTGAGAGACAAACAATAAATAAATTCCTTGAAATCTCAGTCTGCAATAATGCAGTCTTTTCTTACAAGCAAAGCCTTGATGTTTTATATAAATCCTAACCTAAATATTATTTCAAGTATGACCAAGATTATCGGGCATCGTGATGTCTTTACCCAGTTAGTAACTATTTGTAAATATGTGCACTACTTGCCTTTGCCGTTGTAAGCCTATTCAATGCATCGACCGTTCAAAATGTGTGATCCAAGCTTTAGTAACATATTTATGTATAGTGTTGTTTGATATTGTATTACCATTCAGTATACACTTAATTGTACAGAGTAACACGAAGTAATACGTTGGACAAATGTATTGACTTTTATAGTTTGCATGTCAATTACAATTGGAATTATTTAAAACACATTGTTCTGGGTCGTTTACAATGCATTTTGTTACCACATAATATGTCCATTAAAGCAAGCTCCTTAGTGTTTATAAATGCATATTATATTCTTTTAAATGCTTTGAATAGAACGTACCATGGCTCTGTTCCCAGCGTTAATAATGGTATGTTAATTATTGATTTTCGGTAATAAAATAAGTGTTGAAGATCAAACACTTCTCTCATTATCACGTTTTTTGGTTTGTAGTTATTCGCTATATTGCATGTGAATGTTAAAATACTACATAGGCGTTAGGTCAAACTGTTTATCACTAATGTATATTTGAACAATTTGATGTTTATTATTGTGTTTTCTTTTTAAATTATTAACAAAATGTGAGATGTAGTTTTGTTCTTCATGGGTGTGATCTAAAGAAATCCTAGTAGTTGTGTTTGTGTGCTTGATTCAGAACTAGACTTAAAATTTCTTAATGTAATATCCAACGTGTTGCATTTTGACTTATATTATATTAGACAATTTAAATAGGAAATCCTAGACGCATGTCTGGAAAAGTGGTTCGTTTAAATGATTACCATAGTTTATGTAAATAGTTAACATTTACATAAATGTTATCATGTATGTTGAATTCATCACATTTTTGATGATTTGTTTAAATAGAAAATAAACAAGTAATGTGATGATTTAAGTTTCAAGGGTCAATTATTCAGAAAATCAGACGCATATTATACACCCAAATCTGTATTGTAGGTTACAGAATATGACAATAAAACATAATGTTGGTAATCTCTCAGCTATAGTATAAATTGTAAGAATGGTTGAGATATTTGAAAAACAATGGGGGAAACAATCTATGACCGAAATTCTTAAATATGTTGTTGTTTTTTACGCCATCAGCAATCTACAATATAATCTAAACCGTTCCGATAACAAGCTGGAAGACAAAAGCGCTTCATCCGGATTTCTCATTTCAGTCATCAGCCTTAAATTAATCAGTCCTGTTCTGATGATATTTTCGCTAAACAAAATGTGATTTGTTCGTTACGATAAACGAGTTATCTTTGCATAATTTGCTCTGTTGTGTTGTCGTTGTTCACATCATTCATTCGGTTTTGGCTATTTTATCCAAGTTCGTATATTGTTCTGATATATGAATGTTTCTCAGTAAAAAACAACTACACATAATACTAAAAAATAAAACCAAACATTAATTTTGAACCAAATCCGTGATTGTTCAATTAATTTATTTCATTTGATATGATTTATTTATGCTTTATTCCTGAAATAACTAGCTGAAGATAAGAGGAATTACACTGCTGATATTGTCGTGATATGTTTTCATTATCAACACAATAAAAATCTAGAAGTTGTCAGAGTTAATACAAGAGATTGCCAAGCAATAGTGTCCCCTTCCGGTGAAACTCTACCATTGTCAGAATTGTTTGTAATAATATTTGTTGCAATAGCAACCAGAATTGTTGACCTAAGAATAAAATTAAATGACGTGCTTAATCGTCATATTGCCATCTATCAATGTTTCAAGTTTCATGAACAAAATATTAAGAACTTTTGAAGTTAGCACAGGATCCAGAAAAGTGTGACAGAATCATGACAGACAGACGAAGCGCAAACCATATGTCCCCACCGGTTTCACCGGTAGGGGACAATAAGTTTTTCTTGCTGTATCACATTTCGTCTACACATTTGTAGGAATTAAACGAGGTTAATATATACACAATAGAATATAAAAAAAGAATAATTAGAAAGTATATAGAGAGTTACAATCGGAACTGTGTTTCACAAGATGCCGTCATTAAACCCAGTTTTTAAGAACGTTTTAATTCGCACTTATCTTAATAAACATTAATGTTTTACTTGATCCAAGAAGTGAACAGAATTCTTCTGTCATGGGAGTATTGTTTTAAAATGTTGATCACCAGCCGGTTGGTTCTATGGCATCCTTAACAAGTGATTGACGTCACTTAAGATTATCCATCGCGCGGCGATCCGTGAAGATATTTCTGGACAGACGAACTTGACGTACTCCCGAAACAGATTCGGCAAATGCCTTGATGGAGTCCAGAGTGATTACAATGGTTTAAAGAAACAGAGAGTCTGTGGCTTTTCTTTTGATAGGACGTTGAGGAGGTTTGCTTAGCGCTTCTTCCCACTTGGAAGTCCTCTCCTCGATGCCTTGGGTTCTTCCAGTGGACCACTTTGCCATTCGATATCTTGCACAATGGGCCTCGGCTAAAATTTTCTTGTCAACACAATGAAGCTTTGCTTGATAGAAAAGAAGAAGCAGGTTTTAGAAGAGAATAGGCCTCTTGGTGCAACCTCTATTTCAGCTGGGTGCATCGTGTTGACATGATGACGTAGATCTCCAACTCTCTTAAATTCCCGTGTCTTGTCTGACACGCAGACAGGACAAGGAGCGTCATCATCAGGTACATTTGATGAATTCTGAAACATACAAAGTCTCGTCTAAGCGCTGGTAGATATAAGTATGGTACACATGTAGCAGAAACAACAATCAATACGGGATAAATCGCAGCTAGATGATCAGGCCAACTTCATTATCTTCGGCGAGCTCTCAATTCGATTATAAAATACGTACATCAGCTTTATGTGACCACCATGCACCAAATTCGTCTACCACGAATAGGTGCTTGTTTGACTTATTTGTCCGATCTTTTAGGTACTTTTCATAATTTGATACAGACGATGATAGTTCTAATAACTAAAAAATATTCTTTATAATCAATGTCTGAAGACATGAATAAACGTACTGTTAATACAATTCTTCGTGTGTGTGGACATCAACAATAAACTGTTAATTGTCATTTACTGTTCTACTTTGACAGTGGACTTATAACTATGTATCCATTTTGATAAATGGGTGCCTTTGTACCTCATAAGTCGATCAACATGAACTGCTTTAGCTGGTGCCATAGCTGATATTTTTACCATGTATACTAGATCTTCTTTTTCAGTGATAACGAATAGACCTTTCCATTAAGGGGACAGTTTACTGCATATACCAGGACGGCGTGCTGTATCATGCAACCATACTGGGTCACCGGCATTAAAAGGTCTAGCTGTATCGTGTAAATCATAGTGACGCTTGCGATACTTAATTTTGTCATAAGGTACTTTTCTTGCCAAATTTGAATTGTCGTGAGATCTTGAAGTTTTGTTACATATGTTTCAGGTTGATTTGAGTAATCACACTGGGTTGCAGACCTATACATGCTTGTAAAGACAATGACTCGACCGAAAACCATCCGATTTGGTGTTTGTCCAATACTGGAGTTAACTGATGAGCGGAACGCCATCATAACCTGGGGAAGAAAAGTATCCCAAGACCTTTGATTTGATGAGCAGTACATGGTTACAATAGTTCCAAGTGTTCGAATAAATCGTTAAACCATTCCATTGGACTGTGGATGTAGAGCTGTTGAAGTTGTGTGCTTAATTTGAAGCAGTGCACACATGTCATTGAATAAAGAAAAAGTGAAATTACTGCCTTGATCGGAGTGAATTGACAAAAGAACTCCAAATCTTGAAACACACGTGTCAACAAAAGCCTTTGAAACTGTCTCTGCTGCTTGATAAGTAATTGCAATGAATTACCAGATTCTGATCTCGGGAGTGGCCCATAAATATCCACGGCAACACGCTCGAATGGAGCTAATACTACCGAGTGTTCAATAGATGACCTTGTACGTTTGCTTGTTTTACGAGCTGCACATTTGGTACATTGAAGGCAATATTTTTTAACAAACTCTTTCATACCTGGCCAATAGAAAATCTGACGCACTTTTGTAAATGTGTTATCAGCACCTAAATGATCACCTGAAGGTATATTATGGAAATAATGTACAACATTAGTGTAAATACTTTCTGGAACAATGATCTGGGTTTGCAGTTTATCGTCATGTTCATACCATTTACGACAAAAGAGACCTTGTGATATTCTCAACCGATCCATCATGCGCCACAGTGTTTTGACGGTAGATGATTTGTCGCTGACTGCTTTCCATGATGGTTGCTCTGGTTATTGTTCTAAAAACTGGATAATAACTTAAAGATCTGGATCACAGAGTTGTTTTTCTCGAATGTGATCAGCTGACCAGTTTGGAATGTTACCCATAGTTGATTTCAACAAAATATTAGAAGAATCAGGAGCTTGCTTAACAACTCTACTTGGAATAGAGGATTGACCATTTAAAACATCAGATGCTTCATCATTGTGAGGGGCGCTGCTACTTTCCCTTGTGGATCTTGTTGCAGATTTACACTTTCCTGTCACCTGAAATTTGCTTGTATAGCTGATATAGTGCTAATCGCTCAACTGCAAAGATAGAATACGCTTTTTGTGCAAGCTGTCTGATATCATCGGCTTAAGAAGCAATGTACTCGCCACGCATTCGCCGTCGATTCTCAAATTTGGATAACCACAAGTTTTGATGTTTACTGCTACCAAATCGATGGGAGAGCCTGAACGTCAGTGTTTCATAGTCACGACGTTCCGATTCTGATAAGCCCATGTAGAAGTTACGAGCTTCACCTCGGAAACTGCTTGCTAATACTAGGACCTTCGTTCTATAATCCCAGTACGAGAGTTCAGCACAATCCTCAAAATGGGACATCTACTGCCCACAGCACTTGGTACCAACATAACTGTCGGGTTTTATTAGAGAATGTTGTATTGGTACATTATAAGTCGAGGGGTGGGGACAATCGCCATGATTTCTGCTTACTGGAATAGAACTTCTAAATGGATTGTTGTTTGTTTTATTTTTTTCCCATTTCAGAGGTAGGCTGCTGGGTATTTTCAGGATCTTCTGTTATGTTATGGTCATGATTAATTTCATCAACAGTATTTAGTGAAGAGTGGCCACTTAAAACGCTTCGTCTATTAAACGATATTTCTAGATCTGGCGATGTCATAATTAAAAGGTTGAGTCTGCCAATATTATTACAGGATAGTCGTATTAAATTATAAAATCTGACTTAGAGCTATCTTATAAAAACAATTAGTAAATTCGTCTGTTATTTCATTTCTTTTTCTATGCGTGGGTTTCTATCACTCAGCTGTTTATGTAAATAAAATTTGCCGCACTTCTGACGCCAATTATAGTATACCCCACCCTTAGGTACGGGCAATGTTAACCTTCTTCATTGACTTCCAAGTGCCCGTGTCAGGATGGCACTTTCAATAACTTAAAGAACACAGTTTCACGGTTTCAAACTTTTTTAAAATAGATATTTCAATTATTCCATACGCATCAGTCCTCATATAAACAATACATCATTGAACAGTATTACAAGTGTAATAATGCCGATAAACTTTCATCATAAATTAAAGCTCTCTGGAGTTCTTAACGAAGCGCTCATTTAATCGGACAAAATAACGCTACCCATCTTTGGAATGATGAATGATGCCATACGAATTTATAGTACGGTGCTATTTATACCTGTCGCTAAGCACTTAGGATTTAGGATTCTGCGTGATTCTGCGCACCAACCAATGAAAATGTCTCAGGAATTTTGCTAAGCCAATCATAATGACTTAGGATTGCAACAGCCAATCATATGCATTTAGGAATCATCATCCTAAACAAAGTTCTCTAGCGACAAACATTATACAATAATATTATATTTTAACTAAGTAAAGAACATTTTAGGAGCAAAAATAGATGAGCAAATGTTTCTACATCTAAACAATAAACAATATACTTCTCTCTGACTTAAACATAAATGCAGTTATGACAGAGAAGAAATATTACGGTACAATATATCCGAAATATTTCAACAGCTGAAAAGTGCTTTTTAGGAATGGCGAATTGTACACAAATAACAACATATATGAACATTGAATGACTATAAAATAGTGTCTTAAAGTAACTTATAGTCGTATAATGATAATTATACAATGCTAAGTCACTATGAAATGAATATAACCAATAGAATCGTTGCAAGATGACGGTTGGACTAGCTTCATTGAAGTTCGGGCATTTACAGTAAGTTTTTGAATTCAAGTTCTGTTTATAATCATTAGACAAAACATATTTAAATGATTACTCTATCAGTTAATTTAACAATTTAACACTTCAACCATAATCTTGTGTGTGGGATAGTGTAATGGTTGAGTAAATGATAATTAAAAAAATAACAGTTTGTTTACATTAAGAAACAACTGACAATTAACAAGTTAATAAATACTACAGGGCCTTACAATATAACGTTTAACTAAATATATATTTAAAACGTCAATTTGGGTTCTTACTTGATAGCACTATTCAAGCCCGGAACTGTTCAAGAGCTACTCGTAGAGCATGGTCAACAATAAATATCTATCAGACATATTGGTATTTGATGTAAATGCGTGTTTTTGTTCAACAAAGTTTTTTTGATTGGACTTTAACAGCAACATATATTCATTTGTCTCATAAACACGATATCTTAAATTGTAAATCGTTAGGAAAGCCGTAACAAATAATGCGTGATATGAGTTATGAACACGCGATGCTTGTCATGTTCATCTATTTTCAGTAACTTCGTTCTATGCTAAGTTGTTTCATTAAAGCAGATAATTTTGACACACGTTTTAATGATCAAGAATTATTTTCTAATGCTTTGATTGCGACGTAGTTTAAATGATGAGTAGAGCATAATCATGTATAAAAAGTTGTTTATGAACGAAAAAACTAAACGAGTTAAATTTAATTTCAATGCAATACATTGACGTTGGAACAGTGTCATAAGCAGTAGTTTTCTACTTCTTCTACAACTACTTAAACAGAATATCAACAGAAGCATCAACAACTACTACTACTATTTACGGTTCTACTACTACTATATGATTACATTTAACGCCGTCATGTTAAATTCGGAAAATTCTTGAGTTGTTTACTTCAAATGCGAAACAAAAACATTCGTTCAACATGACATTTTGTTAACTGAGCAATATGTCTATAAGGACATTTTGTACAGTTTTGTGTGTGACATTTTGTCGCATTCTAAGGTTAAGGACACATATATATTCGCGGAAAGTGTAAACATGTTGCGGTATGACGCACGCCATCTGTGAATGTTTTTAACAAAAGGGTATATAAAATAAATAAACATTTTATTTATTGTTGAATTTTACATGTATGACAAAAGAACGCAAATTTTTATAGTACACTTTGTCACAATCTTAACACTCAAATCAATCTTAAATTGTTATTGTTATAATACGCTGGTCTAATTTGTGTAAACGAATAGATTCTGTATTTCAGTAAATAATCCATAACAAATAGCGCGTGATTTGAATAATAAACATGCGATTTAACATGTTCATCTACTTTTAGTAACTTAATGCTGCATTTTTTCATTTAAGCATTTAATATCGCAGAAAATTTCAAAACACGGTTTTAATGATTAGGAATGTTTTTCTTTATTGCGATGTATTTTAAAATTATGAGTAGACAATCATCATCTTTTAAACAATGTCTGAGCAATTTCAAGGCAACGGAAAAACTTTAGTACAGTTTTCTAAGCGTTAGTTTTCTACTTCTACTACTAAACTACATAGTCAAATTCCTTGATCACTTTTATTTCAAAGGATGAAATTATTTTTCATCACGACGTACAAATGATCCAATAATTATAATGGCATGTAAATCAAAACACAATCACAATAAAACATACTTGTAAGGTTATGCCCTCCCCTTCCCTATGATTAATAGTCTTATTCACATATCAAAATGAAGGAGTATGAAAAAGGATGACTGCTATCTGCACTAAATAATGATCGAGTATTAGTTATCTCCCCCCCCCCAGGGATAATCTTTTAAGGCTACGTCAAAAACTTAGTAAATTAAATAAAAAGACTAACAGTGTATGGAATTTTGACTTAAACAAAACTACTTGATGGAATAGTCAATAGTGGACTGCCATTAAAACTGAATCACTATCATTATGGAACAAGGCCTTCAAAGTCGGATTATTTACACGGATTGCCTAAACAATTTGATCACAAATCACAACATTACAAGGCTATCCCTCATTGTCCTGTCTCGAAAGTCGAAAAGGTGCTTATTTACACCCAGACTGGTTGTGCGGTTGAAGACGAGCAAGAGAACGCGGTACTCGGGTCGCAGTTGGCGTAGAGGTCTTATTGTTCAGTTGACCAAAACTAAGGTGCTTGGGATTCAGCCCTGGATGGTCGGTTGACTTTGGAATGAAAGCACTGGTTGGCAGTGGTCTTTGTAGTCATGCCGATGAGCTCCTTGGCGGTGCTGCGTTGGTGTTAAGAGGCGTGTGGTGAACTTCTGGCAATGATGGTGTGGAAAGCATCCATGCTTGACGCCCGTGATTGGTGGTCCTTGTTGGATCTGTGTCAGGGTTGTCAGGCGTGCCCAAATCACAAGGTGGAATAGTAGGCACAGACACAGAGTAGCTGTAATTGGAGTCGAGCCATTGGTAACTACCTCAACTGATTGTTCTACAGTGGGTGCACTTGATAAGCTTGGTGTGCATGGTGAGACAGAAACTAAGTCCAAGTTTCATGAGGAGTGTATCTTCCCATTGGTATTGGAATAGCATCCCGGATCGGTCGTCAAAACAAAATCAATGCAGGGGACACTTTGGTCTCCGGGTCAACAGAGTTACGGTACATCAGTAGAGCTCTCTGGTACTTGTCTATATCCAGAGACCCTGTCGCAGTAAAATTGTCCATCAGCATGCGCTTGACACTTTTCACCGCTAGCTCAGCATTACAGTTGTCATGTAGGTTTGAGACGTATGATATTCTGTGTCGAAAACTCCGACCTTCACAAACGCTTGAGTCTTTCCAGATGTGAACTGTGGTCCCTCATTAAATGTTAGTTCCTCGGAGAATGCCGAACGTTACAAATGTCTCCGTTAGCCGTTTCACAAGGACTTCGGCACCTGACTCTGATCTTTATACCACGTCCAGTTGGAGTACCTGTCTACAGTGATCACATATTCTTTACTGTTGAAGGTGAAGTAGTCACTGGATATCATCTGAAACGGGTAGTCTGGCAGAGTAAGGTCTGACGGGGGCTGCATCGGGTTTGACTTAGCCGAACGAGGTCCATGTGTACTTTGGTCCCTTATCCTTGCAATGTCAATTGTGATATCTGGCCAGTACACAAAATCCATTGCCCTTGCACGCATTGCACTTACTCCTTGGTGAGCTGCATGGAGTGCATTGAGAACTGACTGACGAAATTCTGGGGGAATGACTATTCATTGGCCAATTAGAATTACACCGTCCACGACACTCTCCAGGAATTTGATAAGGCTTTGAAAGGTAGGGTATGATGTTGTGGCCTCACTATCATGTCCCATGTGACAACAGAAACAACAGATTAAGAGCACATGTTGCAGCTGCGACCGTAGAGAAGTCATCAGCCACATCAATATCGCCTGCATGCTGGAACATACAAAATGACCAGTTTTGACTCCAACGTCATAGTTAAAAACACTTTATTTGTACCTTACCACTTTACCACTTTACAATTGTTTATATCAAATACTACAATGCGGTTACAGAATACAAATCGTATAAATATATTATCATATTAAAGTGCATATAAATCATGTGATTTTCGGTTTGTGACCAATTGTAACTCAAGGTGTATTATTTGAATAAATCTTGTACCGCTCAATTATAAAATGTTACACATGACTATACAAGGGGCCTTTTCACTCTTTGGTAAATTGACAAAATTGAAAAAAATTGTTTCAGATTCGCAAATGCTTCTTGAAGTTATGATATTTGTGAGGAAACAGAAAAACTGAACATTTAACCATGCTCTAAAATATCCATTATGTGCATCTTTTGACGATTTTACCTGAAAATTATAAAGCGTTGCAACGCGAAACGATTGAATAATTTGGAGAATTCGGTTGTTGTCGTTGTATTTTTTTGATACTACGAGGATTAAATATATGAAGAAAAAACTATATTGGAAATGGCGTAAGAGTGGATGGTCTAGTGGATAGAGCGGTAGACTTTTTCTCCATGGCCCCAGGGGACAGTGGTTCGAGTCCTGTTGAGGGTTACTTTTTTTAAATTCTTTAATTGTATTCTTGTTTTTTTTACTGGAGATTTTTAGACCCAATGTTCACATTTATCAATACAAAGCAGCATTTAATGACAAACTTCAAAACATGCCAAAATCTGTGAAAAGGTCCCTTTAAATCCTTCGGCCTTGTGGTTTAGAAGCAACGGCCAATTACGTTATTATCGAATAAACGTGTATATAAACACCTTGACTGACATAATATGATCAGTGTTTGGTCAGACCTGCGTGAATATTTCTTTTCAACGATCCGTCGGTGGTGGAGTAAATCATGGATGGTCGGTCGGTCCACAGACAATTCCATTTTCGCGAGCTATTTTTAGAACGCTTTGACAAAAACTCACTGGTCTGATTATTACTTAGGAGGAAACCAACACGTTTATTGCATTTGATATCAACAGTTATAGGTCAAAGGGGCTTTTAAGATGCAATGCGTATACTTTTTGTTTTCGCATTAACCTTCGATCAGGCCCATTATAAACATGATTTACACTACAGAGTTATAATTGTCACAATTATCTTAGAAACGGTTCTCTTTTTAAATAATTTATAGTATTATTGACTTACGAAATTGTAAAAGTACGAAACGATAGTATGAATTTTAATATAAATTAACACATTTTAAAAATCTTGCTGATAAAACAAATGCAATCTGTTGTCAAGAGTATGCTTGTAATAGCTTATATAAGACATTAACGCGCAGCTAGCTCGCCCATTCCAGTTCTTTAGTGGTGTTTATCACATACAATTGTGATCAAATGTTTGAAAAATGAATTCATCACGTTAGTTAAAAAATCTTAAAAACGCGCTGGCATGTATAGCATTTCACGAGGAAGAAATCGTTAAATCGGTCATTCTTCACATGCTGCTTATTAGGTGCCAATACAATAAAGCTTTATTGTATTGCTGCCAATGCAGTTAAGCCATAAGTTTGTTTTATGTCGTTGTCATTTTTTTAAGTTTAAGTACGACTGCGAAGTCCAATTTATTATTATAACGGTTTTTGTAATGACGATAAAAAAATATAGTCTCATATGGGTCCAGTAAATCTTGAACTTTGATTGTTCGAATTTCGACATATTGAAGTTGATTGAAAATAAAACATATAAGCGTACAGTTGCGTATCAGAGTTATAATAATCATACTCCGACAAACAGACAAAATCAAAAGAGTTAAAGTGCCATACATTGAACATGCGATTGTTTAAGATGATAACTTGAAAACAATAGATTGCGCAGATTATCACATGTTAATTGAAATAGTTACAATGCGTATTATTGTTATTGTTATTATTGTTGTTACGATGAGGTGAATACTACTTATTGGTTATGCATTAAATCACACAAATGATATAAAATAGTAATTATCCATATTTGTTGTTTTTCTATCTCAAACTCAGTCATTAATTGTTATATAGCTCAATTTATCTTGTATTTTTCTCTTTACCATTTTTTGGAGCCGTTGGGAAAAATTTGTTGCTGAAATGTCCTTCCGGTGTGTTCGTATGATGGAAAGGTGAGGCGGCTTTAACAGTGAACATTCACTTCTGTGCATTGATTTACATCGTGACAAGTAAAATTTTCCGTTATGGGCTGATTTGATTTCCTTGAAAGTATGTCTATATCATGCAAGCATTATTTTAGATGTCTGTAATAGATGAGTCAATCTTGGAAAAGGAAAGTGAAAACGTATAACTCTTAAGCTTGATTAATGAAAGGCTGTATTAGAAGTGTGTTAAGCTCATTCGGAAGATAATCCGCCTTGATTGCAGGAGGTTCCGGGTTCAAGTCTCGGACTTTTTCAACGGTTAGGTGAAATATCTTTAATTATCGTATTTTGTTTGAACATTATAATACCAGAATTAAAACATTCAACAACAATGACATTGACTCCAAACAGTGTGTTTCGCATATCCAAACCATTCTTTTTAGAAAGTATTAAAACATAACACGAAAATGTAATACTATGTAAAATATGTGCTTCTTGGCGTTTTTTTGGTTTAACATGCTTCTTTAAAGAATGGATAAGAACCTGATAACTGAATGAAAACAAGGCTCCGTGGTGTAAAAACATGTGTTTATTTTTTAAGAGGTGAGGGTTACAATGGAAATTGGGCAATAACGCCATGATGTTAAGCAATAAACAGCTCTTTTTAGGTAAAGGACGGCATCGTTGACGCTCCGTATTATTTACTTTAAAAATTTGAAAAAAAGGAACCTGTTAATTATTGCTGATGGAGTTAAAACTAAAATAATGAATTCCAAATTTTTAATTAATGATGTTTTCTATACAATTCGAAAGCATAACATGAAAGGGGATCGGAAAATTACTAGAGACATATGAAAACTGACACAATATATTTTTATTAATGCAATCCATAACGTGTATATGTTTTTGTATCCGAATTAATACCCACATGTATTTCGATCAAAATCATCACCAATTGAGAGTTTGGTCACTTCAAAACTACCGTATTTGTTCTGTGCGAAATAATCGTTACGATGTGTGGTTCTAATTGTTAATTAACATTGGATTAAAATCGTAATTCTGTACTAATGAACAATGTTTCTTTTAAAAGGTTTATCTACCAAAACTAGAGATTGGTCACAGACGTGACGAATACCCCCACATGCCGCATTGCCACAGAATATGTTGCATGTTGTCTAAAACAAACAGCGGACACCATGCTCAATGTTTAAAACGCACTAAGTGACCTCGTGACATAGTTTTTGACCCGGTATGACCCATATTTAAACTTTACCTACACATCATCTAGATACAACTTCCTACCAAGGTTGGTGAGGATCGGATGAAAACTACTTGAATTAAAGAGCGGACACCATGCTCAATGTTTAAAACGCACTAAGTGACCCTATGACCTAGTTTTTGACCTGTCATGACCCATGTTCGAACTTGGCCTAGATATCATCTAGATGCAACTTCTGACCAAGTTTAGTGAAGCTCGGATGAAAACTACTTGAATTAAAGAGCGGACACCATGCTCGATGTTTAAAACACACTAAGTGACCTTGGGACCTAGTTTTTGTCCCGGCATGACCCATATTCGAACTTGACCTAGACATCTAGATATAACATCTGACCAAGTTTGGTGAAGATCGGAAGAAAACAACTTGAATCAGAGAGCGGACACTTAATACGGACCGACAGACAGACCGACAGACCGACAGACAAGCTCACTCCTATGTACCCCCTAAACTTCGTTTGTGGGGGTATAAAAACATTACGTGAATTATTCTATCAACTTTCGTATCAAAGCATGTCATTAGAATTATTTTTTTATAATCTCGCTGAAGGTAATTAAATACCCCTACTAAGTGTCGTCTACAATTCCTTTTGTCTGTTTTCCCGTTATTGCTAATGCGTTAATTGTGTGTTAACTCATTTGGGTGATATATTTACAGTGTGCTACATTATGTTGACGTGATTTTCTCGGAAATAAGTCTACTTTAGTGCATTCAGTGCTTTGATTATTATTTGTTAGACCCCTTTTACTGCCGAGAAATTCTGAAATGTATTACAAACAATAGGGAAAAACAACTTGTTGATTGAAAACAGGCAAACCTATTTTTGAGGTATGCTTCCATCATGTCATTTTTTAAGTCTCTTAGGAATTGCCTCGAAAATAATATTTAAATCTGATTTGTTGATGTTTGTCTGTGAATCAAGACATCTTTACAACCCGAAATGTGACATCATAGAGCGGTATGGCGCAAACTACCCGCGAACGGATCTAAGCATTACAACATATAAAACAAATATGCGATGAATTATTTCACGAAGCGAACACAGAACGCAGATGCTGTTTTACGGCACATGTCAAAATTGTATTATCAAAGTACTGGTGGGACGATTTTGCTCCATTTGTGTGGTCGTAAAAACACTTTACACCGTGATGCAAACCAATCACCTTTGTTGAATAAAACAGTCGGAATTAAGGAAGGGTGACAGGCTGTCAATAAAATACAATTTTGATTATTATCATTTGAACTGGTGACCTAGGTTTTTACTCTGACTTAGTATTTTATTAATGAATTATTACCCATATATATATATATATATATATATATATATATATATATATATATATATATATATATATATATATATATATATATATATATATATATATATATATATATATATATATATATATATATTATATATATATATATATTAATTTATTTGCTGGATTTTAAGTCACACCGACACAGTCTATGTCATATAGCGACTTTATGGGAACAAAAAAATAAATGTTGATAATGTTCTACTGTTAGGACGGCCATATACGAGATTGTTATGATTAGTTGGAAAACATTAAGGTTCATGGGGGGATAAATTTCATTAAAACTACGCTTTGGTTTTTCTTCATTGAATGTGGTACAATATGGTCAAACTATATAACATTTTAAAGCTAAAGACGGATAGAATAACATAAACACATTTTTGACATTCAATATTTGTGTGCTTTATTCATATTTTGGTTTAAAACCAATACATCATTACACTATTTTACAAAATCTCAATCTAAAGTTAGGAAGGATATGCACTACCTTAAGTTGAATAAATACAAAGCTATATACATATACAAGGTCAAGTTAGAAACATTTCACAGAAAATAATTGTCATAAAACAACAAATGAGTTTTTATTCTACTGCCTTTTTTGGATAAATATCCTAAACAAAGTTCTAAAAATAACTAAATCGTAACTACTTTTTAAAAATCCAGGTATGGTGGATAATAAGAGTCACTATTCTATTTCAAAGGCTTAACAATTTTGTTATTAACCTCTCAACCAAATTGCAAATTTTAAACCATCTCAAATTGAAATAGATTGCAGACGACATATAAAATTGTAAAGGAATAAAGAAATTGGCAAAACTATTGATTTTATATTTCGATTTCTTATATTCTTTTTGAAAGCGTGGCCATCGCTGTGATCCGTAGAAAAACGTGCAAAACAAATCGGTCGAAACCACGTGCAGTGGTGAGAAAACCGGGTATGTGTATACACATACCTGAGAAACACACATGCTTATTTTGACAGTTGGGTGGCAACTAGTAAAACAACTATTAACATTAATCAGCAAGAGATCGCACTAAATAACAGAAATGACCACGTAGAGATATCATCACTTACCCTATTTCGAATATTTTCCAGCTGAAAATTGTCCCCCACACGTCTTTTTTAGTTTATTTGTTTTGTTTTTCTTGAGCCGAAGTGCATCTCACAGAATATCCATCCAACTTCCGTTGTTTTCACTTACGTTATTAAAAACTCCGTTTAAAAGCATTATTTCTACTTTTAGATTGTTAAAGCGATGTATTAATATATATTATCAGTAGAATGGTATACCGTGATGAATTGAAAGGAGTTACGTATCGATCTTTCTGTCAGTCTGTAAGCGTACTATTTTATGCGCAATAATATAAGTACAGTGATTCGACAACGATTGTAAACATTGGTGAAATGCTTCTTACATAGTTATTCTTTTGAGTGTTTATGAGGTCTGATCGTGCAGTTTGCAAACATCAAAGGAAAGATTTCAATCCAATGCATTTGTCATCGTCAACCGTTTGGAATGTCAATAAGGCGATGAGTGAGTTTTTAGCATGTTTCTTTCTATTTTATTAATTTAAAAATGGCTGCCCCAATGGTGATGAAATGGCATGTGTTCGAGTTTTGATATTTCTAGATATGTAAACTTTTTTTACTATTTAAGCGTAACTTGCCCTCGTCATTGTCGATATTATTCACTAGTTATATAATTTTTCGCCGAAATACGTGGAATAAACATGATTCAGATTTTTGAAAATAATGTATATTTTAGTATTAAAATCGCTTTGTATTTTGATTGATTTTGTGGATGTTATGATACGTTGATGTACAAAATTGGTAGCAGTTTGAAGGAAAAAATCCTTGAAAGCATATATGTATACATTTTCAATGTGGCACGCTTCCTTTAGTCAAATTTGAGTTCAATGCTAGGGGTCCCACATTTTTCAAAATGAAGCCTCTACATGAACCTTAACGCAAGTTACCGGTAACGAACTGCTGTGAAACTGACAACCACAACATAAATTTCGTGTGAAAGGAAAAAGTTCAAAGCTGGCATTACTAGCATGGTCGAATTGTCATATGAAAACTTTGTAGCGCAGAGAACATTGCGATGTTTACTTTGACAGTAAAAAAAATGAAGTACGTGGTAAAGTATGTCGCTCATATCGCGAACGAAGTTGCTTTCTTAAATCGAAAGAACATAAATGCGCTGTATCGGTTAAGAGTAGATAGTTCAGTATTGAACCGATATTTCGTCGCTGTATACACCTTCCATGACGACTGAGTGTAACTCGGGTGCTAATGCCACAGTGAAAGGACGTTTCCATGGATGGAACGCGCTCATCGGAGCTATTATTGTTTGCGAATGCAGAATCTGATAGCTAAGTAGTCAAATGCAGTAACGGACTACATTCTTCGGTATACGTATATTATGTTACCTATGGGGCGAATAGCAGGAGGTAATCGCCCCAAAAATGTATTCTTCCTGATGTAAAGCAGTTGATATTTCAAAGAGAGATTGAAGATTAACAACAAAAAAGTGACAGCGGATTAAATAAAATGCACGATATATGCATGATAGACGCTTATTAATAAGATACGCATTGGTAATTGATGTCCACACCTCTAATCGATGTATGTTACATCAACAGGCTTGAACATACAATTCCCTATTTTTGTAACAGAGAAATTTATCTCAAACAGAAAAGAAACAGACAGAAGATGGACAGACGTAAATTTTATTATTGCGAAAGGTGTATTACATGTGAAGCTACTCAAATGAGGGTAATAATCGGTATGCTATTTTCGGAAACTTAGTCTTGAAAAACTGGTATGTTATCTGACATTTGTGACGTTGACAATCTTTCTTCACTGATAAGTGAACCATAAATGGATTATCTTCAAATGCACAGCCTTTGTCCACTGGTGTTTTGTGCTGCATGTTCTTTTTCTTTTAATGGGAGGCAGTAGTGGCAAATCATTTATAGTGGCAATACATTTTCTTGGATTTGAGGTGTCGCTCTAGAAGTGCAATGCGTATATGTTTTTGCTTTCAGACGTGTCTCGTATTTTTTAAGCTGATCAATGTCATATTAAAAGAAATAGTAAAGAACAAAACTTTCACATTCCGTCATTAGAATTTGTTGTGGTATTCTTTTAAAAGTGACTTATTCGAAACAAGAAAAACAATGCCATCTGCCACAACCATATATTCACAATTTGCAAAGATTTTCACCCTCTGCAGGCTTTTAAAATGGGTACAACTTAAATCAAACCGTTCTATGTTTATTCTTGTAATGATTGTTATTGATCTGTCCCCACACAATCTATTTATATGGCAATTTGAATTCGATTTAACTGGTACACTCATACAAATGCGCTCTATTAAGTTGTGTTTGTATTTTGTCATACGAACACGATATGTGGGAAGAGAATGCGGAGATCAGCGTTATAACTTCTGTGTAAATACATATTTGAATGCCATTTTTACAGAAATATGACTTATTTTGACTTTGTTGCTGATATGACGAAAACATTACACAGATTTATTGATTTTTTTAAAACAAAATGTGCATATATTGAACACGTTATGATAACAGAGGGATAAATTTTGTAAAGACTATTTTACAAATACAATGCTAGATAAGTTTTCCTCCCCTTAGAAAAATTATCATGTATTACTTGTGGTTCAGAAAAAATTATGGAATATAGTCAATGTTTAAATTATATACTTAATATATTAATATACATGTATAACAATTTGAGCGACGTATACAACATAGTATTGTACATAACAATCATATATGAGTCATTATACTGAGCTATGTAATATATTCATGTAGGAATAACAATCGCATTTACACTTAAACTGAGGAACATATACGATACACTATACACACTGATTTTTGACAAAATTTGTCTTGCTTAATTCGTGTGTACTACACATCCTTGTAAGGAGAACACTTCTAATATGTTGAGTTTTCGTTAATTACCGTGAATTCTTCAATACGACACGATTGTGGAACACGGTTTATGAGGCATCTCTTCCATTTCAATGGTTGTCGGATTATTTCTATATTCTCTGGGACAACTGGGTTTTATGGATATGCGTAAAGTTTCTCCGACATAAGCCAATGCAGTCCGCAAGGCTTATCAGAGACGTCCCTTTCCTTTGTATTGTATGTTTCATTCAAAGGAAGCTTCTTCTTAGCAAAAATGCAGTTTAAGCGACCATGATTAGCTTCTGGTCAATCAAGCTATGGAGTTTTCGTTAATCACTGTTACTTCTTCAATAGGTTCAATTGGGGGTTTATAAGACGTCTCTTCCATTTCAATTGTTGGCAAGTTACTCCTGTATTTTGATGTCAAAGCTTTAAGCGAGGACACGCTCTCCATTATAGGCACCGTATTCATTCGAAGAAGTTTTTTCTCGCGTTCCACCATTGTCAATGACATTTTACGGCTGTAGTTTTTGTAAATAATACTATCTTGAGGTTTCTTAACTATTCTTATTGTGTGCAGATTTTTTGGACTGTGCTTGAAGCGAGGTTCCTGTGGTTCTAATATCCGAATATTATCCCACTGCTTCACAAATAACACCATTGCGCATGCCCAGAGACACACTACTATAAATAGAACAATGGCTTCCTCCAACTGTATTCCCCTGGCTGTGCTCTCAACAAACTGTATCCCTGAAAAGAAAGAAAAGTAAGGATTAAACTAGTAATGTTACCATAGGAACATGTCCCATTATATTCAGCCTTTGTTTGAAAAGGTTAAAGCCACACACCTTGCAATGAAATACATGTTAATCAATAAATAAAGATGTAATTTGAAAAGTGTGCAAAATTGTCATTAAATATATAGCCTACTTAGCAAGTAATTTATTATTTTTCAAACGGTAGGTACGCTTTTAAAACCGAAAGTAGGATTTCTATAGGTATACTTTCATTTTGACAAACGCGATCATTTTTTAGTTTTAAAGCGCAAAAAAGACGGACGTCAACCTTGTAACCACCAGATGTATTCTTATTGGCATAGATAAAATTAAATCTATAGCCTAGTTAGACAGTAATTTTCGATTTTTCAAACGGAACCGCTTTTAAAACTGAAAGTAGGATTTCTAGACGTATACGTCCATTTCGACAAACCCGATTATTTTTAAGTTTAAAGCGGATTTCTACCTTGTAACCACCAGATATATTCTAATTGGCATTGATAAAATATGTTTCTTATTTATACTTAAATTTACTATGCCAAATAAGATGTGTGGCTTTAATATCAAAGATTGCCATGGTGTTATCTTAACGGTGCAAGTAATACGAATCGCAAATAGCGTATACCATGAAGATCCTGATCACATTTATTACATTCGCAATGCAAATATATTAAGTTTTATATATAAGGCAGACGTGAATTATGTTTAAGGTTTAATTTCTTCTACAACATCTAATATTGTCTGATGAACAAAAATGTGATCCGGCATTGCTCTGTTACTGAAAGCCTTAATTAGACATTTGACCTTTATCTTGCCCTTTTTATTAAGACGTAGTAGTATTTTTGTCGAAAAAGTCTCTGTTTCAACACAAGTCTTAGAAGACCGATTTAATTTTCGGACTTCGAATGTAAACTCTGTATGATAGTGATGGACATCATATCATTATATCAACATAAAGGACTAAATTGTGTAAAATTACTTACAAATGCCAAATTAATGTGTAATACATGACAGAAATTAAATGAACAAAAATGATTGGAAAGGAATGATTTAACATCCATGAATCTGTCCGCATTCAACAATATACCAATGCATGTATTAAACAAGCGTGTTTACGAACATAATAGACAACTAGTATGCAACGATAACTTAAACGTTTTGCGAAGTGTGTACACATGCATAAGTTTGCCATTAGGTGACAATTTTCTTCAAATTTAAGTGCTACGTAACAAGGTAAACAATGACGAACACTTACTATATAATGCGTGTTTTCTGTTTTCAGTCAGTCGTTTATAACATTGTAAATTATGGCGAAACAAATCTAAGAAAAAAATATTACATATTTCTCCGAATAAAAATTAATTGTATTTATGGCATGAATAAGTTATCATTCATCCTTACTATAATTCGAAAATGTTTGAGTGGTAATCGTATAAGCTTCTATAAAGATGGGACTCGTTCAAAAATTCCTTTCAGAGCAACGTTTTATTTCTCTTTGAATGTGTTTTTTCTGACATTTATACTTTAACTGTTTAGTTACTTGGCACTGATATGTGAAGATAAGAAAATGACTGACGTACTTAAAATATATCAACAGATATTGGAAGCTATATTTAGAACGTAAACTAATGCAAATCAAGTCATAATTTCTCATAACAAATTTGTTCAGCACATAAACACCGACTATATTAATTTGAATATGTAAGAATATGTAGTGCATGCGTTTTATCGTATTGTAAACCAATATGTGTTCAAGCGAATTGCAAAAGCCAATTAGTCCCCTATCGGTGAAAACGGTGAGGAATTTATGGTTTGCCCTCTGTGTGTCTGTCACACTTTTCTGGATCCTGCGATAACTTTTAAAGTTCTACATATTTTTTTATGAAACTTGAAACACGGATATATGGCAATATGGAAAGTATTCACGTGATTTCATTGTGTTCCTACGTCAAGAATTCTGGTTGCTATGGCAACAAATAGACTAGAAATATTGCTGAAAATGGTGAATCCTGCGATAACCGGTAGGGAACTTTTATTGCTTGGTAATAGTCTTGTTACCTGTGACATTGTTTGTGGTGAACTCCACCACCTCGCTTTGATTCCTTCTACCCAGATCCGTTATCGTAACCATGTATATACGGTATCTAAAACAATGTATTAGCAGAGAATGTGCATGATACGATTTGATAGTATTGCATTTATAGCAAGTTTCCAATTACTGATATCATCCAATACAATACATACGAAAGTACTTGACAAACGAAAAGACAGGTATTGTAATCATTGTATGTCAAATGCATTCTCTCGAAATGAAACGGAAAATGTCAATGTGTTTGAATAAAACTACTTTCTAACATCATACATTAAAGAGGCGATATCTTCAAATATAGTTTTCAAGCTTTATGTGTAGCATAAATATATCAGCTCTGAACTCAAAATTATTTTGTCATTACCAACAAAAAAAGGGGCCAACATATCACATATATAAAAAAGTTTAGGCAAGACATATTATCAAAAGAGAAATTTGTGTTAATCACCGGTAGTGTTTTATTTTAAGCGATGGTTAAATGTCTACACAATACAAGTTTAACACATTATAAAGGAAGCTGCATATGAGTAACACATAATTAGCAGAAAGAGGGAATGAGAGGTGCACGAGATAAGTTGTTTCGTACTATCCTTACTAAACAAAGGTTATACGATAAAACAGCTCGCAATCCTGGTCGCAGATCAACAACAGTATGTTTAAATGCGTTTGGAGTTTAAACAAAAACCCAGTTAAATGCAATTTTGAATAGCATCAGTAGGAGAAAATTCGCATCATCTCTACGATGTATTTTCGGCATGTTACAAATTGCACAATAACTTAACATGTGAAAAATCACATTTAAACTTTTTAAACATAAGTTAACTGTAAGACTGCATCTGACAAACAAGACAAATTCATACTTGGTGAAAGGTAAAAGGCCTATGATTCGAAAGGTTCTCTGGAGACGGCTTATCCCATACGTGAATATCGCAGTACCACTTGATTCTACGAGCTCGTAGAATAATTCAAATCCAGTCACGTGATCGGGGTTGCCTTCTATTGACCAATGAACAAACGCGGTTGTGTCTTGGATGAAAACGCTCAGATTTGTTTCTCTTTGGGCTTCACCTGCAATGACAATACAGTGTCATGAATGATAATGCGTTATAAAAAAAAACTTGAATACGTGACTTGACATAGGGCTGTGTTGGAGTCATGCGCTAAAATTGTGTTTTGTCTAGGTAACACATGTAATGGCAATATTTGGAAATAAAGTGTCACCTTTCGTTAACCGGATATTGCTTAAATAATCTCTATAACGCAAGTTAATTCTACCATACACCTGAAACAGTAACATGCGCACTGTTCTCTCACAGAAATATGTTGAGTGTACAAGAGCGCGTTGCTCTTTTGTGTAACAACTGTAATTGAAATATACGGTCACTTTCTGTAATTGACCAAATATTAATACCTAACTAAATTATATAGTTATCACAACTCGTAGAACACTCTTTCTGAAATAGAAATATAATATAATGTAAACGATTAAATGTGTTGTTCGTTAGACATCGAAAGTATGGTACATATTATAAAGAACTATATATTTTTAGTCAAGGTAATTGTCAGGATACTAATGTAACATATATCTGCTTGAAACTAAAGCAAGCACAATGTAAAGATCTACTAAAAACCCCAACTTCTTTTGAATAAAATCACGTCTTACATCTGTAGACCTCATATCTAAAAGCGATAAACATTTATGACGAGCCCAGTCATTCATAAGAATTTGCGCCATATCAGTTTTCCACTCTTGGGAAACAAATTCGATCCGTATAGTCAACTTAATGTCGTTGGCATTCGTGATGAGTAATTTTGTTTCATGCCGGTGATTGAACTTCGAGGCGGCTTATTTAGCAACTTTGTATTATGAAATCACACTATGAAAATAAAGTTTGACTTTAGATGTTTAGTATGTTTCTAAGATAACAATATAACTTATTCAGAGGAGCATGAAATTTGTTTACATTTGAAAAAAAACATGCAGGAAAAACAAACGTTAACAGCAAACAAATGTGTGCATATATCCACATTTCTTTAACCAATGTGATTATAAAACACGACAAACATTCTTTAAAATAGGTCTGGTTAAATAATAATTTTCCTTATCACTATGAATACATGATTACGGTAAAGTTAATATAGTTTGAATCGTTGTTAAGTGTCCGTTCTCAACTGAACATTCATTGGAATAAGGATAATGATTTGCGAAAAATGGTGTTGTTTTTTCACAATAAGAACTGATATACATTTACATCAACATACCGTGAAAATTATATGACGCTTCATCACATAAGTAGTACAGTGGTTATGTTATCAGTTAATTATTTCTTATTTGCAGTAATTTTACAACCTAAGCATTTCACCGATTATTAACTCTCGCACGTTCTTTATCCAACAACAATACAATGGCTAGATATAAAACACAGCGTATTACATGGTCGTAATCACCTGTGAAAAATTGATTCACGTGTTTTAGTTTTTTTCATCGTAAAGGCAAGGTTTATGTTTTAGGCTCGCAGAGTGCCTACTGTTTCTTGTAGTTTTCGGAAAACACGCGGACATCTTTTTTTATTTTCATCGATTATCAACTCTCGCATGTTTGCTATCCAACAACAATTCAAATGGCCTAAAAATAAAACAATGTTTTACATAACCTTAATCACCCTTGAACAATCGATTCACAAGTGTGTGTGTGTGTGTGTGTGTGTGTGTGTGTGTGTGTGTGTGTGTGTGTGTGTGTGTGTGTGTGTGTGTGTGTGTGTGTGTGTGTGTGTGTGTGTGTGTGTGTGTGTGTGTGTGTGTGTGTGTGTGTGTGTGTGTGTGTGTGTGTGTGTGTGTGTGTGTGTGTGTGTGTGTGTGTGTGTGTGTGTGTGTGTGTGTGTGTGTGTGTGTGTGTGTGTGTGTGTGTGTGTGTGTGTGTGTGTATGTGTGTGTGTGTGGGGGGTGTGTGTGTGTGTGTGTGTGTGTGTGTGTGTGTGTGTGTGTGTGTGTGTGTGTGTGTGTGTGTGTGTGTGTGTGTGTGTGTGTGTGTGTGTGTGTGTGTGTGTGTGTGTGTGTGTGTGTGTGTGTGTGTGTGTGTGTGTGTGTGTGTGTGTGTGTGTGTGTGTGTGTGTGTGTGTGTGTGTGTGTGTGTGTGTGTGTGTGTGTGTGTGTGTGTGTGTGTGTGTGTGTGTGTGTGTGTGTGTGTGTGTGTGTGTGGTGTGTATTTTATCGTAAGCAAATAGTTAATGTTTTTAGGTTCGCAAAGTGCCTAATGTTTTTTTAGAGCTGCATGAAATATTATTTGACACTATGTTTTCACGGTCAAAACATGCCGTATAACTATATTGATGTTTATTTACTGCATATCTAACCATAATGTTGTTGCTTATAATATGCAAAACAAAAATAATACAAAAACGGTAAACATGAAGAGCTCATTGTCAATCGTAACCGAGATCTCTCTAAAAGTGTATACACACTAAAATAACTAAAATGGCCCGGAGTTGACTATGTGTTGAACAGATATATTCAGCGAGCAAAGTACTTGTATACTCTGATTTTCGTCCCTGTGACTTTCTTGTCTACCATTGCTTTAATTGACCAATAAATTTAGAGGAATCGTGGCACCAAATTACCCCCGTGTCCCGTTATTGAGATGCAAACATAAATCGGAAATATTTCCATTATCTTATGTTACAAGCCCCCCATAAGACAGATCTTACTACTTCTTTGTTATTGTAACAAAAATATATTGCGATGAAGTCAATTGATGGCGCAATTTGCAATATGAACCGAACGACGTTAGTGCAAAGGCGCGTTGAAAGTTTTCATAACAACAAAAACGGACGGATGAACAAGAAAAAAAATACTTATTTTATAATAAACTTTACATAAATATGACACATATGATCTTATCATTAATTGATTTAAACATAGGTTTTCCATCTAAAAAAATATGTAGTTTTTTATATTAACACAATTATGACTGTAAAAAGCGCAGTAACGCGCACACGGCACTACGTAATATTTATTAACAAAACCGAAAACGGTTCTTATCGCCTTTGTCCTCTGTGATTACACTTATCCCATTATTTGCTCCATAATGTGTTTTAGAGATCAATGCAATGCCGCCATAGGTGCATTCGACATGCGAGTAATGGCTTGTGAAAAGTCTGAACACACAATAAATGACGTTCAATGTATTGCTTTAATCTGTTGTCTCAGATAGTATACATCATAATCCAGGTTTCGAGAGAAACGCTATTTGAGTTGTTAAGTTCTTTCAAAGTCATGTTTAATTTTCATTTGACAAGTTTATTGTTTGTAGCAGAAAGATTCCGCTTTGGTGTGATGCATTTTTGTATTGATATTAGCAATATGTGTTTGAATCCGACATTCCTTGTTTATCTGGATCATACTTGCGCATACTAGAAGCTTTTCTTTCTCGTATACCGACCGCACACATGTGGCTTGGTATTTTTTATAGTACTGATTAGGAACAAGCAATTAAAGAGTGGTTTCAAATATATATTGAAGGCTAGCCTTAAAGTATTACCTTAAGAAATTGATCAAACCATTAAGACTTCTCGTAAATGGATATCATATACAATAAAGCATACACAATATGAAAAGCGAGCATTAGTTATGATCCGTTTAGTACCAACGGTCTTTATAAGTTATCGTATATTCAAGTTTAGTTATTGACTGTAACTATTCTCCGTTATGTAAAACATAATACGCCTCTCAATATAAAAGAGCACGTAGTGTTTGCTAACCCCTCAAACGCAGCAATATAAAACCCCAACTTGTTTAACGTCCATCGTTACATCGTTCCTTTATTGCCGAAGTGTTATAAAACATTGTTTATCGGGTAATAAACAGGTCGGTGACGAGTAAGCTGACCCTTACACGTAGTTTATATGAGTAGAACTAGAACTAATAACGCAGGTATGCTTTCGAAAATTAACGGACAATATTAACCATACTCAGTGCCAACATTGGAATAAATTGTATCGCGCTATATAAGCAAAATGGATACTTTAACAATATTACTACTAGTATAAACATTCAAGGAAATCTAAAATCCCTATGCAATTGTAGGAAAACAGAGAAGAATACAAAATATTTCGTGTACCAAGAAATTGTTGTAACATGTGTGCAGACATTGCTAATACACTATAGAATGACCTTTTAAAGTCTTTTCCTATTTGCGCAAAATTCTTCGAACAACTTATCAAACCTCCAACTTAAGTAGCTTCGTTTTGACGAAGACCAGATACAATTGTAGGTTTGTAATTGTACTACTATAACAATAAATACATAGTTCTTCATTATTGGAAAATATAAATATTTGTTAAAAAACAACAGATTTATGTTATGTAACAAGATTTCACATTCAATATGCAAGCACACACAATGTCGATTTATAATTAACAATAATATAGTATTGTTTGATCTACAATCGATTTGAAAATCGAGTCCATATGATACTCTAGATATCTAATTCCGATCGTCGATTCCAAATTACCATTGTTCAACATATACAACTGAAAGTGTTTTCGCATCTGGTGTATCAATGGACGGGAATTACGCTCACACACACAACACTCTAAAGGTATTCGAGGTATTAGAGTTCAAACAGAAACAAAGTGTCTGCTAATTGCAAACACAGACCAACTTTTCCAAACCTCAGCGGATTTTTTATTAGTTCATCTTCGAGTTCCGAAATGTCCTACGCTCGTCACTTTATACTAGTTACATAATGAATATGGCACATATAAACAATAACATTTAGTCTTGTATAAAATTGACAATATATATACGAAAACGGATTTGAGAATTAATTTATTCGATATTTATCGATAATCATCGAAATTGTAATACTGCATGTTTTATTCTAAGATAGACACAAGCATAATAATATAGGCCACAAGTTGTTGCATTTCGTAAACTATATATAACGGTTAGTAGAAAAGGGTCAATATATGCAAAGTACTACTTTCCGATATTTAGCAAGTACAACACCTTGTTTGTCAAGCTTCTTAAGCATCACATATTTTTGGACCTCCCACTTCACTTTGCCCTTCAAAAATGAGTTTAACATGCGAACATAAACAAAACCGCTTGTTAATGGAAGGAACGGGGTGCTTATCATAGTGCAAATTAGTTTGTAAAACATATTAAAAGAAAAACAGAACAAATATTTTTTAACATATGCTGTGTATAAGGATGAATAGAAGTGATGTTTGATCACATTGAAAAATGACAATTTGAAACCACAAAGAAAAACTTTAACTAAAGGACAATTGTTTTAAAAAGTGATATAAACCTCCTGACTCAGATGCTGTTTTTCTAATATTTATTTAGTTATAAATTGGTATTATTAAAAATCATATTTTGATCGACTGTTTGGCTTATTTACATATAATATCATCAAATACATTCCAAATAGCTATTATAAAATTTAAGACTAGTCAAACCAGTATATACTTATTAATTAATATATTGCACGACAGTCACACAACGACAATATGTGCTAACAATTTAGTTGTTAGTATAAATATTTTTTGCAACTTGTTAAAAAGCACCACATTGTTGTACCATCGTTATTTGCATAAAACTAGAATATTCTGCATTGATATGCAGGTTAACCGAAGAATATTATGCTTGTTTGTGAATAAAAAATACATACTTATAAGAACAGTTCATGAAAGCAAAATGATGCGATTGGTCATATGTGTACATGTATTTACCTGCGAATTAATATTCCATAATAATTAAGGAATATAATACGTATGCTTGAAAACGATCTAACACCTTCACTTTTGTTCACCACCAACCAAAACATTTAAGTAATCTTTTTAACAGATATTGTAAACATTAAGCTGTTCTACGGTCGTTTGCATAAAGGTATTCCAACGCATTTATGATGCGGTGCAGTGTCAACGGATATTTCTATCTGATATCAACTGATATTGATGTTGCGACCGTCAATGGAATATACCAACTCCGGAGGTGTTATTTGGAATTTGAAAGTCCACTCCCAAGCTTTTAAGCATGAACCGTGCTTTGTGCACAGGCTAATCATGAATGACACTTTCCGCTATTATTGATTTTTTCGAAAACAGAAAGTCTTCTTAGCAAAAATACATTTAAAGCGGCAAGTGTCGTCCCTGAATAGACTATGCGGACTGAACAGGCTACTCTGGAATGATAATTAACGCACATAAATTAACCCCTCCCCCTTTTCACAGAGCACGGCCAAAATATATCCCCGTTTTCTTAAGGATTGGTTAGTTAACCGTTATATAATCTTTTCTAACAGCCATCAGTTGCGTACTCTAGCTAGTTCGAGGAGCGTATCGTTTATTAGAATGGAAGCGCGATTTCAAAGAATCAAATCATGCATATTTAAGGCGCTTGTATCTAGATTTGTACTAATTGAAGCGTGATTACACTCCATGGTGAATTAAACACATTATGCTTGACAATGTAATTAGAATTAAGTACAGTATCACATACATTGTTATCGGGTCGTCCGATCGTTGGTCCAATTGCCAATTAAATTATTGGGTAACCACTTCAATAACACCTAACGTGGTGTAACTTGATTTCATCATAAGTAATAGTTAATGCTATTTTTGCGCATTCCGCATTTATCTCTACATTTTGGAAGGGGATGTTAATTGCACATGATGATTTTTATGATACACGACAGGTTCCAATCATCCGTTTTACAAACAATATTTTGATGACATACAAATACAACCTGCCGTAACAGATTGCGAAATGAGTATCCTTTATGTGTATCGACGTGTTAATACTCGAATTAGTTAGTAAATCACGTATCACTCATCAACCTAATTGGACAACGGGGAAAATGTTTAGAGTTAATACATTCTATATCCATTTATTTAATACGTATTTTTACAACTATCTTGTTGATATATAAAGAGTATAATCGGACATTGAAGATGACATAGGGATGTAAAATACACAAACGAGGTAAACAGCGAGACGAATGAGATATGTAATATGGGATGCGCTTGGTAACATATAGAAACACTACAACAGCAAAACCAGTCTTTTGATGGACAAACTGCATGTTACACGCAGGTTAAATTTAAATTTAGGCAACTAAAGAATGCTTTAATTGCATTGCAGTACACAAAATATAACATATCTTGTAGTAGAACGAATGTCCGCTACAACTAACGCCCCACTTGCCACAATTGCAATATCAAGACATTATTATGACATTCAAACCTGACATTGTCAGCATTGTCAAAAATAGCAACTTTTTTATAAACGTGTAACGATATCAGCGCTACATGTATATAAGCTACAGGGATTTGAACGGATAATATTTATGCACAAAACATATTATTAATGATCAGTTTAAAATTGATTGATGAGAAAACCTATTAACGAGCATGCACACACACACACAAATAAAACGTATGTGAACATCAATAATCTTTGGAATTGCTTAGGCACGATAACTATGGAAATAGAAAGCTACGCCATCGTGGTTTAATTCCTACGCATCGGAACTCCATACCGTTGGTTATTACCGCAATAACCAACGGTTACCCGTGGATTATTTCTTAAATATACCACTGTTATATTGTTCTCTCTCGCTCACATTGTTAAACGCTGTACTAGCAATACCTTTCTCTTGATCACATTATTAAACGCGGTACTAGCAATACCTTTCTCTTGCTCACATTGTTAAACGCGGTACTCACAATACCTTTCTCTTGCTCACATTGTTAAACGCGGTACTAGCAATACCTTTCTCTTGCTCACATTGTTAAACGCGGTACTCACAATACCTTTCTCTTGCTCACATTGTTAAACGCGGTACTAGCAATACCTTTCTCTTGCTCACATTGTTAAACGCGGTACTAGCAATACCTTTTATGCACTTAGTACAGGTAATAGTGAGGTTTATTTTAATATGTTTAAGCGCGTTAAACATAGCTACACATGTCACAATACAAAAATCTATATTACTGTTAGTTACAAAATTATTTCAAGACGTGATGTAATACAATCACGAATTATGCTGAATGTTCGAGAAACTAAAACACTAAACAACAACATGTTTGAAGCGTAAATGCGAGTTTCGATAACATAACACTTTTGCAATTAGAGATTGATCAGTTTTATTGAAAAAGTACATGTTATATAATGGTGAATAAAATCAAAACAAGGCCGGTGACCCTATGTTTTTATTTCATTTTTCATATATTATTTGTATGTATATCTTAAATATATTTTTTTGACATAATCTATTTGATAGAAAAAAACACATCAAAACTGCAGCAACACCCCTTAAAGCAACAAACATCCATTTTTTCTTTCTTGTTTGTATATTTGTATTTTAACCCTTATTGACCTGTGTAACGTTACACCATTTTTGCAAACTTTTAAATATTGTTTGAAACTATTTCAAACATATTCATTTCACGCCAACTATTGTTTTCATAGATGCTATGTTTCACAAGTAATATAAAGAACTTTGTGAAACATTTTGCTCAATGTATGTATTTCTAGTAATATGTAATAAGCAAAATACACATGCTTTATCTACAACAATCATAGTATTTGCAAAATGCTATGTACCATTATATAGTTATACATTGTGAAACAAACATACTAATTGTTTGTATATTTGACATATTATGTATTATGTTATATGATATATATATATAGTAAGTGTATCATGTTTACGAAGGAAATAAAAAATGGAATTAAAAAAAACACCATAACACTTTTGTTCCATTCGATGTCAGATTTTAAGCGTCTTCCTCGGTTCACCTGTATATCAATGCAATACGGTTTTGAATGAAATCCTATATATCTAGTCATACATGTTTAACTCAATAAAAAACATTATTTCACCACACTTATTCGTGCAAATGTTTCACATTAGCATAAAGGTACCGATAATTGACCAAACTCCTTAAAATCCATTCGTCCATAATTGTATTTGTATTGATAACTTTCCCCTTATAATAGACCATGAATAAAATGGCAAATCCAAATTAAAAACAAACCATGTGAACTTCAGAGATATGTGAAAACAAAATTACATTAGCTTATTTACAGGTTGCTTGAAATATTCAATATTTTCCCCTGAGCTTTATAACGTAAGGCTTTCATATACAAACTGTATTAAATTATTGAAACCGTTAATCGAAAAGTGTGCTTATTGATCCGATAGACTTAGTCGAAAGGTTTTGAAGTAAGCGTGGATTAAATGTTTTGAGGCAGATATGACTTAATTCCTTATAACCTTCTGTTTCCTCGACGTGAGGTTTTGAAGAAAAAATACGTTTCATAACGATGGTTTAGCGCAAAAGCGTCATATCATGATATTACAGGTGAAGCGGTGTACCTTAACCGTTCGATATGAGTGTACGGATTAAAAAACATATTAATACGTACACCGCATATTAAAGTGCAAAATAGTCCAATAAAGTTCGAAATCCTATATTAAAAATAATACAGAAATGCAAAATACTTACCAGTTCATTACTACTCCAGAACAAGTATACTTTGCACGCATGAAATGTTTCTTAATTTTAAAAATATATTACATCAAATTCCAACAGCCTCGAACACATTTGCACTCCGACTTTACTCTGATACCATAGGGCTGCAATTACTAATACTATATTCCAAACGTTGTATGCTGCTTTGTGAAACAGATATTGACAGACTGTGCCACGTATTACGTCTGTTATGGGTTCATATTGGAAATTTTATCTTCGCTCTGTGGTTGTTCAGTTTAATTATCCCGCATTTTATTCTCTTTGTTTATTTGCAATAATATAATACCAAAATGTTGCCTTCTTACCAGATGTGTGCTTCGTATTCAATACATACGGCGGCATAAAGGGGACATAGGAAATATTTTATTTAACTATTTCTATGACGTGCGCACGTCATAGAAATAGTTATATAAAATACTTCCTATGTCATATTATTTAACTATTTCTATGACGTTCGCACGTCATAGTTATGACGTGCGCACGTCAAGGCTATGACGTGCGCACGTCATAACTATGGCGTGCGCACGTCATAGCTATCGCGTGCGCACGTCATATCTATCGCGTGCGCACGTCATAGCTATGACGTGGGCACGTCATAGAGACTGTCAAATAAAATATTGCCTATGCCCCCTTTATGCAACTCTATGACGTGCGCACGTCATAGCTATGACGTGCGCACGCCATAGAGACTGTTAAATAAAATATTGACTATGTCCCCTTTATGCCACCGTAAATACATAATCAATATTAAAGAAGTAATTAAGCATTTTGTAATAGTTCATAATTAAAGCTATTTTCGTTGACACGCAAGTTGATATATGACAGAAAATGATGTCATGTGTAGAAAGCAAAATTATCAATATCAATACGCAACAAAATATAAAGAGACATTTTAAAACAAGGCTGTGTTTCAGTCGAAATGTGTTTTATAAATGACGCATTACTTGCCTTATCAAAATAATTATCTCAGTTGGCAAAGTAATTATACGCCAGTTGTTGGCACAGGTGGTTAGCGTGTGGCTATGATATTAATAAGTGAAAACATCATTTTGAATGATAAATAATCATATTATAACGAAAAATTAACTTTTCTGAAAAAAAAATATTTCACTATCAAATATATATATAACAAGGTATGCAACTCAAAATCAGCCCAAAACGGGGTGCATCGCTTTGAACAGCCATATCTTCATAAATTTTGCAGCGATTTTCACGATCTCGGTCTTATTCAACGCAGAAATGAATTTCCTTTCTGGAAATGTATATGTCTTGCAATATTTTAACAAATGCTGGGTCAACTTTTAAGAAATAACACGATACACAACACGCATGACCCAGTTGACAGTGATCATGCTGTCTTTAAGACTGAAATCTTCACGGAGTAAAGGGCAACTTCCCTACAAAGTTCATGTAGTTCGATACCAAAATTCAATAAAACGTATGAAAAAACATTATTACCGTTCTTGTCGTTACATTCTGCATCAAGACTAACTGTCCAGCGCCGTTTGAAACCTTTGTTTACATACATTTCAACTAACTGACATTTTAAACATACGAGTGATTTCATTGGTCCAATGCGGAGGTGTGTCTTTACAACTGGAGATTTCATTCATAAAGAATACATGATCACTGTCAACTGGGTCATGCGTGTTGTGTATCGTGTTATTTCTTAAAAGTTGACCCAGCATTTGTAAAAATATTGCAAGACATATACATTTCCAGAAAGGAAATTCATTTCTGCGTTGAATAAGACCGAGATCGTGAAAATCGCTGCACAATTGATGAAGATATGACTGTTCAAAGCGATGCACCCCGTTTTGGGGTGATTTTGAGTTGCATACCTTGTTATATATATATTTGATAGTGAAATTTTTTTTTTCAGAAAAGTTAATTTTTCGTTATAATATGATTATTTATCATTCAAAATGATGTTTTCACTAATTAATATCATAGCCACACGCTAACCACCTGTGGTTGTTGGCGGTGTACTCAAATAAAAAGTTTTGCTCACTTAACTGCCAATACGAGCCACAGTGGTCGTAATCGTAACAATTTTCAAATGCATTTAGTCATAATTGTTATCACAAATTTTAGCGTTCTTATAACTGATTCCCGCAGTTAAAATGTCAACCATTTTGATAAATATGTTCACTAGGACCACTGTACGTGGTTGAATTACTACAAGTACTACTACCTGAATCAATGTTTGTCTTGATAGAGGAGAACATTCTAAACAATCTTATATTACCCATTATGTCATACAAATACATTCCATCGGGATATTGATGGGCTTTCCCTATTACTAAATAAAATGTACGTTCACAACTCGTCTAAAGCTACAGGCCAATACCAAAGTATAAATGAAATTTATGTTCGCACCAGATTGTTTAATTTTAAATGTTTTCTTTCACGCAGCTTTTATTTGAATTGTGTTCTCGAATAACTGATGTAATAAGTGAACTGACAGACGAAATTTAAACAAGTACTGTATCATTGTCGTAATATAATTTCAACTGAATGAAGCACCTCTCATACATTTTACCGTTTGGCTTATATTTCATTCTAATGTAAACGCAATATAGACACTTTAAATCTGTAATGTGCTTGAAACTTGTTCTGTTGGCAAACCAATTATATTAGCGAGTTAATTCGGAAACCCAACATGCCTGCCAGACAACATTACGGTTGTGTGAACAAACATAATCAAGCTGTCGACTACATGATATGCATTTTACGTCAAACTTATCTTGAAAAAATAATATAGCTCATTAACTGCCATTTCAATGTTTTTAATTTAGTAACTAAAATACACCCAAAAACAAAATAACTGGTTTTCATATTTATACACAATTATAAGAAATATGTTTTACACAATAATTCTAAATGAACTTAACATCACAATCTGATGATAATAATCATTAACGGGAAGAATAATTATTATATGCCATAATCTCTTGAATAAATTTGCTATTAAACACTAAAGTAGCGCTTGGACTATGTACAACAAAGTTATATTCTGCGAGAAGTGTACTTTTGTACCATTATTTCCGTTCCAGTGAGTCTGGTCTACCATTTGTATAATCGGACCATAAATATAGCTTAATCGTGGCGTCGTAAACCCCTCTGTGTCGCATTATAGATATTTAAAAAAAAAACATCAGTCAGATTTATATCATTATTGTAGTAAGCCTACCATTAGACAGATCTTACAGCTTCAGTGGGATTGTTCACAAATATATGTCCTTGAATTGAATTGATTGGACAATCAATGTGAACCGAACGATTTGTCAGAGCCAATGAATGATGACAGTACTGATAACAGCAAATACGAATAATATAAATATCAAACGTTTAGTTTCATTACAAACTTAACATTTATGATAAATTGTTCACGTATCATGTATGGCTATAAACATGTTGGCATAGGCATAGAGGCATGGTAACGTGCACACAAATTAAATAGCAAATTGCAACGTTTACAGAAATAACACTGCTCATCCTTATTGAACTCTGTGTATAAACTAATATGTTCCGTGCAATGTTTTAGGGGTTAATACACAACCCCCATAGGTGCATCGAACATGCGGCTGAAGTTTTTTGGAAATTTTGAGAAAGCATTCTGATTAAGTTCAATGTCATATTTAAATGTTTTGTTGGTGACAAGTTTCACCGTGATCAAGGTAAGCCATTCATGACGATGTTTTATTTCAAAGTCATCATGTATTTGTCTTTTAAATATTCACTGAAACTATTTCGTTTGGCTATGATTTGATACATTTCCTTTTTATTGCAATAAGCCATGCCTTTTTAAGAGACATTCCCTTATAATCTTGATCCTACTGGCACTAACTGGAATCTTTGCCTCCTCGTATACCGACCCATAACCTATGGTTTCGTATTGTTTCATATACTGAACACGATTACCAATACACGACAGATTTCCAACATCAGCCGGAGGCAATCGAAAAACAAAATTCACCTTCGGACATAAAACATTTAGATTTCTTTAACGTGGATATATATTAAATACAATTACGTATACGGAACATTAAAACGGTATTATTATTTATGATCAGTGCAATACCAACAGTATTTATCAGTTCGTTCGTATAATAATAATTATTTATTGGTTTTCCAATATCAGATTAGTTAACAAGCCAACACTCATTCTCCTCTACGTTATGAACAGAATTAAGCAAACACAATAAAAGACGAGCTGCTTCAATAAATAAGAACTGAGGAAAATGTATATCCTTACTTTTTCAGGCTTTTCATGATTCGTTAAAAAAATCGGCGTATTTCAAGCATATTCTTTAACTCATTTTAACTCGCTGTATTTTCCAACCATCTTACTCTCACTTGCCATTGGCATTAGTTTCTACCCCCCCCCCCCTCTCTGCTACACATCTTTCCCAGCCGCACCCCTCCCACACTCTAAATTGTCCATTTGTCATACAGAAATAAAAACAACAAAAGTTAGTTGAAATAAATATTAAAAATCGATGCCTTTCACAATCGCTACGCCATTGCCCAAGAACAGTCACACCTCTTTTATAAACCAATGAGAGCACAACTTTGTTGAAAACTATTTTAAACCGGACAATGTTTGATGTTTGTTATCACGAAGCATCTGGTATCTATATCCTGTGTATCAATATGCAATTAATTGGACAGCCCGAATTAAAACACGCGTTGTAAAGATAAGTTCTCTGAGAAAAGAAATCACTTTGACAATAAATTGTATACGAATGCCTTAAATATTCGATTGTATTATTATTTTTTTTAAAGGATGGCATACTTTATTAAAACGCCTTTATTAAATTGTGGAAACCGTTATTCGGAGACTGTGTCAATTGATGTCATAGCAGGTGAATCGGTCTTCCGTTACACGTCGATATGTGCGTTAAATTAGAAAAACATATTGTAAGAACTTCACATATAAAGGAACAAATTTGTGTAAATATTTTTTTTTTAAACTATATGACATATACAACGGAAAGTGTAATACACTAACAGTTTCATCAATACGCCAGAAAAAAATGTTAACTTGACGCACTTGAACTGTAACCTAATGTTTTAAATTAACTATAGTCATTTGCTGCAACCACGACTATATTTGCACTCAAACGTCGCTCTCATACTAGTTTAAAATTGATCAAACACGCATGCCATACGCTGTGCGCTACCTTTTTTAAGCAGATATCGACAGACAATGCCACGGTCAGAGTCTTAATTGAAGGGTAGTTATGAGTTAGTCAATTTCAACAATAGTCTGTGGTAGTTTAGTTCCATTTCCCCGTATCTCGTGTTTATTGACAATACTACAAAATCAATGTCACCTGCTAGCAGGTGTTGTGCGTCGTGTTTCAACACACATTCAAGAGTATAAGATTATTTACAATGTAAGCTTATGCAATTGTTCATTAAATACAGCTATTTTATTGACATGCTTTTTGTTGGTTTTACTGCAAATAGTGGAATATTTGAAAAGCAACAAAGGTTGTTTAAAAATGAGACCCATTACCAGTCGAGTATGTCTTATAAATGGCGCGTTACTTACTTATATATACCATTCCCATATATTGAATACATAATACGCTGTGTTTTATTACAATAACCAAATGTTTGGTTTATGAATGTCAACACAAACCTTATATTGCTTATAAGCAAATTTCAGTTAAAAGTGTAAATCATTTTGGTACATGAATCCATCAGAAAAAATGGGTGATCTACTGCAAGCCTAGTTCATACCGGTATTAATACTTGTCTACACAATGGAGAACATTATAAACACATTGATATAACACACTCTTTCATACCAATACGTTCCATGTGGATGTTGATTTTCTATTCTCTGATTTTAATACAATGATTTTCTATTCCCTGACTTTAATAAAAATGCTTGCTTACATCTCGTCTGAACTAACATTTGTCAATACCAAAGTATACATAGGATTGACCATGCAGCTACATTGTTTTGCTTTAAATGATTTCTTTCATTTTCCTGCAATTTAAAAAAGTGGTATTTTGTCCTGGAATATTTACGTAAGAAGTGTATTCGAAGACGCAATTCAACAAACTTCATCATGACACCAAACGATTGATATTTCGAAATATGTTACATAATCATAACTTTAAATGAAACAAGGTCCAGTTTTTAACACATATACAATAACGGTACTGTTTTGATAATTAAAAGATCGGGACTATATGAACTCAGACAAAAACATTGGTTTCAAAACAGTGTTCTGTAATTTTGTATTAATATAGACACAACATATGTTGATGATGAACATAAATAAAACTGAAAGTAAAAGGTCGTTTTCTGAACAACTATATATAGGATCTGGCACGAGTTGACATATCATACCATATTTTATTGAATGAGTTCAGGAATTGTGTTAGTTAGCGAGCCTTTGGAGTGCTTACTAACGAATTTCCTGGACGAGTTTAATAAAATATGGTATGATATAACAACGA
Organism: Dreissena polymorpha; assembly: GCF_020536995.1. Classification (NCBI taxonomy): domain Eukaryota; kingdom Metazoa; phylum Mollusca; class Bivalvia; order Myida; family Dreissenidae; genus Dreissena; species Dreissena polymorpha. The sequence continues at coordinate 17,139,762 of NC_068359.1, read as the reverse complement.
GTGTCAGATCTTTTTTATGACATGCTTTTAAATGAGCGAAATAAATAAATATTTATTCAAGCATAATGATAAATCCCAAATGTTGTTTACATTTCGTGACGTCTTTGACTTTGCAACGTCATTTCAGCAAAATAACAAAATGCGATTGGTCAATCGAACGAAATTAAGCCAATGAAAACACTTAAAAAGTATATTACACATGTGAAAGATAACAATATTCGTAATGGTTATATTAAAGGGAAACAGGGTATGGCATGTGATAAAAGCATATTGACAATCCAGAAACACCATCGGGGGATGCACAATTGCATTTATTGCATTTTCAGATCTTACCGTATTGATATTTTGCATGAAAAACTATAAATAATAAATACACGGTAAACAGAAAGGTTAAATATCAATCAGAATTGCAATCTATCGAATAATTGTGCTTTTATAAAATAACCAATCAATTAACGCGTGGACTACGTGCTGAACATGTCATTATATTCAGCGAGCAGTGTACTTTTGTGCAATTTATTCCGTCCTTCTGATTTACGTATCTCCCTTGTGAATAATCGCTCCATAATTATAGCAGAATCGTGGTATCATGTATACCCTCGTATATTCATGCAAAATAAAGGATTGGTCTGATTTTAATCATCTTACGTAATAAGTCACCATTAGCAAGTCATTACAACATCATTGCGAGAGTATCAAAATGTGCGTTCTCGTAAGCGCACGATATTAAATGAGAAGGTATAATATATAAGTAAGCATACTAGCAAATAGGACGGTTGGTTAAGATACACACACAGCACTTAACATGAAAGTTCACTATCTTCATAACTTAAATGGATATAAAACATATGTCAACATAATTTTCATGAAGAATATTATGGAAACGTATATGGTACACCCTGATACTGTGATGATGTCAACATTCTATGACGGCATTATATGAAAAATGTGTCATGTCGTCAAAAATAACTCATCGTGTCGACTAAAACTACGATTGCAAGATATTTTCAAAAGAGCATGACGCCTAAAATTATGTTGATTTGTCGACATAAGATAAGTTGTCAAGACTTAAACAACCCGCATGTTGGCATAAGAGCCTAAATCTCTGACGATATTTTAACCTTTAGCTGTCTTGTAAATTTAACTATTTTTGTGTTGTTTACTGTATGACTGCAATTATCTTGATGACTTGCAAGTAACATAATGTTGACATGGCGATATAACTGAAGGAGTCGATATAATTTATGTGGACAAAGGGCGTTGCTTAAAAATTATGGAGGGTATATGGTACCCAAATAATATGGTCATGCCGGATTAGTTTATATCGACTTACTGTGAAGTAACATTTTTAGTTCAGATTTTATTGTGCTATATTCTTTTATTTATTTTTGCTCATGTTTTGTTCAGTTTTTATCGCAAATGTTCTATTGAGCGTACTTCCGTTATTTCAGTACGATTCATCCATACACTAGTGCTGTATGGCTTTTATATAGATAGTGACACTTTTGTCTAGTTCTTTCATATAAACCTAATTAAGGGACATTTTTTTTTAAGTTAAAACTTGATATGTATGTTGTTAATCTTGATTTTGTTATTTCCCGCCATAGGCTGTTAATAATGGAGAGATGGCCCTTTATGTCTTGAAAAAATCCTTTTTAATAGACATATTAGAGCTTTATCTCCATTAACACATAAGTCAGAGCCATGAAACTTGCCATAGTTGTTCTCAATCATCTGGGGGTGCTTCACATTCAACACCCATATTCATACGGTCTAGGGTCAAGGTCACACATTGTGGTCAAAGGTCACAAATTTGGTTCATTATTAAGTCATTCCTTTACTATGCATCAAGGGATTCTGTAATAACTGCATTGTATTGTCTGCAAACCCATCACAGGTACAAATGAGTTAAAAAAATAATTGAGAAAAGGCACAACCATTCACTTATACCTTTTCTTTTAGTTCTACACCCATCCATAAACACAATTTATATGGCATGGATATCAATTAAAGGAATTTGCTTGTTATCTTAATGTTTGTATGTTTATGATATATTATTCTCCAAATGATGAAGGTCAAATGTTTTTGTTTTTTATGCCCCGAATGAGGGTAATAGTGATCGGACTATCCGTCATACTTTTTTTGAAAAATGCTCATTACTTCTATCTCGCTTCAGATGTAACCTTCATATCTGGTATGCATGTGTATATGTACAAAGCCTTTCCATACGCAAACAAATTTTGACCCCTTTGACCTTGACCTTGAACTCAGGGTCCGCGTTTGGGTTTCAAAATCTGCGTTAGGGTTTCAAAACATGCTCATAACTTTTATGTCGCTTCAGATGTAACCTTCATATTTGGTACGCGTGTGAATATGGACAAGACCTTACCATACGCACACATTTTTTGACCCCTTTGACATTGACCTTGAACTTAGGTTCTGCGTTTATGTTTGAAAATCAGCGTTTAGGTTTCGAAAAATGCTCATAACTTCTATCAAAGCATTTTTCGTGAACCTCTGCCTTGTGAACACTAGAGACCGCATTTGTTGTCCGATCTTCATGAAACTTTGTCAGGACATTTGTCCAAATCATACCTCAACTGTGTTCTAAACTGGTCATGTGGGGTCGAAAACAAGGTCACTTGGTCAAAAAATAAAGACCTTGTGAATACTCTAGAAGTCACATTTACTTTGCCAAAATGTTTGTGTAAATGATATGTCGCTTTTTGAGTTCGAAAATGGTTCTGGTCGTTGAAAAACATGGCCGCCAGGGGGCGGGGCAGTTTTCCGGACATGACTATAAAGTTACCTTGTAAGTCACATTTTTCCCTATCATGAAACTTGATCAGAATATTGATTTTATTGATTTCATGGACGAGTTCGAACATGGTCAAGATCGGTGGGAAAATATGGCAGTTTTCTCTATATGTATAGTTTGTTTGAAACTGGTTCTGGTCCGACAAAAAACATGGGCACCGTGTGGTCATTTTCCGTATATTTGATGTAGTAAAAGAAGCTTGTGAACACCCTTAAAGTCACTTTTTTTGCCAATCATTATGAAACTAAGTCAGAAAATTGGTATTATTGATTTTTCAGACAAGTTCGAAATTGGTACTGATAGGTGGGGAAAAAATTGGCCGCCAGGGGGTGGGGCAGTATTCTCTTTATTTTATAATGTAAACATGTGAAAACTCTAGAAGTTGCATTTTTAGCCCAATCTTCATGAACTTTGGTCAAAACTTTTGTTTCCTTGACTCTTTTGAGTTGTAAAATGGTTCTGACCAATCAGTACTAAAAAACCATGTCTACCAGGGGGTGGGTTAATTTTCTATATATGCTAATATTAAATACTTTGGAAGACCTTTACCTTGACTTGAAGTCAGCCTTTGTCATATAAATGTTCTGAATTATTTGCACACGAGTTTAACTTGTCTTTCTTTTCATCTCATTCCCTCAGGTGAGCGACACAGGGCCTCTTAGCCCTCTTGTTTGTGTTACTTGTTTTGTTGTTTAAGGACATATCACTTTTTCAAATTGTCAGAAGTGGTTGGAGTAATGTCAAATAATAATTCCTCATATAAGCAGTCTACATTAAGTTTGGAACAATATGCAGAACTAAAATAACATATACTTCAGTGATACATGAACCAGCTTTAATGAAATCTTTCAAAAAGAGTAAATTATCACATGTTTTCACCTTATAAACCACTTTTTTCTTGGGCGTTGTAAGTCGTTATTTTTTTTTGTTCATTAATCCATTGACACCAACTGGAACCTACACTACTGTAGAAGATAATGTTAGAGTATGATTAAATATAACAGACTAGAAACACTGAAAAAAATATCGTTTTTTGTAAGAAAAAATGTAAACAAATTGTGTCTAAAAACAGTTGGAATAAGTATGGTTGACCAGGATGACAAATATAAATTTGATTGAAACTTTTGGAAACAGTGTAAAATATCACTTAAACAAACACATTGATATATCATTATCTTTATAGTATTAACATACGCTATAAAATTAAAGGGATTTTATTAACATGTTTTCAATATTTATGTATATTATATTTTTTTAAATTATCATTTCTGGCCCATCATACTTTTTCAAGTGTACTATTTGTTGACTCTAGTTGTATACATTTTTTTCTTGCACAAAAGTATCCTTTTTCCGTGTTTCTAGTGTGTTATATTTAATAATACTCTAACATTATCTTCTACAGTAGTCTATTATCACGGAGAAATTTAAGAAGGGAATGACTATCAAAATGCTTGTATTTAAGGCATTGTAATTGATATTTAACCGTTAATTTTCTTCAAGAGTTGATGAAAGCCCAAAACTTGTCTTTGATATTCAATTTTGTGACCCGCAGGTCAGGGTCAAAATTGACACAACGGGCATACTTTGAACAAACTTAGTAGAGGACTATAATATGTTTCTGCATACCAAATTTGGTAGCCATAGTCTGAATGGTTTTCGACAAGACTGTTCATGTTTTGGTATTATTGACACAGCTGAATAGGTGATTTCGCTTTAGTGAAAATTTTGATGGACGACAAAGAAAGACCGATCACATTATCTAGCCCTAAAATTGATCTACAAATAGCCCAATTTTGTGTCACATTTGAATAATTACTTCTTTCTTAAAAAATAATTATTTGACCATTCAAAAAAAATAAAGATCGAATTGCAGTATGAACATTTTTTTCAAACATGTACTATATATTCTGGAGTTTCAGGAACAGAAAATCAAGTAAGAAAATACAAAATAAACATATCATATGTTTGCTCCCGTGTTAATATTAAATATAAGATTTACATCAGACGTTTCGTTTAATATATTGAAGTTTGAAATGAAATGTTAATAAACCTTTTGAAAGAACCATATTTTGAAAGGAACATTCCACAATTTACGAGGATTTCATTACTAAATGACCGCCATGTTTTCAAACAATTAGTGACGTTCCATTAATTCTTTTGCAATCTAACAATGAAATGAAGATCATGATTAATCTGTTTTTGCCAAGTTTGCAATGTCTGTAAACGTGTACAACAATATGAGTGAATTTATTTTAGCAAAGAAAAAAAAACGTTTAACTACTTCATGATCAATTCCAATAACAAGAATATAAATTTTGTGTTGCTTATCGACACATTGTAAATAAACCTCGAAACGAAACTTACTTGAACTAAACTAACTTAACGATTAAATTTGCAAAATATAACCACTTTTTTAAGCACATATTATTGCATATGTAAGTAGTAACCATCCAATATTTCAGTCAAGGCAAAGAACAAAGAAGTCGCACTTTCAATCGATTCAGGAATTGGCAGTTGCTCCCGCGGCATTTCACACACACACATGTTCTAGGACGGGTATGAAGTCATCTTTACACCCAAAATGCGGTTTCTTAACAAAGTATCTCTCTTGAATACGATCAATGGTTTCCAATTCGCAAGGAAGCCGAAATGAAAAATCTCGGGTTCCATACGCCTCTGGCTGGTAGTACATTACCATCGGTATCCCATTTGGTGCTTCCACATGTCTTTGTTGCCGAATCCGATGAAAATTCCATAGATGGGTGAAAGAGTTCAGATCACGTTGTATTATTGGTATGAAACATAATCTCAAGCATTCTAAATGCACAAGATCATCAATCCGAAGCAAGCCGCTGTCTACCATATCCTTAAAACTGTCCTCCAAAACACAGTAAAACTGACTCTTAAATTTACCCAAAAACGTTCTTTTTTTTTTATTGCCAGTGGATCTCCCAGTCATGTAAGTGTTCATTCCAGACATGTTATCTCTGTCATTAAACCTAAACGCTATCTGCATAGCCCGTACCCAAACGCTTGCTGTACCTGCATCGCCACGAACCAGACGTGGAACGCGACCAATCCGTTTCACAAAGTTAACAAAGAAGCCCGCGATCATTCGAGGGTCATTATTCGAATAGCATGCATCCAGCCATAATATGCATCTGGAAAATCCATCAACCGCCCCGTGTATAGCAATTCCAAAAGGCTTTAGCTTATCATACCCATCAATGTGTATAGTAAAATAAGGACCTTGATTGGTATAGACTCTGCGTCGCAGGCGACGTGCAGACCTGAGAGCAACAACCTCAGGATCAATTACCTTCAATACACACCTTGTTGTTTCTTGGGTTACTTTGACATTTGTGGTTGTGTTGACCAGTTTCCATATAGTTGTATAACCACATTCAGCCATTCCTCTTTTATATACTGAACGAATCGCTCGTATAACGTCTTGAAGAGGAGACGACGAGTTGCGTCTTTTGAGCCCTAACCTTCGCAGTATCCGTTTTAGTTGACTTAAACTGAGAGCAGTGTTGTGTAGGAAAAGCAAGAATCCACATATATCCAGACGCGTATAGCCCTGTTTGTGATAACGCGAAATCCAAACATCCCTTTCTTGATTTGAAAGTACAGCTAACGATGAGTCAACATATATCAGTGCCACTAAGACATAGATCTGCAATTTAAAAAAGTTGTGAGTCGTTAAACACACATTTTGCATGTATTAGTTAAAGAGAAATATCTAAATGAATCAATCGAGATTTAAGCCCTCTAAATCCTCATACAACCCAACGAACAAATTAATATTTATTGTTTGCAAACAGTGTATGTTATTTTTACCTTTATACCAAGCATTCCTGCTGTAAAAATGGACTGTCTGAGGCCTTGCGTGTTTCGAAAAAATATACCAGAAACTAAAAATCTGTACGACGCCGGAATTCATCAACCAATGTTGCAATAATGTGATGATGTCAAAATTCTACGACGACATATTATGAAAAAGGTATCATGGCGTTAAAATAACTCATCCTGTCGACTAAAACTATGATAGCAAGTCATTTTCACAAGAGCATGACGCCAAAAATTATGTACATTTGTCGACTTAGATCATGTCGACCAAATATATTTTCGGGAAAAGCCGGAAACATTTACGTCAAGACTTCAACTTAATGTCGTTATGACGAGTAAAATTAAGGTGGGAAAAGCTACAAAACTATGTCGACATACCATGTTAGTTCACAGTAAGTCGATATAAATTATTCCGGCATGACCACATTATTGGGGTGTACCATATACGTTTCCGTAGAATATGGAAAGCTCAACTTCATCGTATAATTAACACGCCGAATATTGTTTATCTGATAATTAACATGTCGCTGACGGTTACGCTGACATTAGCACGGAAGTCAATAAAGAGAACATTCTCTCTTGCATACTGCCGACAATTAATGGAGACTTCAGTAATTGTTATTTACGTTCCGACAATTATACTCCCAGCATATGGCATTAATACAGATCCTAATGTATTACATGTATTTTCCTTAGCATAAGTCATAAAACTTCTGAATAGTAATACAATCTCAAAAAGTGTGTTGTCTCAAACCTTGCGTCTTTACAGTGTTACTTCTGGGTGCAAAATGAGGCTGCATTATGCGAATGGAGTTTGTATAAAGCACAACATCAAGACAAGCAAAGTAACTTGCATTCCCAAGCAAATTGATACAATATATAAAAACCATTCAACAAAAGCTTTGTATTTTCAGCAGCGATCAAAACAAGGATCTTTTCAGATGACATTATTATAAAATAGAATATAAATGTGTACTGATATGTGTATATATATCGACGAACGAGGCTGCTGATATAACGAAACCACAACCAGAAATGTGTACGCGATAAATTAAAAATATGGATACAAAAACAGTATTACAGCTTATATAAAAATGTAATGGAGGCGTCAATCCCTATTCAATCGTCTTAGTGAAAAATGCAGTATATTACGTGTACCAGGAACAAAATGGTAACATCTGTTCAGACATTGCTTATAAACAGATGGAATGTCTGGAATTTAAATCCTATGCTTTTTAAACGGCATACTTCAAACAACTGATCATTATTTAATATCGTACCTTTATATGTTTGCCTTCAGAAAAAAAGAAAAAGCAATGTAGATTTGAAATTTAACTTTCTAAATAATAAACTTGAACTTCTTCAAGATTATAACAATACAAGAAATTGCTACAGAAGCTGTTAATTAAGTGTAAGTAGATCACGTACACTCTACAAACAAATACTATGTCAATTTACAATTATATAATACAATATCAGAGTGTCATTATTGTTTTCAACAGCATACTTTACATTCCCTCTTCTGATCGTCTATTCAAAATTTCCAATGTTTAACATGTGTTCTAGCACCTGGCACAGCAATTCACATCAATTACTTACAATGCTTTCCACCAGAAACAAAAAAGCTCGCTAATTGCAATCCAGAACCATCTTGTCGAAATCTCACGGGAGTCATAACTGGTTTTCTTCCGTGTTTAAGGACGGAAGTAACTGTGTCTTACGTATGACATTTTATATCGGTAAAAAATGTAATACCGGATATGTTAAGACCGACTTCATGTGATATAACTAATTATACATATTTGAGAACGGATTTGAGAATAAATATATGCTATATTCATCACTTAAAACTATAATTTTGCATCTCATCTTGAAAGGCATGATGAATCATGCTAAGATATGCCACAAGTAGTTGCATCTCGTGAACTTTAAAAAAAACGTGAAGAGATTTTCAATTGTAAATCAAAGATATGTGATAATAAATTTAAATCACAATAAATTTAAGTGATCGCATACATTAAATCGACTTTAAAACCTGTATAACAATAACACCCAAATGGAATATATCTATCTTGATACTCGAGGTAATGTTTACTTTACGAGTTTCAATTGTCTAATGTTAAACATACATTTTCGGTAAATTTCTGCAACCTCAAACACATATGTAATTAAACTTCACTCTTACACCGTTAGACTTTAGTGATGAAGTGGACAACGATTCAAAACACCGTGTGCATCCTTTTTGAAGCAGATATCGACAGAGCATTAACTCGTCTAAATTGAGGGCGGTTTATGTGGTTATATTGGAAATCACGGTATCGCTTTCTCGTTGTTATGTTTATTTACCCCGCATCTGGTGTTATGTGGTAATTTACACTGACCTAATATACATCTGTCTCCTGCTAGCACGAGGTGTGTGTCGTAGTTCAATACATAATCAAGACTACACAATAAAGGAAGCATTTTGTAATCGTTCAGTATAAAGCTATTTTCATTGACATGCTATTTGATATGCCACAGAAAATGATTTTATGTGAATAAAGATATGTTATTTCACAACGTAACACAACTTAATCAAAGGATTCAACAAGAAAATATTTCCATGCGAACAAATGTAATGAATGACGCATTTCTTACTTATTAAAATTAGTCTATCAGTTGAAAACTTTAAGTATCAATCAGTCATATGCTTTATACTCAACTCAAATATATTGCTATATTGACATCTTTTACCAACCAAAATGATATTTTTCTGTACAATGGCTGCCAAATTAATTACGTCATGAATGTAATCACATTGCTTGATTATAACCTATTCCCACAGTTTTCAACCATGTTGATAAATAGATTACCACCTGAAGCAATATTGTTTTAGGAGAAGGAGAACCTTCCAAATACACTAACATCGTCCGATATTTCCTTCCATTACATTCCATGAAGATGTTGGTTTCCTATTCCCAGTGTTTACTAAATTGTTAGCTTAGAACTCAAATAGAGTTACATATACCAATACATTAGTTTAACATTGGTTTTACAGCTACATTCTTTTGCTTAAAATGTTTTCTTTCCCGACGCTTTAAAATAGTGGCGTTTCGTGCTAGAATTATTTATGTAATAAGTGTAGAGACAAACGTTATGCAACATACCTTATAATTGGAGCAAACTTTATAATTGGTGGATGCAAGTAACACTTCCAGAATGGAGTGTTCTTTTTTAAATTATAATAATGACTTTAAATGAAACATGAAACATGGAATTCCCGGTTAATACCTCATATGAAATAAGGGTAGGATCAAATTACTACTTACGACTGGGAACATACGAGCTAACAAAAGACATTGCTTTGTTGTTTTTGAATACTAACAAGCATAATACAACGATTTGTTTCAACATATGTCGGAAGCAATTGTAACAATTAAATACCGAAGGATTATATTAAAACGTTTAGACTTTTCGTACGAAGATATTATTAACAATAACTAATAATTACTATTTGCAGTGCAAATATGATTGATTATAAGTCTGTTCCGTTATTCTTTATAAGGAGTCCTATATCGAATTGGCTAATCGACTAACTCTCAGTCTCTTCTACATTACGGTAAGCACGCAAAGTAAGGCAAACGCAAAGAAAATACAAACTATGACCGTACATCTCAACATGATGAGACGAATATAGAAAGCTAAAATTATTCACCTACCCGCCATCGTTTATTTACAAAGAACATCATAAAATAGCCTAAGTGTTATGCAACATAAACTGTAGGTTTACTAAGAAATCGCGGATACGCTTCCACATCGTCAATAAAGACACACTTTACTGATGGCGCATACATACTTATGAAAATAAACAGACAATATTAGTCATTGTTAATTTTGTTTCAATTATTTAACCGCATTATATTCTCATTATCAGGAATAAGCACTGTAAATACACATCCAACGTATTTTCATGAGCATGGAAATCAAAATTCGCAAAAAAGTGTGTGTTTTTGTTGTAAAACTTTGTACCTGACAATTGTTATTGTGTACAAAAAATCTGTAAATACTATTTTGCAGTCGTTAATTTGTGCGCAAAAACTTCAAATGTGATTTAAGTTTTGCTCATTAATATAAAGAACACGAACACTGAATGCACCTTGATACAAATATAAAAACACCGTTTTCGGAAAAGCTCTGCATTTTACATCAGTGATAGAAATTAAAATCTTTTAAAGCGTTATTAACGTATGACATTAACTATATATAACGTATGTACTGATATGTTTGTGTATTTCGACACAAGACGTTTTTGAAATATCGAAACTTCGAAATTGTATTCGTGTCAACATCGAAAAAGTATTTATTTCTCGACTTATTTATAATGCAATGATGTTTCTATAAGAAAAGTAACTATTATATAAATGTACAACGGCGTTTAAAATCTCTTGTTATTTTAATTTCCATTCTTAAAAGAGCCAAATGCAATCCATTACTTGTGCTAAGAACATGATTGGAGCATGTATATTACATTTAAAATAAACATATAGATTGTCTGGACTCAACATGCCCTGCTATCACGGCATTAATAAAACAACAGATCAAACTTTCTGATCAAAACACTTTGTTACAAACAAATACCCTGCTAATTACAACCACAGACCTGTCACCATCTAGTCAAAATTTCAGCGAATTCCGTACTTGTTTATTTTTGTGTTTAAGAGCGGAAATTACGTCTCTTACGCTCCACGATTAATATTGATTGATGGATGAATATTGCAAATATTGTCACATTATGGTTAGAAATTGTAGGTGAAATATGTGGGTTTATCTCATGTAAGAAATATTGAAAATTTTATCAAAAGGGCCAGTAAACATGACAGTCAGAAAGTGCAGATATGTACAAATAAGCTTATCGATGAGGGAGTGATTAAAGAATAGTATAGTTGACACAAGGCGGGTATGTTTGTATTGGTCAAGCAAAAGTGTTTATACAGTAAAATCTCTCATCAAAAGGTTTGATAAAGCTTGTAAATATTTGGATGGTCTGTTTATCCCGTTTTCAGGGCTTCATTGATTCAGTATCTTAAGTAATCTAGCCAACCAGCAATAAGCACTATAGAACACGGACCAATGGAATTCATAACTGAGTTTCACGGGGCAAATGTTGGAGGAAAATTATCAGTTAGCATTTAGATCTAGACGTGAACAGATGGAAAATGACACAATCATGTAGAAATCATAACGTGTATGTACAACTAAAAATATTAGTTATGTCAGACATTAAACTGGATTAGAAACTGATATATGGTGTTGTTGAATATTTTTTATCCCATTTTCACCGCGACATTGACGGTATAACACGTTGTGGAATATACTTGTCTGTCTTCAACACTGTGGAATATACCTGTCGCGTGCACGGACTACTTTTCAAATGACGTCATGCGATACGCGCTAAAATTAGATCGATATTGTTTGGTTCATTGATCGACTTTAAAGGTCACCCATTCGAAGAAAATGTGCATATTTTGCAGACAAATATATATATGACATATTCATCAAAAGAAATGTTGAAATAAAATTACACGATTTTTGTTTTGTTATTTTTTATGTATATAAAAAAATACATTTTGTACGGCCCTGTTCAGTTTATAGTAAAAAGGTTGTCTGCTACAAAATTTATTGAAAAATAAATAAATAAGGATAAACATTGAAATAAACAAGATTTGTAAGTAAAATGTCTGAAAACACATATGGTTTCAATATTGTTTGGGATGATTTAAGTGAAGAGCAAGTTAAACCAGTTGAAATGACTTATGAACAGTTTAAAAACGAATTTGGTTTTGATGCAGCTGAAATTGTTGATGAGTTTACACCTTGTGCAGGTCCCATGCTCAATAACTTAGCAAGTGGCCAACCTTTAATTAATGATCAAAGTTTTGAAACAAATGAAACTCCAAATTCCAGTCTTGAAAGTCCCTTGGTTCAAAATGAATTTAAAGACATAAATGTTTCTGATGTTCAACAATTCATCAAAAATGAAGAAAATAAAAACACGGCCAAAAAAACTTTGAACGACACCAACAAGTTCAAACGTTTCCTTGCATCGCGTGGCGAATGCAGAGAAATGCACCATATTGAAGTTGATGTTCTTGACGACTACATTTCCACCTTCATATTATCACTTCAAAAATCCAATTGCACCGAGTATGAGCCCACTAGTATTCGAGGAATCCTTGGCAGTCTTGACAGAAAACTGAAGAGGCATCGTTTTCCATACTTGATAATGGCTGGCAGTGGGCCCCACATTTCTCTGACAAGACAGACCTATAATGCCAAGAAAAAAAGCTTAAATAAACAGGTAATCCATAATGCCATAAATGTTCAGACAAAAACTTGTGGGTACCCACACTCAAACTTCCAGGATTTTTTTCCAATTAGCATTACAGTACTGTAATCCAAGTAAAAAAAGTAATATGCCCTGACCCATCTGATTTTATTGTTTTTTAAGCCTTGAGCGAGGAAATTTTAAATAACTAAAAATAAACAACTGTGACAATTATGATCATTGTTTATGTTATAATAAAAATGCAGCAGTTGATGATGGGTACATTACATGTAGCACATAATGTACAATTAAATAAATCAAAACAAAATGTGTATGTTACTTTTCTTTATTCATGTGTCAATTTATTTAAACAAAGCCCCCTTAAGATGTGTTAACATTCATTGTATTTTACCTATGTTTTTTCGTCTTCTTAAATTAGGCACCCATAAAAGATACCTTCTAAATAAAAAAAGATTAATTTTCCCAATTCCCAGATGAAAAATTCCCAATAATTAAGATTAGCGTGCGGGTATGAAAAAATAGAAATATTTTTTCAAAATAAACAAAGAGCTGTTTTACTGCTGTTGACCTTAAAAAATAGAAACAAACAAACAATAAAACTTTTTACATAAGGGTAAAGGGAACAGGCCATGTGAAGCAGCACCACGAACCGATGGAGAGCTTGAAGTCATGTGGCAGAAAGGTGTCCTCGGATCTCACAGCCCAACAGCGCTGGTGAACACTCTTTGGCTCAACAACTGTCTGCACTTTGGCCTAAGAGGCACTAAAGAGCAGTACAATCTGAGGTAATAAAGTTGAAGTTGTCCACATCTGAAAAATGGAAAAATCATTTAAATAGCCATAAATAAAATAGTTACATGTGTATTAACATTATAAACCAGGTGTTGATTTGTTTTGATAATGTTTCAAGCACAAATATGCCATGCATTTGTTTGCAACATGTACATTTTCATTAATTTACCCGCCATTTATAAACAAGAAATATGTTTAAAAAAATGAATTTACTATTTATAAACGCAATAATGGCCAGAATAATTTGTTTTTCAGAACTAAAATCAAATTGTATTACTTAAACTATTCTAGTTTTTCCCAATTGACACCAAACCTCCCATATTGAGATGTTAGGGTCTTTTTTTTCAAAAATGTTTAAATTTAAAAATACAAACACGCAAATTAATGTTAATTTTTGACCCTTTGCATGCTGGGAAATTTGTTGTCCGCTAAAATGTTGTCTGCTCAATTTCTAAAAAAAGCATTTTCTTCAATTGTTTTCAAAGAATACTATCGGAATAGCAAACAGTTTGGATCCAGGTGAGACGCCACGTTCTTTGGCGTCTCATTCGGATCTAAACTGTTTGCAAAGGCCTTTAAAATTCGGTTCCCGCACTGAAAGAGTTAAAACAATTAATTGCACATTATACAGATGGGGTGACATTACATTGAAAGCTGCTGTTGATGGCGCAGAATATTTGGACTATAACGAACGACAGACAAAAACCAGAACGGGTGAAAATGTGGCAGATGTGCGAAAAGTGACACCAAAGATGTTTTCAACTGGAAATAATGATTTGAGAAACCCTGTTGAAATTAATAAACTGTATGCGCAGAAGCGGCCCACTGGTTTTTCGGCACCCGAAGACCCTTTCTTTTTGGCACCGAACACAGTTTTTGGAAAAGATGTTTCCGGGAATAGTGGTGAGGGAGAGGTTACTTGGTTTTTCAGACAAAGGGTTGGGATTAACAAAATGGGAAAAATGTTGAAAACAATGGCAAATGATGCTGGATTACAAGGGAACAAACTATTAACAAACCACTCTACCCGGAAACATCTTGTTCAAAAACTGAGGGAGCACAATGTCCCACCAACGGATATTATGGCAATAACTGGGCATAAAAATGTGCAGTTGATTATTAATTATTCTTGTGTCAGTGAAGAGCAACAACAAAAATGCTCAAACATACTTGCCTGTCACACTCCACGTGCAAATAACATCAGCAGCTCTACCGCCTCTACATCCCGTATAGCCCATACTGCTACCTCTACCACAGACAGTTGTGACTCCTTTCCTCAAACGTCCAACTGCCCCGAGATGCAAAATGTCAATACACACCACCACCCGATCAGCTTCCAACAGCAATTTGCTAGCTCGCTTCAATCACAATTTTCCGGAGCAACATTTCACATTGCAAACTACCATGTTCACAACTACTTTACTCGCAACGAACACGACAATACACATAAATAAATCCACAATGTACGAAACAGTGCCAAGCATCACATTTTTATTCATCTTGCTTCTTCCACTTTTTTGAAAATGTGACCAGTAAAGGTCATGACCGCATATGTAACACGCGTGTATTGCTCTATAATTAGACATGTTCAATATCACTACGCATGTGTATTACTAGTATATTTCATTTTTGTTAATTTTAAAGTGTTTTGGTATAGCAAATGTTTTTGTTAAAGGTATTAAATTATTTCAAATATTCGTAAACAATAAATATTGTTGATATTTCTATTATCGTTTATTTCTTTACATAATTCTCGAACTATTTTTTTGAATTTTACGGGTGTTAGCAGTTCACAACAAACATAAACAAACAATCGTTCGCCGTGTTTCATTGTGTTTGAAGTTTCCAAACATGCCACGTTTGTTTATTATTTATCTTATTTAATAAAACTTCGATGGGATAAATAGAATACTATGATTAGCGTTGAATACAGAGAAGTTTATGTTGCTCGGCTCGAACACCGAAAGCGCTCGCCAAGGCTCGCGCTCCCGGCGTTATAAGCCTCGCAACATAAAATGCTCTGTATTCAACGCTAACCTAGTATTCTCTATATCCCACATTATGCAGAGAAATTAACATAAATAGAGAGGGACGGACTTGTCCCATGCGTGACACGGGAAAATGGTAGTTAATGCAAATCTCGTCATCATGGCAATACGCGCAGGACGTGATATTGAATGATAGGCTTCACACCAGTAATTTAAGAGTAATGAACATTGTTACAACTATTTTCCCGTGTCACGCATGGGACAACTAATTTTCAATATTTCTTACATGAGGTAAACCCACATATTCCACCTACAATTTCTTACCATAATGTGACACAACCTATCCTATCAATTTAATTTTTATGTATTTTAGGATACAGAGAAATCTTTAAGAATTTAAGTATGGAAGTAAACGCAAACATATTAACACATACGATGAAAAAATCAAACACGCAAACATGAAAACCTAAGTGACTAAATCATATATATGATGAAAATCTGCAAATTATTAATGAAATTTTTAACGAGTGTTTCTGCTAAATGATAAAATTTTCAATCTTTCTTACATGAGGTAAACCCACATATTCCACCTACAATTTCTAACCATAATGTTACAATATGAACACCGACATTAAATCCTGTAAAAATATATATGTATTGGTAAAACTTTATACACTGGATATGTATCATTTGAATCTAAAATTCTGCATCGTATCGTCTGAGAAACAAACTAGCAGATTTGTATATGCCAAAAATTGTTGAATTGTGTACACTTTATAAACGGGTAAATGGATTCAAGAAAATATTGTCGCAGCACTGTTTTACTACCTCTAGCAAAATAGACAAGCTGTGTAAACACCACTTAAACTACCTTACATATTTATGACGATTACATAATCAAACATAACATACTTGCACGAAAAAAATAGAATTTACGACATCTAAAATATGTTATATGATAAACAAATCTTCTTAAATTGATATTTTTATCCGCTATATTTGCATACAGTTATCTGTCCTTTCTCTCGCAAGAACCAAACCGAAATGCAATCATTTTTACTTAAATGGCAAGATACTTTTTGTTAATGCATGACGTTGCAAAACAGAAAACTATTTGTTAAATGTACATTTATTATAGAATCTTATGTGTGTATTTAAATGAAATATAAAAATAAATAAATGACAGATGCATAAAAGCAAAATGAAGTGATTTGTCATATGAATAAATAACAAATATTTAATATCTTACAAAACAGCATATGTACCTTAGTAATAAAGGTTCAGAATTATTAAGGAATATATAGCGCATGCTTGAATACTATGTGTCGCCTTCACCTTTTTTTTCCACCAACTCAAGCACGTAAGTTATCTTTAATCCGGTAGTGAAAACTTTCGTCGTGTATATACTATTGCTTTCCAACGCATCTCTGATACCAAAGTGATTAAACAAATATAGCGAACGTTGAGACTGATGCCGATTTCGAGAGCGACGATAATATCTGTCAACTCTGGGAGAAATTATGCGTTGTTGGAAATTTGAAAATCGCTTGATGTTCTCCTTAAGGATTGGTTTGCTGACAGCCATTTGATTGTCTGCAATTATCAGTTGCGTGCGATAGCTAGTGCTGGTAGTCTATCGTTTATAAGAAATAAATTTGAAACATGATTTAATAGCCGGAAAGAATGCATATTAAGGTGGCCTTATTCATCATGATTAATAATAAATGGGGCATGTTAAGACTGCATCGGTGAATGAAAACAAATTATTCTTGACAATGGAATCAGACATGTATACAGAATGACAATGAAGAGTGCAAAGGGTCATTTTATCGTTAGTTCAATTGTTAGCTATAATCATATAATAACCATTTTAATATCATTTCACGTATAACATCATATCATCATGTTTATTGTGTGATTAAATATATGCGCTGTTCGCAATGCACCATATACACATGTATTTGTGCGAAATGCACAAGCTAATCTGGAACGACACTTTACGCACATGCATGAAACCCCCCTTTTACAGAGCATTGCCCAGTTCACGAATGTCAACTTCATATTTCTAGTTACTTCACGGTTTCAATCGGATAACATTATGCACAACACATATATTATGGCCCAATTAAATTTTTGTGACAACGGTGTCAAGCACATGCGCAAAAAAAACGGATGTAAGCAAGATCTTTCTTTGGAAATGGTTTTGTAAAAATTAAATGGAAGTAACAGTGTACATTTGAACTTTATTAAGCTCTTTCAGTTTCGTAGTGTGAAATTGTATTGTAGTTTACTTATTGCTTTTGCATCTGTAATGATATTCAAAAGTGCTATTGGTTTATAAACCACTCCTTAAACTCATTGTTTCGTGCTATTTTAGTCATACTTCTTATTCTCTTTTCGATGTCAGGACTGGGGTGTTTTCGTGAATTAACCTATAAATCAATGCAATTAGACAATTAATGAAACACAAGATATCAAGATAGCTTCAAGTAAAACGCAATACTTTACCATTTGCAGACTTTCACATCATCTAAAAGGTAACAAGTATTGACAAGTATTGACAAGTATTAAAAATTTGTCGTAAACGCCAAATGTCAATCCTGTTAAATCTCGTTATAAATGTCAACTATTTGCACTTCAGAGAACCACACGTACAGCGACGATTTCTAGCGTTAAGATGAAAGTCGTGTTCGTTAGAAAAAACAGTGTCTGTGTTATAATTCCCGTTATTATATATATACAATGGATACAATAACCAACCCAAATAAAAAACATTATGAAGCTCTAAGGCCACTGCAATAACTGTTCGTATTATTTGTTCTGTGAAACAAACCATGGCATAATAAACAGAAACAAATATTAAATTGTTGAGAACATAAATCGAATACAATGTCAATGCTCAGGAAGACTGCTGCGCAGAAATAAGTTCCTTTAATCGAGTTACTTAATTTTAGGTTGCCTTAAATAGTGTTTGAATTATTGTATCTGTTGTAAAGATGACATATTAAATGTAATCAATTTTCATGAAAGTGTTGATATCGTTAATCGAAAACTGTATAAATTCATCCTAAATATTCAGTCGTGAGCTTTGCGTGTTTTAAGATGCTCCATGGCAGATGCAAAGTAATTCCTAATTGCGTGTCGGTTTCCGCGACGTGAAATGTTGAAGATTGGATACGATTCGTACCCATGCTATACTAAAAAGCGACTTAGTACCACAACACCTCGATATATAATTATTTTAAATAATACTTTTTATAACAACAACACGAATTAATTAACACATGAGATCAATCAATGTTGAAAACCTTTATTACAAATAACACAGAAAATGCTAAACACTTACCGTTGCATTTGTACTTTATACTTTACTTTACGAATTTTAACTGCTATCAACATTTGATATAAAGTATAATCAATTCCTGAGACGTTCAACACATATGCACCCCAACTTCGATTTGATACCAAGCGATATCAATCATTGATTGAACACGTTCTCTTAATGTTATTGTGCTTTCTGTGACAAGCAAGTTGTCACATTATGGTAGGAAATTGTAGGTGGAATATGTGGGTTTACTTTATGTAAGAAATATTGAAAATTTTATCAAATGTATCAAATGGCCAGTAAACATGACAGTCATAAAGTGCACAGATGTACAAATAAGCTTATCGACGAGGGAGAGATTAAAGAATAGTATAGTTGACTAAGGGCGGGTATGTTTGTATTGGTCAAGCAAAAGTGTTTATACAGTAAAATCTCTCATCAAAAGGTTTGATAAAGCTTGTGAATAGTTGGGTGGTCTGTTTATCCCGTTCCCAGGGCTTCATTTATTCAGTATCTTTAGTAATCAAGCCAACCAGCAATAAGCACTATAACACTGACCAATGGAATTCATAACTGAGTTTCACGGGGCCAATGTTGGAAGAAAATGATCAGTTAGCATTTAGATCTAGAGGTGAACAGATGGAAAAAGACACAATCATGTAGCAATCACAACGTATTTGTACAACTGAAAATATTAGTTATGTCAGACATTAAACTGGATTAGAAACTTATATATGGTGTTGTTGAATATTTTATCCACCATTATGCAGAGAAATTAACATAAATAGAGAGGGACGGACTTGTCCCATGCGTGACACGGGAAAATGGTAGTTAATGCAAATCTCGTCATCATGGCAATACGCGCATGACGAGATATCGAATGATAGGCTACACACCAGTAATTTAAGAGTAATGAACATTGTTATAACTAAGTGTCGTCTATGAATTATGAACAATTACGTGACAAAGTATCGACAACGGAATACCGTTAGTGCCATCGTGGTTACACGTTAAAAACAAGAGGGCTACAATGCGAAAGTACGATGGCGACAATGCGATAGTACGATGGCGACAACGCGATATTACGATGACGACAATGCGATAGTACGATGGCGACAATGCGACAACGCAATAGTACGATGGCGAAAATGCGATAGTGCGATGACGAATGTGCGACAATAAGATGGCGACAGTGCGATAGTACGATGGTGACAATGCGACAATACGATAGTGCGATTATACGATGACGACAATGCAACAATACGCTGGCGACAGTGCAATACTACGATGGCGACAATACGATAGTGCGATAATACTATGACGACAGTGCAACAATACGATGGCGACAGTGCGATAATACGATGACGACAGTACGACAACGCGATAGTACGATGTCGACAATGCGATAGTATTATTGCGACAATGCCATGATACGATGGCGACAGTACGATATGACTATCACATTGTCGCCATCGTACTATGGCCTTGTCGCATTGTCGCCATCGTACTATCGCATTGTCGCCCTCTGTATTTTAATGTGTAACCACGATTGCCCTAACGGTATTCCGTAATCGACAAACGTTGTCACGGATATTGTCTAATGAGAGCGGATAATGGGGGCAAATTGGACAACTCAGTATCGTTGTGTGGTTGTTAAGTGTAATTACTCCACATATCGTATTGTTTGTTAATTGGCAACACAATAATACCGCTCTGTGACCTTCTATCAATAGTTGGGACTCGTATTTCAAAACTTATCAATAATATAATAATGATAAAACATTATGAAATCGTTCATTGAATAGAGCTATTTTTGTTGACATGTTATTTTATACATAAGAGCAGATGTTGTGATATGTATAAATCAACATTATTTCACTACCAAACAAAACTTAAGGATAGGTCATATTTCAAATCGTTTTTCCTTATTTTGGAAATAAATGGATCCAATTTAGAAGGATCGGAGAGTCCACTAGCTATAAATGGGTTAATAGGTCGCTGACAGGTAAGATAACGATAACCCGTAGGGTTGACAAAGAAAGACACTAATGACGCAGCAATACTTTCGAAAAATAACAGAAATATCAGTCATTTTGTCCCAAACATTGTGTCTTCTTGTATGTTCATTATACGGTTTTTAAACTGATGAAAACGCATTTAACCAACGCACATCTGATCCAATACTGATTCAACAGATATTTCGGACTAATTTAAACTGATATCGATTGTGCGATGATGCGAGCGGCGCGACTAACCGTCACTTCTGCGAGAGATTATATGTTATTTGAAATGTGAATACCGCTCTGCAGCTTTTAAACGAATATTCATGTCTCCTTAAGGATTGGTTTGTTGACAGTCATATGGTCGTTCTTAACAACAATCAGCTGCGTAATTACGTTTGTGCCGGAAGGATAGAGTTTTATAAGAAATACATTGGAAACATGATTTCATAGCAACAGAGAGCGTATATTTAAAATGCTAATTTATCACGATAAATATTAAATGAAGCATCGTAAACCTTCGTTGGTAAATGAAAATTCATGATGCTGGACAGTGGAGTCAAACATATAACAGTATTGCAAACAGTGTCATGTTGTCAACTCATCTTTGGTCAAATTGTAAAATGAAATCATTGACTAGCCAATTTAATATCGCTACGTTAATCGTAACATGGTTATATCACGAGTTATGTTTGATGTCATGTGTGTGCAGCCTGTATTGATCTACATACATCTCAA
Organism: Dreissena polymorpha; assembly: GCF_020536995.1. NCBI lineage: Eukaryota > Metazoa > Mollusca > Bivalvia > Myida > Dreissenidae > Dreissena > Dreissena polymorpha. The sequence continues at coordinate 17,117,927 of NC_068359.1, read as the reverse complement.
AGCGATGTTTAACTACACACAATATGTTTCAATTATAAGCTTTTCAACAAAAAAGTTAAATACAAACATATTTGTTGAAACCGTAACAGATTTCGAAATCGTTATCTTTAATATTTTTCGACAAATTACGTAATTACCCTCATACATTTTATTTTCGGCAATTATAGAACGCACATGACACTGAACATCTGGGAATATTCAAACAGTGAATGAACATTCAGTTCGAGTATTACTTAACTCCAAGATGCCAAGTCCTACAAGTCAAACTCAATGCTAAAACTGTTAAACCACTCTTGCATGCCGTACTTTTTCTGGTAAAGGTAGCATTAAAAGTTACACTAACTGATAATATTCTGTAAAAGCCATACGCCCATTGTTGTATCGCTATATGAATATTAATTGCGTTAAAATAAAACATTGTCTCCTATTTGTTATCAAGAAGCTGCGCCTGGTATCTTAATCTCCATGTATCCTTATTTAAAAGACCAAACCGAATTAAAGCACACTATATGGGGTATAGGTTCTGGTAAATTAAGTTCCTTTAACAGAAAATATTTAAACTAATTTGAAGTTATAAACGGCTGATTCCATAAAAAAACTAAATCTAATTTTTGAGACCTTATTTTGGAAACTTTTCCGGTAGACTCAGGCCTAAAGTCTTGAACTAAGCCATGCCTGAGAAGTTTTAAGGCAGATGGGACTTTAAACCTTATCACTTGTTGGTTTCCACGACGTTGTGTTTGAGGAAGGGATACTTAATGTTACACTACAAAAGCGACATATCATGTTAAAGCAGGCAAAGCGTTGGACCGTTACACATCGATATTCGTAATTATTATTTAACAAGCATATGGGTACACACACAAAATATTAATGAACACTTAAGTTAAATCAGCATTGACATCTTCTAGTTACAAATGACAAAAAAAATACAAATAACAAAAAGCATACAATATTGTACCGTTGAACTGATACTAAGGAACGAACATTAATGTGCGCTTGAAATGTAACCTTATATTATGTATACATCCTTGTAAATTCCAGCACCCTCGTACATATGAGCACGCCAACTGCTCACTGATACCGTAAGACTGTTAATTACTGTTTGAGCACTTATTCCGAACGCCATGTGCTAACTTTTTGAAGTAGATATCGACAGATATTTCCAACGAAACCGTCTAAATTGAGAGTGGGCTATTATACATTTCGGTTTAATTACCCATCATCTCGTGCTGAATTTTGATCATACCATAATAATCGTCTATCGCCTTATAGCATTAGTTGTACGTCGTATTTCAATGCACAATCAAGAGTGCAAGATTAATGAAGCATTTTGCAATCGTTCATTGAATATAACTATTTGTGTTGACACGATATATGATATATAACAGACAATAATAACGTGTGTATAAATCAATATTATGTCACAAAGCAAGAACAATTAAAGAGATAATTCGAGACACATTTCCAATCAAACACATTTTATAAACGACTCATTTCTAACCAAATACAATTATTCATTTATCAACAACCAGTACCAGTCTATCGTTTGTGGGATACTTAAACAAAACATACAGCAAAACAAAGTGCTTATGCAAACCAGACTCATCGTTGTCCTTAGAATCGCTGAATAGAATACGTCGTAAATTTAATCACACAATTTGGATTGTTTATAACTGTTGTTTCAAATGTAAACAATTTTGATAAAAAGATATATCAGGTAAACTGACCAAGTGTGATATAATAACAGTCTTATTTACCTCTTTTATCTTGGCAAAGAAAGAATTCTAAAAAGTTTTGGTATTCCAAATTCTTTCCTACCGTTACATAACATAGAGATGAAAATTTTCTTCTTACTCACGGATTTAACTAACTGTTAATTTACAATTCGCCTTAAGTGGCATATGGCAATACGTATGATGAGATTGTTGGACACACCAGATTGCTTTTTTTTAACTCCATAAACATTGCATTTTCAGATCTAACCGTATTGATATTTTGCATGAAAAACTATAAATCATGTAGACACTGTAAACAGAAATGTTTTATAACTATCATAATAACAATCTCTCGAATAAACTTACTTTTGTAAAATAACCACTAAGTTAACGTGTGTACAGCGTGCTTAATAGATCATTATATATTTAGCGAGCAGTGTACTTTTGGGCACAGGATACCGTCCTTCTGATTTAGGGTGTATCTCTTTTGAATAAAAGCTCCATAATTATAACACAAAAGTGGCATCTTGTTCACCCTCATGACATATAATTCAAAATAAAGGCATAGTCTGATTTGTATCATCTTATGCAAGTCATTACAAGTTCAATAAAGTCTATTAAAATGTGTTATCTTTTATTGAGTTTATGGAACAATCCGCAAAACGAAGCGCCAGATATGTACTTGAGAAGGTAATGATGTACATACGCATACTAGCAAAAAGGAAGGATAGTTATGATACACAAACACATGTTTTAGTCATAACTTCATTTATTTGAACTTCAATTAATTCATAAATGGATATACAAAATGTTTACAACCTAATCAGGCTGAATATGGAAAGCCCTACTTCTTCAACCGTCCACCATCGTTGATTTATTGTCGAAGTGAAATAAAACATCGTTTATCGTATAATTAACATTTCGCACATTGTTTATAGAATAATTAACATGTCGCTGAAAACTACGATGACAATAACACGATGTCAATAAAGACAACATACACTAAGGAAGCATGCATACTTCGAAAATTAACGGAGAATATCATTAATTGTTAATTACGTTCTGACCATTCTTTCGCATTATACTCCCTGTATACGGCATTAGCACAGATGATAACGTAGTTAATGTATTTTCCTTAACATGAGCCATAAAACTTCTAAATAGGAAAACAATCTCAAAATGTGTGTTGTCTCAATCCTTGCGTCTTCAAACTGTTACTTTTGTCAAACAGCAATTCACATCAATTACTTACACACGCGTATCTCTGTAGTTCCACAAAAAGCTCGCTAGTTGCAAACCAGAACCATCTTGTCAAAATCTCACTGCAGTCATAACTGGTTTTCTTCCGTGTTTAAGGCCGGAAATAAATGTCTCTCACGCTCGACATTATATATCGGATAAAAATGAATATCGTACATATTAAGACCGACTTTATGTCCTGTAAAAATAATAATAATACATTTTGGGAACTGATTTGATAATAAATATATGCGATATTTTTCAATTAAAACTATAATTGTGCATCGTATCTTAAAAGGAATGACAAATCATGCTTAGATATGCCAGAAGTTCTTGTTTCTCGTAAAATTCGCACAACCGCGAATAGATTTTCAAGTGTCAATTAAGGATATGTAATAATTATTTTAAATCACAACATTACCAGAAACACAGATAATGGAATAATCCTTCATTTGCCTTGATACCCGAAGTAACATGCTCTTTACGAGTTAACATACATTACGGTTAAGCTCTGCAACTTCGAATACATCTGTTATCAAACTTCACTCTTATAACGTAAGGCTTCAATGATTAATTGTACAAGGATTCAAAACACATTGTGCTTCTTTTTTAAAGCAGATAACGACCGACCTCGAGATCGTCTCAATAAAGGGAGGTTTATGCATATATGAGAAAATCGCAGTATCGCTTTCTCGTTGTTATGTGTATTTACCCCGCATCTCGAGTTATGTGTTTATTGACACTGGCATACTATCCATCTGTCTCCTGCAAGCACGTCATGCATGTCATATTTCAATACATTCCCAAGACTTATTAATTAATGACGCATTCTGTAATTGTTCAGAATAAAACTATTTTCGTTGACATACTATTTGATGACAGAAAATGATTTCCTGTAAAAAATATATATTATTTCACAACGTTACACACTTTAATGAAAGGTTTCAACACGAGACCTATTTCCATGCGAACAGATTTAATGAATGACGCATTTCTTACCTATAACAATTAATCAATCAGTTGGAAACATTCAGTATCAATCGGCCGTATGCTTTATATTCAACTTAAATAAATTGCTTAATTGGCCGCTTATACCAATCAGAATGATAATTGTCTGTACAATTGATGCCAAATTAATTACGTCATGAATGGATCCTAGTGCTTGATTATAACCTTTAACTAAAATAACCTATAACCTATTCCCACATTTTTATGTAAACCATGTTGATAAACAGATAACAACCTGAATCAATATATTTATTGGGGAAAGAGAACCTTCTAACACTAAAATTGTCCGATATTTCCTTCCAAAACATTCCATGGAGATGTTTGTTCCTCAACCCATTGTTAAATAAATTGCTCGCTTAGAACTCAAATAGAGTCACATTTTAGCAATAATAAAGTATAAATGAGATTGGTATTACAGCTACATTCTTTCGCTTAAGATGTTTTCTTTCCCGAAGCTTTAAAATAGTGGCATTTAGTACTATAATTATTTATGTAATACGTGTACAGACATACGTCATTGCAACAACCCGTATAATAGGAGCAAACTTTATAGTTGGTGGATGCAAGTAATTATTCCAGATTCGATTTTTTAATTTTTATAATAAAGACATTAAATGAACCATGAAACACGAAAATACCTCATATGAAATAAGGGTTAATGTAGCTAAAATTATTACTCACGACTCGGAACATACAAAAGAAATTTGTTGTTTTGAATACTTACAAACATAATTAAACGATATGTTTCAAAATATGTCGAAATAAATTGTAACATTTATATATCGAAGTATGTGATTAAAACGTTTAGGCTTCTCGTGGGTAGATATTATTAACAATAATTAATAATTACATATTACAGTGTAAATATGATTTATGAATTGATAAGAATTTTTCCGACTATCAGTCTCTTCTACATAAAGTTCGGCATGCAAAGCATAGCAAACGCAAAGTAAATAATAATTATGTGCGTACATCTCAACATGATAAGACGAATATAGAAAGCTCAAATTATTCACATTCCAGCCATCGTTTATTTACAAAGAACATCTTATAATTGCCGAAGTGTTTTACAACATAAATTGTAGGTTAACTAAAAGGTTGCGATGACGCTTCCACATAGTCATTACACACATAATTAATGACGCATGCATTCTTATGAAAATAAACATAAAATATCAGTCTTTGTTAAAAAGTTTCCAATTATTGCATCGCATTACATTCCCATTATAAGGAATAAACACTGTTTATACAAATTCAATGTAATTTTATGAGAATGAACGAATAAAAACCAAAAAACTGATAGCAGACGAAGAATCGCAAAACAAGATTGTTGTTTTATATCTTAAAAGGTGTACCTGAAAATGATTATTTATTGTGTAAAATCGTTCATTGAATAAAGCTATTTTCGTTGACATGTTATTTGATATATGAGCGCAGATGTTGTGATATATTTAAATCAACATTATTTCAATACAAAACAAAAATAAAGGATAAGTCTCAATTCAACTCGTTTTCTTTATAAATGACACATTATATACATTTTTCAATTATTATTAGTATCAGTCAATGATTCCCGTGAAACTCAAATCAAACATTAAATAAATTGTTTTCACAAACCAAACAATCTGCTTTCTTTAAAATTGCAAAATATTTGACAGCATTCTTGAAATCACAAATCTCAGCTTGCTTATAACCGCTTTTCACAGTTTCAAATATAAACCAATTTGATAAACACATTCATAAGAAACAGTGCACGTTTTTTATGTACTACTAGTCTAAGACACACCTGTATAGATATTTGTCTAGGCAAACGAGTAGATTCTAAACGCTCTGCCATTATCCATTTATCCTAAGAAATAAATTCCATGGAAGATTTGATATTGTATCCCCAGTCTGTACAAAACTATTAGACCTAATACTCGTCTGGAGTAACATTTGTATTAATGAGAAAAAAGTTGTAGCTACATTGTTTTCTTTGATATCATCTGTTTTATGCAGTTTTAAATTTGCGGAATGTCGTCCTCGAATTATAGATGTATCAAGTGTAGTGATTTGACCAGGCATCAACATTTATAATTTATGTTGTCAATGTGTTATGGAAGTAACAAATAGCAATCAAACATTAAAACTTCCGTTTATATCACAGTAACATTAACAGCAGAATTTAACTCAATTTAAACTACTGGCAGCACTAGAACTAAGACAAATACTTAAGTTTAAAACCTTATTTGCACAGATGCTATACATGTGATTTAACTTAAATTAAATTGCAAATTACTAGTTATTAATTGCGTTGAGTATTTCACACAATAACGATAACTACCACTTAAACCTGAATTCACACAATAACGAATAACTACCAATTAAAGCTGAAATATTATTTACGATCAATGTAGTACAAACGGTCTTTATAAGTTGTCCTATAACATATTGGTTCATCGGTAAGCTCTCAGTTTTTCCAACGTTTTAGTGAGCATTAAGGGCTTACACATAATGAATAAACAAAAACTATGTGCTCAACATTTATCTGTAAAGAAATATTGAAATAACAAATTGCTCAAACCCCCACTATCGTATATGTACATGTAAAAGAATTATCTAATATGTACCGAAGTGTTTATTGTTCATCGGAAAATTAACCCATTTATGCCTAGCGTCTAGAAAAAATGCCTTTGCAAACAGCGAAGACCCAGATGAAAAGCCGCATGATGTGGCGTCTCATCAGGGTCTGCGCTGCTTGCTTAAAGGAATTTCTGTAAGAAATATTCTAAATATAGAAATAAATATACTAGACATCCCTAATTTCGGAAATAAATTGATCCAATTTAGAAGGATGGGAGAGTCCACTAGGCTTAAATGGGTTAAAACATTGTGTCGTATTGTATGTTCATTATACGGTATTTGCACTGATGATAACGCATTTAATGTACTTTTCTGAGCATGATTCAAGGATACCTCATCAGCGTAAAACATTCGTACACAGTTTGTTTTCTTTGCGCCTTTAAATGGGTTTTCGCTGTGTTTAAAATGACGCTGCAATATGTGAATGCCTTATATCGTAATCGATTGTTCGTTTAAACAAAACTCAAACTCGATGTATTTACTTACTCATGAAAATAAAGAACAACACTAATAAAAGCAAAGTAGATTTCTTGCCCAACCACATAAATAACAAGAGGACCTGAAAGGCCCAAGGTCGCCCACCTAAGATAACATGATATTATTGGGACAAATAATCTGACCAAGTTTCATGAAGATTGGAAAATAAATGTGGCCTCTAGAGTGTTAACAAGGTTTTACTATAGCCATATAAGGAAAATTGCCCCGCCCCCTGGCGGTCATGTTTTTCAATCAACCGGCATCATTTTCGAACTCATCCAAGATAGTATTAGTATGAATCTTCTGACTAAATTTCATGAAGATCAGATTATAAATGTGGTATCTAGAGTGTTAAAAGGGTTTTACTAAAGCCATATATAGCCATATAAGGAAAAATGCCCCGCCCTTTGGCAGCCATGTTTTTCAAGCAAACGTAACCATTTTCAATCTCATCCAAGATATCATTAAGACCAATTTTCTGGCCAAATTTCATGAAGATTGGACAAGAAATGTGACTTTTAGAGTGTTCAAAAGGCAAATGTTGACGGTGCACGACGGACGACTGACGACGGATAAAAGGCGATCACAAAAGCTCACCATGAGCACGTTGTGCTCAGGTCAGCTAAAATGTATAAACGCAATTTTCAGAAGGGCCATGCGCTGCGCATTCTCGATCGAAAATAAATATAATTTTCAGCTGCAGTAGTATAAGAATTGACTATAAATATGTACTGATATTTGTCTTTATGTCCACACATGACGCGACGCTTTCTTTATTTTTAAACTTTGTTGATGTATCCATCTTAACATCAAAGTAGCCATCTTTTCGAAATGTTGATTCAGTCACACAATTAAAGTTGATACAAATATGACACGGATTCTAAACTCCCTATGTCATCGTATTCTCATAAAAGTAAAAAACTGCGTATTAGAGAAGTGAGGTCATACCTGATTTTATGTCCATTGTGTATAAAAATAAGATAAATTTTAATACGTATTAACACTATAATATTAATCTATCTCACATATTATTGCATACAGGGCATATGTGTTCTCTCCATTTCTTCTATCGATCGTCGAATTAAAATTGCCCTTGTTCAAAATATAATACTGCATGTGTTTTAGCATTTGTCATACCAATAAACATTAATTATTGATAAAGGTCTAAGGTGTAATGTATTCCAATTCCAACAGAAACAAAAGAGAGTTTCATTAAACGTGAAAAAAAAACATCTTGTAAAATCCATATTGGCATTGAAAATAGAATTGAGACATTCATTATTACAACTTGAACCCATATGTCATATATAAAGCGACAAAATATTGAAAATCAAACAGAAACAAACATGTATTTACCTGAGCATATTAATGGTCCAGACTAATTTAGGAATAAGGTGCGCAAGCTTGAACATTATAAATCACTGTCACTTTTTCAAAATCTACCTTAACACTCAACATGTAAGTTATCTTTTACACAATAGTTTAAACTACCGTTTCAAGTAGCTCTACGGTTGCTTTCATCAGGTATCTGTATACCTCCAACGCATTTCTGATCCAATACTGATTCAACAGACATTTCAGACTGATATAAACTGATATCGATGGTGTGAGCGTTACTTCTGCGAGAGATTCTGTGTTATTTGAAATTTGAATACCGCTCTGCAGCTTTCAAAAGTATATTATTGTCTTCTTAAGACTTGGCATGGTGACAGCCATATGGTCGTTGTAAACAACAATCAGCTGCGTGATGTAGCTAGATCGGGAAGGTTAGAGTTTTATAATAAATACGTTAGAATATACTTCGATACGTGTACTTATTATTTTACTAGCACATGAGTACGCACACAACATATGAATGAACACTTAAGTTCAATTATCATAGGTTTTCTATCTTTAATTATCGTATTTTGTTTGAACCTTAGAATACCATAATTAAAACATTCAACAACACTGGCATTGATTCCAAACAGTATAGTCCACATATCCAAGCCATGTTTTAGAAAGTATTAAATGAATAACACGTCAATGTATGTATAATAATGTGCTTGTTGGCGGTTTTGTGGGTGTATAACATGATTCTATTAAGAATGGATATATACATATATATGTATTATATATATATACTATGATTGCCTCAATTGTATTAAGATGTACATAATACAAACAAACGATACAAACATAGCACAAATACAGAAGATAGTCAATGTAAATAAGTAGAGATTAAGTTAAATGGTAATGTATATAAATACTTATATAGTTTCTGAGCATGACCCTTAGTTATCGCAAGGGTGTACTGTATTTCACAGTTCTTTGAACACATCATCGTGATACCCTAATAAGTTTTACGAACAAAAAAATGAGCGAAATTTTGAAGTGCCAGGTTTAGGGTTCGTCGAAATGCATGGAGTTTTCTTAATGAGTAGACCGCGAGTACGAATTGTAAGAAATTGGCACAGTTAATCACAAACTCTGTATAGAGTTTTATAGGCATCAAGTCTGCCATGACGTCATCGATAATTCCGATGAGGTACAGCACCAGTGTTTTAGGTTCTGCGTTTTTTAAGTGTTTGTGCAGTCGTGCGCTTAGTGGCCGAACGGTTTCTAGGAACATTTGTAGACGTGTCGGCGAGTCGGTAAAGGGGCACTCAAAAAGTGCGTGTACCACTTCGATGTGCATGTTCTGGTGTGTGCACTTTGAACATAATACGGGTTGTTCGGGAGTTTTTTGCAGCATAAAGCAGACAGGCTGTCAGGGCAGATATTCGCGACTCCCCATATGGTAGCCGTTTCTAGGCTCTTGTGAACTTCTTTGAAAAACTAAAAATCGTTATGTTGTTCAAGCCTCATTTGCCAGTTACTGGTTTTGTGTTGGCGCACATCCCTTTTACAGACAGATTTCCATTTCTCTTTTGACGGGAATACACATTTGGTTTTAAAGCTCGTTAAATACTATTCAAGGTGATATTTCTGCAGAATTCTCACAATATCTGAATCAAGCCAATTTGTCGGTTTTCGCACAATAAGATATAAAGAAGTGAAACTCCAGCTGCTGGAGTAGTATTGAATTATTATTATAAACAATTAGTAGGTCCTTTATTCAAGCCAAACAGACAGTCTTTGAATAAATAGTTAATGACACGGTTCGTCTGTAGGGGATTTGCATGATGAGCCAAGGAACGCTATATTTTGTAGATCGATTTTCGCTTCGGTGGATGTCACTCCTGCAAAGCGACCCTACATATTGTGTTTATGTATAAAGCGTCATCGTGACGCTCCGTCTAATGTACTTTGAACATTTGAAAAAAACAAGGAATATGCTAATACTTATTTAAGGAGTTAAACTGCGGTTTGAAGTAACTGAACTGGAGCGCTATTAGACCTCGTGTGAATGAGTAGAGCTTCACATTAACAAAGCAACGAGCGCATATTCATGGCTATGAAATTCTGAAACATCATAGTTTCTGAAATAAACGTATTCGGTTTGAATCACTTTGTTCAATTTAAGCAGCGTTTGCAAACGGTAAGTTTAGTCACTTCAGAACAAAACTACAAACCGCCATTTTGTCTGTTCGAAATGATCGTTACAGGGTTTGGTTTCACATTTTTAGTGAACGTTGGATTAACATCGTAATTCTATACTAATAAACCATGTTTTGCTTTAAAAGGGTTCTATGCAGAAAAAATAACATTAAGCGAATTATTATTTCACCTTTCGTATCAATACCAGTTATTATAATTCATGTTTTAATATAGGTATAGCGAATTGAATACCCATACTTAGTCTCGTCTCCATTTCCTTAAGTCTGTTTTCCCGTTATTGCTAATGCGTTATTTGTGTAAAAACTAAGCAGGATGATATACTTACAGTGTGATACATTATGTTGGCGTATTTTTCTAGAAAATAAGTATACGATACAAATATATGTTTTATGACATTTTAAAAGGTCTAGGTGCCTTTGCAATAATAACGAGTACATATTTAAATTTAATATTTAAAAAAAAATCAAATAAACCAAGCGTCGTGCGACAAGGTATTACTACTACTACTACTACAACTACTACTACTACAACGAAACCTGCAATAACAACTACAACAACAAAAACTACTACTACTACTACTACTACTAGTACTACTGCTACTACTACTACTACTACTACTACTACTACTACTACTACTACTACTACTACTACTACTACTACTACTACTACTACTACTACTACTACTACTACTACTACTACTACTACTACTACTTTTACTACGTACAACAACTACATTTACTACTAGTACTATAACTTATATTACTACTATTACTACTACTACAACAACTACTACAAATACACATACTACTACTACTACTACTTCTACTTCGTATAATTGTACTACTACTACTACTACTACTAAAACTACTACCACAACTACAAAAAAACAACAACTACTACTACTATTACTACTACTACTACTACTACTACTACTTCTACAACTACTACTACTACTACTACTACTACTACTACTACTACTACTACTACTACTACTACAACTACTACTGCTACTAAAACTACTACAACAAAAACAACAACAACAACTACTACTACTACTACAGCTACAACAACTACTACTACTAATACTACTACTACTACTACTACTACTAGTACTAATTCCACTACTACTTATACTAATACTGCTACTACAACAACTAATGCTACTACTACTATTACTGCTACTACTACTACTACTAATACTACTACTACTACTTCTACTACTATTACTACTACACTACTACTACTACTACTACTACTACTACTACTTCTACTACTACTACTACTACTACTACTACTACTACTACTACTACTACTACTACTAGGGAAAAAAACGTGTTGATTGAAACCAGGAAAACATATATTTTGAGGTATGCTTCCATCATGCCATTCTCAATATGTTTCTTGGGATTTTCTTTGAAAAGTTTCATTTAGGATTTGTTGTTGTTTTCTGTGAATCAAGACATCTTTTATTTCCCAAAATATGACGCACACAACCTGCGAACGGATCTAAGCATTACAAACTATAAAACAAACATTCAATATATTGTTTAATGAAAAGAAAATAGAACGCAGATGTTGTTTTAAAGCACATGTCTACAATATATAAAAAAAAGTATTCTTTCCTAATGTAAAGAAGTGGATATTGCGATGAGAGGTTCGAAGAAAACAAAAAAGTGACAGCTAATTAAACTAAATTGACGATAAATGCGTGTTAGATGCTTATTAAGAAGATACGCATTAGTTATTGATGTCCACACCTTATATCGGTGATTGTTACATCAACAGGCTTGAACATTCAATACACGTTTTACGTGAAGGCAACATTTATATCAAACATAAAAAGACAGATATACGGACAGACGTTAATTGTATTATTGCAAAAAGTGTATTACATGTGAAGCTACTCAAATGATGGTAATAATCGGTATGTTTGTTTCGGTATGTTATTTGACATTTGTGACGTTGACAATCTTTCTTCACTCATAAGTGATGCGCTTAATGGATTATCTTCAAATGCACAGCCTTTGCCCACTGGTGTTTTGTGTTGCATTTTCGTTTTGTTACGGGAATGCAATATTCGCTGTACATTGTCTTGGATTTGAGCTGTCGCTCTAGCAGTTCAATGCGCATATTTATTGAAAATAGCAAAACTAACTAGCGCTTTGTCACAGACGTGACGTATACCCCCATGTGCCGCATTGACACAGACTATTTTGCATGATCTCTTCACAATACAAGAGATTCTAATTTATGGCGATTTTTAAGAATTAATATGCACTTATCATTTATAGCCAATTTGGCCTTTGAACTTTTGAATTATTTCGCATGACACGCCGGCCAATGACTGTGAACAAAATTAATGTACATAGTCATTTTAAAATCTCACAATTAATGACATTAATGAGTTATTGCCCGGACAAGCCATTTATGGCCATTCTTTACTTTGGAACTCCATGAGTGGCATTGACCTTGGAAATATCGACGTAATTCTTTCGCGCGACACACCGTCCAATGATGGTGTAGTGCCAAATGATTTTAAAATCCCACAGTGAGCGACATAGTTATGGCCCGGACAAGATCATTTATTGCCATTTTTGACCTTTGACCTAAAAGCGTGACCTTAACCTTGAAGTTATCAACGTAATTCTTTTGCGCAGCACAACGACCAATAAAGGTGAACAAATATGCCAAACGATTTTAAAATCACACAATTAACGACAAAGTTATGGCCCAAACAAGCTCATTTATGGCCATTTTTTACCTTTGAACTCAAAGTGTGAGCTTGACCTTGGAGATATGGACTTTATTCTTTCGTGTAACACAGCGCCCATTGATGTTGAACAAATGTGCCAAATGATTTTAAAATCTAACAATGATTGACATAGTTATGACCCGGACAAGCATTTGACATTTAAATTCCAAGTGTGACCTTGACCTTGGAGATATCGACGTACTTCTTTCGCACGACACACCGTCCAATGATGGTAAACAAATGCGCCAAGTCATTTTTAAATCTAACAATAAATGACATTGTTATGGTCCGGACAAACTTTCGGTTAAAAACGCACTAAGTGACCCTGTGACCTAGTTTTTAATCCGGCATGACCCATATTCAAACTTGACATAGACATCATCCAAGATACAAATTCTGACCAAGTTTGGTGAAGATCAGATGAACTTTTCGGGACATACAGACCGACAGACAGACAGACAGACCGACAGACAGACCGACAAAGTGACTCCTATATAGCCCCCATTACCAATGGTAATGGGGTATAATACAGATAACTTTGATGTCAATGTGTAGATTTTTGTAGAATAATGTGTTTTGATTTGCTTGTAAAAGTGTCTCGTAATGTTTAAACTGGTCAATATTATAAAAGAACAAAACTAACACACTTCGTCATTTGAATTGTTTGTGTTATTCTGGTTCAAGTGACTTATTGGACAAGAGAAAGACAATGCCATCTGTCACAGTTATATTTTGCAAGGTTTCTCACCTTCTGCAGACTATGAACACGGGTAAAACTTCAATCGAACCATTCGATGTTTATTATTGTAACGAGTGTTACTGCTATGTCCTAACCCAAGCTATGTGTTGGGCAATTTGAATTCACAATCAATTGCGCTCCATCAAGTTGTGTTTGTAACTTGACATAAGACTACGATATGTGGTAAGAAAATGCGGAATTCAGAGTTAAAACTTCCTGTTAAAATACATATTTGAAAATCACGTTTACATAAATAAGACTTTTTTGACCATGTTGTTGATATGACAGAATTATTACAAAGTTTTATTGATTTTATATAATAATATGTACATATAGTGAACACGTTTTGATAACAGAGGGATAAACTCCGTAAATGCTATTCACAAATGCAATACTTGATTAGTTTACCGCCCTTAGAGCAATGAGCATGTATTACCTGTGATCCAGAAGAAATTGTGGAATATCGTCAATCAATATATTATATACTTAATATATTAAATATACATGTATAACAATTTGAGCGACGTATACAACACAGTATATTAATAACAGCCATATATGAGTCATTATACTAAGCTATGTAATATATTCCTGTAGGAATAACAATCGTATTTACACTTACACTGAGGAACATATACGATACACTATACGCATTTTCGACAAAAATTGGTCTTGCTTAATTCCTGTGTACAATATGTCATTGTAAGGAGTACACTTCTAAGATGTTGAGTTTTTGTTAATTACCGTGATTTTTCCAATAGGACACGATTGTAGAACACGGTTTATGAGGCATCTCTTCCATGTCAATCCTTGTCAGGTTTTTTCTGTATTTGAGTCTCGCTCTGGAAAAACAGGGTTTTATAGCTGTGCGAAGAGTTTCTCCGACATTAGCAAAAGCAATCCACAAGGCGTATCAGAAACGACACTTTCCGCTTGTATTGCATGTTACATTAAAAAGAAGCCTCTTCTTAGCAAAAATGCAGTTTAAGCGACCATGATTAGCTTCTGGTCAATCAATGGAATTTTCGTTAATCACTGTTACTTCTTCAATAGGTTCAATCGGGGGCATTATAAGACGTCTCTTCCATTTCAATCGTTGGCAAGTTACTCCTGTATTTCGATGTCAAAGCTTTAAGCGAGGACACGCTCTCCATTATAGGCACCGTATTCATTCGAAGAAGTTTTTTTCTCGCGTTCCACCATTGTCAATGACATTTTACGGCTGTAGTTTTTGTAAATAACACTATCCTGAGGTTTCTTAACTATCCTTATTGTGTGCAGATTTTTTGGACTATGCTTGAAGCGAGGCTCCTGTGGTTCTAATATCCGGATATTATCCCACTGCTTCACAAACAACACCATTGCGCATGCCCAGAGACACACTACTATAAATAGAACAATGGCTTCCTCCAACTGTATTCCCCTGGCTGTGCTCTCAAGAAACTGTATCCCTGAAAGGTAAGGATTAAAACTAGTAATGATACCATGAGAAAATGTACTATTATATGCAGCCTTTGTTGGAACTGGTTTATATCAAAGATTGCCGTGATCGTTATGGTGCAAGTAGAATCGCAAATATATTTCATAACATGAATATCTTGACAGACATGTTTTATGTATACAGTGAAAATACTACTACAATGTCTAAAATCGTCTGCTGAACAAACCATTGATCGGGAGTAGATTTTTTTACTGAAATGATAATTACCTGTGACATTGTTTGTGGTGAACTCCACCACCTCGCTTTGGTTCCTTCTACCCAGATCCGTTATCGTCACCATGTATATACGGTATCTGAAACAAGGTGCTACATTAGAAGATTAATTAGATGATTAACAATATTATATGAGAGAATGTTCATGATACGGTCTGATAATAGTGTATTTATGGCAAGTTACCAATTACAGGTATCATTCAGGACAATACATACGAAATGGCAGGAACTGTTATCGTCGTTTGCCAAATGCATCTCTTGAAATGAAAGTGAAAATGCTAATGTTTTAATAAAATTACTTTCCAACAGCATATATTAAAGAGGCGAATTCTTGAAAGATGTTTTCTTTGTTTTTCAATAATGTGTCGCATAAATAAATCAATCCTCGATTCATAACTATTAATTAATTACCAAGAAAACAAAACACAGAAAATTTGCCAACATATTAAATATATATTATAGGCTCGACACTTTGTCAAGAGTTTGTTAATTAACGGTGGTGTTTTATTTTAGCAAGTGTGCAATGTCTGCACAATACAAGTTAATACAAACAACACAATATCTACCATATAAAAGATTTAGCAAGTGCAAACATAAACATTCATAACCTTTAAATTTAAAAGCGATACAAATTCCCATTATTCTGGAGAATGGATTGAAGATTGATTGAAACTATACGATTAAACTCCTGTAGCGGATGTTGCAAGTACAATAACGTACTGCAATGCAAATAAACCTATATGAATATGAAGGAAGCTGCATATTAATAAGACATTTTCTTTTAACTGGTTGTATTTTAACTTAAAAGAATATGCATGATCTATTACGACAAAAGTACAATAAGTTGATCGTCTATGTTTAATAACAACTAAAAACGGTCGGGCTTACCTACTATACGTAAGAAGCAGACAGAGCGAATGAGATCTACACGACATTATTTGTTTCGTACAATCCTTATTCAACAAAGGTTACACGGTTAAAGAGCTCGAAACATAGGTCGCAGATCAGCAACAGTATGTTTAAATGCGTGTGGATTCGAAACAAAAACCAAATGAAACTTTATTTTCAATTTCATCAGTAGGGTAAGTCGTATCATCCCTACGAGGTATTGTTTGGCGTGTTACCAATTGCACAATAACTTGACATGGGAAAAATAACATTAAGTATTTTAATCATGAGTCAACTGTCAGACTGCGTCCCACAAACAAGGCAAGTTCATACTTGTTGAAAGGTAAAAGGCCAATGATTCGAAAGGTTCTCTGGAGACGGCTTATCCCATACGTGAATATCGCAGTACCACTTGATTCTACGAGCTCGTAGAATAATTCAAACCCAGTCACGTTATCGGGGTCGCCTTCTATTGACCAATCAACGAACGCGGTATTGCCCTGGATGAACACGCTCAGATTTGTTGCTCTTTGTGCTTCGCCTGCAATGACAATTCAGTGTCATGAATGATAATTCGTTATTAAAATAATTGAATACGTGATCTGACATAAAGCTATGCTGGAGTTATGCGCATAAATTGGTATTTGTCTAGGTTACACACGTAATGACAATAGTTGCGTAAACCGATTATTCATTAAATATTTATCACGCAAGTGAATTTACGTCTGAAATAGAACATACGTCATGTTCTCTCACTGAAATATGTTGGGTCTACAGGGGCGTGTTGCTAGTTTTGGTAACACATGTAATTTAACTATACGGTCACTTTCATTAATTGACCATAATATAATTTTATCAATCGTAGAATACTTTTTCTGAAATGGAAATATAATTTAAACAATTTAATGTGTTGTTCGGTTTACATCGATAGTATGGAACATATAGTCACTACTAGAAAATGAAACGAATGGTCAATGGTGGGCGACCTTCTTCACAAAGTGATCGGAAATAAAAATAAAACAACAACTGATATTGACATCACTTTGACCGTTGTATTCCGGCAACAACAAAAATTCCCCATGAATTTTACCATTACTACAATTTAAATATTCATGATAGCTATATGTCGTATTCTGAGGAGCATGAAGTGTGTATACATTTGGAAAACATGCAGGAAAAAACAAACATCATCAGCAAAGAAATGTGCGCACATATCTACAATTGTTCAAGTTATGAGTATATAAAACACGACAAACATTTTTTTTACTTAGGTCTGGTAAAAAATACTTTTCCTCATCACTATGAATACAAGATTACGGTAAAGTTAATAAAGTTTTCATCGTTGTTTAGTGTCCGTTCTCAAATGAACATCAATTGGAATAAGGATAATGATTAGCGAAACATGTTTTGTTTCACAATTAGAACTGATATACATTTACATCAACATACCGTGAAAGTTATAAAGGCTTGTTAACGCTTCATATCAGTAATACAGTGATTAAGTTATCCGTTTATTATTGCTTATTTGCAGTCATTTAACAGCCTTAATATTTCATTGATTTACAACTATCGCACGTTCTATATTCAGCAACAATAAAATGGCTAGAAATAAAACAGTTTGAGTATTGGATGACCTTAATCACCTGTGAAACATCCATTAACATGTGTTTATGTTTCCTCGTAAACAAAAGGTTTAAATTTTAGGCTCGCAAAATTCCTTTTGTTTCCTTGTAGTTTTTGGAAAACTCGCGGACATCATTTTTGTGCAGACAACTTTGCGTTGGTTTAAAGTAAAAAAAACACTAAATCAATTGATACAGTGAACACAGCCGGATTTAATTAAACAACGTTTGTAAAAGAAAAAACGCCATCCTGTTCCTCCACTTAATTTCAATATTTGTTTAATGGCAGTATTTCATTAAAATATTTTATTAGATGAAAGAGGCCATGCCGTAGGGATATGTAACACCATTTATATCAATTAAAAGCACACTTTTATCCATATACGGAGCTTAAGGAAATATTATTAGACTTCTTTTATATCAATCATATGAAAAATAATTTAAGATAATAAGTTAATGGCTTTTGTATTCTGAAACGTCTCGTGAATGGGCATAACACTATGTTCAGAACATACACGTCGAACATATAGCACACACGACACTTTTTTATCACGGTCAAACCATAAAAATCGTTCAAGTACATTAAAACTATATTGATGTTTATTTGATGCATATAGCAGTTCAGATCTAATCGTAATGTTGTTGCTTATTGCATGCAAAACAAAACTAATACATAAACGGTAAACCAAAAGTGCTCATTGTCAATCATAACCGCAATCTCTCGAAAATTCAACACACTATAAAATAACTAAAAAGGTAACGAGTTGACCATGTGATGAAAATATATTTGCAGCGAGCAGAGAACTGTTGTACTCTGATGTTTGTCCATGTGTTTTCTTGTCTACCATTGTTTTAATTGACCCATAAATATAGAGGAATCGTGGCATCAAATTACCCCCCAGTGTCCCGTAAAGGACTTAATAATATAAACCGGCCTTATTTAATTCATTTAATGATAAAAGCCTCCCATTAGACAGATCTTAAAACTTCCTAGATATTGTAACACAAAAATATTGTGTTGTAGTCAGTTGATGGAACAATCCGCAATATGAACCGAACGATATGGTAGTGCAAAGGCGAGTTGAAAGTTTTCATAACAGCAAATAAGACGGGTTATAAAAGATTTTGTTTTTGTTTTTAATATAAACTAAACATTAATATGACACATTTTATCTTATCATTACTGGACTTTAACATACGTTTTTCAATCTCCAAAGATATGTCTCTTTTTATATTGACACAATAATATTATGCCTTTTAAATGCGTAGTAACGCGCACACGGCACGTCTTGTTTATTAAATTGCCGAGTTTTTACAAAACCGAAAATGTTTCTTATCGTCTTTGGCCTCTGTTATTGAACGTATACCATCATTTGCTCCACAATGTGTTTAAGAGATTAATGCATTGTCGCCATAGGTGCATTCAACATGCGGGTAAAAGCTTTTGAAAGTCTGAACAAGCATTACATCAACTTGAGGGTGAAGACTTTTGAAAAGTCTGAACACACATTAAATGACGTTCAATGTATTGCTTTAATCTGTTGTCTCAGACATTATACATCGTGTTTCAGGTTGTACTAGAAAGACAGTCGGGGATCTTGCCCGATTGGGAAAGTTGGGGAATCCCCTTTTGACTTGCTCGATCGGGAAATATTGATTGAAAAATTGCCCTATCAGGCAAGAAAACAACCATTTTGTATATACCTTGGCAAAACGTGTCCGGGCATCACACAACTCATCAAAGGAACAACTTAAATAACTGAATCCAATCTTAAAACAATTATCTTAAATTTAACCGTCACGTTTTTTTTAAATGTCGTTGTTCGTCAGATATTCAAGCCCAAAGTTGAGCACCATTCAGCATCTATCAATAGTTCACGCACTTGCCAGTTTTGAACAAAAACTTGCCAGAAGGCGAAAGTCGTCGAGGTTACATTATGTAATCACTTGCCCGTTTTGAATTTGAATTTCCCGAACGAGCACTAGAATGCGCTCTGTTTCCATGTGGATTGGTGTATAGTGTTCAGTCATGACATAAAACATCCAAGAAACACATTGAACAAATTAATTCAATCTTAAAATAATTATCTTACATTTCACCGTTGCGATTTTCTTAAAATGCCGTTGTTTTTCAGATTTTCAAACTCAAAGTTGAACGATTTAAGTATTTTTTAACATTTTGTGAACTTTCTTGTTTTGGAATCAAACTTGCCCGAAAGAGCAAGCATTCTAGTATGCACTGTTTGACCAACTTACACATTTAAAAACTACTTTCCTGAACGAGCAAGAGAATACGCCATTTTTTCATTATGCTTTAGCGTATGATTTTAGGGCATCACAGAACATATCAAAGAAATATCTTGAATAATTGAATTTAATCATAGAACAATTATCTAACATTTCACAATTGCGATTCTCTCAATATGCCGTTGTTTGTCAGATACTCAAACACAAAGTCGAGAAATTTTAGTATTAATTCATATTTTACACACTTTCCCGATTTTGACACTAACTTGTCAGAAGAAGCAAGTCGTGTTATTAAAACTATTATTACTTGCGAAGTTGCCCGTTTTGCAAAAATACTTTCCTCAACGAGCAATAAAATGTACCCCTTTTGCATATGCCTTGGCTTATGGGCAACTGACACCTTAAACATATTCAAGAAAAATCTTGAATATCTAAATCTTATCTATTTAGTAATTATAAAAAATGTAACTGTTTACTTTTAAAAGTATGGTTATTTTTCAGATATTATAGCTAAAAAATGAACCATGTTTAGAAACTTGTAACATTTCTACACTTGCCCGTTTTTGACAGTTTTTTTCCCGAAGGAGCAAGTCTTCATATACACAAAATTATCAGACCTGTCTGTTTTTGAAAAATAACTTTACTGAACGAGCAAGTTATGGCAGCTGACATTGGACTTTTGTAACATTCTGGGAAAATGGCGGGACCATTTAGAAAGAAATGTGGAACTGAATTTCAACATAACCACTGGAACTTACAAAGTGATGAAGCTGTATTAAATAGACGACACATTAAATCTCAATCCTTAGATATTTTGGACAGATTATACAGTGATAAACATTATAGAAATTTTAACAAAATACAGGCATCGTTTTGTATGGGATGTATACAGCATGTCGAACAGACCTGTTTGGATTGTGGTAGAAAGAGGGCTCCTGATGAACCAGTTAAACAAGTTGATGCATGTTGTGGTACCGACAGTGATTTATCCAATGAAAGCAGTGTTGAGTTATTTCTACTTTTTATGTCCAAGGACATATTGTTTTTGCCCTGTCTGTTGGTTTGTTGGTTTGCACAAACTTTAACATTGGCCATAACTTTTGCAATATTAAAGATAGCAACTTGATATTTGGCATGCAAGTGTATCTCATAAAGCTGCACAATTTGAGTGGTGAAAGGTCAAGGTCAAGGTCATCCTTCAAGGTCAAAGCTAAAATATATAGGTCAAAATCGCTGAAAAGGGGACATAGTGTTTAACAAACACATCACTTGTTACTTCTGAAAGGAGGTCAATTACGTTCAAACAATATCAAGGGTACTTCTGAATGTTGAACATTTGATAATATAAACTTATAACTTCATTTGCCACTTAATGTTTTATTCAGATTGAAAGATTATGACCGAAATGACAATAAAATACAAAAATTACTAGCATAAATGTAAATTCTGAATTTATAAGTGCAATAAAGATGATCAATTAAGTTTATTTGTTTCAATCGATTATTTTGTTGCTATGCTTTTATCGATAAAATACGGGGTCTTTTTGTACTGAAATAAATACATGTATTTGTAATGTAACAATCTCTTATCTATACGTGTTCAACTATACAACGCATGTTCCAGTGCCTTTCCAAATCTGGAAATAAAAATGGCGCATTACTGTCAACGTCATGTTGTGCTGAATTCAGTAATTAAGGGATATCATGTTTATAAAAATAAAATGGCGGAAGAAAAGACATACATGTGTGTTAAGGATTTCGGTAATGTTGTGGACAAGAATGCTATTCTTGTAATATGCACGGTTGATAGCAAATCCATAGGCCATGTCCCAGCTTTACCAGTTCCTATAAATAAAGCCTTCACAACAATCATGGATATGCATCCTGGAATTTCCATTGAATGGTGAGTTTTGGAAATGAACTATTGTTTTATAAAGATATACCGATTATATGTCCCTGATTCAATAAACCCAGTGCTTACAAATGATAGTCATTGTGCAATTTCCTGTACTTATCAACTTTCTGATATTCTATGTACATACTCGAATTGTTTTCAGATATCTCTTTATATGAAAGATTCTTTGAAATGCAAATATCTATTGTTTCAGTATTGCTTCTGGTAACCCAAGACCAAGCTCGTATCCATGGCCAGATACAAGTGCCCAAGGGGGAGGCATCATTCAGCCTGTCCAATACAAGATATCAGCACCTGCCAGCTTAACAGATAGAATAAAATATATTCTAATGTGCGCAGCGTCTGATGAACAGGACATTCTCAAAGAAATGGATGTACACGTAAGTTTTTCTATGCTATAAAATAGAAATTCCGAATAAGTAAATAAAAGCATTATATAACGTACATTATAAGAGTCACATTATCTGAAATTCAACAATTTATAATCAGTATTGTGTCACTAAATTTCAGGTCGAGTATGATGGTGAAAGGACACCCCCCATGATCATATCAAAGGATAATGGCACGCAAGACACACCCAACTACAAGTTAACTACACCCTGAGCTATACTTTTTTAACATATGAATAATAAATACAAGAAAATCTTACGTTGTATGTTCACTTGATATACCATGATTTCTGCCATATTCTCACAAACTTGCTCGTTCAGGAAAGTAGATGTCAAAACGGGTAAGTTGGTCAAACAGTGCATACTAGATGGCTTGCTCCTTCCGGCAAGTTTGATTCCAAAACAAGAAAGTGCACACAATGTTAAAAAATACTTAAATCGTTCAACTTTGAGTTTGAAAATCTGAAAAACAAAGGCGCTTTATGAAAATCGCAACGGTGAAATGTAAGATAATTATTTTAAGATTGAATTCATTTGTTCGATGTGTTTCTTGGATGTTTTATGTCATGACTGAAAACTATACACCAATCCACATGGAAAACAGAGCGCATTCTATTGCTCGTTCGGGAAATTCAAATTCAAAACGGGCAAGTGATTACATAATGTAACTTCGACGACTTGCTCCTTCTGGCAAGTTTGTGTTCAAAACAGGCAAGTGCGTAAAATGTTGACAGATGCTAAAAGTTGCTCAACTTTGGGCTTGAATATTTGACGAACAACGACATTTAAAAAAAAAACGTGACGGTTAAATTTAAGGTAATTGTTTTAAGATTGGATTCAGTTATAAACGTTGTTCCTTGGATGAGTTGTGTGATGCCCGGACACGTTTTGCCAAGGTATATACAAAATGGTTGTTTTCTTGCCTGATCGGGCAATTTTTCAATCAATATTTCCCGATCGGGCAAGTCAAAAGGGGATTCCCCAACTTTCCCAATCTGGCAAGATCTCCAACTGAAAGATGTCGCTTTGGTTTGATGCATTTTTGTATTGTAATAAGCAATATGTGTTTGAGTCCGACATTCCTTGTTTATCTGGATCATACTAGCGCATACTAGAAGCTTTGCTTTCTCGTAAACCGACCACACACCTGTGGCTTGGTATTGTTTTATAGTACTAATTAAGAACAAGAACTTCAAGAGCGGTTTCAAATATATGTCGAAGGCAAGCGTTAAAGTAAAAACTAAAGAAATTTATCAAACCATTTAGACTTCTCGTAAATGGATATCATATACAATAAAGCATACACAATATTTAATGCGAGCATTACTTATGATCCGTTTATTACCAACGGTCCTTATAAGTTATCGTTTATTCAATTTTAGTTATCAACTGTAACTCCTCTTCGTTATGTAAAACATAAAACGCCTGTCAATATAAACGAACACGAAATGTTTGCTTACCCCTCAAAAGCAGCAATTTAAAACCCCAACTTGTTTAATGTCTATTGTTCCATCGTTCCTTTATTGTCGAAGTGTTATCAAACATTGTTTATCGGGCAATTAAAAGGTCGGTGACGAGTAAGATGACACGCACACACAGTTCATGGATAGAACTAGAACAAATGACGCAGGTTTGCTTTCGAAAATTAACGGATAATAATAAGCATTGCTTATTTAGTTTCGAACATTGTATCTTATTATTTTTACTTATACGATATAAGCATGATGAGAGCGCATTCAATCCATTTTGCCAAGAATTAATCAATGATACCTCCTGAGTGTTAAAAAATTGCAAGCATTTTGTTTTAATTTCGCGTCTTATAGTGTTATAATTATTACGCTGCATTATGCGAATGCAAAATTCAAACGTGAATAATTCACTTGATGATGAAAAAACAACAACAATACAAACAAAAATAATGTATTGCCCAAGCAACTTGATTAAAATATATAGACACAATTTTAAGAAAAGATGTGCAGTGTACAGTATCAATCGAAACAAAGATAGGTGTAACTCACTTTATTATAAGAATTAACTTTCATGTGTACTGACATGTGTTTGCATTTCGAAACACGATGCTTTTGATATTACAAAACCAAACTCATTGTCAACCTTGGAATATAAATGTTATCGCGCTATAAGTGCAACATGGATACTGCCACACTTTTAAAACTTATATAAACAGTCACGGGAATCTAAAATCCCTATGCCATTGTATGGAAACAGAGAAGACTTAAATCTATTTCGTGTACCAAGAAATTGTGCAGACATAGCTTATACACTATAGAATGTCCGACCTTTAAAAGCATTTTGCTTTAAGAGCAAAATTCTTCGAACAACTGATCAAACCTCCATGTCGGAACCTCAGTAGTTCGCTTTAACGAATGCCAGATACAAAAATGTAGATTTGTAAATTTACTTCCGTAACAATAAAAACATATTTGTTCATAAAATGTAAAATATATTAATATGTGTTACAAAAACGGATAGGTGTTATATGACAAGATTTCACATTCAAAACGAAAACACACACCATTTCGATTTATAAGAAACAACAACATAGTATTGGTTCATCTACAGTTGATTTGAAACTCGACTCCATATGATACTCTAGACATCTTCCAATCTTCGATTCCAAATTACAATTGTTCGAAATAATATTACTGCAAGTGTTTTAGCATCTGGTATAACAATACACACGAATTACGGACACACACAACTCTAAAGGTATTGTAGGTATTCGAATTCAAACATGAACAACGTGGATGCTAATTGCATACACAGATCAACTTGTTCAAATCTCAGCGTATTCCTTATTAGTTCATGTTCGGGTTTAAAAATCAGCCTAAGCTCGTCACATTACACTAGTTAAATAATGAATATTACACATTTAAACACTGACATTTAGTCTTGTAAAATATTGAAAATAGATATACGAGAACATATTTTTGAATTTGAGAATTGATTAATTCGATATTTATCGAACATTATTTGAAATTATTATATTGGATCTTATATTTTAAGACAGAAACAAGCGTAATTATATCGACCACACGTTATTGAAATCCGTAAACTATATAAAACGGTTAATTAGAAAAGGGTCAGTATGGTCGAAGTACTACTTTCAGACCTTTAGCTAGTTTAACATGTATCTATATATAATATTAGCAAATACATTCCACATTATTCGTTGCGCAGCCGGAGTCCTGTATCACGATTTGTAATACTTGCAGCATGATAACACTACATTTGTCAATTAAACACATTATGCTTGACAGTGTAATTAAAAGTTAATACAGTTGAACAAACAGTGTAATCAGGCGGTACCTTAACCGTTCGACATGAGTGTATTGATTAAAAACATTATAATACGCACACCACATATTCAAGTGCCAAATAGTCCAATAATGTTCGAAATCTTCTATTAAAATAATACAGAAATGCATAATACTTACCAGTTCATGACTATTTCAGAACAAGTATACTTTGCATGCATTAAATTTAACTTAACTTTTAATATAAAGTATGTGAAATTCCTGCAGCCTCGAATCATTTGCACTTCAACTTCACTCTGATACCATAGGGCTGCAATTACTAATACTATACTATATTCTAAACGTTGTTTGCTGCTTTGTGACACAGATATTGGCAGACTTTGTCACACATCGCGTCGTTTATGGGTTTATATTGGAAATTTCATCATCGTTCTGTGGTTGTTCAGTTTAATTATCCCCCAGTTTATGTTTTTTGTTTATTTGTAATACGATAATACCAATATGTTGCCTTCAAACCAGATTTGTGCTTCGTATTCAATACATAATCAATAATAAAGAAGTAATTAAGTATTTTGTATTTGTTCATTATTTAAGATATGTTCGTTGACACGCAAGTTGATATATGACAGAAAATTATGTCATGTGTAAAAAGCAAAATTATATCAATACGCAACGAAATATAAAGAGACGAATTAAAACAAGACTGTGTTTCAGTCGAAATGTGTTTTATTATTGACGCATTTCATGCATATTTAAATAATTATATCAGTTGGCAAAGTAAGTGTAAGCCAGTTGTTGGCAAAGTAAGTATAAGCCAGTTGTTTGAATACTCAAACACAAATTATTGCTCACTTAACTGCCAATACGAGCCACAGTAATCGTAACAATATTCAAATGCATTAAGTCAATAATGTACTCACAAATGTTGGCTTCCTTATAACAGTTTTCCACAGTTAAACTGTGAACCATTTTGCTAAATGTATTCAGTAGGACCACTGTACGTATTTTTTATACCTGAATCAATGTTTGTCTTTATAGATGAAAACATTCTAAACAATCTTATCGTACACATTATGGCATACAAATACATTCCATTGGTATATTGATGGGCTATCCCTATTACTTAATAAACTGTACGTTCACAACTCGTCTTAAGTTACAGGCCAATACCAAAGTATAAATGACAATAGTGTTCGCGCCAGATTGTTAAGTTTTAAATGTTTTCTTTTACGCAGCTTTTATTTGAATTGTGTTCTCGAATTACTGATGTAATAAGTGAATTGACAGACGAAATTGAAACAAAGTACTGTATCGTTGTCGTAATATAATTTCATCTGAATGAAACACCTCTCATACGTTTTACCGTTTGGCTTATATTTCATACTATTGTAAACGCATAGCAGACACTTTGAATCTGCAATGTTCTTGAAACGTTTTGTGTTGACAAACCAATTATTTTAGCGAGATAATTCAAAAGCCCAACAAGCCTGCCAGGAAACATCACGGTTGTGTGAACTAACATAATCAAGCTGTCGACTACATAATTTGCATTTGACGCCAAAATAATAGTGAAAAATAATTCATCCCTATTAAATTCGAGTGCAATGTTTTAATCCTGTAACTCAAATACACCCAGAAATTAAATTACTGGTTTACATTTGAACAAAGATATATGTATATAAGAAGTACGTGTCACAAAATATTTCTAAATGATCTTAACGTAACATTCTGATGATAAATATCATAATATATTAAATGCGAGTGCAATGTTTTAATCCTGTATTTCAAATACACCCAGAAATTAAATTACTGGTTTACATTTGAACAAAGATATATGTATATAAGAAGTACGTGTCACAAAATATTTCTAAATGAACTTAACGTAACATTCTGATGATAAATATCATAAACGGGAAACATAAGTATTCTATGCCATAATCTCTCGAATAATTTTTTTCTATTAAACATTTAAGTAACGCTTGGATTATGTACTGAAAAGTCATATCAAGCGAGAAGTGTACTTTTGTACAATTATTTTCGTCCCAGTAAGTTTCTTGTCTCCCATTTGTATAATTGCACCATAAATAGAGCTTAATCGTGGCATCCTGCAAGTCCCTATGTCGCATTATGGAGATAAAAAAAAACTCAGTCTGATTTAAATCATTGATTGTAGTAAGCCTACCATTAGACCGATCTTACAGCTTCAGTGGGATTGTTTAAAAATATATTTTCTTGGATTGAAATCATTGGAAAATCCTCATTGTGATGCGAACGATTTGTTTGTGTGAATGCATGATGACAGAACTGATAACATCATATTTATATAAATATCAAACGATTTGTTTTATAATAAACTTAACATCTATGAGCAATTATGTACATATCATATGTGGATAAACTATATAACGACCCATTGGTACAATAATGCACCATGTGCCTTCTCATTTCAATGTCAAATGGTCTTGATTTGCACCCAACGGGCGATATTATGTACAACTTCCAAAAATACAAAGCTTTTTCAAATTTAAGAAATGATGGCCATTGGCAGAGATAGAGAAGCATAGTAACGCGCATACGAAATAAATAGTAAAATGCAGCGAGTTAATATAACACCACTGCTCATCTT
This sequence comes from Dreissena polymorpha, assembly GCF_020536995.1. Lineage (NCBI taxonomy): Eukaryota > Metazoa > Mollusca > Bivalvia > Myida > Dreissenidae > Dreissena > Dreissena polymorpha. The sequence continues at coordinate 17,089,157 of NC_068359.1, read as the reverse complement.
CATCTGTTCCGTGCAGCGTTTTAGGGGTTACTACACTACTACCTTAGTTATATTAAACATGTGGCAAAAGACTTTTGGAAATTCTACAAAAAGCTTTTTATGACGCTGAGTGTCAAATTTTATTTACTTTTTTTCGGTGACGTTAATTTCCGTGATCCAAGTTGCCATTCATGAACATTTTTCTATTTAAAATTCATTATGTATTTTTCTTTAAAACATTGACTTTTTATAGCTGAAAAGTTCCGCTTGGCTTTGGTTTTATACATTTTCATTATATTGCAATAAGCCATGCCTTTTTAAGTGCCTTAGTATCTTGATCCTACGGTACTTACTGAAACTTTTGCCTGCTCGTATACCGACCCCGCATCTTCGGTTTCGATTGTTTCATATACTTAAACTTAAACTTAAACTTAACGCTTTAAACCACACTCGAGCATCGTACTGTTTCACAATAGCGTAAAGGTAACACCTTTTGACAATATTATGCAAAATCCATTCGCCTATCCTGTTATCTCTCCTTATAATTTTTGTCCTTTTTGCACTTCCGAGACAAACACGTTCCAAGAATATTGCTTGCGTTAACATGAAAGCATTGTTTCGTGTTTATTATCACGAAGCATCTGGAATCTATATCCTGTGTCTCAATACATGTATGCAGTTAATTTAATGGCCAGCTCGTATTAAAAACGCGTTTTGAAATTAAGTTCTTTAAGAAAAGAAATCCCTTTGACAGAAAATTTTTATAAGGATGCCTTAAATATTCGTTTGTATTCTTTATTTGTTTAATTAAGGATGGCATAATTAACTAAAACGTCTTTATTAAATAGTGGAAACCTTTATGCGGAGACTGTGTCAATTGATGTCATAGCAGGTGAAACGGTCTTCCGTTACACGTCAATATGTGCGTATGTCGTGTTTATTGTCAATACTACAAAATCAATATGTCACCTGCTATCAGGGCCCGTATTCACCAATCCATTCTTAGACTTAAGATTAAGGAATTTACTCTAAACCAAGAAAAATACGTCCATTATTTGAGTATATACAGGCTACCTCTGGTAATTATGTCATTAAGAAAATGTTCTACATGAAGAATGGTGTAGACAGAGGTGAATAATGCCAATTTGTACTGAAAATTGAATAAATTATGGAATATTCCAATTTAAAGAATATTCTTTATTTTTAGACTTAAGTCTAAGAATAGTTTGGAGAATACGGCCCCAGGTGTTGTGCGTCCTGTTTCGATACATAAACAAAAATATAAGATTAATTTAGCTTGTGTTATTGTTCATTGAATACAGCTATTTCATAGACATGCATTTTGTGGTTTAACAGCCAATGGTGGAATGTGTGCAAAGCTACAAAAATTGATTACAAACTAGACACATCACCAGTCGAGTATGTTTTATAAATGGCGCGTCACTTATCTATATACATATTATTCCCATATATTGAAAACTTAACTGCTTATAGTAGCCATGCTACTTTTAATTACAATAACCAAATGTTTGAAGTCATGAATGTCAAAACAAACCTTATATTGCTTATAACCACATTCCTCAGTGTTGGTTTAAACACTATTTATTTAGTTCATTGAAAGTACATATAAGCAATACAATACAAACATACATATTATATTTGAGCAATATGCTAGGCAGGTAGAATTGCAGTATTGCTTTACATAAAGGCTGTAAAATACAATTGGATAGAATTGAGAAGGAAGCTCGAGGCTTATACTATGTCTTTCTTCTGTCAGTTAGAAGCGCTGCTGTAATGGTGTAAACAACCAAACGTATAACAACTATTTAAAGACATGTTACGAACAATATATTACAGTATTAGATAATTGCATACTGGTTAGAAATGTAAAAATACTATAACTTATAATACAAAAAGTATAACAGAGTAATGTAGATAGCATTAGAGTTAATGAGTGGAGAAGGAAAGGGATAGCAGTGGAAGAGTAGAGTTTCAGAATAAGAAAAGTTGCGGTAAGAAAGGAAGCAGTTGCGGGAACGGGGCATCGTTAGCAGAATATGGTTTGTTCCTGAGATAGAAATGGTTTAGAATCTATGACTATCTCGGATGAAAGACTGAACATGTTTGAATATTAATGAATTTACTTCATATGAGCCGTCTTTAACACCGAAAAGAAGAAGTTGCAAAGTTATGGGTAAGAATCTAGACAGATTGTTAAAAAGGATAACTCTTTTTTCTGTATAAATGGGACAATTGAAGAAAAAGTGATATGTGTCTTCAATTGCACCGCATTGACAGTATGGACTTTGTACAATGTTTTTTGAGTACAAATGTTCATTTAAACTGCTACAATGCATTCGTAAACGCGCATGTAGAATATTAGATGTCCGCTCCCCATCGTAGAAATGCTGGGGAATTATTTTCTTATCTTTGCTAAGATTTGCTTTGAATGCAGAGAGAGGAGCCGTTCTCACCGATTCCGGTAAATTGTTCCATAAGTTTATAGTTGATGGTAGGAAAGATCGTGTAAAAAGTTGTGATTTGCATTGGATACTGCGAATGTTGTTAGAGTTACGAAGTGGATAAGCAGATCTTTCTCCCACGCTAGAGGGGATAAGTGTGCACAAGTATGGGGGTGCTAGTGAATTATACATTTTATAGAATCCTCAGTGTTAAGTGTAAATCATTTTAGTACATTCATCCATCAGAAAAAAACTGCACATGGGTGACATATTGCTAGTCTAGTTCATACACCATGGAGAATATTCTAAACACATTGATATAACCCACATTTGCATACCAATACATTCCATGTGGGTGTTGATTTTCTATTCCCTGTGGTTAATAAAATGTTTGCTTACAACTCGTCTGAAATTACATCTGTCAATACCAAATTATAAATAGGATTGGTTTTGCAGCTACATGTGAATTGTTTTGCATTACATTATGTCTTTAATTTTCGTGCAATTTAAAAAAGGTGTTTTGTCCTGGAATTATTTATGTAATAGGTGTATTTGAAGACGCATTGAGTTTATGGAACAAACCGCAATACGAACCGCACGATATTAAAATGAAAAGGTATGGAAAAGTAAGCATACTAGCAAATAAGACGGATGGTTAAGTTACAAAAACACATGTGTTTAATCATAAACTAAACATTTATATGAAATTTAATTATTTTCATAAATGGATATAAAACTAGTTTACATCCTCATCGGGAAGAATATTCAAAGCCCAACGTCTTCAACCGTCCACCATCGTTTATTTGTTTCCGATGTGTCTCGCACATTGATTATAGAATTATTAACATGTCACTGAAAAATCAAGACACGCAAAGTAACTTGCTTTCCAAAGCTAACTGTTATAAATATAGCAATGCTGTTTTCACAAAAGCCCTGCATTTTCATTATCGATCAAACCAAGGATCTTTTTCAGATAAAACATTATTACAAAATAGAATATAAATGAGAAATGTTATGTCTATGTATTTCGACGAAGGGGCTGTTGATATTACGAAACCACGCTCATTGTGAACATTGAAACAGAAATGTTTTCGCGATAAACTAAAAATATGGATACAGAAACAATATTACAGCTTATATAAAAAATTCAATGGGGTCGTCAATCCCTATTCAATCGTTTTGTCGTTTTTCAACAGAGAAAAATGCAATGTATTACGTGGACCAAGACCAAAATTGTAACATCTGTTCAGACATTGCTTGTAAACAGATGGAATGTCATATGATTTTTAGACGGTATGCTTCAAACAACTGATAACTATTTAATATCGTACCTTTATATGCTCGCCTTCAGAACAAAGAAAAAGAAATGTTAATTTGAAATTTTACTATCTTAATAATAAACTTGAACTAGTTCATTATTATAACAATACAAGAAATTGTTACAGAAGCTGTAAATCAAGTGTAATAAGATCACGTACAATCTCCAAACAAATACTATGTTAATTTACAATTATATATACATTATCAGAGTATCATTATTTTATTCAACATAATTCTTTCATTTCCTCTTCCGATCGTCTATTCAAAATTTCCATTGTTTAACAGACATGGCTGCAAGTGTTCTAGCACCTGGAACAGCAATTCACATCAATAACTTACACTCGCGCATCGCTATAGGTATTTGTGTTCCACCAGAAACAAAAAGCTCGCTAATTGCAACCAAGAACCATCTTGTCGAAAGCTCACGGGTGTCATTACTGGTTTTCTTCCGTGTTTAAGGCCGGAAATAAATGTCTCCTACGTCTGACATTTTATATCGGAAAACATTGAATACCGGATATGTAAACACCGACTTTAAGTCCTGTAAAATAATAATAAGATATATTTGGGACCGGATAATCGAATACATATATGCGATATTTATTACTTTAAACTAAAAGTGTGCTTCTTATCTTGAAAGACTTGACGAATCATGCTAAGATATGCCACAAGTTGTTTCATCTCGCATACTTTGCACAGCCGCGAAGAGATTTTCAATTGTCAGCTAAAGATACGTGATAATAAATTTAAATCACAACACATTTAAGTGAACTCATACATTAATCTGACTTTAAAAATCTTTATAACAAAAACACGAAAATTCAAAAATTCTATCTTTATACTCGAGGTAATGTGTACTTTACGAGTTTCAATTGTCATCTAATGTTAAACATACATTACGGTAATTTTCTGCAACCACGAACACATATATAATCAAACTTCACTCTTACACCGTAAGACTTCATTGATGAAGTGGACAACGATTCAAAACACATTGTGCTTCCTATTTCGATATTTCCTTTCATTCCATTCCATGGTGATGTTGGTTTCTTATCCCCAGTGTTTACTAAATTGTTAGCTCAGAACTTAAATAGAGTTACATTTATCAATACTTAAGTTTTACTTGTAATACTTGTGAAAAATGGAATTTATGACATCTATAAATAGACAATATGAGAAAATCCCTTTAAATATATTTTTATATTGTATTCGATATATTTGAATACAGTTATCTGTCCATCTCTCTCAAGAACCAAGCCGAGATGCAATCATTGTTACTTACGTGTTGAAAATATACTTTTAGTTTATGCATGTCTATGCAAGAAATGTCGAACTATTTGTTAAATCTATATTTACATATATTATAGAATCGTATGTGTGTATTTAAATAAAACATAACAGTCTTATTTGAAATATTTATAAAAGCAAAATAAAGTCATTTGTCATATGAATAAACAGCAAATATTAATCATCTGACAAACGTATTCGTACCAAACATTAACGGTCTAGAATTATTAAAGAATATGGTGCGCATGCTTGAATACAATGTGTTGCCTTCACCTTTTGACCACCAACACAAGCACGTAAATTGTCTTCAATCCGGTAGAGAAAACTTTCGTCGTGTATATACTATTGCTTTCCAACGCATCTCTGACACCAAAGTGATTCATAAAATATATCGAACGTTGAGACTGATGTCGATTGTGCGAGCGACGATAATATATGTACATTCTGGGAGAGATTATGCGTTCTTGGAAATTTGAATATCGCTTGATGGCTTTTACAAATATACCCCGGTTTCCTTAAGGATTAGTTTGCTAATAGCCATTTGATCGTCTGCAATTATCAGTTGCGTGCGATAGCTAGTGACGGTAGTCTATCGGTTATAACAAATAAATTGGACACATCATTTGATAGCGGGAAAGAATGCATATTAAGGTGGCGTTATTTATCTTGATTAATAATTACTGGGGCATGGTAAGACTGCATTGGTCAATGAAAACACTTTATGCCGTTTAAACCCTTTAATAATTAGTTCACATATTGTAATAACCTTTCATCACGCGCTTTGTGTGATTCATTATGATACAGATATAATCGATTAGACATTGAGCATGGTATATACATGGTTTTACATCTCAGCACGAGATGTACAACAGCAAACAAAGATATTTGCCGAGAAGTTATGAAGGAAGTTATCCAACGTTGTTGATGAACTATGGTCCTAATGTTAGCAATTACAACCCGCTAAAGAAAACATTCAAATAATAAAAGCTCCTAAATCGTCTTTCAGACATATCATCTTGTCACCATCAGAGTTTTTACATAATTGAAAACGTTTCTTATCGCGTTGGCCTCTGTGATTACACTTATACCATAATTTGTTCCATTTTGTGTTTTAGAGATTAATGCATTGTCGCCTTAGGTGCATTCAACATTTGGTTAAAGGCTTTTGGCAAGTCTGAACAAACATTAAATGACGCTCAATGTATTGCTTTAATCCGTTGTCTCAGACATTATACATCGTGATCCAGGTTTACAAACAAAACTATAAGAAATATTATGTTATTTTAAATTTTCATTTGCCAAGTTTACTGTTTGTAGCCGAAAGATTCCGCTTTGGTTTGATGCATTTTTGTATTTGTAATAAGCAATATGTGTTTAGTCCGACATTCCTTGTTTATCTGGATCATATTGGCGCTTACTAGAAGCGTTTTTTTCTCGTACACCGACCACACACGTGTGGCTTGGTATTGTTTTGTAGTACTTATTAAGAACAAGCAATTAAAGAGTGGTTTCAAATATATGTCGAATACAAGCGTTAAAGTATTAACTTAAGAAATTGATCAAACCATTTAGACTTCTCGTAAATTGATTTCTCACATGCCATACTCTGTTTCCCATGTAATATAACCATTACGAATATTTTATCTTACATATGTCTAATATACTTTTTAAGCGTTTTCATTGGCTTATTTTCGTTCGATTGCCCAATCGCATTTTGTTATTTTGCTGAAATGACCGTTGCAACGTCAAATGACGTCACGAAATGTATACAACATTCGGGATTTATCAGTATGTTTGGGTAAATATTTATTTAATTTGCTCATTTGAAAGCATGCGATAACGAAATCTGACACTCGTTGCCAATTCATAACATATTGTATTAAATTCGTTAGTAAAATAATTCCTGAACTCTATTAATAAAATATGGTTTGAGATGACAACTCGTGCTAGGTCCTATATATCATATACAATAAAGCATACACAATATTTTAAGCGAAAATTACTTATGATCCGTTTATTACAAACGGTCTTTATAAGTTATCGTATATTCAATTTAAGTTATCGACTCTTCTCCGTTATGTAAAACATAAAATGCCTGTCAATATAAACGAACACGAAATATTTGCTTACCACTTAAAAGCAGCAATATAAAACCCCAACTTGTTTAACGTCCATCGTTACATCGTTCCGAAATGTTATAAAACATTGTTGATCGGGTAATAACTAGGTCGGTGACGAGTAAAATTACACTTACATTTAGTATATATAAATAGAACTAGAACTAATGACGCAGGTATGCTTTAGAAAATTTACGGACAATATTAACCACACTGATTGGCAACATTGGAATATAAATGTTATCGCGCTATATGTGCAAAATGGATACTTTTACAATATTAAAACTAGTATAAACAATCAAAGGAATATAAAATCCATATGCAATTGTATAAAAACAGAGAAGAATACAAAATATTTCATGTACCAAGAAATTGTTGTAACATGTGTGCAGACATTGCTAATACACTATAGAATGACCTTTTAAAGCCTGTTCATATTAGAGCAAAATTCTTCGAACTACTGATCAAACCTCCAACTGAAGTAGTTGCGTTTTAACGAATACCAGATAAAATTGTAGATTTGTACTTGTACTACTGTAACAATAAATGCATAGTTCTTCATAAGTTGGAAAATATAAATATTTGTTACAAAACAACAGATTGATGTTATGTAACAAGATTTTACATTCAATAGGCAAACAAACACAATGTCAATTTATAATTAACAATAATATAGTATTGTTTGATCTACAATCGATTTGAAAATCGAGTCCATATGATACTCTAGATATCTTCTGCCGATCGTCGATTCAAAATTACAATTGTTAAACATATACAACTGCAAGTGTTTTTGCATCTGGTATAACAATGCACACGAATTACGCACACACACACAACACTCGAGGTATTCGAGTTCAAACAGAAACAAAGTGTCTGCTGTCCGTTTTTATTGATTTTTTCGAAAACGAAAGTCTTCTTAGCAAAAATCCAGTGATAGTGTCAAGTGTCGTCTCTGAATAGACTGTGCGGACTGCACAGGCTATTCTGGAATAATAATTTCCGCACATAAATTAACTTCTCCCCCGTTTTCACACAGCACGGCCAAAATATACCGTTTTCTTAAGGATTGGTTAGTTAACAGTAATATAATCTTTTCTAACAGCCATCAGTTGCGTATTCTAGCTAGTTCGAGGAGGGTATCGTTTAATAGAATGGAAGCCCGATTTCAAAGAATCAAATCATGCGTATTTAAGGCGCGTGTATCTAGATTGTAAACATTGAAGCGTGATTACACTCCAATGATGAATTAAATACATTAATATGCTTAATGTTATTAGAATTAAATACAGTATCACATACAATGTTATCAGGTCGTCCGATCGTTGGTCCAAGTGCCAATTAAATTATTGGACAACCACTTCAATAACGCTTAACGTGGTGTAACATGGTTTCATCATGAGTAATATTTGATGCTTGTTTTGCTTAGTCCGCATTGATCACTACATATAACAATGGAATGTTTATGACACATGATGATGTTAATGATACACGATAGGTTACAATCATCTGTTTTAAACAAACAATATTTTGATGACATACAAATACAAATACAACCTATCGTAACATATTGCGAAATTATTATCCTTAATATGTATCGACGTGTTACTGAAATATCTCTTATTTGGGATAATTATAATACTCGAATTATTTAGTTAATCACGTATCACGTAGGGATGTAAACTACATAAACATGGTTAACAGCGAGACGAATGAGATATGTAACATTGTTTACTTGCCTATCTCCTATCGTCAGCGATAATGAGAACCGTTTGATTACATATTGAAACACTTCAACAGCAAAACTAGTCTTTTCAGGGACATAATTCATGTTACAAGCAGGCTAAATTTGAATTTAGGCAACTAGAGAATGCTTTAATTGCATTGCATTAAATATTATATAACATATCCTGTAGTAGAACAAATGTCCGCTTCAAATAACGCCCCACTAGCCACAATTGCAATATCAAGACATTCTTATGACATTCAAATCTGACATTTTCAGCATTGTCAAAAATAGCAACTTTTTTATAAACGTGTAACGATTTCAGCGCTACATGTCTATTAGCTACAAGGATGTGAACGGATAATATTTAGGCACAAAACATATTATTAACGATCAGTTTTAAATTGATTTATGTGAAAACCTTTTGACAAGCATGCACACACAAAAAAAGTTTGTGGACATCAATAATCTTTGGAAATGCTTAGGTACGAAACATATGGAAATATATAGTGTGCACAAAAACATTTAATATTTCAATCACAGTTCTTTATTGTTTTTATTATTAGTTTTATTAAAGTTTAGTTATATTGCATCTTTAAAAAAAAGTATACATTGGCATAATGGATACATGGTGTTTGCCTAGCGACGACTGGGAAGTCACGGGTTTGATCACAACTGTGGAAGAGTTCTTTAGATCTCCTCCCATATATACCAAGTACTGGTTTTATTCACAGGAAACGGACTCTAAAGTGATACGAATAAGACTAAGGCTTTATATGCAATCGATCTAACATAAATAGTTTCAAATTGAACTAAGAATATACCACTGTTATATTGTTCTCTCTCGCTCACATTGTTACACGCGGTACTAGCAATACCTTTTATGCACTTAGTAATAATAAGAGGTTTATTCTCGTATGTTTAAGCGCGTCAAACATAGCTACACATGTGACTGTCACTATATTAAAATCTATATTACTGTAAGTTAAACAATTACTTCAAGACGTGATGTAACACAATCACGAATTATGCTGAATGTTCGAGGAACTAATACACTAAACAACAACATGTGTGTATGTTTTTGTATGAAGCGTTAATGCGAGTTTCGATAACATCATACTTTTATTCCATTTGATGTCAGAGTTTTAGCATCTTCCTCGGTTCAACAGCATATCAATGCAATAAGATTTTGAATAGATTTTGAATGAAATCTTATATATCAAGTCATACATGTATTACGCAATAAAAAAACATTATTTAACCACACTTATTCGTGCAAATGTTTCACATAAGAATGCCCACAAGGGTCCTTACTCGGTCCCGTTTTGTTTTTAATTTATATCAATGACATGTCCGAAGTGGTCAAAAACAAATTCTTACTATATGCGGATGATTCTGCTATTTTGGTTTCTGTGAAAAAAAAGGTCAACTATTGAAAAAGAATTGACAGAAGATCTTGAAACTGTTAGCCATTGTTAAGTTGATAATACATTGTCCCTGCATCTTAGTAAACTGAATCTATCGTATTTGGGTCCAAGCAGAAACTTAAGCAAAATAGGGATCTTCATATTACATGTAATGGCCAGGTTATTAATTCAACTTCATCAGTAAAATATTTAGGTGCCACCCTTGATCAACATTTAACAGGTGAATCCATGGTTTCTTCAATAGTCAAAAAGGCAATTGCCAGGTTAAAATTTATGTACAGGAAACAAGCATTTCTTACAAACCACACTAAAAGACTTTTGGTTTCTTCACTTATCCAGTGCCACTTTGACTATTCGTGTTCCTTCTGGTTTCATGGTTTAAATAAATATTGGAAGGATAATCTCCAGGTCATCCGTAACAAATTGGTCAGATTTTTTCTCAATCTAGAACCCAGGTCTCATATCAGCAACCAACATTTTGTTTCTTTAAACTGGTTACCGGTTTCGAAAAGAGTTGAACAAATTACACTATGTCATGTATTCAAAATTAAGCATGGCCTATCTCCAAGCTACATGAGTCAAAACTTTGTAATTCAGAATTCTGTTCAAACTTATAGAACTAGGTCCAGTGAATGTGGGTCATTTGTTCCTCAAAAGGTTAAAGTTTTGGAATTAAGTTTTTTGCTTACCAAGGATGTAAGTTATGGAACATGTTACCTCACATTTAAGGAGTATTCCCACTTTCGATACTTTTAAAGAAGCGGTAAAGAACCACTTTTTAGAATTATGTTTGTTGTCCTATTTTTTTTAACTCCTCACTAGTCCCAAGAGAAATGTGATATTATTTTATTTTAAACATTGTGCTTTTAGCCTGAGATAACTACAAAGGTCAGTTACTATAAGGTCTTTCTTTTTTATCTTGTTACAGTGTCATAATCAATTGAGCAACAGCATAATTTAGTCATCTTTATAACTACCTTTGTTCTTTCATATTGTAATGATTCTTTTTATTTTGTTTTCATGGTCAATGCCTCTCTATGTCAGACCACCATCAGTAGAAAGGACCATAATGGAAACAAGAGATTATCATCTCTTGTTTGTGTCATCCTTGATATTGATGCTTACTGACATGGTTCATCACACAGTATTTCATTAATAACATATTTTAAATGTTGTTAAATTTTAATGTATGTATGTGTTGTTGTATTATATTATGTTGCTCATTATCGAAATAAATCTATCTATCTATCTATCTATCTATCTATACCGATAATTGAACAAACTCCTTAAAATCCATTCGTCCGTAATTGTATTTGTATTGATAACTTTCCCCTTATTGCACCTACACAAACCGCACGCTCCAATATTATTAATTGCGTTAAGATTGAAGCATTGTTTCGTATTCAATATGAAGAAGCATTGTCTGGTATTGAAAATTCTCTGTTATTATAGACCATGAACTAAATGGCAAATCAAAATTAAAAACACATTATGTGGACTTCAGAGATCTGTGAAAACAGAATTACATTAGCTTATTTATAGGTTGCTTGAAATATTCAATATTTTTCCCCGAGCTTTATAACGTATGGCTTTAATATGATCCGATAGACTCAGTCGAAAGGTCTTGAAGTAAGTGTGGCCTTAAATGTTCCAAGGTAAATGTGACTTAACTCCTTATAACCTTTCTGTTTCTCCGACGTAAGGTTTTGAAGAAAGGATACGTTTCATACCAATGGTTTAGCAAAAAGCAACATATCTTGCAATTGAAGGTGGGGCGGTGTACCTTAATCGTTCGATATTAGTGTAATGATTATTTTAACAAAACATTTTAAAACGCACACCACATATTTAAGCACATTAGTCCAATTAAGTCTGAAATCCTCTATTAAAAATAAAACAGAAATGCACAATACTTACCAGTTCATAAATACTCCGTAACAAGTACACTTTGAACGCATGAAATATTATTTAATTTTTAATATAAACTACATCAAATTCCTGCAGCTTCGAACACATTTGCACTCCAAATTCAATCTGATTCCGTAGGGCTGCAATTACTAATACTATATTCCAAACGTTGAATGCTGCTTTGTGAAACAGATATTGACAGACTTTGCCACGTATTACATGTACGTCTGTTATGGGTTCATATTGGAAATTTCATCATCGCTCTGTGGTTGTTCAGTTTAATTATCCCGCATGTTATGCTCTTTGTTTATTTGCAATACTATAATACCAATATGTTGCCTTCTAACCTGATGTGTGCTTCGTATTCAATACATAATCAATAATTAATCAGTAATTAAGCATTTTCTAATTGTTCATTATTTAAGCTATTTTCTTTGACATGTAAGTTGATATATGACAGAAAATGATGTCATGTGTAAAAAGCAAAATTATATCAATACGCAACGAAATTTAAAGAGACGTATTAAAACGAGGACAGTCTTTAGTCGAAATGTGTTTTATAAATGACGCATTACTTGCATCTTAAAATAATTATCTCAGTTGGCAAAGTAAGTATAAGCCAGTTGTTGGCGGTGTACTCAAATAAAAAGTATTGCTCACTTAACTGCCAATACGAGCCACAATGGTCATAATCGTAACAATTTCCAAATGCATTAAGTCATAATTGTTATCACAAATGTTACCGTTCTTATAACTGATTTTCGCAATAAAAATGTGAACCATTTTGATAAATATATTCACTAGGACCACTGCACGTGGTTGAATTACTACAAGTATGGTTTAAACCTGAATCAATGTTTGTCTTGATTGATGAACAAATACATTCCATTGGGATATTTATGGGCTATCGGATCCCTATTACTTAATAAACTGAACGTTCACAACTCGTCTAAAGTTACAGGCCAATACCAAAGTATAAATGGCAAAAGTGTTCGCGCAGATTGTTTAGTTTTAAATGTTTTATGTAACGCAGCTTTCATTAGGAAGCACATGTCACATAGTGTTTCGAAATAAATTAACGTAACATTCTGATGATCATTATCATAAACGGGAAACATAATTATTCTATGCCATATTCTCTTGAATAAATTTGCTATTAAACACTTAAGTAACGCTTGGACTTTGTACTACAAAGTTATATTCTGCGAGAAGTGTACTTTTGTACCATTATTTACGTTCCAGTGAGTCAGGTCTCCCATTTGTATAATTGCACCATAATAAAGCTTAATCGTGGCATCGTGAACCCCTCTGTGTCTCATTATGGAGATAAAAAACAAAACATCAGTCTGATTTAAATCATTGATTGTAGTAAGCCTACCATTAGACAGATCTTACGGCTTCAGTGGGATTGTTCACAAATATATGTCCTTGAATTGCATTGATTGGACAATCCGCAATGTGATCCGAACGATTTGTCAGAGCCAATTAATGATGACAGTATTGATAACAGCAAATACGAATAATATAAATATCAAACGTTTAGTTTCATCATCAACTTAACAGATTTGAAAAATTTTCACTTATCATGTATGGCTATAAACATGTTGGCATAGGCATAGTGGAATGGTAACGTGCACACGAATTAAATAGCAAATTGCAACGTTTACAAAAACAACACTGCTCATCCTTATTGACCTCTGTGTATAATCTAATATCATAATACGTTCCGAGCAATGTTTTAGGGGTTAATACACAACCCCCATAGGTGCCTCGAACATGCGGCTAAAGTATTTTGGAAATTTTGAAAAAGCGTTTTATGAAATTCAATGTCATATTTGAATGTTTTGTCGGTGACATAATTTACCATGATCAAGGTAAGCCATTCATGACGATGTTTTATTTCAAAGTCATCATGTATTTGTCTTTTAAATATTCACTGATTTGAGCGAAAAGATTTCGCTTGGCTATGATGTGATACATTTCCTTTTTATTGCAATAAGCCATGCCTTTTTAAGTGACATTCCCTTATTATCTTGATCCTACTGGTACTTACTGGAATCTTTGCCTCCTCGTATACCGACCCCTAACCTATGGTTTCGTATTGTTTCATATACTAAACAGAATAACCAATACACAAAAGATATCCAACATCAGCCGGAGGCAATCGAAAAAAAATCACCTTCGGACATAAAACATTTAGATATCTTTAACGTAGATATTAAATACAATTACGTATACGGAACATTCAAATGTATTATTATTTATGATCAGTGTAATACCAACAGTATTTATTAGTTCATTCTTATAATTATTATTATTGTTTGGTTTTCCAATATCAGTTTATTTTATCGGCCAACACTCAGCCCCCTCCACGTTATGAACAGCACGAAGGGAACACAATAAAAGACGAACTGCTAAATAAGAACTGAGGAAAATGTATATCCTTACTTGTTCGAGCTTAAAACATCGTTGAAAGAATCGGCGCATTTCAAGCATATTCTCAAACTCATTTTAACTCGCTGTATTTTCCAACCATCTTACTCTTACTTGCAATGGGCATTAATATCTACCCGCCCCACCCCCTCCCTCGGCTTTTCCTCTTCCTCCAGCGGCACCCCATCCCACACTAAATTGCCCATTTGTTATTTTAAAAAAAGTTAGTCGAAATAAACATTTAAAATCGATGCCGTTCACAATCGCTGCGCCATTTCCCAATAAAAGTCAAACCTCTTTTATAAGCCAATGAGAGCACAACTTTGTTGAACAATATTTTGAACTCGACAATGGCGCAGCAATTGTGAAAGGCATCGGTTGAATAGTTGGAAAGCTGATTATCGCAAAAGATAGGAGTAAGATGGATATATGTGTTCGTTAGTGTAAAATATGTTTTTATTTTGATAGTATTTGATTGTATGAGGTGTTTCATTATTATTGGAGGTGTGTAGCACCTGGGGGAGCTATAGCAAGTAATGCTGAGTGCCTGTGCTGATTCTCTATCACACTTTGCTATAAGGGAATGTCACTGCCATCTTCCAGATCTAGCAGGCTTTTTAATGTATTATATTACGAACAGATGTGTCATTTTCTATTAAATTTTGACAATAATGTATAAGTTTCAATTAATAATAAAACATAATAACCTAAACTTAATGTTACGCACAAGTCTTTATCCATGGCACTTATAATTCAACACGCCATTATTGTTCCGCGTGGCTCGGCTATCATCACGCGGCATTGAAGCGCATTAAAGGTTATAAACGTAATATAATTATGTACTTAAAAAGACTTTAAACCGTGTTATAACATAATCGCGAATTAAGTTAAATCTTATCTTTACTACGAACACTCACAACGAAACACGCTTGGATGTGTTTGTACATAGAGTTGTATTGTGGGTTTTGTTTTGTCCAAACTTTTGTCCCATTTGATGTTAGATTTTTATCTTCTTCGTGAGTTCTCCGATATTTCAATGAGAATTAATTAGAGAATTAATGAAACCCTAGATATCAAATCCTACATACGTATAACCAGGTATGTGTACCCGGCATAACGTATAACATATTCCAGAGCAAACTTAACGCGTTAAACCACACTCAAGCATCGTACTGTTTCACATTTGCGTACAGGTAACGGTTTTTGACAATATATTATGGAAAATGCATTCGTCAATCCTTTTATCTCCCTCTTATTATTTTCCTTTTTGCACTTCCTAGACCAACATGTTCAAAGAAGATTCTTTGCGTTAAGATGAAAGCATTGTTTCATCCGTTATCACGAAACATCTTGTATCTTCATCCTGTGTATCAATATGCAATAAATAAAATGGCCAGCCCGAAAAAAGAACGCTTTGTGAAGATAAGTTCTCTGAGAAAAGAAATCCCTTTGACAATAAATTGTATAAGAATGCCTTAAATATTCGTTGATATTCTTAATTTGTTTAATAAAGTATGGCATACTTAATTATAACGTCTTTATAAAATTGTGGAAACCGTTACTGTGTCAATTGATGTCATAGCAGGTGAAACGGTTTTCCGTTACACTTCGATATGTGCGTTAAATTAAAAAAAAATGTAAGTTACTACACATATAAAGGAACATATTTGTGTATATAATTTAAAAAAAAACCTATATGACATATAAAACGGAGAGTGTAATACACTAACAGTTTCATCAATACTCCAGAAAAAGTATAGTTGACGCACTTGAACTGTAACCTAATGTTTTGAATTAACTATAGTAATTTGCTGCAACCTCGACCACATTTGCACTCAAACGTCGCTCTCACACCGCACTAGTTTAAGATTGATCAAACACGCATTCCACACGCTGTGCGCTACCTTTTTAAAGCAGATATCGACAGACAAAGCCACGGAAAGAGTCTTAATTGAAGGGTAGTTATGGGTTAGGCAATTTCAACAATTGTCTGTGATCGTTCAGTTTCCCCGTATCTCGTGTTGTTTGTCTATAGACAATACTACAAAATCAATATGTCACCTGCTAGCAGGTATTGTGCGTCGTGTTTCAATACATTATCAAGACTATAAGCTTAATTAAGCTTGTAGAATTTTTCATTGAATTCATACAGCTATTTCAATGTCATGCTTTTTGTGGTTTTACAGCAGATGGTGGAATGTGTGCAAATTAACAAAGGTTGTTTACAAATCAGACCCATCACCAGTCGAGTATGTTATATAAATTGCGCGTTACTTACCTATATATACCATTCCCATAAATTGGAAACTTGCTTATAGCAGTCACGCTGTTTTTATTTGTGAGCGTTTGCTCACAAATAATGTAGAGACAGTTTTGCAAATCAGTATGGGCTTAACTACGCTAGGAACCGTAACCCGTGACTGCCTGTGTGGATAACTGCTGTTAAAATTAAGAAGACGACGAATGCTAAAAGCGTCTGCTCTAACCACCGCATCTGCCTGTTAACTTTAATCTACACATGATGCAGTTTGTTGAATTGCGTCTTCCAATGCACTTA
Source organism: Dreissena polymorpha (assembly GCF_020536995.1). NCBI lineage: Eukaryota > Metazoa > Mollusca > Bivalvia > Myida > Dreissenidae > Dreissena > Dreissena polymorpha. The sequence goes on along the minus strand of NC_068359.1, from coordinate 17,071,944 downwards.
TTACATAAATAATTCTAGGACAAAATACCACTTTTGTTAATTGCACGAACATGAAAGAATTCATTTAAAGCAAAACAAAGGACGTGCTAAACCAATTAGTTTTATACAAACTGCATCATGTGTAGATTTAAGTAATGACAACAAACGATTGATGTTTCAAAATATGTTACATTATCACATCTTTAAATGAAACAATGTCCAGTTTTAAACACATAAACAAAAACGGCTCTATTTGGATAATTAAGCGACCAGGAGTATATGAACTCTGAAAAAAAAGGTTTCAAAACATAGTTTTTCTTACATGTGCAATAGATTCATCACGTGTTATGTAATTTTGTATTAATATAGACACAAAATAGGTTGATGATGAACATGAACAATACTTTAAAAAACAGGTCGTTTTCTGAACACTTAAAAACATTTGGACACTCAAGAAACCGGTAGAGGCACACGTGCAGTTAATGCATTCTCAGCTCTAACCGTATTGATGTTTTGCATAAAAAACTATTAATAATATATACACGGTACACATAAATGTTCTATTTCAATCATAATTACACTCTCTCGAATACTTGTGCTTTTATAAAATAACTAATAAGTTAACGCGTGGACTACGTGATTGATTATATATTAAAGATAATTATATTCAGCGAGCAGTGTACTTCTGTGCAATTTATTCCGTCTTTCTGATTTACGTATCTCCCTTGTGAATAATCGCTCCATAATTATTGCAGAATTGTGGCATCATGTATACCCTCGTATATTTATTCAAAATAAAGGATCAACCTGATTTTAATCATCTTATAATTAAGGATCGGTCTGATGTTCATCATCCTATGTAATAAGCCACCATTAGCAAGTCATTACAACTTCATTGCGAGAGTATCAACATGTGCTTTCTCGTATTTTGTTTATGGAACAATCCACAATACGAACCGCACGATATGTAAGTGAGAAAGTATGATATAAGTACGCATAATAGGTTAAGATACACACACACGAAAACTTAACATTCATATGAAATTTAACTATTTTCATAAATGGATTAAAAACTATTTTTACATCTTTATCGGGAATAATATTAAAAGCCCTACTTCTTCAATCGTCCACCATCGTTTATTTATTGCCGAAGTGAACTACATCATAGTGTATCGTATAATTAACATGTCGCGCATTGTTTGTCGGATAATTAACATGTCGCTGACATCTAAGATTACAGTAGCGTGGAAGTCAATGAAGAGAATATACACTCATGACGTATGCATACTTCGAACATTAACGGAGAATATCAGTAATTGTTAATTACGTTCCAACCATTGTGTCGCATTATTCTCCCAGTCTACGGCATTAGCATAGATCATAACGTATTCAATATTGTTTTTAGCATGCGCCATAATACATCCAAATAGTAAAGCAATCTCAAAAAGTATGTTGTCTCAAACGTTGCGTCTTTGTATTGTTACTTTTGTTACTTATATGTGCAAAACGATGCTGAATTACGCGATGGTAGTTCGTATCAGCAAAATTCAAACGCGATTTATTTACTCGCTCATTAAAATCAAACACAACATCAAGAAAAGCAAACAAACTTGCTTACCCAAGCAAATTGTTATAAATATATATATTCTGTTTCCACAAAAGCTCTGCATTGTTCAGTATCGATAAAAACAATGATCGTTTTCAGATTCAATTCAGCCGTCAATCCCTGTTCAATCGTATTCTCGATTTTTAGCAGACACAAATCCAACCTATTATTTTACCAAAAACAAAATTTTATCATCTGTTTAGACATTGCTTATAAACAGATGGAATGTCTTTTACGTCCTATGCTTTTTAAACGGTGTGCTTCCAACAACTGATCCTCATTTCGAATCGTACATTTATATTCTCGCCTTCAGAAAAAGTGAAAGCGATGTAGATTTGAAATTTTATTATCTTAATAATAAACTTGAACTTTTTCATAATAATAAAAATTAAAAAAATGTTACAGCAACTATTAATTAGGTGTAGTCAGATACGTTCTCGCGTACAATCTACATACAAATACTATGTAAATGTACATTTGTATAATACATGTATCAGAGTATCATTAACTTATTCAACAAAATTCTTTTCATTTCCTATTCCGATCATCTATTCAAAATCCCAATTGTTTAACAGACATTGCTGCAAGTGTTCTAGCACAGAGAACAGCAATTCACATTAATTACGTTCACACGAGTATTTCTTGTTTAAAAGCAAAAGCGATGTTTTACTCTGTTTAGAATATAATGTGCCACAAGGAAGTAGTAGAGAAATGTTTGTAAATGAAAGCATATTTGATTTTATTTTAAACGATGTGATACAATTTCAACATAATTTTGATAACAAGTGTGAATTTATTGTTTGTGGTGACTTTAATTCAAGAATTAGTAGTAAACCTGATTATGTTGAAAACGATGATTTACAATGTTTCGATTTATTACCAGATGATTATGTTGCAGATTTTATTTTACCAAGGAAAAGTCAAGATAAAAATTTAAACGAGAACGGTAAATGTTTACTAGATTTTTGTAAAATGTCTGGTTTAAAAGTGTTCAATGGTAGAGTAGGGGTAGATAGTCAACTAGGAAAGTTTACTTGTGTCACGAGTCGAGGATCGAGTGTTATTGATTTAGTTATGTGAATGCCGTTGTTATTTTCATGTATTGATCAGTTTTAAGTACTTGATCCGAATTTTTTATCGGATCATTGTGTGGTAAAATTTCACATGATTTCTGTTAAAAATTATTGTTGTTTTAATGAAAGTGTTATAAATGAATGTGATAAAGTATCGCACGTATTTAAATGGGATAATGACAAAAAGGATATCTATATACAATATTTCAATAATGCAGAAACTTCTCAATCTTTGATTCATAGATGTAATACTATCGATCTTACAAATAGTGTTGCGTCATTAGATAATTGTTTGGAAAAACTTTGTTCTGTTATTGATAATGTCTGTTCACCTTTATTTAAAAAGACAATAAACACTCAAGTTAGAGGAAAACATCGTGTACATAAAAAAATATATGGTTTAATGATGAGTGTCAAAAGGCAAAATCTGAATTTTATAATAACTTGAATATATATAGAAAGGATAGGTCGGATGAAAATAGAATTTTGATGGTTCAATCCCGGAGCAAGTTTTAATGTTTAATAAGAACAAATAAATATAATTATGATTCAGAGCAGACGAAGATTTTAGAACATAAAAGATTTTTAGACGCAAAAAAATATTGGAAGCTATTAAAGGGATCGGTAAAGTCTTTCAAGTCAGATAAATTAAAAACTGATGACTTTTTTCGATATTTCAAATACATTAATGATCCAGACACACATTTTTATCAGCCAGATGAAGACGTTCTGTATTTTAATGAAATACATCTTAACGAGGAATTTCAGATAATGTTTGATGATTTAAATGTCGAAATATCACAAGACGAAATTAAAAAGGCATGTACATCTTTAAAAATGGAAAATCTGCTGGTCCTGATTACAATTTAAACGAGTTTCTTAAACACGTTGTTAGAAATTAAAACTTTTTGAGGGTATTATATTTACTTTTTAATAAAATGTTTGATAAAGGTTACTTCCCTGAAACTTGGAGCGAGGGACTTATTGTTCCACTGCATAAGAAGGGAGATTTAGACGACCCGAGCAATTATAGAGGAATAACCTTATTAAGTACCATAGGAAAATTATTTTGTAAAATAATTAATAGTCAATTGAACTGATGGGGGAAAAAATATAATGTATATATAGAAGCTCAAGCCGGATATCGAAAAGGCATGGGTACTATTGACAATATTTTTGTACTGAAGGGTATTATTACGCATATTTTGAATCAAAGTAAAAAACTGTACACAGCATTTGTCGACTTTACGAAGGCATTTGACTTAATAGTTCGAGATATCATTTGGTATAAATTGATAAAAATAGGGGTACGTGGTAAAATTTTGAATTTAGTTAGATCAATGTACAATGTTGTTAAATCGAAAATCAAATTTAATAATGAAATCGGTACTGATTCGTTTACATGTTATTTGGGAGTGAGACAAGGTGAATCGTTATCGCCATTATTGTTTTCGATGTACTTAAATGATATTGAGGAACATTTTATGCTTAATAAATTTGAAGGAGTTAATCTTGGTATGTTAAAATTGTTTTTATTGTTATATGCTGATGACATTGTAATATTTGCGGAATCGGAATTTGGACTTCAAAATGGACTAGATTTATTAGAGCAGTATTGTACTTAATGGAAGCTATGTGTTAATGTAAACAAAACAAAAATACTGATTTGTAAAAAAAGGCGGACAGAATAGACGAAATTTAAATTTTTATTACAAAGGAAACACTGTAGAAATAGTGAATAGTTTTACATACTTAGGCATAGTATTTACCACTGGGGGTTCTTTTTCACTTACATATGACGCACTCTCAGGACAGGCTCTTAAAGCAATATACAAGTTGAATGGAGATTTAGTTAAATACCCAGATAAATCAGTTATTCATAGACTGGAACTTTTTAATAAACTTATTGAGCCTATTCTAAGCTATGGCTGTGAAGTATGGGGGTTAAATAATAGTGTTCAGATCGAAAGAATTCTTATACGATACTGTAAACAAGTGTTAGGGGTGAGGTTACAAACACAAAATAATTTTGTTTATGGGGAACTTCGACGTGTGCCATTAATAAATAAACGTATCATCTGTGTGTTAAAGTACTTGTTTAAAATATTACAATCTGATAATGTCAAGTACATAAAGATTATTTATGATATGTTATTACATGATTACGTTATATATCCAGATAAAAAGTCTTAGGTCAAATCTGTCAAGGAATTATTAGACAGATTAGGATTTAGTGAAGTATGTTTTTTTCAAGGTGTATGAGATATTACTTTATTTTTATCCATAGCAAAACAACGAATATCTGATATGTTTTTGCAAAACTGGTCAAGTGAACTTCAAAACACGACCAGAGGTAGAAGTTATAGCCTTAACAGTAGCTTTAAGTTTCAACCATATTTAAATGTAATAAATGTTTCAGAATTTAGAATTGCGTTAACTCGTTTTAGAGTATCTGCCCATAGACTTGAAGTGGAAGCAGGGAGATGGCACAAACCTGAAAAAATACCGTTTCAAAACAGAAAGTGCAAACGCTGTAACGTTTTTGAGGACGAATTTCATTTTTTACTGGAATGCCCAATGTTTAAGAATTTACAAAAGCAGTATATAAATAAATATTATTGGAAAAACACAAACATGATCAAGTTTATTGACCTTTTACAGATTGAAAATGAAAAAAGCGTACGAAATTTATCTATTTTTGTTTTAAAAGCTTTTAAAATGAGAGCTGACTTGTGTTATCAATAGCTTCTCTCCATGTACTGACATGTATTTATCAATTTAATATTAAAGATACAAACATAACTATAAAGTGTATACAAATTGTTTGTACTAAGACTGTTTCTGTACGTCATTGACCATATGTGTATGTGTGTTGTAATATATGTGTACTCATGGGCTTTAAGCCTAATGTATGTTGAAATAAACTCTATGTAAACTCTATCTATACTTCCACTAGAAACAAATAGCTTGCTAATTGCAAACCAGAATCATCTTGTCAAAATCTCACGGGAGTCATAACTGGTTTTCTTCCGTGTTTAAGGACGGAAATAACTGTCTCCTACGTTTGACATTTTATATCTGGAAACATTTAATACTGCATATGTTAATACCGACTTTACGTCCTGTAAAACAAAAATAATAAATATTTGGAGACGGATTTGAGAATCAATATATGCGATATTTATCACTTAAAGCTATAATTGTGCATTGTATCTTGAAAGACATGACAAATCATGAAATGAAATGCCAAAAGCTTTTGCAACGCGTAAACTTTGCACAACCGCCAAGAGATTTTGAATGGTTAATTTAAGATTTGTGATAATAACTTTGTATCACAACCCATTACCAAAAACACAGACAATGTAATAAACCTACATTTGCCCTGTTACCATGTAAACGTTACAACGATCATCTAATATTAATCATACATTACGGTAAATCTCTGCAACCTCGAATACATCTGTTATCAAACTTCACTCTTATACCGTAAGACTTCAATGATAAATTGGACAAGACCTCAAAGCACCGTATGCTACTTTTTTGAAGCATATATCGACATACCTCAAAATCGTCTAAATTAAAGGCAGTTTATTAGGTCATATATGAAATCGCAGTGTAGCTTTATCGTTGTTACGTTTACTTACCCTGCATCTCGTGTTATGTGTTTATTGACACTGGAATAATATCCATCTGTCTCCTGCTAGCACGAGATGTGTGTTGTTTTTCAATACATAATCACGACTTCACAATTAATGATGCATTTTGCAATCCTTTAGAATAAAGCTATTTTCGTTGATATGCTATTTGATATCTGACAGAAAATGATTTAAATAAAATTTCCGTCAAATTCATTCCATGGAGATGTTGGTTTCCTATCTCCATTGTTAAAAAAAGTAAAGTGTTCGCATACAACTCAAATAGAGTTTTACATTTATAAATAATGAAGATTAAATTAGAATGGTGTTACAGCTACATTCTTTAGCTTAAAATGTTTTCTTTCCCGAAGCTGTTGCATAGTGGAATTTTGTACTAAGGCTTTTAATGTAATAAGTGTTGAGACATACGTCATGCAACAAACCTTATAATTGGAGCAAACTTAAAGATTGGTGGATACAAGTAATTATTATAGAATCGGGAGGGGGGGGGTAAATGTTTTATAATAATTGGTTTAAATGAAACATGAAACATGGACATCCCGGTGTACACATGATATGAAATAAGGAAAGGATCACATTATTTCTCACGACTGGGAACAAACGAGCTAGGAAAAGACATTGTTTTGTTGTTTTTGAATACTAACAAACCTATCAATCAAACGATATGTTTCAAAATATGTCATAAGCAATTGTAACATTTATATACCGAAGGATATGATTATAATTAGTCGACTTCCCGTAAGTAGATATTATTAACAATAACTAATAATTACTAATTACAGTGTTAATATGACTTATGATAAGTATTGTTTTATTATTCCATATAAGTAGCCCTATATCTTATTGGTTAATCGACTAACTCTCAGTCTCTTCAACGTTACGCTCACCATGCAAAGCAAGGCAAACGCAAAGAAAATACAAGCTATGTGCGTACATCTCAACATGATGAGACGAATATATTAAGCCCAAATAATGCTCATTCCCGCCATCGTTTATTTACAAAGAAAATCTACTAATTACCGAAGAGTTATACAACATAAATTTAGGTTAAATAAAGGTAGCGATGACGCATACTTTAGAAAATAAACAGATAATATCAGTCATTGTCAATTTTGTTCCAGTTATTTCATTGCATTATATTCCGATTATAAAGAATAAGCACTGCTAATACACATTCAATGTATTTTTATGAGAATGAACGAATAAAAACCAAGCACTGATCGCAGACGATGATTTGCAAAAAAAGTGTTGTTGTTTTTCTAAAACTTTGTACCTGACAATTGTCATGTTTTGTGCAAAAAAAACTCAGATATTTTTATACAGTCGATAATTTTGCGAACAAATTGCAAACGTGATTTAAGTTTTGTTCATGAAAATAAAGAACACGAACACTAAACGCAACTTGATACAAATATATAAGCACTATTTTTGGAAATAACATTTAATGTTAATATTAATGTATGACGTGAACTATAACTTGTGTACTGATAGGGTTTTGCATTTCGACAGAAAACGCTTTTGAAATATCGAAAGTTTGAAATTGTATTCGTGTGAACATCGGAAAAGAAATGCGTACTCGATTTATTTATTATGCAAAAATGATACGGTAACATTATTAAATTTTATATAAATGTACAACGGCGTCTAAAATCCCTTGTTATCTTATTATCTATTTATTTTAAGAGCCAAATGCAAAACATTACATGTACTAACGACATTGGAGCATTATGTTACATTTAATTAACCGATAAATTGTCTGGACTCAACATCCCCTGCTATAAAGGCATTATTAAAACAACAGATCAAACTTTCTGATCAAAACCATTTGTCTACAAACGATGCATTAAACCGGGAAACAAAACCGTATCATTTTCTTCTGACAGAATAATACAAAATGTACATTTGTAAGTATGATACCTTAATTATACAAATATGTCTTCATTAGTATGAAAAACTAAGTAATTGTTCCGAACAAATGAATAGTCTAATCATACATAAAGTCGCGTCTAATGGGTTTAACATGTTATCTATTTTATCTATATCTATATGTTCTATGATCATGAGTGAATTAAAATCGACATTTCATCGAATCCAAAAAAACTATTTTCATTTGATGCTTTTGCACCGTTTATTTACATTGTAAAAGAGTTTAACTGGAGAATTTCGGTGGTATAATTACGTCGTTTCGTCAAACTAATGCCGTAATTTTGTGTTTTGAAATGTATTGAGGCACGTCACGGGAGAAACTCCGACAAAGGCTAACTTTTCTGCGAAAGGGAAACAGCTGTTAATTATTTTTTTGAAAAAGGGGCATAAAAGAAACAGAAAATATGTTCATTTCAATGTAAGATCGTTTGTCATTTCACTAGTGATCATAGGAAAATATTATTTTCACTCGTGGCTGCGCCACTCGTTAAAATATAGTTTCTATGCCCACTCGTGAAATAATAAACGATCTTACACGGACATGAACAAATATCCTCTATATATTTTTATTTTTAGCCGCTATATTTGTGTACAGTTATCTGTCTTTCTCTCGCAAGAACCAAACCGAAATGCACTCATTTTTACTTATACTTGGGCAAGATAAGATTAGTTTATGCATGACGTTGCAAAAAAGAAAACGCCTAAATATTTGTTAATTGTATATTCACATTTATTTTAGAATCTTATGTGTGTATTTAAAAATAAAATACAAAATGACAAATTCATAAAAGCAAAATGATTTGTAATATGAATAAATAACAAATATTAAATATCTTACAAGAAACAAACGTTTATGTACCTGAGTAATAAAGGTCCAGAATTATGACGGAATATAAAGCGCATGCTTGAATACTATGTGTCGCCTTTACCTTTTTAGCACCAACCTAAACACGTAAGTTATCTTTAATCCGGTAGTGAAAACATTCGTCGTGTATATTTTATCGCTTTCCAACGCATCTCTAATACCAAAGTGATTAAAAAAATATATCGAACGTTGAAACTGATGTTGATTGTGCGAGCGACAATAATATATGTAAACTCTGGGAGAGATTATGCGTTTTTGGAAATTTCAATATCGCTTGATGGCTTTTACAAATACACTTCTGTCTCCTTAAGGATTGGTTTTTGTTGACAGCCATTCGATTGCCTGCAATGAACAGTTACGTGCGAAAGCTAGTGAGAGAACCCTAGCGTTTATCAGAAATATATGCGAAACATAATCTTATAGCCAGATAGAATGTTAAGGTGGCGTTTTTTATCATGATAAATAATAAATTAAGCATTGTGAGACTTCACTAATCATTGAAAACACCTAATGCTTGACGATGAAATCAGACATGTATAGAAAATGACAAACAGTGCAAAGGGTCATCTTATCGTTAGTTCAATTGTTAGTTATCCCCACGCTTTTTGAAAAAAAGGTGGGGATATTGTGGTGATCTCCGCCGTCCGTCCGTCCGTCTGTCCGTCCGTCTGTCCGTCCGTCTGTCCGTCCGTCCTGGCCACTATCTCCTCCTACACTAAAAGCACTAGAACCTTGAAATTTACACACATGGTAGCTATGAGCATATGTGCGACCCTGCACTATTTGGAATTTTGATCTGACCCCTGGGTCAAAAGTTATAGGGGTTGGGGTGGGGCCGCGTCAGAAATTATCACTCATTTTTTTAGGTTATTTTACATTTACTTCTTTATTTCTACACCGATTCACTTCAAATTGATACTGGACCTCACCTATGACAATACGGTCAATCTCAACCATGCATGGCCCCATTCCCAACCCTGGGGCGCCCCGCCCACATAGGCCACACCCACCAAAAATTTCCATTTACTATATTTTTTTCATTTCTACACGGATTCACTTCAAATTGATACTGAACTTTTGTTATGACATTAGGGTCAATCTCAACTATGCATGGCCCCAATCCCAACCCTGGGGCGCCCGCCCACATAGGCCACACCCACCAAAAAATTCCATTTACTATATTTTTTTCATTTCTACACGGATTCACTTCAAATTGATACTGAACTTCTCTTATGACATTAGGGTCAATCTCAACTATGCATGGCCCCATAACCAACCCTGGGGCCCAGCCCACATAGACCACACCCACCCAAAATTGCCTTTACTATAATTTCTTCATTTCTACACCGATTCACTTCAAATTGATATTGAACTTCTCTTATGACAATACAGTCAATCTCAACTATGCATGGCCCCATTACCAACCCTGGGGCGCCCCGCCCACATAGACCACACCCACCCAAAATTGCCTTTTACTATAATTTCTTCATTTCTACACCGATTCACTTCAAATTGATACTGAACCTCTCTTATGACAATACGGTCAATCTCAACTATGCATGGCACAATTACCAACCCTGGGGCGCCCTGCCCACATATGTCACACCCACCCAAAATTGCCTTTTACTATAACTTCTTCATTTCTACACCAATTCACTTCTAATTGATGATGAACTTCTCTTATGACAATACGGTCAATCTCAGCTATGCATGGCCCCATTACCAACCCTGGGGCACACCTAGGTCAAACATTCGGCGTGGGGATACGCGTCGGCCTCTGCCGCGCCATTTCTAGTTATAATCATATGTTAATCATTTAATTTCATTTCACGTTTTGATACATCATTTCATCATGTGTATTGTGTGATTTAATATTTGCGCACTCCGCATTGCATCATATATATGTCAACGCAATTTTTAACGGCGCACGATAGGTTACCATATACGTTTAACGCCATATTGAAAACCTTTTTAAAACCTTAACAGACTGCAAGATGTTTTCTTAAATATAAATCGACGAATTAAGATGTACATCAATAATTTTAATCAAAGATAATTGTAGATCGTGACAGGGGGTAATATTCTTACTTTCTATATTTCATACTTTCTATATCCATCCATCTCACATACATACATTTGCAACTACCTCAAAGATGCATGATACAGAAAGAATATAATTGTATATTGAACATGGTATATACATGGTTTTACATCTCAGCACGGGATGAACAACAATAAACAAAAGATATATACCGAGAAGTTATGATGGAAACTATATAATGTTGTTGACGAACTAGGGTCCTCATGTAAGCCATAACAACCCGTTAAAGAAAATATTCAAATAATTAAAGCTCGTAAATCATCTTTGCAGATAAATCATCTTGCTACGATCCGGTAAATGTGTTATTTAACACAATCGACTCATTGCTTTAATCACAACAAAGGACATTAGAACAATGTTTTTCAAGCAACTACTTTGTGGCGCATCAATGGCAGCCTTCCAATACAAGGATTGGTCAATTGTTACCTTGATTGGAAGGTTGTGCTACACGGTAAGGTTGCAACAAACAGAATGCACGATTTGTCGTCAGAGTACATGTTGCTCCTAGGCAAGAATTCGACTGACAGCTGCCCAAGTTGCGGGTTTACTTTATGCACAATTTCCATCATTTCCTGCTAATTCGGTGTTGCCTGCCTGAAGCTGAAGGAGACTTTTTACACAATATTGGCCCTCTTGTCATAATCTAGTAAATGCGGCAGGTCCTCGAATACTACATCATTACAAAAATGGTTTGCCAACCGGTACTTAAGGATAGGAATGTTTGTCTTTTTCCTAGTGTTCAGCTCTGATGTCTGTTTTCGCGGAATCAGAAAAAAAAGTGTCCGTGTTCCGGGGGTTATAGATGTAATGACACCCATCCCATGAAAAGTACCGTTGCCGTCAATGGTGATACTATCTTGGTCAACATTATCAGCGGCAAAGAGAACAGACATCTCCAACAAATCTATATCACTACCCAGGATATTAGGTCCAACACAATCCGCTGCATTTTTTTCGATTCTCATAACATCTGTATATGGGCCAAATATACTGGAAAATTTGACAAAACCTTAAAAAAAAGTATGATGCAGTGTTTAGCACACGCAGGTGATATGTTTGTAAAATGGTGGTCTGTATTTATATTTTGTATACAAGGTTAAACTGGGAATTAAAATTTAAAACAAAACATGAAAAACTATTTATTTTAGAATTACGAAAACAGAATTACATGATAGAGTCAATACTTATGTACTTGCGGTCATTGTTTCAGTGGTCATTCGGACGTCATGTTGGATTTCTCTGTTCCGTAATAGACTTACAAAATGTTAATAGGCTATTGGACCCCCGAAACCTAGGTAAAGACATCAAAATAATGAAATTTGAGTGGGTAGTCACATAGTTATCATCATTAATAGATTGTTGCTGCCATCTTGGATGCCATCTTGAAAAATCAACTTTCGGAGGTCCAATTTTGGGAAACTTTTGATATGTTACAAATGACATACCTAACCAGAAACAGTAGCAATTTAATTTTCAGTGGGGTGGGTGGTATTTGTTCATTATAATGACCCGACTTATGTGGATGTCAATTTTCTATTCCCTGTGTTGATAAAACTATTTGCTAACAACTCGTCTGAACTTACATATGTCAATACCAAAGTATAAATAAGATTGGTTTTCCAGCTATATTGTTTTGCTTAAAATGATTTCTTTCACTTTCGTGCAATTTAAACAAAGTGGTATTTTGTCCTGTAATTATTTATGTTCTAAGTGAAGTGGAAGACGCAATTCAACAAACAATATCATGTATAGATATAAGTAAAGATACAACAATCGAGTGATTCTTCCAAATATGCTACATATTTATAGCTTTAAATGGATCAGATTGCAGTTTTTAAACACATAGACAATAACGGTAATATTTGAGTAATTAAATGACCGGGAGCAAATGAACTAAGAAATGCATTTAATGCATTTTCAGATCTAATCGTAATTGTGCTTTGCATGAAAAACTATAAATAATAATATACACGGTAAACAGAAATGTTCCATAACAATCATTATAAAAATCTCTCGAATAAACTTGCTTTCGTGAAATAACCATTAAATTAACGCGTGGAATACGTGCTCAAAAGATTATTATATTTAATGAGCTGTGTACCTTTGTCCAATCGATTCCGTCCTTCTGGTGTACGTGTCACCCTTTTGAATAATCGCTCCATAATTATAGCAGAATCGTGGCATCATGTATATCCTCGTGACATATTATTCAAAATAAAATATCAGTATGATATTAATCATCTTATGTAATAAGCCACCATTAGCAATTCATTACAACTTCAGTGCAAGAGTATCAAAATGTGCTTTCTCGTATTGAGTTTATGGAACAATCCGCAATACGAACCGCACGATATTAAAATGAAAAGGTATGGATAAGTTAGCATAGTAGCAAATTAGACAGATGGTTAAGATACAAAAACACATGTGTTTAATCATAAACAAAACATTAATATGAAATTTAATTATTTTTATAAATGGATATAAAACTATCTTACATCCTCATTTGGAAGAATATTGAAAGCTCAACTTCTTCAACCGTCCACCATCGTTTATTTATTTCCGAAGTGAAATTAAACATTGCTTATCGTATAATAAACATTTCGCACATTGTTTATAGAATAATAAACATGTCGATGAAAACTACGCTGACATAAGCACGAAGTCAATATAGAGAACATACACAAATGACGCATGCATAATTTCGAAAATTTACGGAGAATGTCAGTAATTGTTAGTTCCGTTCCGACCATTCTTTCGCATTATACTCCCATTATAGCATTAGTACAGATCATAACGTATTTAATGTATTGTCTTCACTCTGAGTCATACAACTTCTAAATAGCAAAGCAATCTCAAACAGTGTGTTGTCTCCAACCTTTCGTCCTTACATTGTTATTTTTGTGTGCAAAATGACGCTGCATTCTGCAAATGTGGTTCTAACCAGCACAATTCAAACGCGATGCATTACTTGCTAATTCAAATTCAGCACAAAATCAAGAAAAGCAAAGTAACTTGCTTTGCCAAGCAAATTGTTATAAATATATAAATGCCATTCCACAAAAGCTCTGCATTGCTCAGTATCGATCAAAACAAGTTTCGTTTCCAGATTACATTATTATAAAAATAGAATATAACAGTAATGTATTCGCGATATATTTATAATATGAATACAGAAACAATATTACAGCTTATATAAAAATTCAATCGAGTCGTCATCGTTCAATCGTTTATCAACGTTTATCAACAGAGACAAAATCAACCTATTACGTGTGCCAAAACATAATTGTAACATCTGTTTAGACATTTCTTATAAACAGATTGAATGTATTTTAAGTCCTATGCTTTTTAAACGGTATGCTTCAAACAACTGATCACTATTTAATATCGTTCCTTTATATGATCGCCATCAGAAAAAAGTAAAAGCAATGTAGATTTTAAATTTAACTATCTATTTAATAAACTTGAAATTATTCATGATAAAAAAGTAACGAAATTGTTACAGAAACCTTTTAGTGTACTAATATAAGTTTTCACGTACAATCTACATTCAAATACAATATCAATTTACAATTATCTAATATTAGAGTATCTTAAATCGACCCCACAGTATTCTTTCGATTTCCTCTTCTGATCATCGATTCATCATTTCCATTGTTTTACATACATTTCTGCAAGTGTTTTATAACCTGGAATAGCAATGCACATGCAATACGTACACACGCGCATCTTTATAGGTATTCGAGTTCCCACAGAAACAAAAAGGTTGCTTATTGCAAACGCAAACCTCACAAGAGTCATAACTGGTTTTCTTCCGAATATAAGGTCGGAAATAAATGTTTTTCACGCTCGAAATTATATATCGGATAAAAATGAATATCGCACATATTAAGACCGACTTTATGACTTTATGGCCTGTAAAAATAATAATAAACCATTTTGGGAACGGATTTGAGAATCAATAAATGCGATTTTTATCACTTAAAACTATAATTGTGGATCGTATCTTGAAAGGCATGGCAAATCCTGCTTAGATATGCCAGAAGTTCTTGCATCTCGTAAACGATGTTCAATTGTCAATTAACAGAGGGGGTAATCACGTGATTATCAAGATGGCGACGTTCATGCCGAAGCAGGTATTTTTCGCCGATTTATACCCTTCATAACTTATACTGCTTCTTCAAATTCAGCTCACTTTCCAGCCATATCAGCAAGAATGTTACTGGCGTTTATTTCTAAGTAATATTCGCTCTATATCTCGTCTTTACTCGCTGAGAAATTTCTTAGCGGGATGACCTATTTAGGGCTCAACTTAAAAAAAAATTGCGGGAAGTAAAGTCGAGACATACAGAGAATTCCAATACGAAATAAACGCTTTTTTACTGATATGGCTTGAAAGTGAGCTTCATTTAAAATATAAACAAAAGTAATAAATGGTTAAAAATGGCGAAAAATAACTGTCTCGGCATGGACGTCGCCATCTTGGCTATCACGTGATTATCCCCTCTGATTAAGGATATGTAATAATAATTTTATGTTAAATCACAACATTACCAAAAACACAGACAATGGAATAACCTTACATTTGCAATGATACCCGAAGTAACGTATACTTAACGAATAACAACGGTCACCTGATGTTTAACATGCATTACGGTAAATCTCTGGAACTTCGAACACATCTGTTATCACACTTCACTCTTATACCGTAAGACTTCAATTATGAATTGGACAAGAATCCCAAACAACGTGTGCTACGTTTTTGAAGCATATATCGAAAGACCTCAAAATCGTCTAAATTAAAGGCGGTTTAAGAGGTCATATTGGTAATCGCAGAATAATTTATTCGTTGTTATGTTTATTTACCTCGCATCTAGTATTATGTGTTTATTGACTCTGGCATAATATCCATCTGTGTCATGCTAGCACGAGATGTGTGTCGTATTTCAATAATACTCAGGACTAAACAAATAGTGAAGCACCTTGTAATTGTTCAGAGTAAAGCTATTTTCGTTGACATGCTATTTGATATGTGACAGAAATTGCTTTCATGTGAATAAAGAAATATCATTTCACAACGTAACACAATTTAATGAAAGGTTTCAACACGAGACCCATGTCCATGCGAACAAATTTAATGAACGACGCATTTTTTACTTATAACACTTATTCAATCAGTTGGAAACCTTAGGTATAAATCGGCCGTATGCTTTATATTCAACTCAAATATAATGCTAAATTAACTGCATACATCAACCAGAAAGACATTTATCTATACCATTGTTACCAAACTAATATCGTCATGAATGGAATCACAGTGCTTGATTATAGCCTATTCCCACAGTTTTCAATGTTAACCGTGTTGATAAATAGATTACCACCTGAATCAATATTTATCTAGGAGAAGGAGAACCTTTTAAAAACACAAACATCGTCCGATATTTTTTCTTTTCATTACATTCCATTGAGATGTTGGTTTCTTATCCCCTGTGATTACTAAATTGTTAGCTTAGAACTCAAATAGAGTTACATTTACCAATACTTCAGTTTTACATTGGTTTTACAGCTACATTCATTTGCTTAAAATGTTTTCTTTCCCGAAGCTTTAAAATAGTGGCGTTGCGTGCTAGAATTATTTATGTAATAAATTAAGAGACACACGTCATGCAATAAACCTTATAATTGGAGCAAACTTTATAATTGGTGGATGCAAGTATTATTTCAAGAATCGAGCGGGTTTTGAAAAAACTATATACAAATTACATTAAATGAAACATGAAACATGGAAATCCCGGTTAATACCTCATATGAAATAATGGTAGGATAACATTACTTCAACGACTGGGAACATACGAGCTTACAAAAACATTCCTTTGTTGTTTGTGAATACTTATAAACATAATATGTTTAAAAAATATGTCGGAAGTAATTGTAACGATTAAATACCGATGGATTTGATCTAAAACGTGTAGACTTCTCGTACGTAGATATTATTAACAATAACTAATAATGACTAATTACAGTGCAAATAGGATTGATATAGAGGATATTTGTTCATGGCAGTGTAAGATCGTTTGTAATTTCACGAGTGAAAATATATTTTTACGAGAGGCGCAGCCAGTGCTTCAGCATCTGACATGACAATGCATTTGAATTACAGACGCATGCAAAACTCTAAAGGTATTCGAGTTCCACCTCGAACAAATACCTTGCTAATAGCAACCACAGACCATCTAGTCAAAATCTCGGCGGATTCCTTGCTTGTTAATATTTGTATTCAAGAGCGGAAATTACGTCTCTTACGCCCCACAATTAATATTAATTAATGGATGAACACCGACTATAAGTCTTGTAACATAACAACAATAGGTATTGGTAAAACTTCAAACAATTCATATCTATCATTTGAAACTCTAATTCTGCATCTTATTTTGTAAGACACAAAATAGCAGACTTATATATGCCGAAAATTGTTGAATTGTGTACACTTTATAAACGGGTAAATAGATGCACGGCAATATTGTAGCAGCACTGTTTTACTACCTCTAGTAAGAGAGACACGCTTTTTTACACCACTAAAACTACCTAACATATTAATGACAATTACATAATCAAACATAACATACTTTCACGGAAAAAAAAGAATTTACGACATCTAAAAATAATGTTATATGATAACAAAAAATCCTGTTAAATAGGTATTTTTTATACGCTATATATGTGTACAGTTATCTGTCTTTCTCCCGCAAGAACCAAACCGAAATGCAATCATTTTTACTTATGTGTGGGCAAGATACTTGAAGTTCATGCATGACGTTGCAAAAGAGGAAATGCCGAACTTTTTGTTTAAAGTATATTTACATTTATTATAGAATCTTATGTGTGTATTTAAATGAAAATATTAAATAAAAAATAAAATATGACACATTCATAAAAGCAAAATGAAGTGATTTGTCATATGAATAAATAACAAATATTTAATATCTTACAAAAACAAACGCATATGAACCTAAGTAATAAAGGTTCAGAATTATTAAGGAACATAGAGCGCATGCTTGAATACTATGTGTCGCCTTCACATTTAACCCACCAACCTAAACACGTAAATTATCTTTAATCCGGTAGAGAAAACTTTCGTCGCATATATACTATTGCTTTCCAACGCATCTATGATACAAATTGATTAAAAAACATATCGAACGTTGAGACTGATGCCGATTGTGCGAGCGACGATAATATATGTCAACTTTAAGAGATATAATGCGTTCTTGGAAATTTGAATATCGCTTGATGGCTTTTACAAATATCCCCCGGTCTCCTTAAGGATTGGTTTGCTGACAGCCATTTGATCGTCTGCAATTATCAGTTGCGTGCAATAGCTAGTGCGATAGTCTATTGTTTATGAGAAATACATTTTAAACATGATTTAAATAGCCGGAAAGAATGCATATTAAGGTGGAGTTATCTATCATGATTAATAATTACTGGGGCGTGGTAAGACTGCATTGGTCAATGAAAACAAATAATGCTTGACAATAGATTCAGACATGTATACAGAATCTTATCGTTAGTTCAATTGTTAGTTATAATCATATAATAACCATTTTAATATAATTTCACGTATTGTAACATCATTTCATGACGTATAATGTGTTATTTAATATATGCGATTTCCGCATGGAACCATATACACATGTATTTGTACGAAATGCACAAGCTAATCTGGGACGACACTTTACGCACATGAATTAAACCCCCCTTTCACAGAGCATTGCCCATGTGTCAACTTCATTTTTCTAGTTACTGCACGGTTTCAATCGGAAAATAATTATGCACAACACATATATTATGTCCGAGTGAACTTTTTGTGAAAACGGCGTCAAGCACATGCGCAGAAAAAAACGGATGTTAGCAAGATCTTTTTTTGGAAATGCTTTTGTAAATATTAAATGGAAGTAAACAGTGTACATATGAACTTTTAAATTAAGCTCTTTCAGTTCCGTCGTGTGAAATTGTATTGTAGTTTACTTATTGCTTTTGCATCTGTAATGATATTCAAAAGTGCTATTGGTTAATAAACCACTCCTTAAACTCATTGTTTCGCGCTATTTTAGTCATACTTCTTATGCTATTTTCGATGTCAGGAATGGGGTTATTTCGTGAATTAACCTGTATATTAATGCAGTTAAACAATAAATGAAACCCAAGACATCAAGATAGCTACAAATGAAACGCAATACTTTACCATTTCCAGACTTTCACATCAGCGTAAAGGTAACACGTATTGACAACATGTCGTAGACTCCATACGTCAATCCTGTTATATGTCGTTATAAATGTCAACTATTTACACTTCAAAGAACCACACGTTCAGCGACGATTCCTAGCGTTAAGATGAAAGAATTGTTTCGTGTTCGTTAGAAAAAAGCAGTGTCTTGGTTATACTTTTCCGATATTAAATATACAAAGAATTAAATAACCAACCCAAATAAAAACATTATGTAAAATATAGAGCTCTAAGGAAACTGCAATAACTGCATTAACCCTTTGCATGCTGGGAAATTTGTCGTCTGCTAAAATGTCGTCTGCTGAATTTCTAAAATAAGCATGTTCTTCGATTTTTTTCAAAGAATACTATCAGAATAGCAAACAGTTTGGATCCTGATGAGACGCCACGTTCTAGTTTGGATCCTGATGAGACGCCACGTTCTGTGGCGTCTCATCAGGATCCAAACTGTTTGCAAAGGCCTTCAAAATCCGGTTCCAGCGCTCAAAGGGTTAAATATCGGTTCGTATTATTTGTTCTGTGAAACAAACCATGGCATATTAAACAGAAAAAAAAATGAGAAAAAATTGAGAACATAAATCGAATACAATTCCAATGCTAAGATAGACTGCTGCGAAGAAATAACCTCCTTTGACCGAATAACTGAATTGTAGGTTGCCTAAATTATTGTTAGAATTATTGTATATGTTGTATAGATGACATATTTGTTGAAATCAATTTTCATGGAAGTGTTGAAATCGTTAATCGATAACTGTGTTAATTCATCCTATATACTCAGTCGTAAGTTGTGCGTGTATTAAGATGCCTCAAGGCAGATGCAAAGTAATTCCTAATTGCTTGTCGGTTTCCGCGACGTGGAATTTTGAGGAATGCAGAGGATTTCGTTCCCATGTTATACTAAAAAAGCGACTTATTTTGCCATAGCAGGTGAGGCAATGTACCATGAAACTTCGATATATAATTATTGTACATAATACTTTATACCAACAACACGAATTAATAAACACACAAGAGCAATCAATTTTGAAAACCTTTATTACAAATAACACAGAATATGCTTAACACTCCCCGTTGCATTTGTACTTTTTACTATACTTTACGAACTTTAACTGCTATCAACAATTTGATATAAATTATAGTCGATTCCGAAACGTTTAACACATATGCACCCCAACTTCGCTTTGAAACCAAGCGATATCAATCATTTAGTGAACACGTTTTCTTAATTCTATTGTGCTGCCGTTAAAAACCAAGTATCGACAAACGTTGTCACGGATAATGTGTAATTGAGAGCGGATAATGGGGGCACATTGGAAATCTCATTATCGGTGTGTGGTTGTTCAGTGTAATTACCCCACATATCGTATTGTTTGTTTATTGGCAACACAATAATACCAATCTGTGACCATCTATCAATAGTTGGGATTCGTATTTCAAAACATATCAATAATATAAGAATGATGAAACATTATGAAATCATTCATTGAATAGATCTATTTTTGTTGACATGTTATTTGATATATAAGAGCAGATGTTGTGATATGTATACATCAACATTATTTCAATACAAAACAAAACTAAAGGATAAGTCTCATTTCAAATCGTTTTCTTTATAAATGACACATTTTATACCTTTTACAATTTTATCACAACAGTCGGTATCAGTCAATGCTACCCGTGAAGCTCAAATAAAACATTTTGCTAAATAAATTGTTTATACAAACCAAAAAAATGCGCTTTCTTTACAATTGTAAAATGTTTTACGGCATTCTTGTACTCACATATCTAAGCTTGTTTAAATCCGCTTTTCACAGTTTCAAATGGAAACCATTTTTCTAAACAGATTCATTATAAACAGTGCACGTTGATTATGTACTACTAGTCTAGTATACACCTGTATCGATTTTTGTCAAGGCAAACGAGAACATTCTAAACACTCTGAAATTATCCATTTATTCCTAAGAAATAAATTCCACGGAAAATTTATATTGTATCCCCAGTCTGTAATAAACTATATGACTTAATACTCGCCTGGAGTAACATTTGCCAAGTGTAAATGAGAACAAAAATGTAGCTACATTGTTTTGTTTGAAATGTTCAGTTTCATTCAGTTTGTAGTGTCGTCCTCGAATTAAAGATGTATCAAATGTAGTGAAATTTACCATGCAACAACATTTATAATTTTTGGATACAAGTTATTAAAATAAAACCGAATGCGTTGTTAATGTGTTATGAGAACAAGAACTAGCATTCAAACATTAAAACTTCAGTTTATTTCACATTAAAAATAACGGTAGAATTTAACTCAATTTAAACTACCGTGAGCACTAGAACTAAGAAAAATACATTAGTTTAAAACCTAGTTTGCATAGATGCTATACATGTGATTTAATTATGCACAAATATTGATACAAACATTTATATGAGTCTTGTTCTGAGAAAACTGGGCTTAATTCATGTGCGTAAAGTGTCGTCCCAGATTAGCCTGTGCAGTCCGCACAGGCTAATCAGGGACGACATTTTCCGCCTTAACTTGATTTTCGGTAAGGAGGGACTTCCTTCGAACTAAAAATACCATTAAAGCGGAAAGTGTCGTCCCTGATTAGCCTGTGCGGACTGCACAGGCTAATCTGGGACGGCACTTTACGCACAAGCATTAAGCCCAGTTTTCTCAGAACAATACACATATGATGAACATAATTTACTGAAATTATCATGTAATATTTTTATAAACAAATAATAAGCAAACTACAGAAACAACCTTAACATTATCAAGAAGCAATTGTTTTCTTGTTTAAATTTGGTAGTCCTTTAAAGGGATCTTTCCACGGTTTGGTAAATTGACAAAATTGAACAAAAGTTGTTTCAGATTCGCAAATTTTCGTTTGAGTTATGATATTTGTGAGAAAACAGTATTACTGAACATTAACCATAGTCCAATATAGCCATTATATGTATCTTTTGACGATTTGAAAACCTAAAAATTAGAGAGCGTTGCAACGCGAAACGATTGAATAATTTGAAGAGTTCTGTTGTTGTCATTTAAATTAACGAAACTACGAAGATTGCTTATATAATGTATAAAATACTTAATCTGTGTATACACAGATTATAATACTATAATAGCCGAGAGGGCTAATGCGTTTTTACTTCAGACTTACTCCAGGACTCCGGGGGTCACTGGTTCGAGCCCTGGTACCGGCTACTTTTTTTTCCTTTTTTTAATTTTATTCTTGATTTTTTACAGGAGCTTTTAAGATCCAATGTTTACATTTATCAATATAAAGAAATAAATGACAAACTTCAAAATATGCAAAAATCTGTGAAAAGGCCCCTTTAAAGTTCGGCAATCGACCCATATAATACAGAATTTAATATTAAACATAGAGTTATACAATCAATAATTAAACTGATAGCCCGCCCAGGGAGGATCAATGCAAAGCATCGCAGATAAACTGGTTAACAGGCGTACCAAACCTCACACTTAGCCAAGAATTAATCTAAAAACATACAGGTGTAACTTTAATTTACCTTCCATTTATTGTAGTTCATCTAAAAGCAGTACATTAGAATAAACGTTTAATTTAAATTCCATGGTATTACCCCAACGTATAGTATTCACCAGAAGTAAATAATTACAAAACAATATCACCTCTCATCCCAAATGATCTCTGTGTATATTGCTGTCCCATCATTTATTCCCATCAGTGTTTTAAAGATAAATGCACTTCCTACGTGTTCATATACATTTTAGAAATTACGAAACTACATTAAATGCCGCTCAGTGAATCGCTTTTATCTGTTTATGTCGGTGACCAAGAAAAGTCATCCTTTATTTTGGTTTGCAATGTTCACTGTTTGTAGCTTATGTATTTACTTTGGTTCATACATTTTTCATTGTATTGGAATAAGCCATATTTTATTATGAGATACATTCATATTTGTTTGACAGTAAAATTTCATGTATTAGTGGAATCTTTGCGTCCTCATACACCGTCCCCGGAATTATTGTTTCGTATTTTTAATAGTGCTGAACACGATACAAACATAAGAGAGGTGTCAAATATACGTCGAAAGCAATTGTAGAAACATATCTACCTCAGGATTTGTTCAAAAATTTAGACTTCACGTAGTTAGAAATTTAAGGCGTAGTCACATTAATTTATCATGTATTATTTAATACATAACTAATATATGTTGTCAACCATAAGTAAGTTCAATTAGATACATGGTCAGTCGGTTTCACTTATTTTACGACCGGCGGATAATATTGCATAGCCTCGATCATTTATAAACTTCGTGCTAATTTTCATTTACAGTTGATTTACTTGTTAAATGTACTTATTTACAAATATTTGTACTTAACTGTTCAAACTTCATTATCACGCTGATGTTTAAAAAGTCAGCAAATAGTTTGTATTTAAGTTTAGTTCATATAAAAAAATGTTTACTTTATTTAAACATTTTGGCAAACGGATGAGCGTGCGTATTTTAAATTGTGATGCATCGGAAAAAAACGAACATAAGTTAAATTAGTTTGACAGTTGAAACATAAATTTGAGTCGATTTAAATTGCCAATGACTGTGTTCTGAATTGCGTTACGTAGTACATACAATAATGCATATATACCCATTAAAGCGGAAATATTATTTAGGAACAGTGTATCACAAACGGTCTTCATATGTTGTCCTATAACAAAATGTCCTATATATGTCTTTATATGTTGTCCCAGGACAAATTGGTTCATCGGCTTGTTCTAAGTTTCTTCAACGTAATGTTAAGCTTAAACGCGTGTCAAAACATAATGAATAAACGAACAATTTGCTCAACACTTATCGTGGAAAGGGAAATATTGAAATTCAAATATGTTCAAACTCCCGCATTCGTAAATGTAAAAGAAATATCTTATACTCGTTTGTGCCGAAGTGTTATAAGGTATTGTTTATCGGATTATTAACAGGTCGCCGACAAGTAAGATAACAATAGCAAGAATGTTTGAAAGAGAAACGACACTTACTACGCAGAAATTCTTTCGAAAATTAACAAAACGTATCAGTCATTGTCAATTTTGTTCACAACATTGTTTCGCATTGTGTTTCCATAATACGGTATTAGAACTGATTATAACGCATCCAATGTATTTTTCTGAGCTCGAATCAGTAATACCTCCTGATAAAAAAATCGCAAAAGTTTTCGTTTGATTCGTTGTGTCCAAAATGGCTCTGCAATATGCGAATGACTTCAATTGTAATTGCTAGTTTATATGAATAAGATTGAAAAACGATTTATTTACTTGGCAATTAAAATAATGAACAACAACAATTAAAGCTGAGTATATTTCTTGCCCCAGCACATTGATGAAAATGTATAAACGAGATTTTCAGAGGGGCTCTGCGGTGTACATTATGGATCGAGACAAATGTCATTTGCAGCTTACATTTGTATACGAATTGAATATAAATGGTTACTGACATGTGTATGAACCTCGACGCACGAGGTTTTCTATATTTGTTAACTACGTTGATTTATACATGACAGCATCGGTGAAGAAATCTTTTCGTACTGTAGATTTATGAACGCAATTTAAGTTTATGTAAATATGACACGGAATCTAAAATACCATTGTCATCGCATGCTCAATCCATCTGTGTGACAGATACATTTATTTCAACAACAAGTCAAAATTACGGATCAAACGCTTTGTCTTCAAAACTTACAAAACACTGAACATTAGAACATTAATATGTTAATCTTACAGAATGGCATAACAAGTAATGTACATTTGTTATTATACTAGTTTAATAATGAATATAATTCTTTATGAATATAACATACAAGTAAAATTAACAAACAACTATAGTAGTAATATATATCAAATCAAATTGAAAACAGGTCACAGTGTACTCTCCGTTTCTTATTTTTATCGTCGATTCAAAATGTCCAGTGTTCAAAATATATTTCTGCAAGTATTTTAGCATTTGCAATAACAATTATCATGAATTACTTATACACGTAAAAACAAGGTATTCCAGTTCGAACAAAAACAATAAGCTTGCAAATTGTAAGAATTGTTTCGTGTCTCCATGTTGTTTAACCGTGAAAAAACCCGAACATATTGTACAATCTATATTTGCATTTAAAATAGAATCTTGTTTGTGTATATAAATAAATAAATAACATCATTATATGAAACGTTCATAACAACAAAATGAAGCAATATTTCAAATTTAAAACGACAAAATATTTAACATCACACAAAAACAAAAAAGCATTTACCTGAGTATTAGTCGTCCAGACTAATTTAGGAATAAATTGCGTATGCTTAAAAATTAATCACTTTTACGTTTTCACAATCAACCTCAACATGTTAGTAATCTTTTACCCGATAGTTTAAACTGTCGTTTCAAGTACGATTGCTTTCGTCAGGTGTCTGTATACCTCCAACGCATCTCTGATCCAATACGGATTCAACTGATAGTTCAGACTGATATAAGCCGATAGAGATAGTGCGATATCACCAGCCAGCAGCAATACAAAACGTCTCTTCCGCGAGAGATTATGTGTTGTTTGAAATGTGAATACAGCTCTGCAGCTTTTAAACGAATATTCATGTCTCCTTAAGGATTGGTTTGTTGACAGTCATATGGTCGTTCTTAGCAACAATCAGCTGCGTGATTAAGTTTGTGCGGAAGTTTCGAGTTTTAGAAGAAATACGAAATACTATGAAAGAAACATGACTTCATAGCAAGAAAGAACGCATATATTAATCGCTTATTTATCACGATTAATAACAGGTAAAGCATCATAAACCTGCATTTGTTTATGAAATCACATGAACCGCGTTCTGAGAAAACTGGGCATAATGCATGTGCGTAAAGTGTCGTCCCAGATTAGCCTGTGCAGTCCGCACAGGCTAATCAGGGACGACACTTTCCACCTTGATTTTCGGCAAGGAGGGACTTCCTTAAAACTAAAAAAACCATAAAAGCGGAAAGTGACGTCCCTGATTAGCCTGTGCGGACTGCACAGGCTAATCTGGGACAACACTTTACGCACATGCATTATGCCCAGTTTTCTCAGAACACGACTCATATGATGCTAAGCAGTGAAGTCAGACATATAAACACTCTTACAAACCGTGTAATGAGGTCATTTTATCTGTGACAAATTGTCAATTAAAATAATTGGATGGCCAATTTAATATCACTTCATTTATCGTAACATGGTTATATCACGCGTTATGTTTGATGTCATATTGTGCAGCCTGCATTGAATTATATACATCTCAAAGCGATGTTTAACTACTCGTGATATGTTCCCATTACAAGCGTTCCACCAAAATAGTGTAATTGCGTATTCAAGCAAATTTGTCGAAACCGTAGCAAATTGTGAAATCGTTATCTTAAATGTTTTTCGACAAATTACGTAATTACCCTTATACAATTAATGGCAATTATAGAAAGCACATGGCATTGAACATTAGGGAATATTCAATCAATAAATAAGCATGCAGTTCTAGTATTACTGAACCCCCGCAAGACTGTCTTAACTGCATATTTTTACAAAATTGACTTTATTGCATTTTTATACATGTTAGCATGTTTTACATCACTGCAAAATAAAGTTTTGCTTTATTCTTAAAGCAAATAGTGTATATGTCTATAATGCAATATAGTCTTATCTCATTCTGCAAATAAAAATTCCTGCAATACAGTAGTAAGTCAACTTACTACATTATTGCACAGACATTTTATTGATCTTCATGGTATTTGTTCCTGCAATACAGTCTCAGTCAACTCAATGTGATGTCATAATGTTGATGGCATCATCAATTTATCTTGAAAAATGGTTTTGTACAACATCTTGAGTTATTTTCAAACTCATACATCTCATATTTTACCTACAAGA
Source organism: Dreissena polymorpha (assembly GCF_020536995.1). Classification (NCBI taxonomy): domain Eukaryota; kingdom Metazoa; phylum Mollusca; class Bivalvia; order Myida; family Dreissenidae; genus Dreissena; species Dreissena polymorpha. Next base: position 17,044,545 of record NC_068359.1, on the reverse strand, counting down.
TCATATTTTTGATGCACCTTTTTAAAACCATGCCAAAGGTAAGACTATTAAATTATCAAGTTGTTGTTTCTTTAATTTAAGCATCCCAGTTAATACTTTTATATAATAGTAGATAATGAGATTTAAGCATTACTTAATCTGTAAATTATTCATTGTGCATGTAAAAAAGCATTGGTTTTCTTTTGCACATATAAAAATATTAATTGGTCACACGGGTACGCTGGAAATGTCCCAAACCACCACACGTAATGCGCGATATGTCCCACCTAGTAAACTTTCCCCATTTAGAACTATATCTGCCTCACTGCGATCCCTCAGGATGGAAATTTGAACCTCGATACCCAGTATGGTAACCATTGTTTCACCTGTTTCCTGCTCCAATTTCGTAAGCATTGTGACCATGACCACGTTCATGGGCGGTCTGTTTCCGGTATCCACGTGGACCGCCGCCACCCGCACCAACGGGATACCTATCCTGGTGTCGTTCGTTGTACCACCAGTTCCCTTAGTAGGGGCCTTCCACAGGGTACTCAGCGTAGCCTTCTTCATTTCGGAGCAGCTTACCCAGTTGTCGGACACAGGGATCAACGCCTGAACTTCCAAAAGAGTTGGACAATCGCCCCACAGCATCCAGCAGCTGCTCAACCACCTGGGTCAATTTGTCGACCGACGGCCCACTGAACCCATCTGGAGTGGGTGCCTATTTCACCTCATGAACCCACCTCGATTCTTCTTGCAAATCCTCTTGGGAATCCCTTGGAGCTGCAGCGCAAGCGGACTGAACATGGCTATATATTTTCATCCTGTGCATTGCATCCACCCATCAATGTGGGCGACTGCAGGCTTACATGCTTGCCGACCTCCTTGTCAAGCAAACCTTGACAAAACTTCTGTCACTGCCTGCTCAGCGGTGTATGCGAAGGGCAGATCACAAAACGCTGTGGTTGCCAGTGTCAGTGCCCGCTCTGACCAATGGTCTAGGGACTAGCCTACTTCCTGATGGGCAACATTGAAACGCCTCTGCACAGTGGCGGGTAGCTCCATGGCACCACTTCCAACCAGCCATTAATCTTTGCGTACTGCTCCAATTTGCCTTTAAATACAAACCAATTTCTCCTCCCATCATATAGCAGCCTGGTCAGAACATCCCGATCCTGGTGGGTCGGGGGATTACTTGGGACCGGGGGGTTACTCAGAACAGGAAGATTGTTGGGGACAGGGTGGGGGTGCGTCACCTCCATGGGAGTTTCTCTGGATATCGCCTGCACTTCGTGACAGTCAACCGCGCTCTGATGCGTACCTGACAAATGGGCTGTTAAAGGGGCCTCTAAGTAAGGAAACAGAAACAGGTCACTACATGGATTAGATAGTAGCTCTCTACCGGGGCCTTTCCAGGGGCAAACCTAGCGACTTGAGCGGGCCGAAGATCCTTGATGCAACATCAAACGGTATCAGCATGCCTGTCAACACCACATGGTCCAGCTGCAACAACAGACGCTTGGGGAACAAAGGCTTTGCAAACTGCTATCATAGTTGGACAACTCCTGCTGGATTTAACCATTGGGATACCGATACACCTCACGGCTGTTTACCTCGATTCTATAGTGGCTGGACAACTCCTGCTGACTGTTACCAGTGGGATTCTGATAACTAGACACCTCACTGTTGGTTACTGCGGTGCTATCATGGCTGGGCAACTCCTGCTGGCTGTTACCAGTGGGATTCCGATAACTAGACACCTCACAGTTGGTTACAGCGCTTCTATCATACCTGGACAACTTCTGCTGGCTGTTACCAGAGGGATTCCAATAAATAGACACCTCACTGTTGGTTACAGCGGTGTTATCATGGCTGGACAACTCCTGCTGGCTGTTACCAGTGGGATACCGATAACTAGGCACCTTAAGGTTGATTACCGTGGTAATATCATAGCTGGAAAACTCCTGCTGGCTGCTACCAGCGGAATTCAGATAAAAAAAGACACCTCACTACTTGTTACCGCGATGCTAATTTAGCTGGACAACTCCTGCTGGCTGTTACCAGTAGGATTCCGATCACTAGACACCTCACGGCTTTTTACCGCAGTGCAATTATAGCTGGACAACTCCTGCTGGCTGTTACCAGTGGGACTCTGATAATTAGACACCTCACAGCTGTTTACCGCGGTGCTATCATAGCTGGACAACTCCTGCTGGCTGTTACCAGTGGGATTCTGATAACTAGACACCTCACTGTTGGTTACTGCGGTGCTATCATGGCTGGACAACTCCTGCTGGCTGTTACCAGTGGGATTCTGATAACTAGACACCTCACTGTTGGTTACTGCGGTGCTATCATGGCTGGACAACTCCTGCTGGCTGTTACCAGTGGGATTCCAATAAATAGACACCTTACGGTTGGTTACCGCGGTGCTATCATAGCTGGACAACTCATGCTGGCTGTTACCAGTGAGATTCGGATAACTAGACACCTCACTGTTGGTTACTGGGGTGCTATCATGGCTGGACAACTCCTGCTGGCTGTTACCAGTGGGATTCCGATAATTAGACACCTCACAGTTGGTAACAGCGCTTCTATCATAGCTGGACAACTCCTGCTGGCTGTTACCAGTGGGATTCCAATAAATAGACACCTCACTGTTGGTTACATCGGTGCTTCCATAGCTGGACCACTCCTGCTGGCTGTTACCAGTGGGATTCCGATAACTAGACACCTCACGGTTGGTTACAGCGGTGCTATCATAGCTGGACAACTCCTGCTGGCTGTTACCAGTGGGATTCCGATAACTAGAAACCTCAAGGTTGGTTACCGTGGTGCTATAAACCGGACACACATGGCAGGCGGTCGGGATGACCTCATCACTCGTGTCCATTTTGCTGACGTCCTGATCAGCGGCCGCACTGGGACCTACTGCAGCCGCCTCCTGGTCGGCCTTATGGTTGTCTAAAGGTGTAATTGATAATTATTGTATTGTTATCCCACCAGTAACTCAAATAGGTCATATTTTAGCATGGCAATATTATACAGAATGATACTGACGTTCATGTATGAATAATACTTATTTTTATTCACCAGTATGTTCTAATGCACAACAATAAACTAGAATGCCATCATGAATTTGCATAAGTGCTGTTTACTAGTATTTGTATCAACAGACCTGTAAACTATACTTGCTGTTAAGTTGTTAAAATGGACAAGAACAATGTCTTGGTTTATAAATGCTACATACATTAGACATTATTATTCTAATTTGAATGATACTTTAAACTTTGTTCAGAAATTTGTTTTATTGTTATTTCTTTATTATTGTTTAACTTGATAAGGTATGTCTGACACAGCAAAAAAATAGAGGTAGTTCTTACTGAAAACTTTATCAATTAATAATTATATAACATTAAAATGGAGTAATAAATGTTACATTTTCTGACATTAACATAAAATGAACGAGAGCTGTCACCATAGGATGACTTATGCCCCTTATAAACGCTTGATAGAAGTTTTTTCAAAACCTACACACAGATTTCGAAACCTAAACGCAGACCCTAAGTTCAAGGTCAAGGTCCCAGGGGTCAAAATTTGTGTGCATATGGAAAGGCCTTGTCCATTATACACATGCATGCCAAATATGAAATTGCTATCTGAATCGACATAGACGTTATGAGCATTTTTCAAAACTTAAACACAAAGAGTGACGACAGACGGACGGACAGACAGTCCGATCACTATATGCCCTCCTTCTGAGGGCATAAAGATTATTATACAAAACAATTTGCCTGCTGTCAGTTACGATTGTTATTTTATTGGTTCAAGTTCTATCTTATGTGTGCACTGAATTATTGAAATAACTGGAAACTTATGATTTTATAATACAAAATGGAGCAAATCATGAAATATTTAAGAAATGTAATGTTTTGCCTATCTATAAAGAAAATAAGGTTAATGATAATCAATTTGCAGTATTTTCCATGTTTATGTACTCTTTGATTAGGGAATGTGTATAAAAATATTGACAATACCATTCAACTTTGTTAAATTGTTCACACCAAATGCCAAATATATGCAAATATGCAAATTTCTAGTGTAACATGTGTTGAAAAAGTTAAAAAAAATAGAAAAGTTCCCTTTTTAAGAATGTTAATGTTATTTCTATAACCCTTACTTTTGTATTGCAGAGAAAAAAAAGTATTGCTTACCATTAATATTTCCTGCAATACTGTAGTAAGTTGACTTACAACAGTATTGCAGGGAATTCAAAATCCCGAACATGTCCAATTTCAGCGCAAGAGAGTAGTAAGTCAATTAAATGTACAAAGTTATTATTTTTATAAAGATATATTTTCTTGATTAAATGAAATATGTTTGTTTCTCCATTCTTTAATAAAATGTGAAGTATTTTGTTGTTAACAATAAGAATGGAGAAAATGTGCTGTTTTTTGCTTCTCCTGTAAAATTTCAAAAAAGGCAGTTAAGACAGTCTTGCGGGCAGCCCTCGAGATGCCAAGTAATACAAGTCAAGCGCAATGCTACAACATTTTTAAACCACTCTTGCACGTCGTAATATTTCTGGTAAAGGTAGCACAAATGTTACACTAAGTTATTATATTCTGTAAAATCCATACATCCATTCTTGTATCACTGTATGAATATTCATTGCGTTAAAAATAAAACATTGTCTAGTATCTGATATCAAGAAGCTGCGCTGGGTGTCTAAATGTCCTGTTTTAATATATCCTGAATTAAATTACCAAACCGAATTTAAAACACACTACATGGGTTTTAGATTCTGATTAATTAAGTTCCTTTAACAGATTATCTTAATCCTAATTTGAGGTTGCTTTTATTATTAGTTGGTATTTGTGTATGTGTATAACTATTAATGGCTGAGTACATAAAACAATAATGTAATTGTTGATACCTTAAATCGGAAACTGTGTCAATTGATCAGATAGACTTAGACGTGATGTCTTGAGCTAAGCGATGCCTAATATGTTCCAAGGCAGATGAGACTTTTAACCTTATAACTTGTTGGTTTCCATGACGTTGTGTTTGAGGAAGGGATACTTAATGTATCAATGTTACACTACAAAAGCGACATATCCTGTAAAAGCAGGCGAAGCGGTGAGCCGTCTCACTTCGATATTTGTAATTATTATTTAACAAGAATACGAGTACGCACACAGCATATTAATGTATACTTCAGTTCATTTATCATTGAAACCCTCTACGTAGTAACAAATAACACAAAACATACAATATTGTACCGTTGAATTGATACTCCAGAACAAATATAATTTACGCGCTTGAAATGTAACCTTATATGATGTATAAATCTTAGTAAATTCCAGCACCCTCGTACATATGTGCACGCCAACTTCTCCCTGATACCTTAAGACGTCAATGACTGTTTGAGTACTTACTCCGAACTTTTTGAAGTAGATATCCAAGTATATGTCCAAAGAAATCGTGTTAATTGATAGTGGGTCATTATAAATCACAATATCGCCTAATCTTCTTTTCGGTTTAATTAGCATACTATAATATCCGAATGTCGCCTGCTAGCATAAGTTGTACGTCGTATTTCAATGCATAATCAAGAGTATACGATTAATGAAGCATTATGCAATCGTTTATTGAATAAAGCTATTTTTGTTTACGCGAAATATGATATATGAAAGACAATAATAACGTGTGTATAAATCAATATTATGTCACAACGCAAGAAAAATTAAAGAGAAAATTCAACACGAGACACATTTCATAAACGGCTCATTTCTAGCCAAATAAAATTATTCATTTATCAACGGTCAGTATCAGTATATCGTTCGCAAAATACTTTAACAAAACATACTGCAAAATCAAGTGCTTATACAAACCAGACTAAACGTTTTCTTTATGATTACTGCATATAATACGTCGTGAATTTAATCACAAACTTTGGATTGTTTATATCTGTTGTTTCAAATGTAAACAATTTTGATAAAAGATATATTAAGAAAACTTAACATGGGTGATCTAATAACAGTTTTGTTTACATCTTTTATCTGGGAACTTTTGGTATTGCACATTCTTTCTTACCGTTACATAAAATAGGGATGGAAATTTTCTATCCCACGGGTTTAACAAACTGTTAATTCACAATTCGTCTTAAATGGCATATGGCAATACCAAATTATGATGAGATTGTTGGACAAACAAGATTGCTTGTATTGCTCTGCAATAGATGGTACACTGTTACTGTTAATGCATGTTAATGCATCACACTCTTCCAAGAACTTATAATAAACATACACGTTTAAAAATACATTAACGTGAAATCATTGTGATTCCTAATTCCTTTATAAGATGATCAGTATTCAGTAGAGTAACAGGATTTCAACGTAATGAAGCTCTGATCGCGGTATGGCGTATTTCAAACTTATATTGTAAACACAAAGTAAACCCTAAGGATTTGCATTGTTCTTTGGACTTCCCGTGTTGGCTTATCAACACTATTAGCGAGTTCATTAACAAAATCAGCAGACCTGTCAAACTACATCACTGATGTGCGTACTGACATAATCAAGCTTTCGACTACAGGATGTGAATTGTGGCGCTCGATAAATCCATTACCAGCACGCCATAGCACTATGGTATGCCTTTAAAAGCTTAACGTTCAATCGATTTGCATCAACATGAAGTAAAGACATCTTAAGAATACTTAAAAGGATTGAACATTCATAATCAACTTTAAATTTTGAAAGTTATACTGAAGTATGGTTGTTGTCTTTATACGAAGACACGCGCTTAGACACCAATGTCATAAACTAAAAAGTAAAATAAATGTAGCTCTTGTAATGAAAAAAGGCTAGGCTATATATAAATCATTTTTTAATTACAAAATATAGCACACTCCAGTAATATTTATTTCTTATTTAATCCCAGTCGTCATAGCTACTTAAATTGGCAATGGCTGTTAATACTCAGAGAAAATAAAAACATAACAAAACACACCTCTTTTCTTTGTAAATTTACTGTTTATATCTTGGTCAAAAGGCATATGCCTCAAGTTACCAGATAGAAACCCGATAGAAGAAATAGCACAGAAAAATCAATATACTTACCGTATCATGAATACTTCCATACTAAATCGGTATACTTCACGCGATTAAACAGTAACTTAGGCCCGTATTCTCCAGTAGATTCTTAGACTTAAGAACAAACTAAGAATATACTTTAAACCAAGAACATCAATTCAGCCTTTGAATAAATACAGTCTACCACTGGTAATTTTGTCCCAAAGAACTTGTTCTTTATAAAGAACGATGTAGATATATGAGACTAATTCAAATTTTTACTCAAAATAAACGCATGTCATGAAAAATCAATTAAAATAATTTTCTGTATTCCTAGACTTACGAACGGTTTGGTGAATACGATCCCTTACGTTAAAACAATGTAATAAATTTCTGCAATCTCGAACACATTTGGAATTCAACTTCGCTCTGATTCCGTAAGACTTCAACAATTGATTGAGTGTGTATTCACAGCGCTGTCTGCTACCTTTTTGAAATATATATCGACTTACCTTACCACGGAACTCGTCTAAATTGAAGGCGGGTTATTTGGTCATATTGGAAATCTCGTGCTGTGTGTTTATTTACAATACATTAATACCCAATCTGTCACCTTCAAGCATAAGTTGCGCATCGTATTTCAATGCATAATAAAGAATATCAGATTAATCAAGCGTTTTGTAATTGTTCACTGAATAGAGCTATTTTTGTTGGATGAAATGCTATATGAAATACGTCAGCAAATGATGTCACATGTTTAAAGCAACATCATAGTCCTACACAACAAAACTTAACATTTTATTTTTAACCCATTTGATGTTTTAGCAAATCACGATATATTTCTAGTGAGCAATTTTATGATAGGCGTGTTAGTTTCCGATTAAAACTACTAAGTTACTATTATATTATAATAATAGTAGCAGTTGGTGGTTGGCGGAATACCCACAGAAATTATATTGCTAAAGTTAACTGCTTATACCAACTATACTGATTTCTTTACAATTTCAAAACCTTCATTTATGCTTTTGGATTGTTTATAGAGAAAGATCAGTGAATTAAAACTGATAATTCCCTATTTCAATCATTGAGAATAAACGGTGAAAATTATCAACATTAAACACTGATTTTACTTGCAATGACTAATAACAATGACATTAATGTAATGACGTCGTTCTTGTAGCGTAATATTATCCACTTTAAGTATAAATAATAATCATGTATAAGATAAGCATATTCGTGCAAATATTATTGTATATGATCTCTTTTGAATTAAAATCGATATTTTACCAAGTCCAACAAATATCCTAAATGTATTAAGCTATGAATGTAATCATAATCCCTTAGATCATCTAAAACCTCATTCCACAGTTTCAAATGTATGCCATTTTGATAAATAAATTCGTTTGGAACACTGTCTATGGGTGATCTACTTCTAGTTTAGTTTACACCTGTATCGATGTCGGTCTTGGCAAAGGAGGGGTTCTTATCAAACTGATATTACCCATTCGTTCCCGACGTTACATTCAATTGGAATGTTGATATTCCACCCCTTTTGTTTAATAAACTGTTCGCAGAGAACTCGTCTGAAGTGACGTTTACCAATAACAAAGTAGAGATGAGATTGGTTTTCAAGCTAATTAGTTTTGTTTAAAATGTTTTCTGTCATGCACGTTCACTATGCATTTCCCCTTGAATTATGGATGTAAGAGGTGAAGTGACAGACGCAATGCAACACACTTTATCATTGATACATACGCGTTACTACAAGTTAAAATGAGTGTTATGTTAATATGTTACATAATAAGACCTTTTAATCAAACATAAAACCCCGGTTTATAACAAATAGACATGACGATGGGTTTAAAATAAATATCCACGACCTGGAACATATGAGCTTACACAAAATAAGTTGTGCATGAGCACTACTTAACTATATAACAAATTACTTGTTTTCTTTAGGTATCGTAGCACAGGGAAAAAGAGCTTGACGTTTTAAATCGCTATCCTATAACATTCGCCTATTGCCTATACAATGCACGACAAAATAAATTAAATCGCATTAAAATATATATTCTTACCGGGTTAAACGCCTCGGAACGGCAAATCTAAAGCATTTGAGTAAAATCAGTTGAAAGGCGCATCAAATCTCATTCTTAGGAAAGAAGTAACCACAAAACATACACTTGTAAATAAACACTCAATTGTTGTAATTCATTTGAAAAGCAGTCAATAAATTATGTATAATTGAACTGCCATAACTGAAATGTTTAGTGTTCACCTGAGTAATAGAATTGCAAATTAATGAAGCACTTTAAAGATATTTTACAGTATGGCTTATATCACACCATTTAACTCTAAACGCAATGCAATCCCTGTGTGATGACCAACTTTATCAGCGAGTTAATTCTAAAGACGCATTGCCTGTTAAGCGACATCACTGGTGTGAAAATCGACATAATCTAGCTGATCATTATATGTTGTGTACTTTGGCATCCAATTCATAGTTTACATTAATTCATATAAATTAAGTTATAGCGCAATAGTCAATGCATTTCTTAAATACATCAACAACGAATTCGCTGGTATGTAATTATACATTACAATATTACCTGTCATGTGTCCAAATGCTTCTTAATAAATGAAAATTCACAGTGTCTGCTCATGATCAATTTAATGTATATCATTATTATTAACACGCTGACGATATGTTCACATAATATATTTAACAAACGCAGTTATTCAAGATATAAATCGATTGCTCATCAGTTCGTTATAATGTTCCTGATATTTGCTACTGATAAACAATTTAAACTATCCAACATCTGTTACGTTAATCTGACGTAGCGCAGTAATTATTTGATATGCAAGCAAAAAAATAATGCAAACGACAGGCCGATTGTACATTGATTTGAAACGACAAAAATCGCTGCTTACGAACGGTATTTATAAAAGAATTCCGGCGTTTATGTATTGATTTATCTTGAACAAAGCTTATGAGGACTCGGAACTGAAAGAAATTGAATAAATCTTCATAGAATTGTGATAATGCGTATAATGTATATATTATTCAGATACTTAAATTGAACATACTAATGCAATTAGCTGGTCAAATGAACGAACCGCGAGTCACGCAATAGTATAGAACTGCCTTCCGTCGTCAGTATTATTTGCCAATCGAGTAAAGATCTCCTCATGGCGTTTGAAAGATATTGCATAACAGGTACCCAATCAATCCAACTTACAATCTCAATTGGTTCTATAAAATACGCTGTTCGGCTGCAGTATTTTAAGATGTTTTTAAAAATTCGTTTTATTAGACAACACATTTTTTTTTATCCGATAGTTGTGAAATATCTTTTTTCATTTATCAGTTTCTTGTTTTGACCTTACCTGCGCTGTTCTCGTACGAAAAGTAATTTAAGCATCACTGATCGGAATGGAATGTTATGAAAGAAATTTCTAATAACCAACATCACGACGACAGGCAAAATTACATACATTGGTTTGTGGTCCACATATCAAGCTTTAATAATATAATCCATTTTATAGTTGTGTATTTAAGTGTCCGTCTGATTCGAATGTACATTTGTGACTTCACTATCGATGCGAAAGGACTTTGTCGTCCATGCGGCAACTAGACAAGCAAAGACAGTTCACGTCGCCGCATTGACATTTTAATAAATTAGCATTCACATTGTACGAGTATTTTACAAAAAGCTTATCTATCGGCTTCCCAATTGGCTTCGTATTTAAAACTAAGCCAAGGATGGTAAGTAAACACCCGAAAACGATTCTTCAAAGTTTCATGTTCGGTTTAGTTAACTTACATTAGCCGATATATAATGTTCGTTGAAGGTGCCGTTCAACGGTGTTTTTTTAAGTAGCATAAACAGGCCTCTCAATTCAAAATATATCATAAGTTGAGTCCACAATGCTTTAAATTGTCGTATCTTTGATAACTATGTATCTTTTTTATTTATTGGTGAATTAAGCCAATATCCCTATACGCCGATTCAGACTTTACCACGTCTATTAGTACTGATTGTCAATAAACGAATTATTACTATTTGAATACACTAGTACAACAAACTGTTAAATTATTGATACCAAAATTCTGGTAATAAATACGGGGTTTTATTTATCAAATATTGGTTGTGAATATTCTTTTGTAATGAGTGCTTATGTTTTCATATCTTATCGTAATTGTGTTGCTTTTTGCAGGCGTAACATAGGACAAGTACATACACGGTAAACAGAAGTGTTCTATACGATTTTCAATAACAATCACTATAATACATTTTCTATGAAAATTTTGAAACAATTGAAATCTTTGTAAATTAACCACATTATTACTGTTGTATTCAAGCATATTAACTCGCTAACGTCGATTTGACTTAAATAGCATAGTATCGTGATTTAAAAAAAAAGCGCATCTCATCGTCAAGTTGTCTATGTGTATAAAAATATTCAATTATTTTTTCTTATTAGTACTTCTAAGGTTAATACATTGCCACCATGCGAATATAGGTTTTTAAAAATTCTTAAAAGCATTTACTGACGTTCAGTTTTAATCTGTTGATGTCGGTGAGCTCATACGCCGTTGGCCACGCATAGCTATGTAAAGTGCTCTTTTATTTCTAGGTCATTACTTATTTTTTTATGAAATATTCAATGTTTATAGCTAACAGATTCTGCTTTTGAAATGAGCAAAGTTTGTTTGAGGGTTATACAATGCTTATCTGGATCATTCTAGCACATGCTGGAATATGTTACTCTTCGAATACCGACACGCACCTGTGGTTTGGTATAAATAAATAATACGGAACCACCAAAGCCAATAAAAGAGAGGTTTCAAATATGAATCGAATGCAATCGTAAACTCAACCAAATATCCTACAATTCTTAAATACTAAAGAGATAAATATAAATGCCGAAATGTTATAAAACATTGTTTATTGCATAATTACTATGTCGCCGAGAATGAAGATGAATTATACGTGGTCAATTAGGAGAAAACAAAAAAGACAGAGCCATACTTACAGAAACGGACGCTTTCTATCATGTTTAATTATGTCATCGCTTCAAATTCCCATCATGATATTTAATTACTGTTAATAGCGCATTCAATATGTTGCCAGCATATGAAAAAATATTACCTCCGTAACGTTAAGCAAACGGTAGTTGTTTTTTTTTCAAACTTTGTACCTTATGAATATTATGTGTTGACCGAAAAGTACGCTTCATTTTGCAAATTCTTTATTGTTTTCGATACTTCGTTTAACATATGAATAGAAGTTTGTTCGCAACATATTTGCAATGTGGATATATTCATAATATTAAAGAGCATTCAAATATTGAATTGAGTCCAAAAATTTCGATTTGTCTTTTCATTTTTCAACAGAGTCAAATGCAATCAAGTACGTGTACCAAGAACATAATTGGGGATTTTGTGCTGACATTGCTAATACACAGATGGAGTTTCTGGGCGTTAAATCTCCTGTTATAAGACTATTATGCATAAGAAACAGATCAAAATACCCTATCGCGACGTCTAGTCTCGAAAATGTGCATAATAATGAGAGAAAGAGCCGTTACATTTAATGTCTCATAAAACAAATTGCAATGTACTTTGTAATTATACCACCTTAATAATAAGTTTATTTCTTTATGAGTATAACAATATATGTAATTGTTATAAAAATGAATTATAATTATAATCTTACGTTATTTCACTCACAAATCATTTGCAGATGCCATGGTTATATATAATGAGCAAAAATGCATACTTAAATTATATTTTAAATCAAATTTTACGCCGATTCAATAGTACAATCACCATCTCTTCTTTCGATCGTCAATTCTTAATTTCCAATGTTCAACATATCAGACTACAAGTGTTTTGTTTGTTTGCATGATGCGGCGTCGCATCAGTGTCTACGCTGTTTGCTTAAAGGAATTTCTGTAAGAAATATTCTAAATATAGAAATGACTATACTAAACATCCCTTATTTTGAAAATAAATTGATCCAATTTAGAAGGATGGGAGAGTCCACTGGGCATAAATGGGTTAATTCAAATGAATTACTTCCACACGCACAACTCGAGTTCGATCAGAAAGAAAAACCTAGATAATTGCAAACACAGATCAACCAGGCGATTCTTTACTGGTTTGCCTTCTTGTTCGATTACGGTAATGATGTCTCGACACTTTGAAAGAATTTGAAAATAAATAGGAAACATTTTAACATAGTCGTTCTGTCCTGTGAAAAAATAACAATAGATATTCGAGAACAGATTGATAATTAATATATAAGATATTTATCAATTATTAATAATTGTAAGTAGATATTTTTTATAACATATATAAAACAAAACGAGACAACGTGCACAAAAAATCCATGTTCATATAATGTTTTATTATATTCGTTTTATTTGTATACTGTTCTCTGTCTATCACTCAAAACAACCATTAATGGTTATACTTAATTTAAGAAAAAACATTTTCTGTTTTCATATGTCGTTTAAAGTCTGAAACACCGAATAATTTTGCAAAATCTATATTTCCATTTAAAGGAGAATCTTATATTTGTGTTAAAATAAAAAATGGCATAATTATATGACATATATATAATATTGGTCATGTCTATGACGACAACGTATTAAAAATCAAAAAGAAACAAAGATGTATTTGCCTGAGTATTAAACGTCCAAAAATTTTATGGGATATAGCGCGTATGCCTTAATATAATCTGTCACTTTCAAGTTTACGTTTTAATCACCAACCAGAGCGTATTGATTATCTTTTATGAGTTATTGTAAACGTTCTCATTATAAACGGTTCTATAAACGATTATTATCATCAGGTTTCTGTGTAAAGGTACTCTAGCTAATCGCCGATACCATAATGATTCAACAAATGCTTAGAACAATGAAGCTGATGTCGATGCGGCGAGCGGCGATATCATATGTCAACTCTGGGAGAAATTATGTGTTATTTGGAATTCGAAAATCGTTGTATGGCTTAAAAACAATCCACAGGTCGCCGTGGAATAGTGGATATGGTGTCCGCCTAGCGACACGAAGGTCACGGGTTCGACCCCCACTCGGTGTGTGTTCTCTAGATCTCCCTAAATATACCAAGTACTGGTTCTACATCAAGGAAGCGGACTCGATAGCGTTTAAATTAGCCTAAGGCTTTCAATGTAATCGATTTAAAAGAAATAGGTTAAAACTAAATATATCATCCTTTCTCCTTAAAGATTTGTTTGTTTAAGGTCGTATGATCTTCTGTAACAACAATCGGCTGCTTGTGATAGCTAGTGCGTGTAGGTCATCGTGTTATCAGAAATAAATTGGAAATACGATTTCAATGCTATCTAGAAAGATCGCGTTTTTTATCACAATTCATAATAATTCATACATGTAAACATAAATTGGTCAATGATAACAAAACCCACAATGCTTGACAATGGAGTAAGACAATCAGTCAAACCGTACTGTTGATCAAATTTCTATTAAAACAATTTGAAAACCATTTTAATAAAAAAATTAATGTATTTTACATGATTCCGCTTGCCAAAGTTGCAATATCAGTATTTTCTTATAAAAAGCAAAGTTCAAATCTCAGCACCGTCAAAACGTCTATTTTCGTAAAAAAATGTGTCAATTTTCAACCTCATGCTAACGGATAATAATAATAATAAAGCCAATCCTGGAAATTGATTTCGTGTAATCCGTAATACGCACATGCACAGAAACACAACAGTTTGCATTTACCATCTTCGTTATTGATTTAGAAAATTTTACATGGAGATAGACAATGTAAATGAGAATATGTAATCTTAAAATCCTCGATCCTTCCCTTAATATGTTATAATAGATAAGTTATTGATATGAAATATTCAAGGGTATGCTAAGATAATACTATTGTACAAGACTCTGCTAAAAATTATTTTATCACGCTTTAATAGCCATACCTCTTATTCGCTTATTAATGACATGAGTAAGGTTATGAAGTGCGTGAAACACACATGTCACACTGACAGAATGTCGTCAACTGTAAATAACTGTATAATTAAAAAACGTTATTTAAAATAATGGCGAACAATGGTCAGTGTTAGCGCTACTAAACAAACTCACAACACACAATTTTAAGTATATGTACATAAAAAAGTATGTGAGTTTCAATAGACATCAAATTGTTGTTCCATTCTATATTAGTCTTTTATTTTATTCGTGAGTTCACCTGTATATCATTGACATTACCATTTAATTAATGAAACTCATTTATCAAGTGATACAAGCAAATTGCAGTTATATCTTATTTTGCAACCACGCTTTCACCGCGAAGTGTTTCCTATTAGCATTAATGTCACGATTATTGACCATATGGTGTATAATCCATTATTCCCTCATTTATCTCTCATTATAAATTACTCCCATTTGCACTGAACGAACTACACGTTCCAAGAATTTTTTGCGTTCAGACAAAAGCATTGTTTTGTGTTTGTAATCAAGAAGCAGTGCCTAATATCATAATCAGTAAGCACATGTATGGTATTCACCAGAGTAAAAGACTTACCACTTAGATACGTATGTAACCCTTTAACACTTAGATACGTACTTTGACTCATGTGTAGTCCCTTAGAACGTTAAATTCAAACATTCCTTATTAGATTCCAGTTTTAAGACTTCATTTCCCACCCTTAGATACTGATGAGCAGCAAACGGGATAAAACATGAACAGACTGTGTGTTACTCGCTTGTTGTTCTGGTTTTTATGCTGTTTGTCTAGATCCATTTTCTGAGTTAATTTATTTATTTATTTATTTATTTATTTATTTATTTAAATTTATATATATATATATATATATATATATATATATATATATATATATTTATATATATATTACAAAGTCTCTATTAGCCTTGTTGTATTTAAACAAAAACGCTGTATTATTTTATGCCGAAGCTTTCGACCTCACGGTCTTCATCAGCGGCCATTTTTTATTTTCAGATGTTTTATTATGAACGGAAATGACCTCGTGCATTTCCGGCGTCAACGTTGTTTACGCGTTCTTTAATTAAAGTTTATTCTTGAACGTTGATGCCATATGGTCGGTATGTCCTTAGTTTTGACTTCCACAATTGCTCCATGGTTTTGCGGTACTCGTCCGACCCGCTGAGTTTTTCGAGTCCCATTATTTGGAAATCATCCATGGAATGTCCGTCAGTGTAGAAATGCTGAGCTACCGGGTCAATGTGCTGTGTGCGAATACGTGACAGATTCAATAGATGTCGCTGGTACAGAGTTCCGCCGGTCTCTCCCACATACACGAACCTGCGACAGCGACGACAGTTGACCGCATACACAACATTGGATGATTTGCAATCAACATTGTTTCTGGAGCAATTGTGGAAGTCAAAACTAAGGACATACCGACCATATGGCATCAACGTTCAAGAATGAACGTTAATAAAAGGGCGCGTAAACAACGTTGACGCCGGAAATGCACGACGTCATTTCCGTTCATAATAAAACATCTGAAAATAAAAAATGGCCGCTGATGAAGACCGTGAGGTCGAAAGCTTCGGCAAAAAATAATACAACGTTTTTGTTTATATATATATATATATATATATATATATATATATATATTTTTAGTGTGTTTAGGACCGGTCGTGTTTGCAAACTAATACTTCAAGCAAGGTAATTCAAACACCCACCATGCCAAGCAACACTGCTGGTGTGCCAACTGACATAATCAGGCTATCAACTACAGGATGTACATGTTGGCGCCCAATAAATCCATTACAAAGCACGGAATAGCACGAATGAGCGCGTGCAGAGGCGTATCGTTAGATCGATTGTTACAGGTTAAAGTAAAGAGAATTAGAAAATACTAAAAAAGATAGAACATTCATTTTCAGTTTTAAATTGCAAAAGTTTTATAAACGCAGAAAATGTGTCATTTTAACCCAATTATGCCTTAGCGTCTAGAAAAAAAGGCCTTGGAAAACAGCGTATAACCAGATGGGAAGCCGCATGAGGCGGCGTCTCATCAGGGTCTGCGCTGTTTGCTTAAAGGAATTTCGGTAAGAAATATTCTAAATATAGAAATAAATGGGTTAAAGAAGGAATGTTTGTATAACTCTTACACACTTAGACATTCAGTGCATAAACAGAATCACTCATGCTAACAAAATTCAATGAAATATGGTTATGTTGGGTTGCACCATACATAACTCACAAAGTTTATTCTCATCTTTCGGCACAATGTTTAAATAAAGCACACGATGAAAATTAATTACTCCGTTTGTACTCACAGGAGGAAAGCGTTTAAATGGCTGTTAATAAATGTCAGTAAAATAACACCAACACCAAAAGTACATTTTTTGTACTATTACCGTTTGTATAAGGAAACACTGAAATAATTTCATGTTGAGGCGGCTTGTGGCCTTTGTTAATAAACAGCTGCAAGTCTGGCATTCTAATACTCAGCCGTAAACCGTGCATGCAAGACAACATACCGCTATAGAGTATGCTCATTATTTGCTTTGAAGGTTACGTGATGTTATTAGTTGTCGTAATTCTTTTCCACTCCACATGGTTTTAAATACATACCAAACTAAAATATGTACACTCTTTGTTAATTTGTAATAATTTATTCTGCGTATATGAGCATATCGTCTGCTTCAATTGTATTGTTAATCGTATGCTGTGGATTTTATGGACGCTAATGATGAAGGTAAAACAGCAGACATATGCTAGATAAAAATTATGTCAAATGTACATGAAGCATGATAATTTGACTAGCCGAATGACCGCTTGTTAATAACGCACGAATTTACCTGTTGCATCATAAATACAACTTATTATTTGCACAAGCTATACAACATTTTCTCTTTGAGTAAACAACGAGCGTTGTTTGTCGAACTCAAATCATTATAACTGCATGTATTTGCTGAAAATAAGTAATTTACGAAAAAGAACCGTAATAACAATCGAACAATTTCCTCTCAGTTTTTTATTACAGTTTTATTATTTTAATGAACATTTACAGTATGATCATAATTATGCGTTCATGTGAATGTTGATATTCTATACCACGTGTCTAATAAATAATTCGCTTTGAAATCATATAGAATTTCATATGTCAATACTAAAGTTTATAGGAGATTGGTGTTCCAGACAGTTTTTAATGTTTTATTCATGCAGGTTTAACCTAGGGGCATTTTGTCATTGAGCAACCGATGTACAAGTATAGTGGCAGATACAATTCAACAACTTTATCATTGACATACACACGCAATGATACTCAATCCAGCTTTTCGAAAAATCTTTTAAATAATTACCACTTTAAATGAAACATGACACTCATGATTTTAACACATAAGCACTTACGCTTGTGTTAAAATTATAAATCAACACTTCGACAATATGATATAACACCACCATATTGGTTAAGAAATATTGTTTTACAAAACATGTGCAATAGATGGTACACGCGTGATAAAATTATGCATTAAAGATTAAACGAACATTTTTTAGATGAACAAAATTAACTTAACATAACATTTCTTGTGTTCTAAACAAATATAAGCCTTAGAGACCCCAAAAACATAATCAGGAAATACAGTCTTGTCAATATTCGCTACTCTTTTATATTCGGCGAGTTAATAAATATTCGAACAATAAATGACAAAATATATTACGCAGCATTAACTAATACATGATTTGATAAGCTAACCGCTTTGGAAAGGCAAACAAATGCAGAGCATCGGAGTTAAACTGGTAAAAAGGCGCGTCAAACCGCACATTTCGCAAATAATTAATAATAACAGATATACGTATCAAAACACGCTTACGTCAAGTCATTGGTATTCATTTTTATAAATTCATCGATATAATAGAAATGCAATTACTCAAAGGATAAGTATTTACCACAGAAACATAATTCCAACCTAATGAAGCACTGAGCAAATATCTTACATACAGACTTCTATCACACTTTGTTAATTGTAAAAGCAAAGCAAGCTCCATAAATTTGCGCATAAAACGCTTATTGTTAAATCGATTTGCATCCACTTTAAAAAAATTCCAAAAATGACTGAACATGCATTATCAACTTAAAATCTTGACAGAATGAAATTCGTATGGATGTTGCCATTTTAAGAAGAAAATAATTTATCACATGCTATACCCTGTTTCCAATGTAATACAACCATTACATATTTTTTTATATTACACATGTGTAATACAACATTTTTAAGCGTTTTCATTGGCTTAGTATTCGTTTATTGACCAATCGCTTTTTGTTATTTTGCTTTGTAAAAGCCGAGGCGTTCCAAATGACGTCAGGAAATGTAAACAATATTCGAGATTTATCATTATGTTAGCGTGAATATTCATTTAATTTGCTCATTTAAAAGCATGTGGTAAAAAAGATCTGACACTCGGTGTCATATCATACCATATTTTATTAAACTCGTCCAGGAAATTCGTTTGTAAGCTCGCCAAAGGCTCGCTTACCAACAAAATTCCTGAACTCGTTTAATAAAATATGGTATGATATGACAACTCCTGCCAGATCCTATATGTATGTTTGATACCAATTGCATATACTTGTTCCAACAAAATACGCTATTATGCTGACAATATGTACAGAAATAAGGTTAAGGCTTTGCTATACATTTCTAATAAAGTTTTGTATTGCTTCAAAAACTTGAAATAAAGCAAACATATAATGATGGAAATTTAATATCCCATATTCATTCCAGATCTTCATACCATGCAAACTGTTTAATTGCTGTTAATAAACGGCAGTAAATTAACAACAAAAATAACACACCTATCTCTGTTTTGAATCTTACTGTGTAAATACGTGAAAACAAACAAGAGCCGTATATTATTTTGTTATGGTTGCTGCGGTTTTTGTTTAAACATATGTAACTCTGGAATTGTGTTACTCGCCACAGACCGTGCATGCAAAGCAATAGACCGCAATATGAAAGTTCAAATGCTCAAACGTTATAACATGGAAAAATAGAAACTTAGATAATAAATGTTTTGTTTCTTTTGCACCACATGTTAGTTGGTTTTGGATACCTCTTGGTTATAAATAGTGTTTTTATTGAACGCATATATTATTTCAGATCTAACAGTAATGTTGTTGCTTTTTGCATGCAAAATAATAAATAATATACGCATGTACATGGATGGTAAACAGTACTATTCTGGGATAATCATTATTAAAAGTTCTCTAATATTATGCTATTAAAATAAATATTAGGGTAACGGGGGACTATGTGCTGAAAAAAGTATTAATCATGAGTAATTGTACTGTTGTTCAATATTGTCCAAACTCTGATTCATTGTCTCCTATTTGTATAATCGCACTATCAATATAACAGAATGTTAGCATCATGTGTCCCATTACCGACGAAAAAAACTAAAATTGAGTCTTAATTAAATCATCTTTTATGATAAGCCACCCTTAAGGCAGATCTTAAAACTTTAGTGGGATTGTTACACAAATATGAAATATTTTGTCATGGGATTCGGTTGATGGAACAACCCAAAATCTGAAAAACAATATGTAAATGCGAAAGCTTCATTACTGTATATTCAAGTACCATATGAGTAAATAAGACGAATTATCAAGTTAAAAAACAATTGTATTCTGATAATAAACTAAAAGTTATGGCACATTATTCTCGTATAATGAATGGGTATATAATATTGTGTTACAACCTCCCAAAATAGGAAGCTTTTTTCAATGAACGACATTATGATGAATGCCATGGTAATAGAATCATTTAACGCGAAGATGGCATCGCTCTTTTAATAGACCAGTGCTGTTGTTCTTTTTTTTTGAAAAAGGCGTGAAGTATTGAACTGGGCGAGGCCTTAGGTGTTCTAAGGCAGATGAGATTCTTTTCCTTATAACCTGTCGGTTTCCGCGACGTGGGCTTTCGACAACAAAATATGTTTCTTACCAATGATATACTAAAAAAGCAACACATCCCAAAAGTCGGACGGTTAACATTTACACTTTGTGTTTAATGGATATTTCATATAACGCAAGGCGGGCTATGGGGTCATATTGGAAATCCCAATATCGGAATTCAGGTTAATTATATGAATATCAAATGAATGAAGCGTTTTGTAATCGTTCATTGAATAGATTTTTTTTTTGTTGACGGACATGCTATCTGATATACGTCAGCAAATTATATCACATGTTCAATTAAACATCATGACATGACAAAACAACACTGCAGAGTTTTAGTAAAACAAGATATTTTTAAAGTGAGCAATTTTATTAAAGGCACGTAACTTTCCGATTAAAATTACTCAACTGGTAGCAGTCGGTGGTTGGCGGAATACTTATAAAAATTATATTGCTGAAGTTAACTACGTAAATACTTAAATACCAACCGGACTGATTTCTGTACAATTACTACAACCTTATTTATGCTTTACACAATCGTAAAGCATAAATTATAGAGAAACATCAGTAAATTAAAACTGATAATTCCTAGTTTCAAACATTGAGAATTAACGGTGTAAATTATCAATAGTGTCAACTGTTTTTCCTTGCAATGACTTTTTTATGTGATGTCGTCATTATTTTAGCGTAGTTATCCAGTTTAAATATGAAAAAATAATCATTTATAAGCATACTCGTGAAAATAGTAATTTATATGATCACTCGACAATTAAAATCGATATTTTACCAAATCCAACAAACATCTTATATGTATTACGCCATGAATGTGATTACTATCCCTTAGATCATTTAAAAACCCATTCAACAGTTTCAAATGTAAACCATTTTGATAAATAAATTCGTTTGGAACACTGTCTATGAATGATCTACTTCTAGTTTAGTTTACAACAGTATCGATGTTTGTCTTGGCAAGGAGGGATTCTTGACGCACTGATATTACCCATTAGTCCCTGCCGTAACATTCAATGGAGATGTTGCTATACCCTTGTGTTTAATAAACTGTTCGCAGAGAATTCGTCTGAAGTTACATTTACCAATCACAAAGTATAGATGAGATTGGTTTTCTAGCTAAGTTGTTTTGTTTCAAATGTTTTCTTTCATGCACGTTCAACTAAGCATTTTCCTCTTCAATTATGGATGTAATAGGTGAAGTGACAGACGCCATTCAACAATCTGTATCATTGATAGATACAAGTTATTACAAGTAATTATACTGATAACGAGTGTTATGTTAATCTGTTATATAATAAGACCTTTAAATGAAACATGAAACCCCGGTTTAAAACACATAGACAAAACGATAAGATTTAAATCAATTTGCACGACACGGAACATATGAGCTTACAAAAGACATTGGTGCGCGTGTACTACTTCACTATATAACAAATTAATTGTTTTCTAAACAAATCTAAGCATACGGCAACTTTCGACGCATAATCAGGAGTTATATTCTTGTTTAAATTCGCTATTCTGGTATATTCGGCAAGGCCTATACAAAATGACAAAATATGTAACACCGCATTAAACAATACATTCTTTAGCCGGAATCAACGCCTGCTAACGGCCATTCTAAAGCATTTGAGTAAACTCATTTGAAAGGCGCGTCCAATCTCATTCTTAATCAAGAAGTAATCACAAAACATACTCTTGTAATTTAAAACTCAAAATATTGTAATTAATTTAAAAGCAGTAGAGAAATTACAAATAATTGGGCAATCATTACTCAAAGTTTTAGTGCTCGTCTGAGTAATAGAATTGCACTCAATGAAACACTTTATAATCATTTTACAGTATGGCTTAACGCATTTCAATCCCTATGTGATTAAATTGCAGCTGAAACGGTTGTGCGGTTGACAGACAAATTCTATTAGCGAGTTAATTCTAGATACAATATTCCTGCCAGGCAACATCACTGGTGTGCAAATCGACTCAAGCTGATGACATGTTGTGCAATTTGGCACCCAAGTCATAGTTTTAATTGATAGATATATATATTAACTTTTAAGCGCAAAATTCAACGTATTACAGTCATACATTCCAACACAAATTCGCTGGTGTGTAATTATATGTAAAATAATATATATATATATATATATATATATATATATATATATATATATATATATATATATATATATATATATATATATATATATATTTAATAAGTCTTTAAATGCTTCTAGATGAATACAACGTCGAAGTTTATGTTAATGCTCACTTAAATGTATGTTATTATTATAAACACCCTTAAGATATGTTCACAAAATATAATTAACATAACGTATATATTAAATATATTAATCGATTGCTCATCAGTGTGTTATATTGTACCTCATATTTGCTACTGATGAATAAATCCCCTATCCACCATCTTTTAACAAATATATATATATATACTTTAATCTGACACAACGCCGTTATCTGATATACAGGCAGAATAATAATGCAAACGACAGGCCAATTGTACAGCGATTTAAAACAACATTAATCGCTGCTTATGAACGGCATTGATCAAGTAATTCCGGCCTTCATGTATTGATTTATTTTGAACAAAGCTTATAATGAAACGGACCTGAAAGAAATTAATTGTGTTTTGTTCTGATAAACCTGGTCTTAATTCATGTGCGTAAAATGTCGTCCCAGATTAGCCTGTGCAGTCAGCACAGGCTAATCAGGGACGACACTTTCCGCTTTAATGGTATTTTAGTTTCAAGGAAGTCCCTCCTTACCGAAAAGCAAGTTTAGGCGGAAAGTGTCGTCCCTGATTAGCCTGTGCGCACTGCACAGGCTAATCTGGGACGACACTTTACGCACATGAATTAAGCCCAGTTTTCTCAGAACAAGACACAATGAATCTTTATGGGAACTTGATCATGCGTATAAAGTACCGGTATATATTATTTACATAGTTAAATTGAACATACTATCACATTAGCTGGTCAAATGAACAAACCGCGAGTCACGCAATAGTACAGAACTGCATTCTGTCGTCAGTATTATTTGCTGATCTAGTAAAGATCTCCTCAAAGCGTTGGAAAGATATTGCATAACAGGCACTCAATTAATTCAATTTACAAGCTCAACTGGTTTTATATAATACGCTATACGGTTGCAGTATTTTAAGATGTGTTTTAAAACTCGTTTAATCAGACAACAAATATACGTCAACATGTTGTTTTCATCCTCTAGTTTTGAAATATCTTTTTTCATTTATCACTTTCTTGTTTGGACCTTCCCTGCGCTGTTTTCGTACGAAAAGTTATTTAACCATCGCTGATCGGAAAGGAATAATCTGAAAGAAATTTATAATAACCAACATCAAGCCGACAGGCAATATTACATAGTTTGTGGTCAAAATATATTCCATTTTATAGTTGTGTATTTAAGTGTCTGTCAAATTCTAATATACATTTGTGACTGTACTATCGATGCGAAACGTCGTCCATGCGACAACTAGACAAGCAAAGACAGGTCATGTCGCCGCATTGACATTTGGTAAAATTATCATTCAATTTCAACGAGCATTTCCCAAAAAGCTTACCTATCGGCTTACCAATTGGCTGCGTATTAAACACTTAGCCAAGGACTGAAAAAGAACACCCGATAACGATTTTTCAAAGTGTCATGTTCGATTTAGTTAACATATACCAGCTGATATCTAATGTTCGTTGAAGGCGCCGTTCAACGGTGTTTTCTTTAGTAGCAAAAACAGGCTCTCAATTCAAAATCTATCATAAGTTGAGTCCCCAATGCTTTAATTTAAAATTGTCGTATCTTTGATAACTATGTATCTTTTTATTTATTGGTAAAGTTAATTAAGCCAATATCCCTATAAGCCGATTCAGACTTTACCACTATTGGTCTATTAGTACTGATTGTCAATAAACGAATTATTACTATTTGTATACACAAGTGCAACAAACTGTTAAATTATTATTAATTGAAAACCAACATTCTGGTAATAAATATATACGGGGGTTTGTTTATCAAATATTGGTTGTGAATATTCTTTTGTAATGAGTGCTTATGTTTTCATATCTAATCGTAATTGTGTTGCTTTTTGCAGGCGAAACATAAGACAATTGAATAAACGGTAAACAGAAGTGTTCCATACGATTCAAAATTACACTCACTATAAACAAGAAATATCTTTAAAAAAGATATACGGCGTAAATAGTTTTATGAATGAGATCAAGGATAGCGAATGTCTTTTTCTGTGCAGTTCTTAGCTGCATCACACGCAGTACGGGATGTTACGGGGAGTTTTCGCGGCTTATTTTACATTATAACATATTGCTGGTCATAAACCTATAGATACAAAACAGAAAACCAAAAGAAGAATGGAAGTGAAATTTAAACATATGAGTCAACCGGCCACACGAGAACAAACCTGTTTTAGTGGTCTGTCGGGCATTGCTATTTGATTCGATTATTAACAGTATCGAGAATCATCGTGCTCATGCTTAAAGTGATATTATGGGCATTTTGCACTGTTGAATTGAGCTGAAAAGAATTAACAGGTCAAAATAGTTAGTTAAAATGTGGTTACTGATCAATTATCTGCAACTCACCTTGCTACCAGTTGTTTATAAAAATATATTTTATATTCGATATTCTTACGTGACCCACCCAGTCCTGTAAGCCGAAATGATCCGTAAAACAATATTGTGTCTTTGTGTCGTATGAACAAATCTGTACTAAAACTAAATTTAGGTTCAACTCGTAAACGCATGATCAGTTGTCAAACGAAAGTACGGTTAATATTCAAATGCATTATTTTTCTCTTTCTGGTATATTGTTTTAGTATATTGATGCTGCATTAATTACTCTAAGTGTATATGAAGTAGAAACATCAAAAATAATCAACGGTTGCGATAGACACCTATAAACTGTTACATGCTCATAATATCACTTTAGTACATTAGGCAATATGGTGGAATAATTATTGTTAAATTTATTAAAAATAATATTTATCATTGTATTGTTGAAAACACATTAAGAATCTATTATTGACATACCATAATTATATTGCTGAATATCTTCTTTTAACATATTTCTGGTCTAAAGAAAATTCCAGGTCACCTAGTTCACGGATAGCGTCTTTATTATATAACGATTATTTTACTGACCGCGAACTCCGGTGATGACCTGTATATAAACTCTGAATGTCCGCGACTTGACCCGAAACCTCGCGGGTTGAAATGCAATTTTTTAAAGTGAGGCCTCGCTTCCACTGCTCTTTATACTTTTACATGTTAACATGTTGACAGGAATATGGAAGTAAGTACTAAATATGAGAACATAGCCTTTTAAGTATAAACGCTTTTGCGCTGGTAATACTCTGAAAATAAAAGGTGTACGCACAAACTGTATTGATGTCGAGAATTGAGTGTAAAACTGTTCTTAGACTATCTATTAAGCCTTTTCATTAGAGATAAAATTGTTTCATACAGTAAAACAGTGTTACAAAGACGCGGATATGTTTCCAATGTTCTGGTGGTATACTAAAATCAGCCAATGGAATAAATGAAGTGTATTCATTCGTACCTAGCCGCGGGAAATTTTATTTGAATTTTATTGGACACTTACAAAGGTCAAGTCAGGGTGAAAAGCTGGCTTATGCAGCTTACGCCGAAAAAAAATTCTATACAAATTCTGAAACAATTGAAAGCTTTTTAAATTAACCACAATATTACTGTTGATAGATATAGTTGAGCATATTAGCTCGCTTACGTAGATTTGCCTTAAATAGTATAGTGTCGTGATTTCAAAAAAGCGCTTCTCATCGTCAAGTTGTCTATGTGTATAAAAATACTCAATCATTTGTTCTGATTTGTACTTCTAATGTTAATACATTGCCACCATGCGAATATAGGCTTTTTAATATTCTTAAGAGTATTAAATGACGTTTTAATCTGCTGATGTCGGTGACCTCATACGTTGTTGGCCGCGCATTGCTATGTGAATTGATCTTTTATTTCAAAGTCATTACTTATTTTTCTATGAAATGTTAAATGTTTATAGCTTAAAGATTCTGCTTATGAAATGAGCAACATTTGTTTGAGGGTTATACATTGTTTATCTGTATCATACTGGCATATGCTGGAATATGTTTCTCCTCTAATACCGACCCCGCACCTGTGGTTTTGTATTAATAAATAATACGGAACCACCATAGCCTAAAAAGAGAGGTTTCAATTTTGAATCAAATGTTATCTTAAAATTACCTTAGGGGTTTTATCAAAATGTTTAGACTTCTCGTAGTTAGATATGTTATACAAAACACGTATACATACATATAACAGTGTAACTAATTTATTACGATCTGTGTAGTTCCAATGGTGTTTACACGTTACACTGTTACAAATTTGTTTTTCGGCTAGATATACGTTACTTCTACAGTATACGAAGCATAAAGCGCATGTTCAACATAATCAAAATACGAAATATTTTCTTTAATAACTTAATAGGAAAATAGGAATATTGAAATCCCAACTATTGCCTAATATCCAAAATTCTTAAATACTAAAGAGATAAATATAAATGCCGAAATGCTATAAAACATTGTTTATTGCATAATAACCAGGTCGCCGAAATTGAAGATGAATATCAATTGGTGAATTAACAGAAAACAAAAAAGACTGAGCCACACTTAAAGAAACGGACGCTTTCTGTCATGCTTAATAATATTCCAAACATGTCATCGAATTATATTCCCATCATGAAATATAATCGCTGTTTTTAAGTGCATTAAATGCATTCTCCAGCATATACAACAATACTTCCTCCAAAACGTTGAACATACGGTAATTTTTCAAACTTTGTACATTATGCATGTTTCATATGTGTTTACCGAAAAGTACGCTGCATTATGAGAATTTGTAATTGTATGCGATATTTCGTATAACATCGGAATAGAAGTTTGTTTTCGACATATTTGCAATTTGGATATATTTACATTATTAAAGAGCATTCAAATATTGAATTGAGTCCGAAAATTTAGAACTGTCAAATACAATCAAGTACGTGTACCCACTGGGGGCTGACGAGGTCAAAGCGTAGTCCGTTTCGCTACGACGTCGGGTACATGTTTTACTACGAAAACATTGTGTAAATACACTACTTAATCAGGCGAGCTTCATCTTTTCTGGTGTTTATGGATTAGAGAACGGAACATCCAGTAATGGTAGGTACTTATTTTCAATAACAAACTAATAACAAATGCGCGTAGTTGCAACCTTTAAGTTCATTTTGAGCTAAAATCGAAATATTTCGATTTGAAGCAATGCATAAGGTGGTTATTCTGTGAAAATAGCCAATTACGGTAACTTAAATAAAATAAAACTACATGTTACTTTGATTCAGTGAACATTTCACATTTTAAAGTACAAAACAGGTTACGAACATATATTTTAATCATTCAAATGCTTTGTTTCGAAGGAAATTACAAGTCGCTTTATGTATAGGTTTCGCGCAGAGTATGTATTGGTTGCGCAACGAAGTACAAATATAATGTATAGGTTGCTCAACGAAGATTCTGTATCCATTTCAGGACATATCACATGCAGTTTGCAGTTACTGCAGACTGCTATTTTCCAGTGCAAAAGATGCCGTGCTTCACTGTGCGCATTAACATCCAAACGAAAAAGTTGAACTCGGTGAAAGCCGGCACAGTCCCGGCAGAGCCTCGGTATACCGTCACCGGCTTGGCACTGAAAACAACCGGGACTTCACCGGAAAAAACCGGGACGGCACCGTCAGAGCACCGGTTTACTTATGTAACGTAGCTATAAAGAGACTCTGCCGGCATTCACCGGGGCTCCACCGGGGCGTTGCCGTGCCTCTGCTGGAGTGTGTTTGGGCACCGGTGGAGCTAAGGTGCCGTCCCGGTTCTTCCCGGTACAGTCCCGGTGCCACGCCGGTCGTTGCCGGTCCTACTTGGTGACTCCCTGCTAATCCCGGAGGTATTAAATATTTTAATACTTCCCCGGTGGAGCCCCGGTGGTCCCCGGTCGTCCAAGGTTCATCCCGGTGGAGCACCGGATCATCCCGGTAGGGCCCCGGTTCATCCCGGTAGATGCCTGATCACGCACTGGGGCTCCGCCGGCATCATAGTGAGACTGGGCCTTAACCGCATTGTAACACGAGGTAAATTTACCGGCCGTCATGTACGCAGTTAACAATAACCTGTGACAGAAACCCACTGCCACACCTTTACAACAATATACTTGTTATGCAAATGCGGATTTGTGCCATTGGGGTCCTACTTTCCACACCTTACGACTGTTACAGGTGTGGATTTTACAGGTAAAATCATGTATACGAACATGAATATCATCTCAAAATGAGTTGACGATAACCGATTTTCAAGAAAATCGCTTTGATATATACAATGTAAAAATCAAATCCGTATGAGATAAATAATGATCGAAGTTGGGACATGGGATTTACTTTGACATAAGCAGCGTTTCGAGATAAGCGAGTTGGGGATAACGAGAATCGAATGTTATTTGATAAAGAGTACCGTATGCTGAAAACCTATCGTCGCTCTCTATCAAAATAAGCGTGTAAGGGATTGTCACTAGAAGAAGATGCGTCATTTTTATTGAGACCGACGACATAAGGTTCTCGACTCTCAATTGTCGTCATATATATGGATTTTCGTTTCCTTTGGCCTTGTCGTGAATTTAATTATATCATAATAATTTGCATTACCATGTTGACTGTGCGCTTCGGATCATGTTGTGCCGTTGTTACTACCGCTTCCCCAAAGGAAACATCCAGCCACTCAATGACTCTATATTAAAAAAACTTTTCTTTATTTTGCCTTCGAGAGATAACCAATACGTCTTCTGTGAGAAACGCATACATGCTAAAGCGTTGTCGTAGCGAGGCATATACGTATACTGTCAGAGACATGATCACGCCTAATAAAAGTAATAATAATAGCCTTTACTTCTGATAACTGGGTCACCCTACATATTTCTAAACACACAAGTGGCTTCACGATACATAGATCAATTTGGAAATTGTAAAAGTGTGTCATTTAACACAGTTGTAAACCTAAATTGCATTTTTTTAAAGTGAAACTTTACTTCGGTTTGATAAATCAGCGGTATATTTCATGTTTAACCGCATAAACCAGACACATCTTGGATTATAATTTGATGTAACAGACCTATGAAATTTCATTGTGCTTAAATTCAGAGTTTTGTCAGTAGAAAAGCATAATCTTACATGTTTTAAACACAATTTTCTACTAATCCGTTATCGATGTCATGTGTATTTTAACAATGTTTTCGTAGTAAAACATATACCCGACGTCGTAGCGAAACGGACTACGCTTTGACCTCGTCAGCCCCCAGTGGTACCAAGAACATAATTGGGGCTTTTGTGCTGACATTGCTAATACACTGATGGAGTTTCTGGGCGTTAAATCTCCTCTTGTAAGACTATTATGCATAAAACATATCAAAATACCTTATTCCGACGTCTTGTCTCGAAAATGTGCATAATAATGAGAGACAGAGCCATGACATTTAACCAATTTATGCCTAGTGGACTCTCCCATCCTTCTAAATTGGATCAATTTATTTCCAAAATTAGGGATGTTAGGCGTCTCATCAGGGTCTACGCTGTTTGCTTAAAGGAATTTCTGTAAGAAATATTTTTAATATAGAAATAAATATACTAGACATCCCTATTTTGGAAATAAATTGATCCAATTTAGAAGGATGGGAGAGTTCACTAGGCATAAATGGGTTAGTTCAAATGAATTACTTCCACAGGCAAAACTCGAGTTTGATCAGAAAGAAAGAGCTGCAAACACAGATCAACCAGACAATTCCTTACTGGTTTGCCTTCTTGTTCGATTACGGTAATAATGTCTCGACACTTTGAATGAATTTAAAAATAAACAGGAAACAT
Source organism: Dreissena polymorpha (assembly GCF_020536995.1). Taxonomy (NCBI): domain Eukaryota; kingdom Metazoa; phylum Mollusca; class Bivalvia; order Myida; family Dreissenidae; genus Dreissena; species Dreissena polymorpha. The sequence continues at coordinate 17,013,554 of NC_068359.1, read as the reverse complement.
TTTGACATTGTCTTTCTGTCATGTACAAAAATAACAATATGTATTCGACAACGGATTGCTCATTAATATATAACATATTTATTTACATGTTATAATTTTATTTAATATATTATATAACATTTATTTAAAAAAAAATACACGAGCATATGTGCAAAAAAAACGTGTTCAAATAATTTCTAATTAATCGTTCTAGTTTTGTACTGTTCCCTGTCCATCACTGAAAACACCCTAAGCAGCGATTAATGGTTATACTTCATTCAAGCACAAAACACGTTGTGTATATGTATGTCATTTAAACTATAAAAACACCTAATAATTGCGTAAAAACTGCATTTACATTTAGAGACGAACTTTATATTCGTGTTAGAATAAAAAATAGCATTAAAATATGAAGATATATCAAAGCAAAATAACGTGATTGTTCATATCTATGAGACAACGTATTAAAAATAAAAAAGAAACAAAGATGAATTTACCTGAGTATTAATTGTCCAAACTTATTATGGAATATAGCGCGTATGCCTTCATATAATCTGTCACCTTCAAGTTTACGTTTACAACACCAACCAAAACGTGTTATATTTTGATTCAACAAATGCTTAGAACAATGAAGCTGATGTCGATGCGGCGAGCGGCGATAGCAAGTGTCAACTCTGGGAGAAATCGTGTGTTATTTGGAATTCGAAAATCGTCGTATGGTTTAAAAACAATCCAATGTTCGACGTGGAATATTGGATATGGTGTCCGCCTAGCGACATGCAGGTCACGGGTTCGACCCCCACTCGGGAAGTGTTCTCTAGATCTCCCAAAATATACCAAGTACTGGTTCTATACACAGGAAACGGACTCGATAGCGTTTCAATTAGCCAAAGCATTCAATGAAATCGATTTAAAAGAAATAGGTTAAAACTAAAAGTACCATTCTTTTTCCTTAAAGATGTGTTTGTTGAACGTCATATGATCTTCTGTAACAACAATCGGCTGCTTGCGATAGCTAGTGTGTATAGGTCATCGTGTTATCAGAAATAAATTGGAAACATGATTTCAATGCTAGAAAGATCGCGTTTTTTATCACAAGTAATAATAATTCATACTTTTATCACAATTAATAATAATTCATACATTTAAACATAAATTGGTCAATGATAACAAAACCCACAATGCTTGACAATGGAACAAGATTATCAGTCAAACCGTACTGTTGATCAAAGTTCTATTCAATCAATTTGATAAACATTTTAATAAAAAAATAATATTTAACATAATTCCGCTTGCAATATCAGTATTTTCTTAAGAAAAGCAAAGTTTAAATCTCAGCACCGTCACACAGTCCATTTTCGTAAACAATTGTGTCAATTTTCAACCTCATGCTAACGGATAATAATAATAAAGCCAATCCTGGAAATTGATTTCGTGTAATCCGTAATACGCACATGCACAGAAACACAACAGTTTGCATTTACCATCTTCGTTATTGATTTAGAAAATTGTACATGGAGAAAGACAATGTAAATGAGAATATGTAATCATAAAATCCTCGATGCTTCCATTAATATAGTATAATAGATAAGTTATTGATATGAAATATTTAAGGGTTTGCTAAGATAATACTATTGTACAAGACTCTGCTAAAAATAATTTTATCACGCTTTAATAGCCATACCTCTTATTCGCTTATTAATGACATGAGTAGGGTTATGAAGTGCGTGAAACACACATGTCACACTGACAGATGTCGTCAACTCTAAATAAATGTATGATTAAAAAAACGTTATTTAAAATAATCGCGAACAATTGTCAATGTAAGCGCTACTATACAAACTCCCAACAATATTAAAGTATCTGTACATAAAAAATGTATTGGGAGTTTCAATAGACATCTAATTTTTGTACCATTTTATATAAAATGTTGATCTTATTCATGAGTCCACCTGTATATCATTGCCATTAGCATTTCATTAATGAAACTCACTTATCAGTGATACGAGCAAATTGGAATTAATATATCTTATTTTGCAACCACACTTTCACCGCGCATTGTTTCCCATTAGCATTAATGTCACGATTATTGACCATATGGTGTATAATCCATTATTCCCTCATTTATCTCTCATTATAAATGTCTCCCATTTGCACTGAACGAACCACACGTTCGAAGAATTTTTCTTGCGTCCAGACAAAAGCATTGTTTTGTGTTTGTAATCAAGAAGCAATGCCTGATATCATAATCAGTAAGCAAATGTATGGTATTCACCAGAGTAATAGACTTAAAACCTTATGTAGCAATGTTTAACCCTTTACCACTTAGATACGTATTTAACCCTCTACCACTAAGAAACGATTTTTGACGCATTGGTTGTCCCTTAGAACGTTAAATTCAATTGAATACCTTTCTTACTAGATTCAAGTTTTAAGACATCATTTCCTACCCTAATACTAATGAGCAGCAAATGGGATAACACCTGAAGACACTGTGTGTTACTCGCTGGCTGTTCTGGTTTTATGCTGTTTGTCCATATCCATTTTCTGAGTGGGATATGTTTAAAATTTGAGTGTATGGCTTAAATCATAAACGCAAAAATAAACCCTAAATATTAATATTGTCTTTGGGACCGTCGTGTTTGCAAATTTATACTTCAAACTCCCACCAAGCCAAGCAACACCGCTGGTGTGCAAACTGACATAATCAGGCTATCAAGTACAGGATGTACATGTCGGCGACCAATAAATCTATTACAAAGCAAGGAACAGCACTAATGAGCGCGTGTAGAAGCGTATCGTTAGCTCGATTGTTACAGGTTAAAGAAAAGAGAATTAGAAAATACTAGTAAAGAGAAGTAGAAAATACTAAAAAGATAGAACATACATTATCAATTTTAAATTGTGAAAGTCTCATCAACGCAGAGAATTTGTCATTTTTAGAAGGAACGGAACGTATACATGACTCTTACACGCTTAGATATACAGTGCATAAACAAAGTATTATTCCATAATCAATAATGCTGACAAAATTCAATGATAGATGTTTATCTTAGTTTGTACCACACATAACTCATACATTTCATGTTCATATTTCAGCATAACGTTTAAATAAACCACACGATAGAAATTAATTACTCCATTTCTAATGACAATATTCATGGAGGCAATCGTGTTAATGGCTGTCAATAAACGTCAGTAAAATACCACCAAACTTACATCATTTTTGTACTTTTACCGTTTGTATAAGGACACACTGAAATAATGTCATGTTATAAATGCATATGTTGAGGCGGCCTGTGGCTTTTGTTAATTAACAGATTTAAGTCTGGCATTCTAATACTCTGCCGTAAACCGTGCATGCAAGACAACATACCGCTATAGACTATGCTCATCATATGCTATAGCGGTTACGTGATGTTATGAGTTGTCGTAATTCTGTTCGACTCCAAATAGTTTTAAATACATACCAGACTAAAATATGTACACTCTTTGTTAATTTGTAACCATTTATTCTGCGTATATGAGCATATCGCCTGCTTCAATTGTACGGTGTATCGTATGCTGTGGATTGTATGGTTCATATATACAACGTATTATTTGCACAAGCTATACAATATTTTCTCTCTGAGTAAAAACAACGAGCGTTTGTTGTCGTACTCAAATCATAATAACTGCATGTATTTGTTGAAAATAAGTAATTTACGAAAAAGAACCGTTGTATCAATCGAACAATTTCCTCTCAGTTTTATATTACCATTTGAGTATTTTAATGAACATGCATAGTATGTTAATAATTATACGTTTCGCGTACCTTTTTATTTTCTTATTAGTTATAGTATGCTTGAAACAATGAATGCCTCAATTAAAGGGCCTTTGTAAACAATGATGGGAACCATAGATAAGTAAAATGAATCTCTGATGGTATCAGCCGAGACACATCTAATCTTGAAATCTTGCCTATTTTTTCAGTTTGAAATAGAACGTTTCTGCCATTGTTGTGCGAAATCCTTAAAAATATAGGTCATAATTAACTGCTTACACCAATCAGGCGGTGCCTTTTTATGGAAAATTTCAAAAGGTATTTTTGGGTGAATATAACATATCTGAACTTGTTTATAACCGCTATCCACAGGTTCAAATATTAACAATCGTCATACGTGTATTCATAAGAAAAACTTCACCTGGGCTCGAATTCGCCAACGTTTAAGTCTAAATTATAGACTCAGACTTAAAAAAAGAAAAGAAATATCGCTAATCTATAATTCGTATTAAAATGCTATCACATTCAATATAAAGAGAACTGCACAACGACACATTTCATTCATGTAACATGATTTGATATGTCTAGAAAATAAATTGTGAAATATAAGTCTGAGTCTACAATTGAGACTTTAAACGTGTTTGAATACGGACCCCTAAGTGCTCTACTTCTAGCATACTATGCACCTGTATCGGGTTTGTCTTGGCAAATAATGGATTCTAAACTAACTGACATTTAATTTACCTATTCTTTCCTACAAATACATTCCATGGGAATGTTGATATTATATCCCACGTGCCTAATAAATAATTCGCTTTGAACCCATACAGAGTTTCATTTGTCAAAACTAAAGTATATGGGAGATTGGTATTCCAGACAGTTTTTTAAATGTTTTATTCATGCAGGTTTAAGCTAGGGGCATTTTGTAATTGATCAACCGATGTGCAATTGTAGTGGCAGATACAATTCAACAACTTTATCATTGATATACACATGCAATGAAAGTAAAACCAGCTTTTTGGAATAAAAATATTTTAAATAATTACCACTTCAAATGAAACATGAAACTCATGATTTTAACACATATGTACTAACGCTGGTGTTAAAAAATAAAAACAACACTCCGACAATATGATATAACACCACCATATTGGTTTAGAACTATTGTTTCACAAAACATGTGCAATAGATGGTAAACGCGTGATAAAATTATGCATTAAAGATTAAACGAACATTTTTTTTATGAACACAATTAACTTAACATAACATATCTTGTGTTCTAAATAAATATAAGCATTAGAGACCCCCACAACATAATCAGGAAATATAAAAATCTATAGTCTTGGTAAAATTCGCTACTCTTCTATTTTCGGCGAGTTAATAAATTATATAACAATAAATGACAAAATATATAACGCAGCATTAATTAATACATGATTTGATAAGCTAATAACAGCTTTGGAAAGGTAAATGCAGATCATCGGATTTAAGCTGGTTATAAGGCGCGTCAAACCGCACATTTCGCAAATAATCAATAATAACAGATATACGTATCAATACACGCTAACGTCAAGTCATTGGTATTCATTTTTATTATAGAAATGCAATGACTCAAAGGATAAGTATTTACCACAGAAACATAATTTCAACCTATTGAAGCACTGTACAAATATCTTACATACCGACTTCTATCACACTTTGTTAATTGTAAAAGCAAAGCAAGCTTTATAAATTTGCAATGTGATTGGGAGAGCTTATGTTGGGAAAACAATATTATAAGCGAGTTGATGCTAAAACCTACCATGATTGTCGAGAAACATCACTCGTGTGCGAACTGGCATCATCAAGCTGTCGACTTAATGATATGCATGCTGGCGCCTGATAAATCAATTACCAAGCATGCAATAGCACTATGGGACGCGTATAAAAAGCTTATTATTAAATCGATTTGCATCCACTTTAAGAAAATTATAGAAATGACTGAACATGCTTCATCAACTTAAAATCTTGACAGAATAAAAAACGTATGTATGTTGTCATTTTCAGATGAAAATAATGTATGTTTGACACCAATTGCATATACTTGGTCCAACAAAATACGCTATTATGCTGACAATATGCACTGAAATAAGGTTCTTTTATGCTTTGTTATACATTTCTTATAAGATTGTGTACTGCTACAAAAACGGCTTTAAATATAGTTGCACGTGTCACCATGATATAATCTCGTCAATAGTTTGTTAAGAAATGACTTTTACAGCTGGTATAAAACAATCAGGAATTATGATCAATGTTGACGGTACTAAACACATTCTAAACAAAACGCGTTCGAATTTTTTGGAACAGAAAGAAGTTTTGCGATTTTCGATTAAGATTACAGTTTAAATCAATTCGATATATCTCTTCTTCGTTGTTTTACATGTATATGAATGAAATTTGAGATATAATAAAATTTCAGATAACAAGTCCTAAAAGAAAAAAACAACACTATTCTATTTTAAAACCCAACTTGCACATCGAACTGTTTCCAGTTAGCATACAGTTAATGCTTATTGACAATATGCCGTAAAATCCATTTGACAATTCTTTTATCGCTCGTTATAACTTTTTCCTATTTGCTCTTTCACAAACGTTACAAGAATGTCTCTGTGATAAGATATTGTTTCGTGTTTTAATCAAGTCGTTACTGTTATCCGAATCCCCTGTTAAAATATTCCACGAATTAAATTACCAACACGAAATGACAAAAGAATATAAGAAGCTTAGAGCTGTGCGAGAAAAAAAATAATTGAAGAGAATAACTTAACTTTAGTTTGCCCTAACTATGGGTGTGTATAATTGTTACCGGTACAACTATGAATGGTATATCAAATATAAACAAACTTGATTAAGTATTGCAACCTTTTATAAAAGTCTGTGTCAATTGATCCGATATAGATCAAGGCGTGAAATCATTAACTGGGCGAGGCCTAAGATGTTTTAAGGCAGAGGAGATTCTTTTCCTTATAACCTGTCGGTTTCCGCGACGTGGGATTTAGGCAAAAAGATATGTTTCTTACCAATGGTATACTAGAAAAGCAACATATCCCAAAAGTCGGACGGTTAACATTTACACTTTGTGTTTAATGATAATTTCATATAACGCACTGCGGGCTATGGGGTCATATTGGAAATCCCAATATCGGCATTCAGATTAATTACACACATCTTGTTTTGTGTGTTTATTAACATTACTTAAGTACCCATCTGTCACCTTCAAGCATAAGTTGCGCGTCGTATTTCAATGCATAATCATGAATATCAGATTAATGCAGCGTTTTGCAATCGTTCATTAAATAGAACTATTTTTGTTGACGGACATGCTATCTGATATACGTCAGCAAAATATATATTATCACATGTTTAAAGAAGCATCATGGCATGACAAAACTACACTTCAGAGTTTAAGTAAAACAATATATATTTCTAGTGAGCAATTTTATTAAAGGCACATAACTTTCCGATTACAATTACTCAGTTGGTAGCAGTCGGTGGTTGGCGGAATACTCATTAAAAATATATTGCTACAGTATTAGGAGTAACTGCGTATACCAACCAGACTGATTTATGTACAATTACCACAACTTTATTTATGCTTTACACAACCGTAAAGCATATATTATAGAGAGAAAAATCATTAAATTAAAACTGATAATTGCATGTTTCAAACATTTAGAATTAACGGTGTAATTGTCAATAGTGTCCACTGGTTTTTCCTTGCAATGACTTTTTTATGTGGTGACGTCATAATTTTAGCGTAATTATTCAGTTTCAATAAGAAAAAATACTCATTTATAATCATACTCTTGAAAATAGTAATTTATATGATCACTCGACAATTAACATCGATATTCTACCAAATCCAACACATATCCTACATGTATTACGCATTTAATGTAAGTACAATCCCTTATATCATTTAACACCCATTCAACAGCTTCAAATGTATACCATTTTGATAAATAAATTCGTTTGAAACACTGTCTACGAGTGATCTACTTCTAGTTTAGTTTACACATGTATCGATGTTTGTCTTGGCAAAGGAGGGATTCTTGACACACTGATATTATCCATTAGTCCCTGCCGTTACATTCAATGGGGATGTTGATATTCCATCCCTTGTGTTTAATAAACTGGTCGCAGAGAGCCCGTCTAAAGTTACATTTACCAATAACAAAGTAGAGATGAGATTGGTTTTCTAGCTAAGTAATTTTGCTTCAAATGTTTTCTTTCATGCACGTACAACTAAGCATTTTCCACTAAAATTATGGATGTAATAGGTGAAGTGACAGACGCCATACAACACAACTTATAAGTCTTGCATACACGTTATAACAAGTGAAAATACTTTAAGTAACATAACTACTCAACATCAACGAAAATTTCGTACACTTTTCGTAAAATAAACTTAACCGATTTAAAATCAGTGTTCTTTATGGCAATTGCCGAAATTTCAAAGCCAGATGTGGTCTGGTAAAATAGATGTTTGTAGATACAAAATGCTCTTTTGTATTATTGTTTTGCATATTCAATTCCATTTTAATTTCCCGCAACGATATCTATTCATATGACACATAAACACTTACATGGTGTTCGTGTTTCGTATCAATAGATATATTCGCGGGAAATTAAAATGGAATTAAATGTGTAACAAATAAATAAAAACGAGCATTTTGTATCTACAACAATCTATGTAATCATACCACATCTAGCATTGAAATTGTGGCTATTGCTATATAGAACACTGATTGCTTAGGTATTAACTTTATTTTACAAAATACTTAACGAACTTTTCGATGATTTTAAGCGTTATATAGACTTTAAATGAGTGTTGTGTTAATCTGTTTTATAATAAGAATGTTTAATGAAACATGAAATCCCGGTTTATATCACATAGACAGGATGGGATTATAATAAGTATGCACGACTTGGAAAATATGTGTCACTTTCCGCCTAAACTTGATTTTCGGTATGGAGGGACTTCCTTGAAACTAAAAATACCATAAAAACGGAAAGTGTCGTCCCTGATTAGCCTGTGCGGACTGCACAGGCTAATCTGGGACGACACTTTTACGCACATGCATTATTCCCAGATTTCGCAAAACAAGACACATATGAGCTTACAAAAAAATAAGTGGTGCATGTGCACTTCTTAACTATATAACAAATTACTTGTTTTCTAAAGGTATCTTAGCACAGGGAAACTGAAGCAGAGCTTGTTTTAATTTGCTGTTCTATAGCATTCAGCTATTGCCTATACAATCCACGACAAAATAAATTAAATCGCATTAAAATATATATTCTAAACCAGACTAAACGCCTTGGAACGACCAATATAAAGCTTTTGAATAAAATCAGTTGAAAGGTGCATCCAATCCCATTGTTAGGAAAGAAGTAATCACAAAACATATACTTGTAAATAAACACTCAATTTTTGTAATTCATTTAAAAAGCAGTCAATACATATTATATAATTGAACTATCATTACTAAAATGATTAGTTTTCACCTGATATATAGAATGGCAACTTTCTGAAGCACTTAACAGATATTTTACAGTATGGCTTATATCATCCTGTTTTAACTCAAAACGCAATGCAATCCCAGTGTGATGACCAACTTTATCAGAGAGTTAATTCTAAAGACACAATGCCTGTCAAGCGACATCACTAGTGTGAACATCGACATAATCTAGCTGATAATTATATGTTGTGCACTTTGGCATCCAATTCATAGTTTACATTAATTCATATACATTTTGTATATTAAGTTATAGCGCAATATTCAATGCATTTCTTAAATACATCAAAACAAATTCGCTGGTATGCAATTATACATTACAATATTACTTGTCGTGTGTCCAAATGCTTCTTAATGAATGTAAAGTCACAGTTTCTGCTAATGATCAAATAAATGTATATCATTATTATTAACACGCTGACGATATGTTCACAGAGTATAATAAACAAACTCAGTTATTCAAGATATAAATCGATTGCTCATCAGTTCGTTATAATGTTCCTTACATTTGCTACTGATAAATAATTTTAACTATCCAACATCTGTTACGTTAATCTGATGCAGCGCAGTAATTATCTGATATGCAAATAATGCAAACGACAGGCCGATTGTACAGCGATTTGAAACGACAAAATCGCTGCTTACGAACAGTATTTATCAAAGAATTCCGGCGTTTATGTATTGATTTATCTTGAAAAAAGCTTATGAGGACACGGAACTGAGCGAAATTAAATAAATCTTCATGGGAAATGATTATGCGTATATTGTATATATTATTCACATAGTAAAAGTGAAAATACTAATGCATTTAGCTGGTCAAATGAACGAACCTGCCTTCCGTCGTTAGTATTATTTGCCAATCGAGTAAAGACCTCCTCAAGGCGTTTAAAAGATAGTGCATAACAGGTACCCAATCAATCCAATTTACAATCTCAATAGGTTCTATAAAATACGCTGTGCGGTTGCAGTATTTTAATATGTTTTTTTAATTCGTATTATCAGACAACAAATTTAAGTAAAAATGTTGTTTTTATCCGATAGTTGTGAAATATCTTCTTTCATTTATCAGTTTCTTGTTTTGACCTTACCTGCGCTGTTCAAGTACGAAAAGTAATTTAAGCATCACTGATCGAAATGGAATAATAGGAAAGAAATTTCTAATAACCAACATCAAGACGACAGGCAACATTACATGCATTGGTTTGTTGTCCACATATCAAGCTTTAATAATATAATCCATTTTATAGTTGTGTATTTAAGTGTCCGACAGATTCGAATGTACATTTGTGACTGTACTATCGATGCGAAAGAACGTTATCGTCCATGCGGCAACTAGACAAGCAAAGACAGGTCATGTCGCCGCATTGACATTTGGTAAAATTAGCATTCACATTGTACGAGTATTTAACAAAAAGCTTATCTATCGACTTCCCAATTGGCTTCGAATTTAAAGCTAAACCAATGATGGTAAGTAAACACCCGAAAACGATTCTTCAAGGTGTCATTTTTCGATTTAGTTAACTTATATCTGCTGATATATAATGTTCGTTGAAGGCGCCGTTCAACGGTGTTTTCTTTAGTAGCATAAACTGGCTCTCAATTAAAAATCTATCATAAGTTGAGTCCCCAATGCTTTAATTTAAAATTATCGTATCTTTGATAACTATGTATCTTTTTATTTATTGGTGAATTGAATTAAGCCAATATCCCTATAAACCGATTCAGACTTAACCACGTCTATTAGTACTGATTGTGAAAAAAACGAATTATTTCTATTTGTATACACTAGTGCAACAAAGTGTTAAATTATTGATACCAATAAACTGGGAATAAATACGGGCATTTTATTTATCAAATATTGGTTGTGAATATTCTTTTATAATGAGAGCTTATGCTTTCATATGATATCGTAAGTGTGTTGCTTTTTGCAGGCGAAACATAAAACAAGTACATAAACGGTAAACAGAAGTGTTCTATACGATTTTCAATTACAATCACTATAATAAATGTTCGATAAAAATTCTGAAACAATTGAAAGCTTTTTAAATTAACCACATTATTACTGTTGTCAGATGTATTTAAGCATATTAACTCGCTAACGTCGATTTGCCTTAACTAGCATAGTGTCGTGATTTAAAAAAGCGTCATCGTCAAGTTGTCTATTTGTATAAAAATATTCAATTATTTGTTCTGATTAGTGCTTCTAATACATTGCCACCATGCAAATGTAGGCTTTTAAAAATTCTTAAAAGCATTAAATGACGTTCAGTTTTAATATGTTGATGTCGGTGAGCTCATACGCCGTTGGCCACGCATAATTATGTAAATTGCTCTTTTATTTCAAAGTCATTACTTATTTTTCTATGAAATGTTCAATGTTCATAGCTAAAAGATTCTGTTTTTGAAATGAGCAACGTTTGTTTGAGGGTTATACATTTTTTATCTTGATCATACTGGCACATGCTGGAATATGTTCTTCCTCGCACCTGTGGTTTGGTATTAATTAATAATACGGAACCACCATAGCCAATAAAAGAGAGGTTTCAAATATGAATCGAATGCAATCGTAAAATTTACTTAGAGGTTTTATAAAAATGTTTAGACTTCTCGTAGTTAGATATATTATACAAAAAAAGGTATACATTCACATAACAGTGGAACGATTTTTTATGATCTGTGTAGTTCCAATGGAGTTGATACGTTACACTGTAACACATGTGTTTATCGTCTAGATATACGTTACTTCTACATTATATGAAGCATAAAGCGCATGAAGTACATGTCCAACATAATGAACATACGAAACTACTTAATAGGAAAAGAGGAATATTAAAATCCCAAATTGAAAAAAATTCCTAAATTGTTAAAAACTACAGAAATACATATAAATGAAAAAATGTTTTAAAACATTGTGTATTGCTAAATTAACAGGTCGCCGAGAATGAAGATTAATAGCAAGTGGTCAATAAAGAGAGAAAACAAAAACGATAGAGCCACATCTCAAGAAACGGATGCTTTCTGTCATGCTTAATTATGTCATCGCTTCATATTCCCATCATGATATTTAATTACTGTTAATAGCGCATTCAATATGTTTCCAGCATATGAAACAATATTACCTCCGTAACGTTAAGCATACGGTAGATTTTTTTTCGAACTTTGTACCTTATGAATATTATGTGTTGACCGAAAAGTACGCTTCATTATGCAAATTCTTTATTGTTTTCGATACTTCGTATAACATCTGAATAGAAGTTTGTTCGCGACATATTTGCAATGTGGATGTATTCCAAATATTAAAGAACATTCAAATATTGAATTGAGTCCGAAAATTTCGAACTGTCTTTTCATTTTTCAACAGAGTCAAATGCAATCAAGTACGTGTACCAAAAACATAATTGGGACTTTTGTGCTGACATTGCTAATACACATATGGAGTTTCTGGGCGTTAAATCTCCTCTTATAAGACTATTATGCATAATAAACAGATCAAAATATCTTATCGCGACGTCTTGTCTAAAAATGTGCATAATAATGAGAGAAAGAGCCGTTACATTTAATCTCTCATAAAATAAATGCAATGTACTTTTTGATTATACCACCTTGCTAATAAGTATATTTCTTCATAAGTATTAAAATGTAAGAAATTTTTATAATAATTATAATTATAATTATGATCTTACGTTATTTAACTCACAAAACGTATGCAGATGCCATGGTTATATATAATAAGCAAATATATACTACTCAAATTATATTTTAAATCAAATTTTACGCCGATTCAATAGTACAATCACCATCTCTTCTTTCGATCGTCGATTCCAAATTTCCAATGTTCAACATATCAGACTACACGTGTTTTGTATGTTTGCAATTCATTTTTACTCATTTATGCCTAACGTCTAGAAAAAGGCCTTGGCAAACAGGTAGACCCAGATGATCAGGGTCTGCGCTGTTTGCTTAAAGGAATTTCTGTAAAAAATATTCTAAATATAGAAACAAATATACCAGACATCCCTTTTTTGGAAATAAATTGATCCAATTTAGAAGGATGGGAGAGTCCACTAGGCATAAATGGGTTAATTCAAATGAATTATTTCCACAGGCAAAACTCAAGTTCGATCGGAAAGAAAGAGCTAGATAATTGCAAACACAGATCAACCAGGCGATTCCTTACTGGTTTCCCTTCTTGTTCGTTTACGGTAATAATGTCTCGACACTTTGAATGAATTTAAAAATAAACAGGAAACATTTTGACATTGTCTTTCTGTCATGTACAGAAATAACAATAGGTATTCGACAACGGATTGATCATTTATATATAACATATTTATCAACATGTTATAATTTTAAGGTAATATATTATATATCTCTTTTTTTTAACGAGCATATGTGCAAAAAATACGTGTTCAAATAATGTTTAATTATATCCGTTCTATTTTGTACTGTTCCCTGTCTATCACTTAACCCATTTATGCCAAGCGTCTAGATAAAAGGCCTTGGCAAACAGCGTAGACCCAGATGAGACGCCGCATGATGCGGCGTCTCATCAGGGTCTACGCTGTTTGCTTAAAGGAATTTCTGTAAGAAACATTCTAAATATAGAAATATGTATACTAGACATCCCTAATTTTGGAAATAAATTGATCCAATTTAGAAGGATGAGAGAGTCCACTAAGTATATATGGGTTAAAACAACCTAAGCAGCGATTATTGGTTATACTTCATTCAAGCACAAAACACGTTGTGTATATGTATGTCATTTAAACTAAAAAAAAACGAATAATTGTGTAACAACTGCATTTACATTTAAAGGAGAACTTTATATTTGTGTTAGAATAAAATATAGCATAGAAATATCACATATATATAAAAGCAAAATACAGTGATTGGTCATTTCTATGACGACAACGTATTAAAAATCAAAAAGAAACAAAGATGTATTTACCTGAGTATAAATTGTCCAAAATTATTATGGAATATAGCGCGTATGCCTTCATATAATCTGTCAGCTTCAAGTTTACGTTTACAACACCAACCAAAACGTGTTAGTTATATTTTGATTCAACAAATGTTTAGAAAAATGAAGCTGATGTTGATGCGGCGAGCGGCGATAGCAAGTGTCAACGCTGGGAGAAATCGTGTGTTATTTGGAATTCGAAAATCGTTGTATGGCTTAAAAACAATCCACAGGTCTCCGTGGAATAGTGGATATGGTTACGGGTTCGACCCCAACTCGAGGAGTGTTCTCTAGATGTCCCTAAATATATAAAGTACTGGTTCTACACCCAGGAAACGGACTAGATAGCGTTTCAATTAGCCTAAGGCATTCAATGAAATCGATTTTAAAGAAATAAGTTAAAACTAAAAATATCATCCTTTTTCCTTGAATATTTGTTTGTTTAAGGCCATATGATCTTCTGTAACAACAATCGGCTGCTTGTGATAGCTAGTGCGTGTAGGTCATCGTGTTATCAGAAATAAATTGGAAACACGATTTCAATGCTGGAAAGATCGCGTTTTTTATCACAATTAATAATAATTCGTACATGTAAACATAAATTGGTCAATGATAACAAAACCCACAATGCTTGACAATGGAGTAAGTCAATCAATCAATCCGTACTGTTGATCAAATTTCTATTAAAACAATCTGATAACCATTTTAATAAAAAACTAATTTATTTAACATGATTCCGCTTGCCAAAGTTGCAATATCAGTATTTTCTTATGAAAAGCAAAGTTCAAATCTCAGCACCGTCACAAAGTCCATTTTCGTAAAAATTGTGTCAATTTGCAACCTCATGCAAACGGATAATAATAATAATAAAGCCAATATAGGATATTGATTTCGTGTATTCCGTAATACGCATATGCACACAAAAACAACAGTTTGCATTTACCATCTTCGTTATTGATTTAGCAAATTTTACATGGAGATAGACAATGTAAATGAGAATATGTAATCTTAAAATCCGCGATCCTTCTTTTAATATAGTATACTAGATAAGTTATTGATATGAAATATTTAATTGTATGCTAAGATAATACTATTGTTCAAGACTCTGCTAAACATTACTGTATCACGCTTTAATAGCCATACCTCTTATTTGCTTATTAATGACATGAGTAGGGTTATGAAGTGCGTGAAACACACATGTCACACTGACAGAATGTCGTCAACTCTAAATAAATGTATGATTAAAAAAACGTTATTTAAAATAATCGCGAACAATTGTCAATGTTAGCGCTACTATACAATCTCCCAACACAATTAAAAAATATCTGTACATAAAAATATGTATTGTGAGTTTCAATAGACATCTAATTTGTGTACCATTTTATATAAAATTTTGATCTTATTCGTGAGTCCACCTGTATACCATTGCCGTTAGCATTTAATTAATGAAACTCGCTTATCAAGCAATACAAGCAAATTGTAATTATATCTTATTATGCAACCACACTTTCACCGCGAATTGTTTCCCATTACCATTAATATCACGATTATTGACCATATGGTGTATAATCCATTATTCCCTCATTTATCTCTCATTATAAATGTCTCTCATTTGCACTGAACGAACCAGACGTTCGATGAATTTTTCTTGCGTCCAGACAAAAGCATTGTTTTGTGTTTGTAATCAAGAAGCAGTGCCTGATATCATAATCAGTAAGCAATTGCATGGTATTCACCAGAGTAATAGACTTACAACTTAATGAAGCAATTTTAACCCTTTACCACTTAGATACGTATTTAACCCTCTACCACTAACAAACGTATTTTGACGCATTTGTAGTCCCTTAAAACGTTTGATTCAATTGGAAACCTTTTATACTAGATTCAAGTTTTTAAGACTTCATTTCCTACTCTAATATACTGATGAGCAGCAAACGGGATAAAACCTGAAGAGACTGTGTGTTACTCGCTGGCTTTTCTGGTTTTATGCTGTTTGTCCATATCAATTTTCTGAGTGGGATATGTTTGATATTTGAGTGTATGGCTTCAATCATAAACGCAAAAATAAACCCTAAATATTAATATTGTCTTTGGGACCGTCGTGTTTGCAAATTTATACTTCAAACACCCACCAAGCCAAGCAACACCGCTGGTGTGCAAACTGACATAATCAGGCTATCAAGTACAGGATGTACATGTCGGCGACCTATAAATCCATTACAAAGCACGGAATAGCACTAATGAGCGCGTGTAGAAGCGTATCGTTAGATCGATTGTTACAGGTTTAAGTAAAGAGAATAAGAAAATACTAGTAAAGAGAAGTAGAAAATACTAAAAAGATAGAACATACATTATCAATTTTAAATTGTGAAAGTCTCATCAACGCAGAGGATGTGTCATTTTTAGAAGGAACGGAACCTTTGCATGATTCTTACACGCTTAGATATACAGTGCATAAACAAAGTATTATTCCATAATCAATAATGCTGACAAAATTCAATGATATATGTTTATCTTAGTTTGTACCACACATTACTCATACATTTCATGTTCATATTTCAGCATAACGTTTAAATAAACCACACGATAGAAATTAATTACTCCATTTCTAATGACAATATTCATGAAGGCAAATGTGTTAATGGCTGTCAATAAACGTCAGTAAAATACCACCAATCTTACATCATTTTTGTACTTTTACCGTTTGCATAAGGAAACACTGAAAAAATGTCATGTTATAAATGCATATGTTGAGACGGCCTGTGGCATTTGTTAATAAACAGATTTAAGTCTGGCATTCTAATACTCTACCGTAAACCGTGCATGCAAGACAACATACCGCTATAGATTATGCCCATAATATGCTATAGAGGTTACGTGATGTTATGAGTTGTCGTAATTCTGTTCCACTCCAAAAAGTTTTCAATACATACCAGACTAAAATATGTACACTCTTTGTTAATATATAACCATTTATTCTTCGTATATGAGCATATCGTCTGCTTCAATTGTATTGTTAATCGTATGCTGTGGATTTTATGGACGCTAATGATGAAGGTTAAACAGTAGACATATGCTAGATAACAATTATGTCAAATGTACATGAAGCATGATAATTTAACTAGCCGAATGACTGCTTGTTAATAACGCACGAATTTACCTGTTGCTTCATAAATACAACTTATTATTTGCACAAGCTATGCATTTTCTCTTTGTGTAAACAACGAGCATTGTTTGTCGTACTCAAATCATAATAACTGCATGTATTTGCTGAAAAATAAGTAACTTACGAAAAAGAACCGTAATATCAATCGAACTATTTCCTCTCAGTTTTATATTAAAGTTTTATTATTTTAATGATCATTTATAGTATGATCATAATTATACGTGTTGAGAGTTTACCAATATTTTCTCAGAGTATATTTTGTATAAAATATATTTTAAAAAGGCCTTTCTAAGAATATTGTGTTTATACAAAAACATGTCATTGTAAACGGAAAAACATATACAAAGCTGTATATACTTTTTAAGGACTGAGTAAGAAATGTCGACTTTTGGTACCAGTTTTTCGCATTGACGACATTCCATAGTCACATTACAAGTACGTGCGCATGAGCTATGAAGGCTTAAGGTATATATTTCCAAACATCCACAAGTTACTAGTTTAAACTTTATACCAATAAATGGACAATACAATACACTAATATAACAATAAATTGGAAACACTTAATTGTGTTGACTGGTTTAAGGTTTTTATAAAAATAATATTATTTTATCTCATCTACATTTTTATGTAAATAACTATATTATATTTAAATACAGGATACACAATTTAAACCACTTTGTATTTTCTTTAACTGACATTAACCAATGCCTATTAAGCTAAGGTCTAAACTGAAGTGTATTCTAGCAACAATCCATATAGGTTATCAATAATACATCGGTAGATGGTACATTCATTAAAATATAATGATGGCTGACCATATGTAGAACGCAGTAGATATCTGAGCAAAAATTCACCAACACATCTAACTGAATTTGTTATGTCTGCATTAAAAAGGTAAAGTAATGTCAATATGTTGTTATTTAAAAAGCTATATTGGAGAACAAAAGATTAATACACTGGTAGACGGTATCACCAGGCTAATGTTTTCTGAAAACGATAATCGTTTGTTTCCGCATCCCATATCAGTGTGATATCAAAGGAGAGTGCGTGTGCAAACAAACAAACTGATAATAACTTGTAGTATTATTTGCAAATATTAGTTTATCTGGTTTAAATGGTAACTGTCAGAAGTAAATTTTGCGTATAGACGGCTATTATTTAATAATTATAAAGCATGTCAATAACTTTGTTAATTTTTTTTAGCTGTCCCTATAAACAATGGAGCCATTTGTAGATCCAGGAAAAAAATTTGAGACGAAGGAAACATATACAGGATTATCTACATCGAAACTGACGTGCATAACTTGCATTAGTAAATGGTTCCTCAGGAATCAGAATATTGTGTTTCGGTCAGTATTAACATCGTTAGTGTTTGTCATCTTTGTGCTCATAGCCATACGTAATGGTCAAGACGGACTGTCAAGAGAGGTCAGTTTTAGGCTGACTTCCCTAGAGAATACGGTTGGTGATCTTACACAGAAGTTTCTTGAGGAGAAGCATAGGGCAGACACGCTCTTTCAACAGCTGACATCACTAGAGAATACGGTTGGGTATGTTACACAGAAGTTTCTTGAGGAGAAGCACAGGGCGGACAAGCTCTTTCAACAGCTGACTTCCCTAGAGAATACGGTTGGGGATATTACACAGATGTTTCTTGAGGAGAAGCACAGAGCGGACAAGCTTTTTCAACAGCTGGAGAAGTCAAGGGTGAAAAGGCGACACAACTGTCACAAAGCACACGGTATTTTCCAATTTATTTGGCCTCATTTCTATACGGATATAATGGTAACCAATCACCTAATATTTTCTTTTCTGACCTGGTGTTTTATTTATAGACGGAACGAACATAAGTGTTACGAATCACTGAATGTATTGTCTATTTTGTGTGCTGTTTTTTATTTGCAGACCAAACGCAAACAAATGTCGCCACTAGTGTAGCATTTTCCGCCTACTTAGCGCGCGATCTCGATAACCTTGGTCCAGACCAAACCGTCATCTTCGAAAACGTGACGTTAAACGACGGCAATGCATACAATCCGTTGCTAGGCACGTTCCATGTTCCACGAGCTGGTATGTACTTCTTTACGGTAACACTGCAATCGTTCCAAAAACGTCGACAGTGGTTCACATTGGTGGCAGATCGACAGATGCAAACAGAGCTGTTGTTCTATCCGTTTGGGCACCAAATGGCCACTAATACAGCCGTCCTACGCTTGAACGAAGGCCAGATTGTGAGAGTGGCCGCATCCGAGAAAGGGGTCAGTCTGCAGAATGGCTATACATCCAAATTTTCTGGGTTCTTAATGAACGAATGCTAGTCATTCCATTTCCAGATCCATCGAACACAGAAAATGGATAATGCATGAGATGAAGAAACAAACCATTTGCAGTATGTTTGGCAACAATTGGTCAACATTTTCGTCATATTAAGATAAAACTCAGTGTAATTGTAACGACGAATGCGCTATGTAAACTTGCAAAGGTTTCTTGTTTAGAGAACGATATCAGATACAAGGCATTTTAAAATTTAGGTTACGAAAAAAAATTATGTCAGACATAAACATGACATTCGTAAAGCGCTTCGCCTAGCGCTGTGGTTGATTTTGGACTTTTACAAAATGCTACTACCTTTGGAATTGATAATTACATAGTGAAATGTTAACTAGAAGCATCAAAGGTATGTCATAATTATAACGGACATAAAGATCACACAAAAGATTGCTACAAACAAAAACATCTTCCAAAATTTGAGTAAACATAATTAAATGAAAGCGTATCGTCGAAGATATTGTGGGCCGCCCATGTTCCTACCGTTTTTCTATCCACCAATGACCATTGTTATTTACATGTATAATTTTTTGCACGTTTCATGCATGTCTGATGCTCTGATAACCACGGTGTTGCGATCCATTGAAGATTGACTACGCTGTGTGTTATGAACTCTTATGGCCTTTCTAAGGATAGTGTGTTTATATTTTGTTTATAAAAATATGGTCTTAAAATAAATATAAAGTTGAATATGCTTTTTATGATTGAGTACGAAATGTCGACTTTTGGTTCACGTATTCATGTTTATTAATTCGTCGATATAATAGAAATGCAAATACTCAAATACACTTTGTTAATTGTAAAAGCAAAGCAAGCTCCATAAATTTACATTAAGATTGGGGGAGCTTATGTTGGCAAACATAAGCGATTTGATGCTTAAACAACCAAGCTATGCAATATGGATCTTTTACCCCCATTATTGCTGCTTCTTCCTGTATGTGCGCGATGATGATCTGAAATATTTACTTCATGACGATATATTCTAAAATCTTTTTCTATAAAGAGGGAATGTAGTTGATACTTGTTCGTAGTTTTATTTTATCGTTCCTCAAAAAGTTGTAACTCTGGTGCTCTGGTATCTTCCCTACTATTGAGCAATTAAAGGGTAATTAAATTGAATGCGTTTTAATTCCCTTTTATTATTGTTTATTTGAGTTACAATGCTATGAGGTTAAATTTTATTTACACGTAAATGTATCATCAATATTGCTGGGCCAAGTGTGAGGTTGAGCGCTCTATAACCGGTTTAAACCCCCAATGCTTTGCATCGACCGTTTCAAGGCGGTGACCCCAGCTTCATTCTCATAACTGGTGTGCGTACTGACATAATCAAGCTGTTGACTTCATGATATGCATGCTGGGGCCCGATAAATCAATTACCAAGCACGCAATAACACTATGGGAAGCGTATAAAGATCTTATCTTTTAATTGATGTTCATCCACTTTAAGAAAATTCTAAAAATGATTGTACATGCATCATCAACTTAAAATTTTAAAAGAATAAAAAGCGTATGGATGTTGTCATTTTAAGAAGAAAATAATGTATGTTTGAAACCAATTGCATGTACTAGGTCCAACAAAATACGCTATTATGCTGACAATATTTACTGAAATAAGGTAATTTTAGGCTATTATACATTTTTTATAAGAGTGGGTATTGCTGCAAAAACTTGAAATAAAGCAAACATATCATGATGGTAATTTATTACCCCATATTCATCCAAATCTTCATACCATGCCAACTGTTTAATTGCTGTTTATAAAAGGCAGTAAAATAACAACAAAAAATACACAACTATCTTTGTTTTGAAACTTACTGTGTAAATACGTGAAAACAAAAATGAGCCTTATATTGTTTCATTTAGGTTGGTTGCGGGTTTTGTATAAACATATGTAACTCTGGAAATATTGTAACGCGCCACAGACCATGCATGCAAAGCAACATACCGCAAATATTGCAATATTGAAATTGCAACTGCTCAAACATTATAATATGGAAAAATAAGGTTGAAGGCATGTGGCTAGATTTTGTGTGCTTGGGAAGCAGTATTGTCCGAATTTCTCCCTTTGTCAGATTATACGTATTGACCCTAGCGGTTGAGTGCACAAGCTCAGAGACTGTAAGAAAAGACAATATGTGTGTATATACTACAGTGTACATAGACGGTGGAGGACTACACGATACTGGTGGTTGGGAACAATAACCTTTTGTTCAACTATATGGATCTGGTAGAGATTCGTCTACATAGGCGGTGAAGATATACAATAACAACATGGCCGCAAAAAACAGTTATGGTGGGCGTCAAATAAATCACTTCCAATAGCCTAAAATAACTACTTATTACATAATTAACAGATCAGGAAAACACTCATATTTGCTTTGTAATGTGTTTAAAAAAGAACATCCACTGACAACGGTGTACAGATTATGAACTTTAACTCACGAAGAACTTTTCGCGCTCGATTTGCGCGCTCGATCTGCGCAGTGAAATACCATATCCGGTTACTTTGTCTATTTCCGAGAATGATCGTGAATATTTGTGTCTTTTTCATTTTTTTTACGAATGTATTGTTGTTAACGAAAAATAAAATTACAATATTTTAAAATATGTTTATAAATACCAAATATTAAAAAAATGTCTCAGAAAAAAATCTGCTTACAGTCTCTGTAAACACTCGTATCTTCTTTTCGGCCTAGACCGTCAAGTGAGGAACTTATTCTCGCATGAATATATAAACAATAAAAACTATGTCGTAGCCAATGCTAAGCAATTTTGCTTCAATAATATTTTTTTACACTTTTTATGACACTGTCATGTTATATAGTGATGTTCTGTATTTACAAGGCGGGTTATTGAGATCTGCGAAGAACTACATTTATTGCGCATGTAAAATCGGAGTTTTGGGAATTTGGGTTTTGGCAGCCAGACAATTCGGATAGGCTCAGAAATTGGTATCATTACTATGATATTTTCTTTTGCGACGCATGTTGGTTGGTTTTAGAGACCTCTTGGTTATGAATAGAGTTTTTTATTGAACGCATACATTATTTCAGATCTAACAGTAATGTTGTCGCTTTTTGCATGCAAAACAATAAATAATATACACACATGTACATGGATGGTAAACAGTGCTGGTCTGGGAAAATCATTATTTAAATTTCTCAAACATTATGCTATAAAAATTAATATTAGGGTTACGGGCGGACTACGTGCGGAAAAGAAGTTTTCATCAAG
Source organism: Dreissena polymorpha (assembly GCF_020536995.1). Taxonomy (NCBI): domain Eukaryota; kingdom Metazoa; phylum Mollusca; class Bivalvia; order Myida; family Dreissenidae; genus Dreissena; species Dreissena polymorpha. The sequence continues at coordinate 16,990,563 of NC_068359.1, read as the reverse complement.
AGTAAGTGAACTGTTGTTCAATATTGCCCACACTCTGATTTCTTGTCTCCTATTTGTATAATCGCACAATCAAAATAGCAGAAAATTGGCATCATATTAATCCCCTGTGTCCCATAACCGTCGAAGAAACTAAAACTTTTGTGATAAGTCGCCCTTTAGACAGATCTTAAAACTTTAGTTGGATTGTTACACAATATATGTTGTCATGGGATTCGGTTGATGGAACAACACGCAATGTACCACACGATATTTAAAGGCGAAAGCATGATTTACGTCCGTAAAAGAGTACATAAGACGAATTATCAAGTTAAATGCAATTGTATTTTGATAATAAACAAAAAGTTTTGACACATTATTCTCTTATGATGAATGGGTACAATAATATTGTGTAACATACTCCCAAAATAGGAATCTTTTTTCAAATAAACGACATTATGATAAATGACATATTTAACGGCCACCGGAAAAACTTTGCGAAACCGAAATTTCGCAAACTTAAGTACCCTTTTTCTTAAACATTTGCTACTTTGAGACATAGTATGCGATAAAAGTCTTATCGTTGATTAATAATTGGTTATTTTCACTCAAAAAACGCGTTTTCTTCACTATGAAATTTATAAGCAAAGTTGGGGTTCCCATGGGATTTTTGCATTTTCCCATGGGATTTTTGATTTTCCCATGGGATTTTTTCTCCCATGGGATTTTTTTTCTCCCATAATTTGCAAATGGGAGAAAAATCCCATGGGATTTTGAACATTTTAAAAAACGTGTTTTATTTGCGTTTGCAAGTATTTTAACGTTATTTAAGGACTGTATATTGGTTTTATGCCAATTATATATAAAAATATTTAGTAATAAAAAAATCCCATTTTAAAATGGGAGAAAAAAATCCCATGGGATTTTTTTCTTATTTTGGGAGATTTATTCATGAAACTTTCAGAAACATCATATTTTATGAAATGATGAACAACTACGATATTTTAATGCGTTTAGTCGTGTTTAAAAAAAAATAAAAAATCCCATGGGATTTTTAAATCCCATGGGATTTTTAAATCCCATGGGATTTTAAATCCCATGGGATTTTTTCTCCCATGGATTTTTTTTCTCCCATGGGATTTTTCAGTTTCGTAAGCCGAATAAGTTTCTTAATGCGAAAAACAACAATAAAGGAAATAATAATTATAATTTTGAATAATAAATTGAATAATATAAATAACATGAATATTTTTAAAATGAGTTACAATTAAAGGTTTATGCTAGTAGAACTTATCATTTCTTGTTCGAGCAGATGGTTGAGTCCAATTGGTGAGTATGCCAGCTTAGAACCAGTATAAATGCATCGCAGACAGACAACGCTGTCATACTGTACACACCGCTGAGTAACAATCTTTATTGCATTTCATTTTGCAACAGAAAATGAACTCCGTAGTATAATTGATCTTATATATGCCCTCTGCTTTTGAAAGCGTGCAACACATTAACATAACAATAAGTCCATGCCAAAAACTATGTGCAAATTCCATTCAAAGCTATATACACATTATAAAGGTCAGATGACCCGCGTCATGCGAAAATGGGTCTTATGTCATATGCGGCCGAAGTTGGTCCATCCTAGCTTGTCCAACCGCGCAGTCTGGTCAGGTACTACGCTGACTGATATATAAAGTCAAGCCATGATTCGTGGTCTCATATCCAAACTCGGTAGCTCCTGTGCGAAACTTTCACCGGAAACGACGGCACCGAGACGGGGCGCTCGAACTTTGCGGATGCGCGTTATATGTTATATATAATAGCGCGATGTGTTTTTTCTTGCCTCAAATTAGTAAGCCCAATCAGCGTTTTATTGTGTTCTTTGCTTCTACTATTAACAAGAACTTCAACTGATACGAACATGAATTTTATTTTAATATGTTTATTTAATGCTCGGAAAACTCATTGTATATTTAGACTACTACTTATAAAACAAAGTCGGGTTTTCAACATCTGTTTTCGGCATAAAAATTGTTATTCCAAACCAGATTTTACGCACTTTACTGTACAAAATACCGTTAGGGCCACCGTGGTTACTCATTAAAATCCAGAGGGCGAGAATGCGTGAACGCGAAAGTACGATGACGACAGTGCGACAATACGATGGCGACAATGCGTTCGTACGATTGCGAAAACGCGCTAGTACGATGACGACAATGCGACAGTGCGACAATACAATGGCGGCAGTGCGATAGTACGGGGGGCGACAATGCGATAGTCATATCGTACTGTCGCCGTGGTATCATCGCAATGTCGCCATCGTTCTATCGCATTGTCGCCATCGTATTGTCGCACTGTCGCCATCGCATTTTCGAATTGCCGCCATCATACTATCGCGTTATCGCATTGGCACCATCGTACTATCGCACTGTCGGCTATCGCCATCGTATTGTCGCACTGTCGTCATCGTATTTTCGCACTGTCGTCATCGTATTATCGCACTATCGAACTGTAGTATTGTCGCCATCGTACTATCTCACTGTCGCCATCGTATTGTCGCACTGTCGTCATCGCACTGTCTGATTGTCGTCATCGTATTATCGCGTTCTCGCATTGTCGCCATCGTACTATCGCATTGTCGCCATCGTATTGTCACCCTGTCATCATCGTATTGTCACATTGTCGCCATCGTACTATCGCGTTCTCGCGTTCTCGCCCTCTGGATTTTAATGTGTAACCACGATGGCACTAACGGTATTCCGTAATACTGCTAAAGCACAGTATGATTAGGTCACTCCCAATGCTCAAATCTCTATGTCTATTTTAGTAACAACACATGTCTATGGAAGGATATTTAGGTAAAAGTTACATCATTCGTGGTGAATATTTACATTATGACTGATGCTTATTCTAATTTGCTTTATGACAATTCCAACATGCTTGTTGTCTATTCGTTTATACTTGATGATTGCTGCAACATTACATCATTCATGAATAATATTTACATTATGCGTGATGTTTATTCTAACATGCTTCATGACAGTTCCAACATGCTTGTTCTCTATCGGTTATACTTGATGATTGTTTCAACATGCTTGGTGACTATCCAATGTTTGTGTGTTCATTATTCCTGAAACCAGTCATAATCGGTTTTGCCACTAAGCGTCATTAACAACGGCAGTTAGCAACAGGCAGTAAGCAGAATGCAAGTTACTAAATTATGACATCAGGTGGCGCGCGTTTATTTTCCGTATGTTGAATAAATTACTTTTCGGAAAAAAAGCGAAAACATCCGAATCATTTTGACTAGTAAACTGAATAAGCTGAATTAGTTCCCTTCGTTATATAATCTCCATTAAACTAAATACGTTCATTATTGCCATGAAGACCAGTACGTTTACACAATGAATTGACTGCCGTGAATGTTTTTGATATTTGTAAGATGCAATTGGCACTCAAGAAATTATACATGTATTTTATTCAGAACATAACGGGGCTGATGTGTTGGAATTGTGGCCCTTCCCTAGTCCAAATAATTACAGTAGACGTAATCTACCGATGTGCATTGCATATCGACCTCATATTTATAAAGTAGCCCAAACCCCCATTGCCACAGACCTGTGCGTGAAACTTTCCGATTTCTCTAGTCTATTTACCATGCTATAATTACAATTTCTATAAACACATATTTATCATTTTATGACTATATAATGTCTGTGGTATACAGAGAAACCTGAAAGTTACAAGTACTCGTGTCTAGTACTGTACAACTATTGTACTCCTCGTTGAGAAAACAACTACTTCATCTACATGTATTAAAATATCATAAAACATAATTTTCAATCAAGTTGGAAAAAATCAATAAATAAATGTCATATAAACAGGTTTGTCATGAACGTTGACGTCGCTCTTGGTTACCAGAAAAATTCCCACGCACGGATTTCAACCGTCATTGTTTACAATCAATTAAGTGCATAAGTACTTGAATTTGTATTGTGTTTTTTAAAAGTGTCCAGCTACAGGTGGTTAGCGTGTGGCTATAATACTAGTTAGTGAAAACATATTTTGGAATGATAAGTAATCATATTATAACGAAAAATCAACTTTTCTTAAAAAAAATAAGTTAAATATATATTCAACAAGGTATCCAACTCGAAATCATCCGAAAACGGGATGCATCGTTTTAAACAGCCATTACTTCATCAATTTTGCGATTTTCACGATCTTGGTCTTATTCAACGCAGAAATAAATTTCCTTTCTGGAAATGTATATGTCATGCAATATTTTTACAAATACTGGGTCAACTTTTAAAAAATAACACGATACACAACTCGCGTGACCCAGCTGTGATCGATCAGACAGTATTCATGACTGAAATCTTCACGGGGAAATGGGCATTTTCCCTGCAAAGTTCACGAACCTCGATACCATTATTCAATAAAACGTATGAAAAAAACATTCTTACCGTGCTTGCCGTAGAATTATGCATCAAAACTAACTGTCCAGCGCATTTTCAAACCTTTGTTTACATACATTTCAACGAACTGACATTTTAAACACAAGAGTGATTTCATTGCTCCAATGCGGAGTTGTGTCTTTACAACTGGAGATTTCATTCATAAATACGGTCTGATCGATAACAACTGGGTCAAGCGAATTATGTATAGCTTTATTTCTTAAAATTTGACCCAGCATGTGTAGAAATATAACAATATATATACATTTCCTAAAAGGAAATTCATTTCTGCGTTGAATAAGACCGGGTCATGAAAATCGCTGCACAATTAATTTAGTAATGGCTGCTCAAAACGATGCACCCCGTTTTCGGATGATTTCGAGTTGGATACCTTGTTATATATAAAACGGTAGTGATTTTTTTTTATATAGAACATTTGATTTTTCGTTTTAATATGATTATTTATCATTCAAAAAGATGTTTTCACTAATTATTATCATAGCCACACGCTAACCAACTGTGTGTCCAGCACGTGTGCCGGGAGAACAGGGCTTAATGTATTTTTTGTTAAGCTCTATAATATTTATATCCAATCTGTATGAAAAAATGTCGGTGAACATTATTCCGGTGTTAATTTTTGAAAATATTGAGGCATTCGTTAATTATGGATCTAAAACGGAACATTAATCCGCAAAAAAAACACCGGGCATATTGCATATTAGATCGGACACATGAAATTATTTCGAAAGAAAGCAATTAGAGTTTTAAATTCTACATGAGTAAGTCTCGCTGTGCACGATTACGCTCTTACTGCTCGTATATATTTGACTCTTGGCAAATACCTAGTGTTTTATTTGCTTAATCTAAATTGTGTCATGCATCTATATGTACTTAAAGCAGCATGACCAACAGCTCTTTCATATGTGAAAGAGATTGACACGAAATACCTACCCATCTATAATAAAGTTTATATGCGCACTTCAATATTATAGTTTTAAAGCATTTTATGTGGTGCAATATAAAAGTACTCTAGTAAATTTGAAATTATGTAATCGATTTCCTCTCAACATACATGCAAAGTTCCAGATAACTTTTTAAGCAAAATCTTGGTTTACACTCTATAATAATCCAGCCTTAAAGTCTATTATTAATTCTTTTTTTTTCAGGTAAATATAATTTTTGGCACATCCGCATTTAGGTTTATAGTCTAAGAAGAGCTAATGACAATTGCCGGGTTACAGCAGACTTTTTGCGATAAAAGGACCAGATAATGGAAACGTTCGGCTTTTCGACTGTTGTAAAGATGGTCTGTTATTCATAATAACGTTAAAGTGCTGTTGATTTCATAATTGTAATGAGGGCCTAGACGAGTGGGAACTCATTGATAAAATGTTTACATTATATGCATTATTATTGAGTTTTACGCATGATCACACATTTTGAATTCTTATTTATTTTTCCAATGTGTAACCGTACGCACAGAATTTAAGTCTACTTTTTTACTAAATTTAATTCAATTTTTTACGACTTTAAGCGTCTTATCTGGAGCTCTGCATACATGCATTAGTAGCATATATTGAAATATATCCATAGACTTTCTTTGGTTATTGAAGGTAAATTACTGTACAAAAATTATGGTTAGTCATTAACCAAAAAAAGTTAAGTCTACAAACACGCGGTTAATTTCGGTTCAGTAGCAAATATCTTACAAAGGTGCGCAACTTCTCCTATAACATAAAATTTCCGTTATACGCCGTAAATTTCCGTGGTCCTCCGTAGCATTTCGGAATGACTGTCAATTGACATCATTGTATCATGCATGATAGTATGTTGCTTTGTGCTTGGGTGAAACTCACATCTTACCATCGCGTTAATTTATTAAACGCATTAATATTTGATTTCATTATGCACTGCGCCTATTGCACAAGTCTCTCTGCACAAACCAACATACACATATGCAGCATGCAATTAACGAACAAGAATGTTGCATCTGTACACATGCATGATACCATTAAGCAGAATGTAAATAGACATTGGACATCAGGCAAGATGTAAGTGTCATCAAGCATGAAAAGGTGTCTACATACTAATTGAAAGTACCATCAAGAATCATGACACAGTCACAAAGAAGGATGTAATTTTTACCTAAATACCCTTCCATATTTGACGGCACTGTGTGTTTGCTTAATTTCACTGAAGAACGTCTACTGGTAAATCTTACAAAAAAAGTGATAAATAAGACAGAGTAGCAATTTTTTTGGCGTTGCTGTTTAACGTCAAATTTGGCCTTTCAACGAACTTCTTAAAAGCCCATTGAATTTTAATGAAGAAGTTTCCCGCTTGTAGGTCCGAATGAATTAAATCAAATTTTGCAATTGGCAATTTGATAGAAATCCCCATAAAACATTGCACATAGCTTTCTGAAATAAACAGGCCACATTGAACGCATTCACGATATCCAACAGCTCTCTTTGCAAAGACCTATCTAGTGTTTCTTGGCCGTGTAAGATCTATAATTAGAACATCGTCACCTAAACATCTACTAATAGAAGAGCATATTTTGAGGAAACAAATTCAATAAGAGTATAAAAACGTCCACGATCAATAATGTGTAGTTTGTTAAAGATATCACGGCAGTAAAAACATAGCACTTTAAAGAGACCACAATCTGGTACATTTGGTCAATTTTTGCGTCCGTGGCGGACAATACATTTTTAAAAAGAAAGCGTACAAAAAAGCAAACACAAAGTTCTTCGTAAGCTTGTTTAATCTTAAAAACACATAATCGACAGTCATTCCAGTCAAATACAATACTAACAGTCAGCACTCTAGAGATCAAAATTGCGGATATAAATATTTAATTCAGGGATATCAAGTGTATCAAGTTCGAATTCCGGAAAAAATAGCCGGTAGTCTGGGGCATTAGGTCCCTTACAGGGATAAAAGGTAAATCCCCGCCCGAGCCGTAGCTAACTGATTTATTGTAGTCTTTCTAGTTGCAATTTCTGGTGAGTACAATGCGGAATATTACGGATATTTGCAACATGTCGAAGATTTTCGGAAAGTAGCGAAGAGGTTTTCGTCAGTTAATATTCATGTCCGTGCCGGCCGCTAACTTATCAGAATCAATAAAAAAGAACCAGGAAAAATCGGTACCGATCGCAAATTTCCGGAATTCCGATAAAGCTTCAACATAATTTGTTCTCAAATGATCGCGTACTCGAACGAATCTGTCCCTACGCCTCCAACTCCCTTTAAATCTCATCGGACGTACATTGATCTAAAAATCTATCCTTGACGACTCAAATCATATTTCCTGAATAGTTTGGCCTATTGACGTCCCTGTAATTATAACAATGGTCTTTTGGATAAACACCGCTAAGTTGTTGCAATATAATAACCGTTTAAAATAGTTACCGGTTTTCATTAATAAATGATTAAGTCATATTCGAGATTTCAGCGATTGCCAATATTTTTGCTTTTGTTTCTCATAAGCATATGGTGCTTGGTATCTGCTATTGACTCCTATGTAGATTGCAAATATTACATAACCCTTACAGCGGCCGAGCGCAGATATCTGCATTTGGCCGCTAAAAAGAAAAATCTTTGCGCATTAATTTAATTTCAAATCTCATTATCATAATCAAAATCATCATCATCGTCGTCGTCGTCACTACTACCACCACCACCATCATCATCATCATCATCATCTCTTCTTCTTCTCTTCTTCTTTCTCCTCCTCCTCCCCTCAACATCATTAACAACAACAGCAACACCAACTTAACATCATCATCAAACAACAATAAACATCGGTAGCATACAATGTGCTTCATCAACCATACATAATTATATGCGTTTTAAAACACCATAATAGAACAGCATGAATGAAGCTGTCTATTACTCTTTTATATTTCCTATACCAACATTTTTTTTCGTTAATTGAAGGACTAGTTGAAATCTTCTATAAAAGCCCTCCCACCCCCCCCCCCAAAAAAAAAAATAAAAAAAAATAAAAAATAATAATAATAACCCTAGCAAGCAACAATAAACAAATGTTAGTTAGTATACACTGTGCTTTAGCAACCATGCATAATGAATGTTTATGACTTCGGACCGTTGTGATCAAATTTAAAAAGCAAGATGGTATGTATGCGGCACACAACACATAGATAATTATAGTTTTATACCTTAAACGTAGTTCATCAAAATAAAGATAAGTTATTATCTATGTAATACTTAAATTAGGTTTATAATGTATGCATATTTGTCTAAAACTTGTGAAATGTGATTCGTAAGCCGACGACAACATTATCATTCGGACCCTTCTCCCCACCTAACAATCGAGATTAAACACCTGTGGAGATCCCGATCTTATCAATGAATAAACCGGTTCAATGATGTCAAGTCAAATAAAACATACTATTACTATCCAAATAAATATCTATCAAAAAATGTAAATTGATATACCTACTTAACTAAAACTAAACTTAAACGATTAGCAAGAAAAATATATAAAGAAGAAGCAGGCAAAGTAGACAAATTAATTGTAACATATGTTTTCTCAGTCTCCCACTGTTGAACAATATAAATAGTATTTATCGCCACCCCAAAAGGGATCTTTATCACACGTTTGGCTCAACTAATATATAATTGTGACAGGACAAACTGTCAACAAATACCTTGTTAATGTTTTATACATAACTCCAATCAAAGGTCAACTTCCAAGGAAACTGCGGCATGTTAAAACTGTTGATTATGACAAAATGTTGTTTAGTACAAATCAGTACAATAGCGTCTGTTATGTGGCCTATACTAATCCAGTTAAATAAAACTTTAATCGCAGAAAAGTTTAGATTCTTTACACCTTTAAAGGGGCCTTTTCACAGATTTTGGCATTTTTTTAACTTATTCATTAAATGCTTTATATTGATAAATGTAAACATTGGATCATAAAAGCTCCAGTAAAAAATCAAGAAAAAAAAAAAAAAAAGGAAATGTACATTGCCCGGAGCAGGGTTCGAACCAGTGACCCTGGAGTCCTGGCAGAGTCCTGTAGTATAAACGCTTATGCCTACTGAGCTATTCCGCCGAGTACACATTCTCGACGTATTTTATACCTTATATAAGCAATCTTCGTAGTTTCACACAAATTTAACGACAAAAAACAGAACTCTCCAAATTATTCAATCGTTTCGCGTTGCAACGCTTTATAATTTTTAGGTTTTAAAATCGTCAAAAGATGCATATAATGGCTATATTAGAGCATGGTAAATGTCCAGTATTACTGTTTCCTCACAAATATCATAACTAAAACGAAAACTTACGAATCTGAAACAACTTTTTCAATTTTGTCAATTTACCAAAGCGTGAAAAGATCCCTTTAAGAAAATATATATAACAGTTCTTTCCTGTTTTAACAAAATGATACATTTAAAAATAAATTATGAAGCATCGCTAGCAATATTAGAAAGAGAAGTAGAAGGAGAAATATTATCAATAGTAGCAGTAGCAGCAGCAGCAGCAGTAGCAGCAGCAGCAGTAGCAGTAGCAGAATCAGTAGCAGTAGCAGTAGCAGTAGCAGTAGGCAGTAGCAGTAGCACTAGCAGTAGAAGTAGCAGTATCAGTAGCCGTATCAGTATCTGTAACAGTAGCAGCAGCAAACAGCAGCAGAGCAGCAGCAGCACAGTAGCAGTAGCACTATCAGAAGCAACAGCAGCAGCGGCAGTGGCAGGCGGCAGTGGCAGTGGCAGTAGCAGTGGCAGTAGCAGTAGCACTATCAGTAGCAGGCAGCAGCAGCAGCAGCACTGGCAGCGGCAGTGGCAGCGGCAGTGGCAGTGGCCGCGGCAGTGGCAGCGGCAGTGGCAGCGGCAGTGGCAGTGGCAGCGGCAGCGGCAGCAGTAGCAGTAGCAGTAGCAGTAAGAGTAGCCGAAGCAGTAGCAGTAGCGGCTTTTTGCTTTTTTGTTTTAGAAGTGTTTGTCGTATAAGAAGAACGCAAGGAAGACAAATTAATTGTAACATGTGTTATCTTAGTCTCCGTTGTAGTAGTATTTGTTGTATCTACACAGCCATTTTTCAGTCACCTGAGAGACATGTTTGATAAGAGATTTAATGGTGGACCAATACATCGTGTATTTATATCAGTGTACCACTGGGACACCACATGGGGCGAGGATTAACAGATAAACTAGGCCTTCAATTAATTATGCGCCCTAGAGGCAAACAATACTATAACTTACTGATAATTTTAGGATTGGGATGTGTTTGTATCTATTTGAAATTAGCTAGCTTAATTCAAAAACTAATATAGCCTCAATATTATCACAAGAAATCATCACATATTCATTGTGCAATATTATAATCATATCACCATCACAATATGCCAGAGCGTTAGCGTTAGTATTTATTGTGCATACATATCCTACAGCAACATTTACAAAACTTATTTACAAACCAACCGCTCAAGCTTTAATTAAGATTGATTTCAATTTATATTAGACATACATTAAAGATCACTGTCAATTAATTAAAAAATAGCTTGATGCTTCGTACTCAGCGATTTAAATAAAAGAAACGTTGCGTACACAATAATTGGGGTTAATAAAAAAAGTCTGCAATTAAAATAATCAAATTTAAATAATACTAGATTTAGTTTCAAATTGTCGCTCAAAAAATGTATCAGTTATATCAGTTACTAGGGAATCGATTTGTTTAATCTCCGCAATCCAATAATTAATTATGGTGTTGT